>NW_027206046.1:1355000-1955000 GCF_024711535.1 Dipodomys merriami | reverse complement strand
ATTGTTTTAAGAAGGGAGAGTGACAGGGAATATGATAGGAATATATTGTTTGATTGTGTAGAAAATGTCATAATGAACCCTCCCCTTGGACAATTAATTTACACTAAAAGAAAGTATTTGTCAGGCTTTCCCCGTTTTACAGTTACAGTGCTGTACTTTGTGCAGAAGTGCTTTGCAGCTCAGTAAGATCCTATTTCTCATCAGACTTTCAACTGATCAACTGATACCTACAGAGATGCATGGTTTCCCATTTTATTCAATAGATTAATTTGTTACTGAAATTTAATCCTCTGATTGTTCTAGTTTTACTAGTGGAAATTCTTTCAAATTGGTTTCTGGGTATGTTTTCTTTGTGTTAGCAATTCTCTATCAGTCTTGGGGCAATTCCTTATTTTCTAATACAAGTTATTTTATTTTGTACTTTCCTTGACCAAACCTGGAACCAACGATTTCCCCAAGGAGAACTGATTTATACATTGTGATGGTGGTGTGGCTGCTCCAAGGTCCTCTGAATGTACAGAGCTAGAGAATAGATGTATGTACACACAGACACAGGTTCTCACATCTGTGGCTCTGATTAAAAATTACTCATACCAAACAAAATCTCCAATTTCACTTTAACTTTACAAGATTCATTTTAGTTTTTTTCCACTTATTTGTAAATCCCTTCTTGATAGTGAGAACTTTGTTAATTATTTTATCACTCCCCTCACCATGTGTAACATTCTCCTATCTTCACTGCCAATACTCCTCCATACAGATGACTTCTTCACCCTAATTTGGCTTTGACAAACTCTTACAGACTGAACCCCTTGCCTACCAGGATCATAACTCCTCCATCAAGACCACTGATACCCTATTGGCTGTACTCAACAAATGGGGATACTTTGTTCTGACTCCTGCACTCCATGTTGTACCCACCTCCATATAGACGCTCTCATCCTGTTTCAGTTCTGATATTTTGCAGCTGTGTGACACCAGCATGGACCCTCTTATCCTGCTTGTCCTCTGACTGTCTATGTTAGCCCATGTCTCTTCACAGATGCTTGTTGCACCTAGCTTGGGCTCTAGCTTGCACATCAGGCTACTGCTGCTTCTTTACTCTGTTCAAGGCTAGACGCTTCTCTCTAGGCCTCTACTCTCAAACTCTTTCTCCAACATGAATAGTTACCTAGATCTGTCTCATCTAATGGTATTAGCACTGAAGAAAAGGGGATAGTTTCATACATAAACAAAATAGTAGCATTAATTAAGCTATAAATTCACTTTCAAATGAAGACTAATTTATATGAAATATCTATTACATTATATACCTACACTATGACACTCTCAGAAAAGACATTCTGGATGTTGGAATGTCTTTGGAATGTTGGAAGTATATGGCCTGGAGAACAGATAAGTTGGAACCTGATTGTCAAAATAAAACTGATTTGGTAAAATATTTCAAGATTTTTTTTCTTTTTTATGGGGCTTAAACTTAGGTTCTAGGCACCATCCCTGAGCTTTTGTGCTCAAGGCTAGGGCTCTATCACTTTGAGCAGCGCTGCTTCTGGCTTTCTGGGAGTTAATTGGAGATAAGCGTCTCACAGCCTTTCTGGCTTGGGCTGGCTTTGAACCATGACACAAGGTATTTCTTAAGAGGTAAGCTCTATAATTATTAGCAGCCACAAAAGTTTCAGTGTCATTAATTATGAAAACTGAACTTTTATTTTTCTATCATCTTATTTATTTATTTATTTATTTATTTATTTATTTATTTATTTAGTCAGTTGTGGGGCTTGAACTAGGTCTGGGCCCTGTCCCTCCGCTCTTCAGCTCAAGGCGGAGCACCCTACCACTTGAGCCACAATGCCACTTCCTAAATATTTTTCTAAAAGCTTCTAAGTAGAAATAAAAACTCATAACATTTATAGCAGTCATACAAAGTAAGATAAAACACTACAGACATATTTACTTACTTTATCAACACAATCATCAAAAAACGCCAGGCTTGCATCTTTATCACTGACAAAAGAACACTCCTCAATGAAGCGAATAAACATTTGAGTTTTTGTCATCATGTTATAGAATTTTTGATGTGATCGATCCCGACTTCTTAAGAAAGCTAGTCAATATAAATATATGATGTGAGATTATATATCATTCACAAATTCATAAAATTTTAAATTTTTAATTTTTTTCTAGCTTAAAAGCTAGAAGATACTTGATTAACCATATCATTCACAAATCCCCACTAGTTTAAAGAAGAAACTCTCTAAGGGAAAATAACTGGATAAATAAGAAATCAACAATAAATAATACAAACCCAGTTGGGTGCTGGTGGCTCACACCTGTAATCCTAACTACTCAGGAGGCTGAGATCTAAGGATCATGGTTCAAAGCCAGCCCAGGCAGGAAAATCTGTGAGACTCATACCTCCAATTAACCACCAGAAAAGCGAAAGTGGTGCTTTGCCTCAAAGAGGCAGAGTGCTAGCTTTGAGCAGAAGAGCTCAGAGACAGCACCCAGACCCTGAGTTCAAGCCCTACAACAGACAATATAAACAAAAAAAAAAAAGAAAAGGAAAAAAGAAAAAGAAAAAAAAAAAAACAACAACAAAGCTGGGCACTGGTGGCTCATGCCTGTAATCCTAGCTACTCAGGAGGCTGAGATCTGAGGACTGCGGTTCAAAGCCAGCCTGGGTAGGAAAGTCTGTGAGACTCATCTCCAATTAACCACCAGAAAACCAGAAGTTGCTCAGCGGTTCAAGTGGCAGCCTTGAGCTGAAGAGCTCAGGGACAGCGCCAGGCCCAGAGTTCAAGCCCATGACCGACTGAAAAAAGAAAAGAAAAGGAAGAAAGAAAAAGAAAATAAGCAATGTAAACCTAGATAACACATTCAGATTTATCTCTGTCCCTTCACTGTATTGAAGGACACACACAAACTGGTATGAAAGCGTGTGTGTGCATATGTGTGTATGCTGGTCCTGAAGCTAGAACTCAGGGCCTGGGCATTGTCCCTGAGTTTATTTTGCTCTACCACCTGAGCTACAACTCCACTTCTGGCTTTTTAGTGGTTAACTGGAGATAAGAGTCTCACAAACTTTCCTACTCGGGTTGGCTTTTGAACCATAATCCTCAGATATCAGACTCCTGAGTAGCTAGGATTACAGGCATGAGCTACCAGGGTCCAGCTAAAAGTAGTATTTGTAAATCAGATGGAAATAAATAAGGCTGCCTGAACCTGGAGGTAATGGTCCCAGGGACTTGTTCTGCACCCCCAGTCCTGACTAGCTGACAGTATTAGTATCTCAATGCACATGACACAGCAGAGTGGAACAGTACAGACTTAGGAGGTCCTGTATTTTTCAAATGATTTTTTTACTTACCTTGCTAATAATACTGCAGAGAAAGAACAGTGTTACCTCCTCCCTTGTTTTCTCCTGCTTTCCAAGAACTAGTCTTATAGAGGATGAATGAGCATGTACAGAGTCAAAATACATTGACACTGTTTTAAGAAGTAGGTTTAGGAGGATGAAGGTGTGTGATAGAAGGGACAAGTTTGACTGAGGTGTATTGTATGGATGCATGGAAATGTCATAGTGAACTTCCTTGTACAATAAACATATACTAATAAGATGTTAATAGGAATGAAAATAAACAATTTGTTCTTTGGGAATGGGTCACCAGAGTTAGTACTTACATACTCCTCAAAACAGTCATGTATTTTGATAAAAATGAGCTATAAACTCAGGCAGCAAATAATTCATCACCAGGCTAAACTCGGTATTTTGAAAGTTATAAAACCTATGTACTCACCTTGCAGGGCAAAAAGAGAAGCTGCATCTGTTGCTGTCTCAGATGGGGCTTGTGTTATTGGCCTTAAGTATGATCTATAACCTTTTAAAATAGAGGCCATAAAAAACAAAAATGCCTCTTGAATTTCCAAATCTATCATGTGCAACTTTTTTCCAGAATTAAAATCATAGTCATTCATTGCTAAGTCCATCAGTCCATCATCTCGTGGTCTCTGTTGCACTGTGAAGAAACAGTGTTTTCTTTAAGCTGTTGACACTGCTGCTCATAATTATTTCAATGTAAATTTGTCATGTTTTCATCTCAATTTTTATTTATAGAACTTCATAATATGGGAAGTGTGTAAATCTTAAAGCATGGCTTACCAGTTTTTCAGATTGTGTTGAATGTATTTTATCCAAGTTAAATGTGCAAGTATTACTTTCTATTCATCAGAAAAAATACATGCTCTGAAATATGTGCACACACACACACACACAAAGATTATACCAACCCTATCAACTAGACAGTATGTTAAATACAGCAGTCTTCCTGCTCCTCTTTTATTTTTGTAAAATATAAGTGCTTTCAGGATAAATGCACAGGGATTAAATATTTAAAAAAAAACAACAAGAAAACAAAAAGCAACTCTTCCTGGACAATTAAGTGCTAAAGTCAACAGGAGCAATAGAGTTCTTTACAGTAGAAAAGTCTGATAGATAGCACCTTAATCAAGTCATTAAAGGAAGAATCTTAATCAATTATTAGAAAATTAGCATAGACCCCATACCAAGATAAAAACACAGGACCCTATCTGAAAAATAACCTAAAGCTAAAAATTGTTGGAAATGTGGCTCAAGTTGTACAACACATCCCTAGCAAATGTGAGGCCCAGAGTTCAAGCCTCCAAAATACTTCCCCAACAAAGAAAATTAAAAAAAAACAACTGGGTACTAGTGTCTGTCAGCCTATAGTACTAGCTTCCTAGGAGGTTGAAATCAGGGGATGACAGTTCAAAGCCAGCCTATGCGAGAAAGTCCATGGGACTCTTATCTCCAATTAACCAGCAAGACTACAGAAGTAGAGGTGGGGTATGGCTTCAGTGGTACAGCACCAGCTTTGATCAAGAAAGTTAAAAGACAGTGGCTAGGCCCTAAGTTCAAATCCTAGTAATGGCACAAAAAATAAAGGAATAAAAAAGGAGCCAGGCAAATTAATTCACTTTTTTAGATTAAATTACATCCTTCAATTAAGTTATCAACTTACATTTTGCTAATTGCTGGTGCAAATTATTCAGGGTATTTAACAGATTTTTACATGGCTTCTTTGGGAGAATCTTCCAGGCTACATTCTTCTTGTCACCGGTTCTGAGAGTAAATGAAGACAACAATGTATTTATTACATAAACTTTTGGGGGAGGACAAAGTATATACCCACCATATATAAAAATAGGAAAAGAGAAAAGACCATTCAATGAAAAAGGAAACAAGAATATTCTAGTTATTGAGGAAAATCATACGGAGGTAGTTGGGATGTTGAGTACTTAAATATTAATTTATATGAAAGTAGAACCTTCAATATAGCTAAAAAATTTAGAATTATGTTGGTACTGAATCTATTACACTTGCTACACTTGCACTGGTCCCCCCCCCCCTCTTTGCCTGGTGGCAAAGGGCCTGGGTGCTGTCACTGAGCTTTTGCACTCCAAGCTAGCACTCTTCTACTATGAGTTACAGTGCCACTTCCATTTTTCTTGGTGCTTAATTGGAGATAAGATTCTTACAGACTTTCCTGCCTGGGCTGGCTTCGAACCACAATCCTCAGATCTCAGCCTCCTGAGTAGTTAGGATTATAGGCATGAGCCATTGGCACCTGGCTGATCATTACTCTCAATCCACACTTAAGAGGGATTAGACACTTAAATATTGGGAAAATCTTATTGTAAGACTTTTCTTACCTAAGGAAAAGCATCATAGGAAACTTTCATGAAGATAGAGCTTATTGAAAACATTTTACTATACTTAGTTTCTTAGTTTTAGAATAGTTTTATAAGTAAGCTTTTGTTTCTTTCAAATAAGAAAGAAAATACAGTATTAAATTATTTAAATAAAGTATAATATTAAATTGCTTTACGACTTTAAAAGAGGGTATATGCTAGAAAGTGGCATCTGTGTTTCTAGACTGGGGCAACTATAATCATCTTTATTACAACTATCAAAACATGTTGGTTCCTAAACTATCTATAGGGCAGGTAAATAAAGGATCAGAAAGCATCATAAAGTTTTTAGACTTAACTACAGTTTTATTGAATTACTTATTAATTTTCTTCTATTTCAAAAGCCAGGCATACTCATCTTACAAAACTTGGAAAAAATAAGCAAAAATAGAAAGCAAATTCTAACCACCCAATTATCACAAGCAGGTAAATAAAACTAGATGAGCTTAAAAAAAATTTCATAGATTTCCCGTGGTACAAATACCACTTTGAAACTAAACAAAAGAAATAGAGTAGATGGGAAAGCTTAAGCTGACAAAAAAATAACTACCTTGGTATTAATTTATCTTTACACAAATGAGAATAAAATGGACAAAACAGGGTCAAATGACTAATGTCCACTATATTTTATTTATGTTGGGACTAAGAAGTTGGAATTTTGTTATAGCAAGAACACAATGTATCAACATTTACAACATTGTTTTCATGAAACTGTAAACCAGACGATACTGTGTCTAATCCTTCACTACTTGCAGTTCAGTCTTGCTAGATGAGCTTATGAAAAAGGAAGTATATCAACTTTATTTCGTGATTAGCGAAAGGAAGCACTTTAAGATACGTTTGTGATATACATACTGAGAACAACTTTAAATTTTAGTTTTTGGTAATACTAGGGTATAACTAGGATAATACTAGGTAATACTAGGATGTCATACCTACTAGGCAGGTACTCTATCACTTGAGCCATTCCTTCTTGGTTTAGTTATTTGTCAGCCAAAGACACTGGCTGTTTGGCCAGCATCATCCTTGGATTATAATCCTTTCACCTACAGCCTATCACATAGCTGGATGATAGGTGTGGGCTACCACATCCAGATGAGATCTCACTAACATTTTTCCTGCACTGGCCTCAAACCATACTCCTTTCAATTTCTGAATCCCATGTAACTGTGATTACAGGCATGACCCCTTGTGGCTGTTTTGAAAAAATACCTTGATAGCACCTGATTACATCTAATTATTCTTATTTTCTTACATAGTTTCCTTCCCTTGCCCTTGATACTGTAACTGTAAAAAGAGCCTAGGTAAGAATTTTACATGGCACTTGAGTTTTTAATCAATGATAACCTTGAACAGTTTTATTCATGATGACTCCCACCTATAAGATTACTATATATAGATTATTACCTGATTATTTGTGGCAGAAGTATTGGCTTTGGAGACAGAAAATGATAGTTTTGAATCCCAATTATGACAAAATAAACTATGTACTCTTTGATAAATTGCTTAAAAATCCAAACTTTTGTTTATCCGTTAGAGGAATAATAAAAACTATGCCACAATATACAGCAAATAAAACAGGATAACCTATGCTATCCATGAAGCTTTATACCTCATACATAGCAGATTTAATTTTTTTCTCTTTCTTCAAAAATTTCTTTATATTTAGAACATACTCTGTATTTTAAGTAGCCAAGATAGAAAAAGTAAAAAAGTAAAAATTCTATACTTGGAATTTGTTTTTCTTTCAAATTTCAGGCGGAGGTTTCAGAAATTCTGGGTGTAGCAAAGCATAAAGCTTTTAGCTCACTAGTCTAGTCCTCCTATGGATGGGGGAATTCAAGAAGGAATATTCATGAGTATAAACAGCTTGTCTACCTTTGATTCTTTAATTCACTAGTGATCAAAGTAGAAATAAAATACTAAGTAGGGAGACTGTTTTTACAAATTAAGAGAAAGTATAAAAAGAGAAATACTTAACCTATATAATAATAAGTACAGATTATACTTATTTTCCACTCTTCTTCAATTTTATAAACTACAATGTCCTATATTATTTAATTATTGACAGGAGATATCTTTAAATGCTTTAACATTTAAAAGAATGAAATATTGCTTCTAATGGACTTTGATTCTACAAAGAGACACAACAGGGAGCAAAATGGTTGATTGAAAGTAGCCATCATTTTACTCTGTGAATGAGTAGAATCCAGAGAAACAAAAATGATTAGATTCTGAGAATTCAAAGAGTGCAAGAAAGGAAATCCATAAAGAGTTCCAGAAGATCTAGGAAATTAGAGATGCAAACACAGTGGAAGAAAAGCAGGGGAGGGGAGAATGGGAGAAAATGAGGGAGCAGGTAACACTGTTCAAAAGCAATGTATGGCTGGGCAACAGTGGCTCACACCTGTAATCCTAGCTACTCAGGAGGCTGAGATCTGAGGATCACGGTTCAAAGCCAGCCTGGGCAGGAAAGTCTGTGAGACTCTTATTTCCAATAAACCACTAGAAAACCGGAAATGCTGCTGTGGCTCAAGTGGTAGAGTGCTCACCTTGAGCTGAAGAGCTGAGGGACAGCGCTCAGGCCCAGAGTTCAAGCCCCATGATCAACAACAACAACAACAAAAAGCAATGTACTCATTACCTTACTTATGTAACTGTAACCCCTCTGTGCATCACCTTTACAATAATTTTTTAAAAGAAAAAAGTAGAAAGGGAGTCCTAAGCCACCCCAGACTCTCCCAGATAGGGGAGGGGAACACTAGTTAAAAACAGATGGTCCCAGCCAAGGGTTCACCAATCCAGCTACAGGGAAAATAAATACAACCTGCAAGCTCAGGGACTTGGTAGGTGGGGACTAATCTTGTGTAAGAGACTAGACTTCAGAGAACTAAGGCAGTCTTTGTCCTTTATATCCCTGAAAGTGACAGATGCACCTCCTTGAGAATGTTTCTCATAGCCTAGTGTTAGGAAACAATCACAGCATATCAACAGCTTTGACAATGCCACAGAACATAGTTATAAATCAGTTATGACAGAGTGCAAAGGGAGGTTGAAGTGGGCAGCAGGAAACAGCAAAAAAAAAATTTAATCAGTGAGAAAGCCATGCTGTAACTAGGAAGCCAGAGGCTGCAGAAGTGGGGTGAGAAGAGATATCAAGAGACAGGATTGGAAATTCCTGCTGCACCAGAGAGCAGAAGATCAGTCAAAAACATTGAAACACATTCAGAAAATACCTAGGAGACATACAAGACCTCCAAACTTGTCTTTAGATCAAATCTATGGATTATCAGGATAGACAAGGAAGATGAAACAAAAACTAAAGGCATAGTTTGTATTGGAAGAAAATGATGGCCAAAACCTTCTCCAACCTTGAGAATGCAAAACAGGAAAAATCAGAGAAGAAACATTGCCAGAAACATTATAGTAAGTACATTAAATATATAGAGAAAGAAAGAACAATGAAAGTCACACAAGAGAGGAGACAAGCAACTTAAATGGTAAGCCCCTTAGAATAAAAGCAGATTTCTAAACAGATAATAGCTGCATGGGAAGATATTATTAAGTCCTGAAAGATACCAAATGCCAGCCTGGACTATTTCACTGAGCAAAGTTGTCCATCAAAATTAATGGAGGAATAAGACTTTCTATGATAAACAAAAATGAAAGGTATTCATGATTACTAAACCAACACTGCAACAGATACTTAACTAAATCCTATCTACAAAAGAAGAAAATCAAATACAGAAAATACAGAAAAGAATAAACCCTACAAGAAGAACATAGTTGAAAAGCAGGAAGAAGAAAGAAGAATGACAAACAAAACAAAATAAATAGAATGACAGGAAATATAGCATATCTCTCAATATTAACACTGAATGTTAAAAATCTTAACTCTTCAATCAAAAGATGTAGAATGGCAACTTGGATCAAAAAACATGATCCAACCATTTGTTGCCTACAAGTAACACATTTCACTGACACACAAACACAGATGTGAAGTGAAAGGAAGGAAAAGACCTTCCTAGCAAATAGATGATGAAAGAAGGTAAAAGAAACCATACTTATATCTGCTAAAATAGACTATAACCTAAAATCAGTCAGAAGAGTCAAAAGTTACCTCATATTAATAAAGGGAAACATTTATCAAGTAGAAATTGCAATTGTTAACATATATACACCAAACAGCAGCACACTCAGACTAAGTAAAACAACAACAACAAAAAACAACAACAACAAAATCATTTCTGGGTTTACAAGCACTGGTAGACCTTGCCCCAACACAATAATAATGGAAGATTTCAATTGTCCATCCTTACCAATAGATAGATCATCCATAAGAAGTCAACAACAACATAAAACCTTAGAATTAAATGGTATATATTCTTCTCAGCAGCCTACAAAACTTTCTTTTAAAAAAAAATATCATAGGGGGCTGGGATGTAGCTCAGTGGCAAAGCACTTGCCTAGCAAGTGCAACGTCCTGGGTTCGATCCCCAGTACCAAAAAAAAAAAAAAATACAGTTAAAAAAAAAATCATAGGACATATACCAAGTCTGAGCAAATACAAGAAAATTGAAACAAATCCTTGTATTCTATCAGACCATCATGCAATTAAAACCCAGGGCTGGGAATGTGACTTTGTGGTAGAGAGCATGCCTAGCATGCACGAGGCCCTGGGTTCAATTGCTCAGTACCACATAAACAGAAAAGGCCAGAAGTGATACTGTGGCTCAAATGGCAGTATGCTAGCTTTGAGCACAAGAAACTCAGGGGACAATGCCCAGGCTCTGAGGTTAAGCCCCAGGACTTGCAAAAATAAGAAAATAAATAAGTAAATAAATAAAAACTAGTACCCAATAGCAAAAGATACTACAGAAAATATTGAAACACATGGAGACAGTTGAACAACAGGTGAATAACTAAAGAAATAAAGGGAGAAAACAAAGAAGTTCCTGGAATCCAATAAAATGAAAACACATCTTACTACAATCTACAGGATACAGAAATGGCAATGTTGAGAGGAAAATTCAGACATGAGTGCCTACACTAAAACACACACACACACATACCAGCAACCATTCAACATCCTTATCATGCAACTCAAATTTCTAGAAAAATAGGAACAAACTTAATCCCAAACTAGCAGAATGAGAAAAAGAGTAAAAATTACAGAAAAGCCGGTGCTGGTGGCTCATGCCTGTAATCCTAGCTACACAGGAGGCTGAGATTTGAGGATCATGGTTCCAGCCCCAGCAGGAAAGTCCATGAGACTTTTCTGGGGGGGTGGGAGGGGCCGGTCATAGGGCTTGAACTCTGGGCTTGGGCACTATCCCTAAGCTCTTCAGCTCAAAGCAAGCGCTCTACCACTTGAGCCACAGCGCCATTTCTGGGTTTTTTTAGTGGTTTATTGGAGGTAAGAGTCTCACAATTTTCCTGCCCGGGCTGGCTTTGAAATGTGATCCTCAGATCTCAGCCTCCTGAGTAGCTAGGATTACAGGCATGAGCCACTGGCACCCGGCTTCCATGAGACTCTTATCTCCAATAAACCACCAGAAAACTGGAAGTGTCCCTGTGGGTCAAGTGGTAGAATGCTAGCCTTGAACTGAAGGAGAGAGCCCAGGCCCAGAGTTTAAGCCCTATGGCCCACCCCCCAAAAAACAAAAATACAGAAGAAAATAAACTGTAGACTAAAAATCTATAAAATAATAAATGAAAGAAAAAGTTGGTATTTTAAATAAATAAAACCCCTAGCTAATCTGATAAAAAGGAGAGAATTGATTCAAATCAATAAAATTAGAGACAAAAAAGAAATGCAAAGAATCATGAAGAAATACTTTGAAAACTTACACTCAAATAAGCTAGAAAATCTAGAAGAAATGGATAATTAGAAAAATTTAGAGCTGGGCATTGGTGGCTCTTGCCTGTAATCCTAGCTACTCAGGAGGTTGAGATCTGAGGATCCGTGGCTCAAAGCCAGCCCAGGCAGGAAAGTCCATGAGACTCTAATCTCCAATTTACCACCAGAAAACCAGAAGTGGCACTGTGACTTAAGTGGTAGAGTGCTCGCCTTAAGCTGAAGAGCTGAGGGATAGTGCCGAGGCCCAGGGTTCAAGACCCATGACCGACAAAAAAAAAAATAGGGCTGGAAATGTGGCTCAATGGTAAAGTGCTTGCTTAGCATGCATGAAGTCCTGGGTTTGATTCCTCAGCACCACATAAATAGAAAAGGCCAGAAGTGGTGCTATGGCTCAAGTGGTAGAGTGCTAGGCATTGAGCAAAAGAAGCTCAGGGACAGTGCCCAGGTCCTGAGTTTGAGACCCAGAACTTGCAAAAAATTATTGTTAGTGGTGCTGTGGCTCAAGTGGTAGAGCGCTCATCTTGAACTGAAGAGCACAGGGTCAGCGCTCAAGCCCAGAGTTCAAGCCCCACTACTGACCAAAAAAAAATTATTATTATAGAGATGATGTACAGAGAGATTACAGTTACATAAGCCAGATAATGAGTACATTTCTTTTTGGACAATGCCACTCTTTCCTTCAGTCTCTCCCAGTTTTTCCCTACTGTTCCTACCCACAAGTTGTATCATTCATTTTCAACATAGTGTCTAGTGAGTACCACTGCTTTATTTATTCACTTCCTGTCCCTCCATTTCTGTGTCCCCACTTACTATCCCAAAGACAGATAAATAAGCAAACAAGACAAGAAGAAAACAAAAACATCAACAAAGACCTTTTCATTTTGATTTCCTGGAGTAAATTTCAATAAATATTATTTTATAGTACCAGATACACCTAGGCATTATGCCTATGTTTTCCTCTCCTAAGAATATCCTCCTTTGGTCCCACTGTGTGAATGCCTAGACTCTTACATAATTTATCATGTTCCATGTATAGTAGATCTAGATTCTGCATGAGAAAACATGTCATCTGTCTCTGCGCTTGGCTTATCTCACTTAACATGATTTGTCCTAGGGCCATCCAAGAAATGGATCAATTTTTAATACAGTCTTCTCATCCAAACTAAACCAAGAGGATAAAAAAACTCTTAAACAGAGCTATAGCAAGAAAAGAAATTCAAATAGTACTATAGACACCCCAACAAAGAAAAGCCCAGGTCTAGATGGATGCATGACTGAATTCTATCAAACTTTTGAAGAACTCCAATAGTTCTCAAACAGTTCCATAAAATAGAAAAGAAAGGAACACACCTGAACTCATTCTATGAAGTATTACATTCATTCCAAAACCAGACAGAATTCATCAAAAAACAGATCAGCCTGGAGCCAGTGGCTCACACCTATAATTCTAGTTACTCAGGAGGCTGATACCTGAGGATCGCGGTTCAAAGCCAGCCTAGGCAGGCAAGTCCACTCTTATCTCCAATTAACCATCAGAAAACCGGAAGTGGTGCTGTGGCTCAAGTGGTAGAGCACTTGCCTCTTGAGCTGAAGAGATTACATTGCCTTACTCATGTAACTGTAACCCCTCTGTACAGCATCTTTATAATAAAATAAAATTTAAAAATAATAAAAACAAAAATGAACAACAACAACAAAAACCCCAGACCAATCTTGATGCAAAAATTTTCAATAAAATCCTTGCAAACTAAACTCAACTACACATAAAATGATCATACACCATGATCAAGTTGATTTTATTCCTGGAATATAGGCTGATTCAATATATGTAAATCAATAAATGTAGTAATCACATCAACAGAATCATTGCCAAAATCATCTCAATCGATGCAGGGGAAAAAAACCCTTGATAAATTGACTTCAATTTATACTACAGAGCCATAGTAACAAAAACAACTTGGTACTGGCACAAAAAACGACCAAAAGACCAATGGAACAATATAAAATCCAGAAGGAAAAAAAAAACACATACCACAGCCAATTAATTTTTGACAAAAAAGCCAAAAACACACAATGGAAAAAAGACAGTATTTTCAACAAATAGCACTGGTAAAATTTGTTATATGCTTGCAGGAGACTGAAACTAGACCTCCATCTCTCAACGTGTACAAAAATAAACTACAGGGTTCTGTTTTTGTTTTGTTTGTTTTGGTTTGGGGAGGGGGGGTAACTGGGACTGAACTCATGGCCTCAAGTCTTTGCTTTTCTTTTTCAGTTAAGGCTGGTGTTCTACCTTGTGAGCCACAGCTCTCCTTCTGGCTTTTGGCTGGTTAACTGGAGATAAAAGTCTCACAGACATTTCTGTCTGGGCTGGCTAACCTCAGTCCTCAGACCTCAGCCTCCTGATTAGCTAGGATTATGGGCATGAGTCACTTGCATCCACCCAAGATCTGAAAGTTTAATTCTGCTATAGGAAAGCATAGAAAAATCTCTGGAAGACATAGGC
Source organism: Dipodomys merriami (assembly GCF_024711535.1). Taxonomy (NCBI): domain Eukaryota; kingdom Metazoa; phylum Chordata; class Mammalia; order Rodentia; family Heteromyidae; genus Dipodomys; species Dipodomys merriami. The sequence goes on along the minus strand of NW_027206046.1, from coordinate 1,940,865 downwards.
ATAGGTATTTTCTGAATAGTACTTCATGTGCCCAGATAATGGGAGCTAGAGTTAATGAATGGGACTATACCAAATTAAATAGCTTCTGCACAGCAAAAGGAGGAGTCACCAGAACCAAGAGCCAATCATAGAAAGGGAGAAAATTGCTGCAAGCTATTTAACCAATAAAGGATTAATATTCAGAATACACAAAAAAAAACTAAAAAAAAAAATTAATGGTAAGAGAAGAAAAAAACAATTAATCCAGGGCCAAGCAAATGAAACAGTTCTCACAAGAAATAAAAAGGGTTAATAGATAAATGAAGAAATATTCAACATTCTTAGTCATAAAGAAATGCAAATCAAAACCACACCAAGCATTTTAACCCAGTCAGAATGGCAGCCATCAAGAAAACACAGAAGAAATTCTGGTGAGGATGTGAAGAAAAATTAACCTTCACATCTGGTGGTAGGAATGTAAACTAGTATGACTACTATGTAAATCAATATGGTAGTTCCTCAAAACACTAAAAATAGATATGACTTTGCCATACCAATTGGGCATATATACATATTCATGGACATGTACATAGATAGGTGCCATTTACATAACTGTATATATAGATAAACATAGAACACTGAATCTATCGAAGGAACTACTCAGCAATGCAAAGGAAAGGAGGTAGGGAAAAAGAATAATAGAGTAATAGAAAATAGACTGAAACTGTGAAAACTGAGCAAAGAAACCTGTTAACATTGTGTTAGGAAAGGAGGAAGAGGAGAAAGGAGAAAAAGAAGAATGATAGTGGGAATGAAATTGATTAGACCTAAAATTGTGGAGTTAAAAGGTTTTAAAAGGAAAAGCTCTTTAAAAATAGAGGAGCTGGAGTTTAGTTGTAGATAGATGCTTGTTTATATCTGAGTATGGTTCAATTCTTAGCACTAATCAATAAGAAAATAGAGAAAAATCAACTTCACATGTGCTCTTTTTTTTTTTCCTCTCAGCTATGGGTCTGGACCCTATCCCTGAGCACTTTTGCCCAAAGCTAGTGCCATAGCATCACTTCCATTTTTCTGGTGGTTAACTGGAGATAAGAGTCTCATGAACTTTCTTACCTGGGTTGGCTTCCAACCACAATCCTTAGATCTCAGCCTCCTGAGTAGCTAGGATTACAGGTGTGAACTGCCAGTGCTCGGTTCACATGTGCTTATTTAAGTATAAAAGTTAGATTAGCTTTTGGACTTTACTGATGGACTAAACCATAGTAATTTTCAGCATGCTCTGTGGATGCAATTATCTTCAACCTATTCATCTTCCTCCATGAATAGGTTGAAGTGAACTAAAACTAAAACGATAAACTAAACTGAAAATGTGGGTTATAAAGAAACAAGGAAACATACAAGAGCTATAAAAATATGGTCTGATAATTACAGCTTAAAGACGGCATCCATGGTTCATGCCTGTAATCCTAACTACTCATGATTGCCAGTCCAAGCAGGAAACCCTGTGAGACTCTTATCTCCAATTAATCACAGAAAAAGGTGGAATTAGCACTGTGGCTCAAATGGTAGAGTGCTAGCCTTGAGCAAAGGGAGCTCAGGGACAGTAACTAGGCCCAGAGTTCAAGCCTAGGACTGGCAATAAAGTAAAATAATACAGCTTAAACAGTATTCCAAAACAGTGACAGAAACTTGTTAAAAAAAAAAAAAAGTCCTTACATTCCGAAAGTGAAAAGGTGGCAAAATGCATAATTTAAAAGTTCTAGTGGCTCTTGCCACTAGAATTCTTGCTATTCAAGAAGCTGAGATATCCAGAGAATGGAAGTTGGAAGTAAGCTCAGGCAGAAAAGTCTATCATATTCTGATTCTAGAATCACCAGTGAAAAGTTGGGCTGGAGGCATGGTTCAAGTATAGTGCCATCCAATCAACCAAGTCAAATGAAAGCAAAGCCCTCAGTCTAAACCTTAGTACCATAAAATGTTATTTCAAAATTCTAAAATATTTGATTAATGTGATGTATAGTTTGCTTAGTATTAAACAGGACTAGAAACAGGACTGAAGTGATGTTCAAGAAATAATTTTTTTGGGGGGGGTCCGGTCGTGGGGCCTGAACTCTGGGCCTGGGCGCTGTCCCTCAGCTCTTCAGCTCAAGGCTAGCGCTCTACCACTTGAGCCACAGCGCCACTTCCGGCTTTTTTCTTTTAGCTTATGTGGTGCTGAGGAATCGAACCCAGGGCCTCAGGCATGCAAGGCAAGCGCTCTACCACCGAGCCACCTTCCCAGCCCCAAGAATAATTTTTTAATTCAAACTCTAATTTTACCCATATTCATCTGCCCAAAGAGGGACAACCTTTTTCTATTTCTACCTCATTTCTAAGTAAGCATAAGATTATAATATTTCTAAAATACTTAAAATACCTGAGTATTCAAGGTATATTTTCTTTCCAATAAGATCTTTAATAACCTACTATATTCTGTTGCACTGAAGAGCTGACTCAAAGATGGTAAGACCTCAAATACAAAGAAAATAATAGGAAGGGCTGGGAAGGTGACTCAGAGGTAGAGTGCTTGCCTTGCATGCATGAGGCACTGGGTTTGATTCCTCAGCACCACATAAGCAGAAAAAGCCAGAAGTGGCGCTGTGGTTCAAGTGTTAGAGCACTAGCCTTGAGCTGAAGAGCTGAGGGACAGTGCCCAGGCCCAGAGTTCAGGCCCCACGACTGGCCAAAAAATAAATAAATAAATAGGAAGTGGTTATATGGTTCTAGTGGTGGAGGAGTCTTGAGCACAAAGAGGCTCAGGGACAGTGCCCATGCCTTGAGTTCAAGCCCCACAACTGACGAAAAAAGAAAAAAATACAACTCAAAGAATCCTACTTCGCAGTCCTCAAATCCCAATCCTATAAAGTTGTAAATTATTAGCTGTAGAGTCACTAAAAATGTACTTACTGAGAAATGGTGTTGGTGTCAAGGTCAACGCAGCTGACATCTGGTGGAGGATCATAGAGATCAAAGTATCTGGAATCAATCCCTACTATGAATGGACAGGGTGCACTCAAGACATCTGCCAAGGCCAGTGGGCAAAGAGGAACATACGGGCATGGCCAGTGGAAAGGGAAAATCATCTTGGATAAACAAATGGAAAAAGAATATTAAAACCTTTTTGACACTGAAGCATAATTTTTCAGCACACAAATAATATCTTGTAAACATTACTATCTAAAGCCTAAATAATAACTAAAGTTCAGGATGAGGACATTAAAATTGCCTCAACACACAAATCCATTACTTTGTGAAGCTTAGCTAAATATTAAAATAGCTTTATATTATATGAGTAAATTGAGTTTAAAGTGACTGTCAACAAGAAACACTGATACTCACAGACACTAAGGCTTCTGTCACACTAGTAAGCACAGAAGGCCGTAAGGAATGAATGAGAATTTTATGTTCCGTTACTGCAAAGACTAGTAGTGTCACCGCATTTTCAGGGCCTAGATTCTGAAGTAGTGTTGAAAACTTGCCACCGCTGTCAATTCAAACAAAGATATATAATTTTAAATAAAAAGATCAAGACACCTTATACTGGGGGTGTGGCTCAGTGATAGAACGTGCAAGCCCTGAATACCTACTACTGCAAAAACAAAAACCAAACACCTCTTATTATCTAAAATAAGGGGGATACGGAGAAGTTTTTGTTATTAGATTCTGATTTATATTACCTATTTAACTTAAAATGTTAAGTTAAATAGGTAACTGCTGCTAATCTTAGAGTAACAAAACATCATACATCATGAAAACAATGCAATTTATGAAGTTTCAAATCATTCTTTCTTCCACTAAATTCAATATGGAAAGTGAAAAGTCATGTGCTTCCTTTTTTCCCCCTTTTGTTCTTATGGCTTTTTGAGACAGGACCTTAGTATGTAGCCCAGGCTTGTCCTGAATTTAGGATCCTCCTGCCTCAGCCTCCAGAGTGCTTGGATTACACACATTCATCATCACACTTATCTGCTTAGCTTCACATAAAAAGACCTGCCTTTATAGAAAATGTCCAAACAGAATTCAATTAAAAGAGGTGCTTTGGCCGAAAAATTCTTTAATAGAAGTTGTTTTTTATTAATCTTTTTAAATTAAGCATTGCATAATACACTGCATGCTGTACTCTTCTATCAGGAATATATGACTGAGTCATTTTTTTCATCTTTCAGGGTCAGGAAAACGCTTCTTTAACCAATATTCTCCAGGTGTTTGGATAGTGACAAATGACTCTAGAGATGTACCTATCTCTTTCTATCAAACTCCCTGATATGGAAAACAGATGGGCAATCTCTTTTTGCCCTTGTCAGTGAAGTTGCACCTGTATGCACCGGCTACCTCAGGGTTGAACAAGTCCTAGGAGAATTGTGAACCACATCTCAGCATGGTTACCTAGACTAAAACTCTATCTTTAAGCTTTGTAAAGGCTACCAGGCTTCAGTTTGCTTCCCAGTAAACCCCTAATGGAAGGTTTTTACATGGTATACCTTCCATTGTAATTATCACATTAAAATTTGAATTTATGAACAGCTAATTCTTTTCTTTTTTTTTCTTTTTTTCTTTTTTTTTTTTTTTTTTGTCAGTCATGGGGCTTGAACTCTGGACTTGGGCGCTATCCCTCAGCTGTTCAGCTCAAGGTGAGCGCGCTACCACTTTAGCCACAATGCTACTTCCGGTTTTCTAGTGGTTTTTTGAAGAGTCTCACAGACTTTCCTGCCCGGGGTTGGCTGTGAACCGTGATCCTCAGATCTCAGTCTCCTGAGTAGCTAGGATTACAGGCGTGAGCCACCAGTACCAGCATGAATAGATAATTCTTACTATTATCTTTCTAATATCTTACTATTGCAATGATAATAGCAATAAGAAATTAAGAGTTACAAAGTGATTAGACACAAATACAAAACAAATAATAAAAATAATAAGATGATCTATAGGGTAACAAAGTACTGGAATGACAAGGCAAATGATCTAGCAAGCCAACCAGCATTTTGTCTCTATAGTGCTAAATGACTCGTTTCACTGGGTTAGTTCTTTTTATGCTAAAGGAAAACTAATTATAAAATCTTTTGAGTCACAAAAGCATATGTCCACAAAAAATCTTGTGTATGTTCATAACAACATTATTTACAGCACACAAAATGTGGAAACTTTCCAAATGATTAATAGCTAAATAAAACATGATGTAGCCATACAATAAAATAGTATTTGGCAACAAAAGGGATAAAGTAATGGTACATGCTCCAATGCAAATGAACCTTAGAAACTTGCTAAGCCAAAAATAAAAAGGTCATGCATAGTACATTTTCATTTGTATGAAATCTCCAGAATAGGTAAACCCATTAGAGTAAAAACCAGGTTATTGGTTGCCTAGGGTCAAATGGCATATGTACCTATGTGTTAGTATGTGTGTGTTTAAGGACAGAGGGTAAAATGAAGTGGTGAAATGAAGGAGGCTAACTGCTGAATGTTAAAAGACACAGGGTTATTTTTTAGGGTAATGAAAATAATCTAAATTTTATTATAGCAATAGTTGCTATAATAAATTGTAATGTGGGTGAATTTTGTAGCATGTGAATTTTATCTCAATAAAGTACCCAAAGTAAGTTTTTTGGATAATTTAGAATTACATTTACAACCAATGTTTCTAGTTCATTTTCAGCTCAAACAGCAGTTAAGAAAACATTGGTCACTCTTGGCTAAGAGCTAGTGATGAAATAATCTGCAATTCTTGCAAAATTAATGTATAAGATGGCAGCCAGTCTCCCTTAGGGATGTGCTATGTAATAGCTTAATTACAACTCTAACTATTTCTGACAGAAATAAATTACACATCTAATTAAATTTCAAGAAATGGCACTGTAGGAAAAACATATTTCATAATTTCTCTGAACATTTAAAATCATTAAACACAATTGCTTAGCAATTAAAACTTTTAAATTTGAGGTCAAATTTAAAATTACATCCAAATGTTCTTCAGAGGACAATTACAGTTGAAAATAGCTATTTTCATAATTTATGTATAAATTCTAATTTATGCAATAGTAATTCTTGACATGAAAATACTCAAAATGTCAAACACTATTATAAAAGCTTTTCTTAAGCGACGGTAGGGGAAAAACAAAGGAGGAGGCAACAATGCTGGATAAGAAATGTACTCATTACCTTGCTCATATAACTGTAACCCCTTTGTACAGTATTTTCATAACAAAAAATTTAAGTTTAAAAAAAGCTTTTCTTTTTCTTCCAAAGGAAAGTAGCTGAGAGGCTGTTAAGTGAAAATTACTTCCATCAATGTTTGAGATTTTGGCTTGGAAAGAAAGAATACACACACACATGTAATTTTAGCTCACATCAGATTTATAAAAATAAACAGAAATGAAATTTTACTTGCCTTAATGGAAGAGGTGAAGAAACTGGCTGACTGAGAATCAAATTATCATGTGGTGATAGCTGGAAGATTCAAAATAAAACATTTAAAATAATAATGATTAACTTGAAAACAGCAGTTTCTAGTTAAAAAAAAAAAACATAGCCTAATGGATTCCCAGGTCATCAGAGTAAGAATATCATTAAATCTCTAAAAAGTATGCCTTCATCTGTAACTCCAACAACGTTTTACTCTGAATCTTATCTCTTTTCTTCTGTCTTTAACTTTACCCTAAAACCATTTAAACGAATTTTGTAATCAAAGACTAAATGATGCATTTAATAACATAAAAATCAAGGGCAGTCCATTTCTGACTTACAGCATAAATACATAGGCTGCTTGTTTTTGTAAACAATTCTTAGTAGAAGACACCTATGTCATTTCTTACACATGATCTAGTTGACTTTGTGCTGTAATAGCAGGCATGAGCAGGTGCAACAGCGCCTGGATGGCCTGCAAAGCCTCAAATATTTAGTGTAAGGTCCATCACAGGAAAAGTCTGAGGGCTTCTGTATAAAACAAATGTTCTGTGTGTATTCAAACAACATGTTCTAGATGGATGGATAGATAGATAGATAGATAGAGAGAGAGAGAGAGAGAGAGAGAGAGAGAGAGAGAGAGAGAGAGAGAGAGATGTAAGAGTTAAGACAGCAAAACATGAAATGCAAAAGTCATATAAAGAGTACTTTCTAGACACTTAATCTGTAATAATGCAATAATTTCAACTACATGTCCAAATGTTTATAGATTGCCACAAATTTGTAAATACTGATTGTGAAGTGATATGTAATCTAGTCTGGTCTGGAGTGTCCCATCTCGTTCAAGCTTATTGTTAAGATTACAGGTATGTACCCCTATACCCTATATAGACATGATGTCCCCTTCTGTGTTGAAAATGTGTCTACTTCGTGTGTGTGTGTGTGTGTGTGTGTGTGTGTGTGCGTGCGTGCGTGCGTGTGTGTGTGTGTGTGTGTGTGTGTGTCCTGGGGCTTGAATTCAGAATCTGGGGGGGGAGAGGTGTTGGTCCTGGGGCTTGAATTCAGAACCTGGGTGCTGTCCTTGAGCTTCATTTGCTTAAGGCTGGATACCCCTATACCTTATATAGACATGATGTCCCTTTCTGTGTTGAAAATGTGTCTACTTTTTTAACAGGGGTGTGCGTGCGTGTGTGCACGTGTGCATGTGTGGGTGGATCTATGTTGGTCCTGGGGCTTGAATTCAGAATCTGGGTGCTGTCCTTGAGCTTCATTTGCTTAAGGTTAGTGTTCTACCACTTGCTTGAGCCACAGCTCCACTTCCAATATTTTTAATAGTTTATTGGAGATAAGAATCTCATGATTTTCTTGCCTGGGCTGGCTTCTAACAAGATCCTCAGATCTCAGCCTCCTGAGTAGATAGGACTATAGGCATGGCCACTAGCGACTGACTACTTTTTATTTTTAACCCTTTCTCAAAAGGCAAACATTATATTCTATAAGGGAGAGTTAATAAAACATTAAGAAACCAACATGAAATAGAATCTTATTCTCTTTATATATCATTCTATTTCTTCTCCCATTTAATAGTTTTTATATTTTTGACAGACATCAATAATTCATATAGCCCACATACTTAAGAAAACCTTACCTGAACTAAAATCCGTGGTCTCTGAGGAGATGGAAAAGGAACTTTATGCATAAAGTGAGAAATATGCCTTAAAGAAAACACAAAATCCAATTGATTCCAAAGTGAATATTACATGCTATAAAGGTTAACATATCATCAAAAGTTTAAGTACAGTCAAAGTCCTGTGTATCTGTAATTTGGAAATCCCTAGCACTATGAAAATAAATGAACAGCCAAAAATCATTTATCCCAATCCTAAATTCAGTAATTTTTTATATTAATAGGTGTTCATATTCAACAGTGCTTGCTATTATTAATGTCTCTAAAGCTATTTTAACTTTTACCTTTCCCTTACTGGATAGTAGGTAACCTATCAAGGTACAGACATTATCAAATAAACTAATTCTTACATTTATAATATATTTTTTATTACCTGGATACAATAGTATGTACTTGTAGTCTCTTAGGTAGGAGAACCACCTGAGACCAGGAGTTTGAGACTTAGCCTAGGCAACACAGTGAGATTTCAACTCTCAACAAAAACATAATAAACAATGAACTTCCAATTAGCAATAAGTTTAAATTTTTATTACTGATTATGAAAAAATAATAAAATGGATAAAAAGCTACATCAAGTGAGTTTTATTTACAACACTCTAGAAGAAGAAGGAGTGACATTGATTAAGATACACTATACTCATAAACTGACTTCTGGAACTGAAACCTCTTGATACAAGTACTTAATAAAAATAAATACTAAGCATGGGGCTGGGAAGGTGGCTCAGTGGTACAGCGCTTGCCTTGCATGCCCTGGTTCGATTCCTCAGCACCACATAAGCAAAAAGAAAAAAGCTGGAAATGGCGCTATGGCTCAAGTGGTAGAGTGCTAGCCTTGAGCTGAAGAGCTGAGGGACAGTGCCCAGGCCCAGAGTTCAGGCCCATGACCAGACCCCCCAAAAAATAATAATAATAAAATAAATAAATACTAAGCAGGGAGCCAGCGGCTCACATGTGTAATCTAGCTACTCGGGAGGGTGAGATCTGAGGAGCACAGTTCAAAGCCAGCCTGGGCAGGAATGTCTGAGAGACTCTTATCTCCAATTAACTACCAGAAAACCGGAAGTGGTGCTGTGGCTCAAGTGGTAGAGTGCTCTCCTTGAGCTGAAGAGCTAAGGGACAATGCCCAGGCCCAGAGTTCAAGCCCAACAACCAACAAAATAAATATTTAAAAAAAAAAAAGATAGACAAAAAAACTGTAGTTAAAAAAACTTTTAAAAGGAGTAAGATACTTTCTTTGTACTTTTTCTTTTAATATTAATTCAAAATTTTCTTGTTTTCAAGATAATTTCAACCAGATAGAGAAAAGTGGCCAAGAAAATCATTACTTTTACTAGCATGTCTTCTTGAATTGCCTAAAGTACTAAAAATAAAAATATGAGCATGAGCCCCTAAAGATCTTCTAGACCTATTCAGATATGATCTGTAAAGTCAAAACTATTTTCATAATAACACTAAGACATTGTCTTTTTCACTGTGTTGACCATGATACATATAGTACAAAAATCATTGTGAATGAAATCCTGGAACTTTATTGGGAATCAAGGCAGTGGTACCAAAGTAGACAAGTAGCTACACTCTTTACTACTATACTCTTGCAGTAAGAGAAATGCCATTTCACTTAAGAATGTCTTTAAAGCAGTAAATATTAATCTTATTGGCCAAGCATCAGTGGCTCATGACTACTTAGGAGGCTGAGATTGGGAGGCTTGTTCAAGGCCAGCTTCCAAAGAAAAGTTAGCAACATCCCTTCTCAACAAAAGAACTGAACATCATGGCACAAGCCTACTATTCTAGATACATGGGAAGCCTAACATAGATTAAGCCTGGTTGTGTGGTCATGCAACAAATGAGACTATCTCAAAAATAACCAGCAATAACAGGAACAGGAGCCATAGCTCAATGGAAAGAGCACCACCTGCCTAGTACAAAGACGAAAGTTCAAACGTCAGTGTGTCCCCACCAAAAATGTTGCTATATCTTTTCTTTTCAATCAGGAACTTTATTTATTTTATACAGTTTTTTTATTGTAAAAATACTGTACAGAGGTGCTACTATATCTTGATGGCAATGCACACTTAAAATACTGTATGCTGTCCAAGAGTCTCTTTTTTTTTTTTTAAGTCAGTCATGGGGCTTGAACTCAGAGCCTAGTCCCTATGCCTGAGCTGTTTTAATCAAAGCTAGCACTCCATCACTTTTAAGCCACAGCAGTACTTCCAGTTGTCTGATGGTTAATTGGAGATAAGAATCTCACCACTTTCCTGCCCAGGCTAGCTTTGTACTGTGATCATCAGATATCAGCCTCCTGAGTAGCTAGGATTATAGGTATAAACTACCAGCAACTGGCTCCAGGAGACTTACCCAATTAACCACCAAAAAGCTGGAAATGGAGCTATGGCTTAAGTGGTAGAATGCTAGCTTGGAGCAAAATAATCTGAGGGTAGCACCTAGAATCTGAGATCAAGCCCCAGGACTAGTACCAAAAATAAAAAAGATTTATAAACTCTTTAATAGTATATTTAAAAAACCCACATCTCTCAAAACATTTATACTAAGTAATTCATTTTAAATTGTATCAAAACATTCATTTTATTGTTAGAAATAAAATTATTTAAAATACAAGACTATAACAGTATAATGGCAAAATATTACCTGAATGAATAACAAAATTCTTTTTATTTTTTATTTTTATCTTTTGTCAGTCATGGGGCCTGAACTCTGGGCCTAGGCACTTTCCTCAGCTCTTCTGCTCAAGGCTAGCTCTCTACCACTTGAGTCACAGTGCCACTTCTGGCTTTTTCTGCTTATGGATGCTGAGGAATCGAACCCAAGGTCTCATGCATGCAAGCAAGCACTCTACCACTGAGTCACCTTCGTAGCCCCTAAATTCTTTTCTTTTTGTAAAAATAACTCTCCAGAAATCCAGTTTTATATTAAATTTGCTCAACTTACAAGTACAAAATATATCATAATACAGAGACAATCAAATTTTGAAATAAGAAACTTCTAACTTACTTCTCAATTGGAAGGACATGAGGTCCAGAGATGGAATAACGATACAAAAAAGTGAGAAACTTTCTGAATGCATCAAAAAAAGGCCAGTGAGAAAGAAGACAGATGCATTTGTTAGTGTGAATTGTTTTGGAATTATCAGACTTCCCATCTGTCAATGGAGATAAACCCAAAAGAAGTCTCTGTTTTTCTGTGAGATTCTCCTCAGAGTATGGTTCATAAAACTGAATAGCAGCACCATAGACCTGCAAAACAAGTAAAATATACTTGGTATCATTAATTCAAATCATACCATTTAACATTTAATGGATGTTTGCTATGAGCCAGGCATAGTGCCAGGGACTAGGCACATAATAGTGAACTGACATTACTCTTGCTTTCTTGATATGTTCAAGAATTACTGGTGTAATAACACATATCTACAATCCCAGCATCCAAGAACCTGAGGAAAGAGAATCTCAAGTTTAAAGCCAGCTTGACTGTCCAGTAAATTCCAGGCCAACCAGAACTATATAGTAAGACCGACCCTGTCTAAAACAATAACAACAACAAAAAAAAACAAAACCCCAAAAAAACTGCAATAAGAAAACAAAAGAACTACGTAGTAATATTTTCATGTCCTTTTACTGAAAAAAAGGTGTTTTAGTCACATTTTCAAATTAGTGACAATTGTACTAATATTCTAACAAAATGGTTAGAAATAATAACAAATAGAAAAGGAGACAGAATTTTAGATAAGGAACTATAAATTCCAACTTTGAGTAATTCACTGAATTTTTCTCTTTTTTGGGGGGGAGGTCCGGTCGTGGGACCTGAACTCTGGGCCTAAGCACTGTCTCTCAGCTCTTCAGCTCAAGGCTAGCGCTCAACCACTTGAGTCACAGCGCCACTTCTGGCTTTTTTCTTTTTGCTTATGTGGTGCTGAGGAATCAAACCCAGGGCCTCAGGCATGCAAGGCAAGCGCTCTACCACTGAGCCACCTTCCCAGCCCCTAGTTCATTGAATTTTTCTAGATCTCAATTTCCCTATATCCCTGAGGTTATCCTTAGTTTTTACTCAAGGCTAGCACTCTATCACTTAAACCACACCTTCACTTCTGGCTTTTTAGTGGATACTTGAAGAGTCTCATAAACTATTCTACGGCTTTGAACCTGTATTCTCAGTCATGTGTCCTGAGTAACTAGGATTACAGGTGAGCCACCAGTACCTGGTCTTTCGAATATTAAGGAAACAAATGAGGATCATCATTTGATGATTTAAAAAAAATCTTTGATGATATTCACCAGAAAAACATTTTGGAGGACGGGACCTGGTTCCTGGGTATATTGACTTTAACCAAGTGGAAAAGGTATGTACAACCAATTTATATATATATGTACATATATATATTACTTTACCTTGCACTATGTAATAAAGCTTATTAGTTTATAATAACTAATATATAGAATTGTAACATACACTATGTAAAACATGAAAAATGTATAAGAAATTTATAGACATAATTTGCTAAAAATAAATACCTTTTCAGCTGAGGCTCCAGTTAACACAAATGTAGAAAATACAGGAAGAGGGTATTTGCTATTTGGTGGCCAACATTCAATAGTTGCACCCATTGGTAAACAAAACAAGGGAACAGATTCTGGTAGTGAGAATGATTCATAATCTTCTTGAGGATACCTACAAATTAGACCTACAAAAACAATAACAAATAGTAAGTCAGCATCTCTTGACTTTAGGTGTTTATAAGTTGAATTACAATGTTTTATTATTTCACAAATTTGGATTACCAAAACACTGTGTTTGTGCTCATTAAATAAATCTTGAATGCTTTACATATAGACTATAATACAAACATTATAACTATTAACATTTACTAACTGCATAGTTATCAAGCCTATCAAAGTCTAAGTTTCTAACAAGAAAAGATATTCCTATAGAAACAAACCCATTGCTAAAAATTCAGTCTACGGACACATTATCTTAAGGTATACTTTCTGAAAATTTCAGTATATTTATTTACCTACATCACTGGCTCTCAATAACTTTCCCTCAAGTGGCTTTTTTGTTTTGTGCTAGTCTTGGGACTTGGACTTGGATCCTGGGCACTGTCCCTGATCTTCTTTGCTCAAGGCTAGCAATCTATCACTTGAAATACAGCTCCTTTTCTGGCTTGTTGGTGGTTAACTAGAGATGAGTCTCATGGACTTTCCTGACCAGGCTGGCTTTGAACCATGATCCTTAGATCTCAGCCTCCTGAGCAGCTAGGATTACAGGTACTAGCTACTGGTAGCCAGCCCTCAATAGGCTTTTTTTTTGGGGGGGGGGGTCCAGTCGTGGGGCCTGAACTCTGGGCCTGGGTGCTGTCCCTCAGCTCTTTGGCTCAAGGCTAGCACTCTACCATTTAAGCCACAGTGCCACTTCTGGCTTTTTCTGCATATGTGGTGCTGAGGAATAGAACCCAGGGCCTCATGAATGCAAGGCAAGTGCTCTACCACTGAGCCACCATCCCAGCCCCTCAATAGGCTTTTTTATAGATTAAAATATACAATACCAGGGAGTATTCTAGAATAAATCCTAGTATAAATACAAGAAAGATATTCATAAAAATAGTAATTATGAGTTGGGAATGTGGCTTAGTGATAAAGTGCTTGCCTAGCATGCATGATGCCCTGGGTTCCATTCCTCAATACCACATTAAACAGAAAAGGCTGGAAGTGGCGCTGTGGCTCAAGTGATAAAGGGCTAGCCTTGAGCAAAGGCAGCTCAAGGACAATGTCCAGGCCCTGAGTTCAAGCTCTGATTCAAAATAACCCTCAGACTATAGGAAGATAGAGTTCCAAGTGGTCTATGATTTGATGTTCACTAGACTACTTTTATAAAATGGTGCAGGCACAAAGTTCTATACTGCATTTTGTGGGACTAAAAACAGAAAACAAGTTTCCCTGATCTTCAAGCCCTTAAAGTCAAGCAATATCATCATTAGATAGGGAAAAAAATGAACAATAAAGTAAGAATCAGAGCCGTTGGTTCTACAAATAATCTCTAGATTTCAGACAAATATGACTCAGATTTTCTCATCTATAAAGTCAGATAAACTAAGCTGGGAGCCAGCGGCTTATGCCTGTAATACTAGCTACTCAGAAGGCTGAGATCTGAGGATAGTGGTTCAAAGCCAGCCTGGACAAGAAAGTCTATGAGACTCTTCTCCATTTAACCACTGGAAAACCAGAGTGGAGCTGTGGTTCAACATAGAACATTAGCCTTGAGCGAAAAAGCTCAGGGATAGCACTCAGACCCTGAGTCCAAGCTCCATGACCTACAAAAAAAAATTTAGAACAAACTAAATAAACTAAGATTCAAAGAAGTTCTAAAATTCTCTAATTAAATACTACGCAGCTCATGGGTCCTTCAAGAATATAATTAACTACTCTCTCAGGTCATGATGCAATAAAGTATAGAAATAAGTGATGAATGGTGGGCCCCGAACAATCAAAGAGACAAGAAAGTTAAAAAGTCCAGAACTCTAATTTCATTATTTAACTGAGCAACTGACTAAGATAGGGTCCCACTTGGTAGCCAGGCTGATCTGAAACTCACTATGTAACCTAGGCTGGCCTCTAAATCTTGATCTTCCTGCCTCTGCCTCCCATCTACTAAGATTATAGGCATTTGTTACCATACCCAGCTACAACTCCAATTTTACAAATGTAAGTTTTAGAAGGACAAGTCTTCTATCTTATAAATAAATCAATATGTTTGATAACATTTCAACTAGGCATGATAAAATTATCGATTAATTTATAATATTTTTATAACTATAAGTGATTAAATTCAGTGCAAATATTTAAAAACATTGAAGTAAAATCAATATATTTTCTATATTTTCTAATGATTTAAAAGGTTAATCTGACTCTGGTGGCACATACTTGTAATCCCAGCACCTGGAAGCTTAGGCAGGGGAACAGACTTTGAGGCCAGCCTGACCTACACAGTAAGATTCTTGTCTCAGAAAAAATCCCTAAATTAACTCACAACTATGAAAACAGAACATGAATACTGCTGAGATTGTTTTGTGGAAGCAGGGAAGGCAGTAGGGAGAATGATAGAGGCAGTAAGATTGATTGGAATACATTGTAAACATGTTTGGAAATGTAACAATGAAGTCTCCCTCTGTATAATTGTTGTTAATAATTTTAAAAACTAACTACATTAATTTGGCATTTATTTAAATCTAAGTCTTAAAAAGGCTGCTCTTTCCTTTTTCAAATTTTCAAAAACATATGAAGACAAAACTAAGAATAAAAGAACATAGGATGTACTTCTGATCACAGACAGCTGTTACTTCTTTTTTAATCTTACATATTATATTTACATATAAAGTATTCCCCCTAAAATTATACTTACCAGCTTTATAAGATATAGTGTTAGTCTTTGCCACCGATTTTTTGTAACATAAGTATACTGCGGATCCCCACTAAATTTAAAAAAGAGAGAAAAAAGAACATTCTATTTTAAATGGCAGTAACAATGAAAATTGAATCTTTGAGTTCTCCAGTACAAATTATTTAGGACATAGCAACAGATATTTCTTTGTTGTTACCAATTTGCTATTTTGACAGCACTTCATGGGGTCATTGCCCACTTAATTTTCAGAAGTCAAATTTAACATAATTTCCTCTTGCAGAAGCAATAAGTAGCAGTTGACTCTTAAAACAAAACTAAGCCATAACCATTTAGATTTTATTCCAAGTTTCAACCTTATCCAGAAATGATAAATTACGAAATGCCTACTTTGTGCATACCTTCCTTCTGACTTCATAACCTCTTCTAAATATTGCCTGATTTTCTAAAGCCCTTTAGGCAAAAACTCCTTACAACTTGTAATTTGCCATATCCTTTTTCTTATCCTTTTCCATTCTTTCATAAATGCATTTCAAATCAGGCTTTTGGATCTCTATTACTCCTTTAAAAAAATGCCTTAATAATTTCCATGATACCAAGTCCTTCAGTTGATAGTCTTCATCTTACTCAGCCTCTCAGCAGATTTTACTATCACTGATCACTTCCTGTCAAATACTAGCCAGGCTTTGAAGTCTTGCTCTCTCTTCCCCAACAACTTTGAAGCAACTTCTTCCTATCTCCTTTGTGGCATCCCCTTTTCCAGATCAGGAAATCTGACTCCTCTCTTCCCCACTGTCTTTAAACGATATATATTCAGTTGCATGATATTAATTATAACTACACATTGAAAAATCTCAAATTTCTAGTCTCAGCTCCAAAACTCTGTCACTATTACCACCCATTGTACACTCACACAGAAATGCCTGACAGTTTTCACTTATCACTTCCATGCCTAATAGCACCTCGTATTTAGAATAATCATAAAAGCAGTCTTGTCCTTTTCAAACCAGCTCTTCTTCCCAATGTTTCCCACTACAGGGAATGGTTCTACCATTTACTCTGTCCCCAAGCTCAAGAGCCACTCTTGACTTTTCATTCTGTCTTATACATCATCATTTCCAGTATAACCACAGATTTGATGAAGTCTACCTTCAAGATCTACTTTGAAAGCTGGGGGCCAGTGGCTCACATCTGTAATCCTCAGTACTCAGGTGGTTGAGAATAAGAGGACTGCAATTTCAGCCCAGCCTGAGCAGAAAAATCTGTAAGATTCCATCTCAATTGCGGGAAGCTACACTGTGACCCCAGCAACAACAGGAAGCCTCAAGTAGGTGGTTACAAGATCAAGGCCCATGCCCAGATGGGGAGTCTCTATCCTAAAAATAACCAGTGAAAAACAGGCCTGGCCAAGCAGCTTAGCAGTAGTGTGCCAGTCTAGAAAGCATGAAGCCCTGAGTTCAAACCCCAATATGACTGCAAACAACAGTAACAAATATCTACTTTGAGCTGGGCACCAGGAACTCACACTTGTAAATTGTAGCTACTCAGGAGACAGAGAAAGGAAGGATTGCTGCTCTACCCCAGACTAGGCAAAGAGTTCACAAGACTCCCTCTCAAGCAGTAGCTGGTGTGGATGTGCATAACTGTCACCTCAGCTACACCAGGAAGAATAAAATAGGAGGACTGTGGTCTTAGACCATCCCACGCAGAAAGAAAGACCTCATCTCAAAAATGACCTGAGCAAAAAAGGGCTGGAGGCATGGCTCAAGCAGTACACCTGTCTGGCAAGCATGAAGCCCTCAGTTCAGACTCCAGTACAGAAAAAAAATCATTTTTCACTTGGATTACTGCTATGACCGTATCATCAATCTCTCAGCTTCCTCTCTTATTCTTCAATTGTCTATTTCCACAGCCAGAGTGAGCCAGTTTAAATGTAAATCACATCATATCATTCTCAAGGTAAACAAACTCCTTGCTTTAGGGCCTAGGCCACAGAGTTGTACCTAAGCTGTATCCTAAGATCTTTTCTCCAATCATTCTGGTCTCCCTACCTTTCTCAGACATACCAAGCCCATATCTCTGTGAGAGCCTTCGCACTTTGTTTCCTGTGGCATTCAAGTTTTTGCTCAACTGTCCCTTCCTCAGAGTCCTTACCAAAACCTGAGCAAACCATTTTGCATCATTCCCTATGCTCTTCAACTTGATGTCCATTTGTTGCTTCTAGTCATTCCATGCTGTGCTTTACTTCCCCACTTAAATGTAAACTCAGTGATGACATGGATATTTCTTTCTCCACCACTGTAATCACACATAGTAGTTCAGCATTCTCAAGTAAATATATAAATAATTACTACAAATTTTTTTTAAAAAATTAGCTTTATAAAATAAGCATTCTTCATATAATCAGTACAAATGAGAAAGGTCACTGAAATTTTTAAATAATATGTAACAGCAAGGCATAGTAGATATCAAAAGGAAAAATTTAAATATATCAATATATATTAATATAAACATTACTATATTAATATATAGTAACAGTATCAAAATATATTAGCAAAATATACTAATATATTATGTTAATATATATTACATATAAGATATACTAGCATATATTATATAAAATATATACTATTAGTAATATATGCTAATATAGTATTGATATTAATATCAATCATTAACATTGAGAATATTAATACTTGTATGGTCTTATATATCATATATTACATATTTATATATATATTATATAAAAGCAAAAAAAGGCTGAGGTATGTTAAAAGTGATAAAGTACCTGCTAGCAAGGACAGGCCATGAGTCAAAACCCAGTACTAGCCAGGCGCCGGTGGCTCATGCCTTAATCCTAGCTATGCAGGAGGCTGAGAGCTGAGGGTTGCGGTTCAAAGCCAGCCCACGCAGGAAAGTCCATTAGACTCTTATCTCCAATAAACCACTAGAAAACCGGAAGTGATTCTATGGCTCAAACAGTAGAGCGCTATCCTTGAGCTGAAGAGTGCAGGGACAGTGCCCAAGCCCAGAGGTTCAAGCCCCATGACCAACAAAACAAAACAAAACAACAAAAACCCAGTACTGCCAAGTTGGGTTTTTTTGTATTTTGTTTTTGTGCCAGTCCTGGGGCTTGAACTCAGGAGCTGGGCACTGTCCTTGAGCTTTTCTGCTCAAGGTTAATACTTTCCCACTGGAGTCACAGCTCTGCTTTTGGCTTTTTGGTAGTTTATTGGAGATAAGAATCTCATAGACTTTCCAGCTGTGGCTGGCTTAAAAGAATGATCTTCAATCTTAAGCCTCCCGAGTAGCCAGAATTAAGTGTGATCTGCCAATGTCCAGCTCGGCCAACATTTTTTACATTAAGAGGCTACAATAACAAATTTCCATGTACTCTCACCTAGATTTCATATATGTTAACAATTTATCATATTTACTTCAGATATTTAGCTTGAATTTTTTTCTCCAAACCCCTTCCCTTTTTTTTTTGTGCTGGTCCTAGGGCTTGACCTCAGGGCCTATGTACTGTCTCTGACCTTTTTTAGTCAAGGCTAAGACTCTACCACTTGAGCCACAGCCCCATTTACAATATTTAACTTTTTAAAAATTAAAATGACATAGCCAGGCATTGGTGGCTCACACCTGAAATCCTAGCTACTCAGGAAGCTGAGATCTGAGGATCACGGTTCAAAGCCAGCCCAGGCAAGAAAGTCTATGAAACTCTTATTTCTAATTAATCACCAGAAAACCAGAAGTGGTGCTGTGGCTCAAGTGGTAGAGTACCCACTTTGAGCTGAAGAGCTAAAGGACAGCACCCAAGCACAAAGTTCAAGCCTCCACACAACTGACAAAAAAGACAAAAAAAAAAATTTGAAATTACAAGTTTAACTAGCTTCCCAGCTTCTATTCCGTTTTTCCTGACTTAACCTCCTAATCTGAAGCTAATGCATTCATTCATACATACACATTTAAAATTTTTTACTACCTACATAATATACAAATATATACATATGTATTATCTGCATTTAAATTTGTAATTTTAAAATTATGTTTTAATTTTTAAATTAAAACTATCATCTTTATAAATATATTTAAATTATTTAAATTTTTTAGTTAACTGAGAATATCCTTTTGTGATTTCCCTCTTACTCATCAATGCTTTGTTTTTGTTTTTTTAGTGCCAGTCCTGGGGTTTGATCTTAGACCATACTATACCACTTGAGTCATACCATTATACCACTTGAGTCATAGCCCTACTTCTGGCTTTTTGATGGTTAATTGGAGATAAGAGTTTCAAAGACTTTCCTGCCCAAGCAGGCTTTAACTCTCCATCCTTACTCAGCCTCCTGAGTAGCTAGGATTACAGGCGTGAACCATCAGCATCTGACCTCTTCTGCCTTTTAAATGTTCTAACATGCTAAGTCTAAGAGTAATCAGAAGAAGAGAAAGTTATGAAAGACTCAAAGTATAAGCTTTTAGTTTAACAATTTTATGCTGAATATTCAGAAGCCTCGTTTGTTCTTTGGCTTCTCATTGAATCCTTGAGAAAATTAAATGAAGAGTGCTGGAGATGTGAATCAAGGGGTAGAGCACTACAAAGCCCTAAAATCAAACACCTGTACCATAAAAAAAAAAAAATTTAAAGACCTGGGAGCTGGTGCCTCATGGTTGTAATCCTAGATACTCAAGAGGCCAAGATCTGAGAATCAAGCCAGCATAGGCAAAAAGTCTGCGAGACTCTGATTAATTAATCGAGGGCTGTACTTACAAAAAGCACACTATACACCTGGGGAAAACCAAGTGACAGTCATGCAGAGGTAAGGACTGAAATAGGCTTTAGGTAAATGTCAGGTTTTTATTATTATTATTATTGTGAAAATACTGTACAGAGGGGTTACAATTACATGGGCAAGATAATAAGTACATTTCTTATCAAGCATTGTAGCCTCCTCCTCTGTTTCCCCTTCCCATCCCTTCCCATCCTCCCCCCCCCCCGCCCTCCCACCCAATCCTCCCTGCTACCCCCTCCCCCGCACCAAAGTTGTAAAGTTCATTTTTCGACATAACGACTTGTACATCTCATTGTTGCAATGGGTCCACCTGTATCCCTATTTAAACGATTTGTTTTTCCCCTTCCCCTCCACAAATTATACCAACATCAAATACAGTGAAAGCAGGGGTTATACTTGGGGGAGGGAAATGTCAGTTTTACTATACAGACAACTGGCATAAGAACATTTGTGTAAGAGTCGAGTGCTGGTAGCTCATGCCTGTAATCCTAGCTACCTAAGAAGCTCAGATCTGAGGATCTTGATTCAAAGACAGCCCCTGGGAAAGAAAGTCCATGACACTCTTACCTTAAAGTGGTAGAGCACTACCAGTGTTGAGCGGAAAAAGCTCAGAGACAGTGCCCAGACCCTGACTTCAAGCCCACGACCAACCAAAAAAAAAAATATTTGTATAAGAACTCAGGTATTTAAGTATGAATTACTTCCCTACATAGATTTCTCTGATACTTAGAGCATACATTTAATATAGTTCTCAATTAAAAAAAAAAAACTCTGATGGAGCGGGAGTCACCAAGAGATGATAAATTAGAGCGGTCCAATGAGACACACATTTAGAATTATACACACATAGCTTATATTTAAATAATTAGATCATACAAGGAGTGAAGATAAGTGGACTCAGGACTTAAACCTGGGGCACTCTACTGCACAAGAGTTTGGGAAATGGAAAGATATCAACATAGGCAGAAAGGAGATGATTGGTAAAGTAGAAAGATAAAGAAGCAAATATGTAAGAAGAAAACACATCCTCTCTCCCTATTTCTAGAAGGAAAAAATGATCATAGCTGTCACATATGAAATATTGAGGAGAACTGATCCCTGGATTCAATAACAAAAAGAAATCTTGGTGGAATGAGGAAGACAAAAGTTTCACTGGAAAGAATCAGAGTGAAGAATGAGGTAATATACTTAACTCTTCAAAAGTTTTATTGTAAAGAACAATGAAGTAGGGCAATAGAATAAGGGGAATATGGGCCAAAAAGCTATAAATAGGAGATCATACACATGCTTTTTTAAAAAACTTATGTGTGCATTTATTTTTTAAATCAATTTAAAAACTAAAACACACAGTCATTAGCCGGGCGCTGGTGGCTCACGCCTGTAATCCTAGCTACTCAGGAGGCTGAGATCTGAGGATCGAGGTTCAAAGCCAGCCCGGGCAGGAGAGACCGTGAGACTCCTATCTCCAATAAACCACCAGAAAACCAGAAGTGGCGCTGTAGCTCAAGTGGTAGAGTACTCGCCTTGAGCTGAAGAGCTGAGGGACAGCACCCAGGCCCAGAGTTCAAGCCCCATGACCGACCAAAAAAAAAAAAAAAAATACAAAACAAAAAACACACAGTCATGACTTAAAATACATACATGCAAATAAAACGAAGATTTTTTTCAGCTTTTCTCATTTGCTGAGCTTTTCCCCTCAAGTTTTTGTTTATTCACAGAAAGTAACATGCTTTTTGCATGTTGAAACAATCCAACAGAAAAGGAAAAATTAATGATTCATAAAAAGGTAGGAAACAGACAGGCGCCAGTGGCTCACGCCTGTAATCCTAGCTACTTAGGAGGCTGAGATCTGAGGATTGCGGTTCAAAGCCAGCCCCAGCAGGAAAGTCAGTGAGATTCTTATCTCCAATAAATCACTAGAAAACCAGAAGTGGTGCTGGAGCTCAAGCAGTAGAGCTCTCGCCTTGAGCAGAAGAGCTGAGGGACAGCGTCCAGGCCCAAAGTTCAAGCCCTGCGACCAACCCCCCTCCCTCACCCCCCCAAAAAAGTAGGAAACACTGCTGAAGCTAGGTATGGAAGTAGTAGACAAATTAGGGTGATTAGTGCATTGCTTTTGCAATAAGAGGGAAATTGTATATTAAAAAAAAATGTTTAGCCAGGTGCTGGTGACACATACCTGTAATCCTAGCTATTCAGGAAGCTAAGAGCTGAGGATCCGGTTCAAAGCCAGCCTGGGCAGTACACTCCAGAAGACTCTTATCTCTAATTAACCAGCAAAATGCCAGAAGTGCAACTGTAGCTCATGTGGTAGAGTGCTAGCCTTGACCACAAAAGCTCAGAAACAGTGCTCAGGCAACTGAGTTCAAGTCCCTGACTGGAACCAAAGAAAACCCCAAAAAGCACATACACAACTTCTTCTGAAAGTCAACTACTCTCTTTTTTAAAAAAATGAACTATCCAATGCTGGGCACTGGTATCTCACACCTATAATTCTAATTACTAAGGAGGCTGAGATCTGAGGATTTGCTTGGAAGCCAGCCTGAGCAGGAATTATCTCCAATTAATAACAGAAATAGCCAGAAGTGGTGCTGTGGATCAAGTCTTAGAGTGGTAGGGTTGAGCAAAAGAAGTTCAGGGACAGCACAAGCCCTGAGTTCAAGCCTCAGGACTGACAAAAAAGAAAAAGGAAAGAAAAATTTAAAAATTAAAAACAAGAAAACTGTTCAATATTTTTAAAACATTTTTCAATTCTGTAATTATGTTACATGCTTTCAAGAAAAGATTTATTTAAGATTATGCTCTTCTTGTTTTGTAGCTACTTTTATCAGTGGAAAAGAATCACTTACCATGCTGTTATTGAGATTCTTGTCAACTTTGCAGAATGTGTGTGGTGGACTTTCTCCTTTACTGGGTACAATAATACAAATGTCTGTGACAGCCAACGTATTCTGAG
The DNA here is from genome assembly GCF_024711535.1 of Dipodomys merriami. Lineage (NCBI taxonomy): Eukaryota > Metazoa > Chordata > Mammalia > Rodentia > Heteromyidae > Dipodomys > Dipodomys merriami. The sequence goes on along the minus strand of NW_027206046.1, from coordinate 1,917,602 downwards.
TCATGTTTTCAGAGGCTCTTCGGTAAGTGATGTAAATCCTTTGGGATGAGGCACTGCCACTAATATTTGCAGGGTGCCCATAAGGAGTAGTTTTAATGATTTCACAACCCTGTTTTAATCTTTCTTTCCAGTCATATAGAACCCTAAAATCAGAAATTTAAAGGAATAAATACACAAAAACAAAAGCACCCTGAAATCTGAAAAGTAACTAACATTCTCAGGCATCAGGAATTCAACCTAAAATGCAGCAACATAGTAATAATAGCCTATATCTTACTAGTTCAGAATGTACATTTTTGTATTAGAGGATAACTAGTTTTCCTATTAAAAATATAAATAATGCAAGAAAAGCTCAAATAAACATTTATGGTTTTAATGTAAACCAGAAAACAAAAAATTAAATATAAAAACAGTGTAGCCCTGTTATATTTTTATTTATTTATTTATGTTGGTCATGGGCTTCAACTCTGGGCCTGAGCGCTGTCCCTGAGCTCTTCAGCTCAACACTAGAGCTCTACCACTTGAGCCACAACACCACTTCTGGTTTTCTGGTGGTTAATTGTAGATAAGAGTCTTACAGGCTTTCCTGCCCAGGCTGGCTTTGAACTCTCAGCCTCCTGAGTAGCTAGGATTACAGGTGTGAGCCACTGGCTCCCGGCCCCTGTTTTATTTAGTTATTTCATGTATTAGCTAGTTCTCTTCTTAAAATGGTCCTCTTTGGAAAAAGCAATTTATATTTGAGCCCAAATTAAAATCTTACAAAAGGCTGTACTTTTATCTCCAATATTTCCCTTCCTTTTAAGAAATAATATCAGCCTCTTAACAGTTGAAAACCTCAAGTTTACTTTAGTAAGTCTGTATGAAGCCTGGTGCTGGTGAGTCACACCTGTAATCCTAGCTACATGGGCTTGCTAACATTTCATATTAGCATTTTCATTACAGGTATGAAATAGTATCTCATTGTGGTCTTGATTTGTGTTCAGCTGAGCATCTTTTCATATACTTTGTGTGTTTTGGAGAAATGTGTTAAGATGTTCTTTCAGGTTGTATGTATGTATGTGTGTACACTCATGGACCAATACAGTGACTTTAACACAAGGCCAGACTTTCACTTCTTTTTGCTCCATAACTGGAGATAAGAATCTCTTGGAGCCGGGCACCCGTGACTCACGCCTGTAATCCTAGCACTCAGGAGGCTGAGATCTGAGGATTGGGGTTCAAAACCAGCCCAGGCAGGAAAGTCTGTGAGACACTTATCTCCAATAAACCACCAGAAAACCGGAAGTGGCACTGTGGCTCAAGTGAGCTGAAGAGCTGAGGGACAGCTCCCAGGCCCAGAGCTCAAACCCCATGACCAACCAAAAAAAAAAAAAAAAATCTCTTGGATTTGTCTGCTCAAGTTGGTTGCTCTCAGATCTGTCTCTTATGTGGCTAGGATTATCAGTGTGAGCCACCAGCTCTTGGCTTCCTTTATCTTTTTAATATATAGTTGCTTTCTTATGGATGAAATGTAAGTTCCCTTATTAGTTATATGATTTGCAAATATTTTCTTCCTTTTTTTGAATTGTCTTTTAACTTTTACAGTATGCTTTGAAGAAAAAAAAAGTGGTGGATTTTATAGTAAGGCTGCAAAAGCAAGAGGTGATAGGAATTAAATTGTGTCCAACTTCTCTGTATTAAAAAAGGCTTTTAATTTTTAGTTAAGAGCATTAAGAAAACAAATTCAATAGAACATTAAACAGTTACTCACAGGGTAGCCTTTCTCCTTGCTTTTTGTCCCTCTTCCTGTCTTTTCTTCCCTTCCTTCCCCCATCCCTCTTTCTTCCTTTCTTTGAATGCATTCTTTCTCTCTCTCTTTCTCTCTCTCGTGCTCGCTCTCTCTCTCTTTGGTATTACTGAATTGAACTCCAAAGCTTCCTCTTTATAGTCAAGTGTTCTACTAATTGAACCACACAACCCACAGTAATAAGCAGTTAAGGTCACATTAAGATTAACACAGTTGTCAAGTAAAGTTCTTATATTTCAATAAAATATTGCTGAAAATGGAAATTATAATTAGAAAGATATTATTATATTAGAAAGAATATGACCAGTTCCTCAGATTAATTTTGTATAATGAAAGCTTACATAAAAGAGTACTTATGTTGAAAATATTGCCAGCTGTATTCACTTTTACATGAAATACAGAAACAGTAGAGCTTTAAACTTTTTTTTTACTAATTGGTCCTTGACTAATGTCAAGAACTTAAAATTAATATAAACCAGTTAATTCTGTCAAAATAAATTAGTATCATTTAAGCACGGTATTTTCTTGATATTTCCAAGTGCTGTTAAGTAACAAGAAGAGTTATGAATGAATACCAGGCTTGCTCTTTATTAAAAATATATTATTGCTGATGTCTATAATCATAGATACTTGGACGACTGAGATCAAGAGGGTTTGTGATCAATTGTAGTCCAGGAAAAAGATTCATAAGATCTCATCTGAGTAGGAAAGGCTGGTGGTAGGCAACTGTCATCCTACCTATGGCAGGCAGTGCAAATAAGAAAAATGTAGCCAGACAAGTTGGGACAAAACTCAAGACCCTACCTCAAATCTATAATGCCCAGGCCTATAATTCTAGCTACTCAGGAGGCTGAGATCTGAGGATTATGGTTTGAAGCCAGCATAAGCACACAAATTTGTAACCCTTACCTCCAATTAACCAACAAAAAATGAGAAGGGGCTGGGGGCCAAGGGCTCACACCTGTAATCCTAGCTACTTAGGAGACTGAGATCTGAAGATCAAGGTTTGAAGCCAGCATAGGCAGGAAATGCCATGAGACTCTTATCTATAATTAATCACACACAAAAAAAACAGAAGTTGAGCTTTGGCTCAGTTGGTAGAGCACTAGCATTGAGCAAAAAAGCCCAGGGACAGCACCTAGGTCCTGAGTTAACACACACACACACACACACACACACACACACACACACACACACACACACACACACACACACACACGCACACGCACACACACGCACGCACACACGCACGTGAAGTGGAGGTGTGACTCAAGTGGTATAGCATCAGCCTACCACTTCAAAAAAATCAAACAAAATATTAAAAATGATGGGGCTGGGAATGTGACTTAGTGGTAGAGTGCCTGCCTGGCATGCATGAAGCCCTGGGTTCCATTCCTCAGTATCATATAGACAGAAAAAGCCAGAAGTGGTGCTGTGGCTCAAGTGGTAGAGTGCTAGCCTTGAGCAAAAGAAGCTCAGGGACACTGTCCAGATCCTGAGTTCAAGCCCCAGGACTGGCCAAAAAAAAATGACCAGCAATTTATAGCTAAGAATATGCACAAGAAAATATAAAACATGAAAAAATAAAACATGCATCTATGTAAAAACATGTACATGTATTCAAAGCAACATTATTTATGAAAGCTCCAAAGTGGAAATATCCAAAATATCCATGTGATAAATGGATTTATAGCATAACCATATGGCAGAATTCTATTCATCCATTTAAGGGATAAAGTACTGACATATTACAACATGGATGAACCTTGAAAACATCATGGTAAGCAAAGGAGCCAAACATACAAAACCTTATGTAGTTCATATGGTAGTCCCATTCATATGATGTATCCTAAAAGTCAAATCTACAGAGACAGAAAGAAAACTGTGATTGCCTAGGACTAAAGGAGCTAAGGGATTGAATACAACTACTAATGAGTATAGGATTTCTTTCTGCATAATAAAAATTTCCTGGCTGGGTGTAAGTGGCTCACACCTATAATCCTAGCTACTTAGGAGACTGAGATCTGAGGATCACAAAGCAAAGCCAGCAGGCAGGAAAGTCCATGAGACCAAAAAAGCTGGAAGTGGAGATGTGGCTCAAGCGGTAGAGCACTGCCGCTGAGCATTGTTGCTCAAGGCTTTAATCAATGTAACATGCTAAAAAGACATACTTTTCTTATACTGTAACTGTAAAGTAATTTAAGTCAAGTATAATGGCTTCTGCCTGCAATATCAGCTACTTAAGCAGCTGAGACAGGAGAATCATTGCAGACCAAGAGTAAAAAGACAAGCCTAGGCAACATGTAAAACCCTGTCTCAAAAGAAATAATTTTTAATTTCTAGTGAGCATAATACTTTAATTTTCTGGTACTTTTCTGTAAATGATCCTCAAACTCTCTTCCCTGAATCTACTAGAAAGGTAAGAGTACTGGGAACCTGTAGGGCAAAGAGAGCCAAAGGGCAAAGGCTACAGCCTTAATGTACATGTTTAGCCATTTTTACTTTAGTTATTTTTCAGATAGGGTTTGATGCTTTGTGCCCAGGCTGACTGGACCTTAATGGTCCCACCTTTACCTCCTGAGTACCTAGGATTTTAGGTGTGTATCACCATGTCCAGCCTTCTGACCCCCCTATTTTTCAAGACAAGATTCCTGCTATGTAGCTCAGGCTGTCCTCAAACTCATGATGATCCTTTTGGCTCAGCCTCCCAGGTTCTGTGATTACAGATACATGCCACCAAAGCCAGTTAAATGTATCTATTTTTCTAAAGCCAGCATGCTTCTACCGATGAACAAACAGTTAACTGCTACAAGGGATATTATCTGAATCAACAATTCACTTAAAAATACTTATCCAAACAATAAAAGTTATATTAAAAACAAACCAAAACATCAATACTTACCCCAGATCTGTAAGTGGAGGTTTATCTCTTCCTCTTCTATAGCAAAGGTAAATCTGGGGCCCCACGAGACTTCCATTATTAAGATCTGCTGACAATCCAGTTGGGGTAACATCAATACACATGTAATCCCGTGGCACTTCCTCCCCAAGAGATTTAATGATAACTGAAACATCAGTGATAGGTTCTTTTGGTTTTGCTACTTTATGACAGGCATCATTGAAGTGAATTTCTTCTTCAAGAGGCTTTGAAACATCAGTTAATCCTGCTACAACAAAGTAGTCAGCAACACGAGGCCCCTTGTCTTCAATCATCTTCCATTACAGAAGGTTACATCTGAAAAGAGAATAAAACACTGGTATTGGGCTGGGAAGGTGGTTCAGTGGTAGAGTGCTTGCCTTGCATGCATGAGGCCCTGGGCTCGATTTGTCAGTACCACATAAGCAGAAAAAGCCGGAAGTGGTACTGTGGCTCAAGTGGTAGCCTTGAGCTGAAGAGCTGAGGGACGGTACCCAGACCCAGAGTTCAGGTCCCACGACTGACCAAAAAACAAACAAACAAAAAAAAACTACAACTGGTATTTTACTATAATAAGCCTATTAGTATAAGTGACTAGTGTATAATTAAGAGAAAAAAATACTATAAACACTGCTACCTACTTGATATTCACAACAATATTACATACTGGCTTTGGAAGTGAATTGCATGTATTTTTCCAAAAGAATATTTCAACATTCATACATACATTCATTCTTAAATACATTCATATATACACATATAAATTAGTGTATATATTTCTAATTTGGGTACCACAGAAACCTAAATTAGCTAAATCCTTTTAAACATATAGGTTAGCCAGGAGTGGTGGTATGTACCTATAATCCCAGCAGCAAGGAGGCTGAGCCAGGAGGGTAGCAAGTTAGAGACCAGCCTGGGCTATATAGCAAATGCCGGGCCAGGCTGAACTAAAAGGGTAAAACCCTGTCTGGAAAGAAAAAAAAATTAAGTGTATAGATTAAATTGTAATATTATAATGGAATTTCCAGGTCCTCAAAGACTGAGGAAACCCAAAGCCAGAATGCAATGTGTGAGCTAATATCAGGTAGGGAGTTTTGCTGATCAGTAATTAGGGGATTTTTGTTTAGAGGTATTATAAGGACAGGAGATGAGGCCTTGGAACTACAAGAGGCTCCACATGACTATAACTCCAGTTAATGAGTGGATTTTAGCCGGGTACCAGTGGCTCATGTCTGTAATCCTACCTACTCAGCTAAAGAGCTCAGGGACAGCACCCAGGCCCAGAGTCTAAGCCTCATGACGGACTAAAAGAAAAAAAAAAAGAATGAATTTTAAAACAAACATATTTACTGGGCTAAGGATGTGGACAGTGGTAAAGTACTTGCTGAGCATATGTGAAGGCACTGAGTTCAATCTCCAGCACTGCAAAAAAAAAAAAAAAAAGAAGAAAAAAAAAAAGAAAAAGTCTATCCCTGTATTAAGGGCTTAAACTATCTATGTGGCTACAGAAAGCTCCAACTGACAATTTAATAATAAAAGTGTTTTCAGGCTATTGCAAATAAAAAAGACCTCAGATAAGCTTTCCACAGATAAAGCCCAGGTAAATAAATCCCCACTCTAAAGCCATATAAATATATAAGAAAAAGTGACCATGAATGAGTCTTAGCAAATACATAAAACAAATTCAAAAATAAGAGTAGGAAAGGTATTATAACAGAAGTACATATTTATAATAAATTCAAAGAAAAATACATAAAGTGCAATTCACTATATATGTGCACACACTTCAAATGTAAAATATCTTTCAGTTGTTTGGTATCATTTAAACTTTAGTTTTTTCCTTTAACTAGAAGAATGTATTCCTAATACTGTCATTATTTATAAGCTATTGCTCTAAGAAAGAAAGTTTATCTAACCAATGTCCCAGCATGAGGTGCATGTTAGACCTCATTACAGTAAATATGAAGAAAAGATTCTAAAGAAGTAAGTTAGGCATAGGCTACATAGTTCTTTTGGAAATTTACTATATATTTAATATATATGTTTCTCCTCATTAACTGAGCTGTAAAATGGGTGCACCAGATTTTTTTAACCATGCTTGGTTAAACTGTGTGTAATAAATCTAACAATAAGTCAGGCTTACTGTGTCTATGCGTTTACATACATACATAGACAGACAAAGAGAGACAGAGAGAAAATGAAAATTAAAGCTCAGCATTTTGTTTGACAAAGGTAGCTGATTGACTTTGTTTAATTCAGTATTTCCCAAGTCAATCCCACAATTTAAGAACTAGAAAAGACTCTTAATATACTACTGAAAATTCTGGTTTAAAGTAAACAATATTCCCTTAACAACTATAAGATACCTATAGGTAGAGATTCTCATGTAGCATACATTTGCTTATATTCATCAAAACCCCAATAGCTACTTAACTTTCATAACTAATGTCATAAGTTTTCAGAGTTCTTGGTACCTTCCTTCCTTCCTTCCTTCCTTCCTTCCTTCCTTCCTTCCTTCCTTCCTTCCTTCCTTTCTTTCTTTCTTTCTTTTTTTCATTTGGATAGTCCTGGGGCTTGAACTCAGGGCCTAGGCACTGCCCCTGAGCTTCTTTTTGCTCAAGGCTAGCACTCTACCACTTAAGCCACAGTGCCACTTCTAGCTTTTTCTGTTTATGTGGTACTGAGGAATTGAACCCAGGTCTTCATGCATGCTAGGCATGTACTCTACCACTAAGCCACATTCCCAGCCTCATGCTACATTTTTTCTTTTTTTTTTTTCTTTTTGGTCGGTTGTGGGGCTTGAACTCTAGGCCTGGGTGCTGTCCCACAGCATTCCAGCTCAAGGCTAGCACTCTACCACTTAAGCCACAGCACCACCTCTGGTTTTCTGGTAGTTTCCTGCCTCAGCTGGCTTTGAAATGTGACCCTCAGATCTCAGCTTCCTGAGTAGCTAGGATTACAGGTGTGAGCCACTGGCGCCCAGCTACATTTCTTATATTCACTGCTCAAATATATTGTCAGATTCTCACCACTAGCTTAGAAAATGAGCCTAAAGTAGAATTAAATGTCCTTGTTTTACTTAGATATTTACCATTTGAAACTGAAGTTTGAACTTAAGTCCTGGTACTCACTAGGCAGGAGCTCTAGCATTTCAGCCTCTCACATCATTAACTATCAAATAGTTTTATGCACTAAGCAGGAAGAAGGGAAATAGAATGAAATAATACTGTCATAAAAACTTATGTTTATTTTGAAAACTACTTCTTTGGCTCTGGAAATCAACAGCTACAATGCTAATAAGCAAATATTTTACAGAAATTTATATGGAAGAACTTTTTAGTAGATCATCCTGGTTCACAAATTTTAATAATTGCATTGTATTTGCAACAGGAAATAACTATTAACAAGGAATCAGGTATTTTTTACCAACAAACACAAGAAGAAAACAATTTTATAGTGGTGATAACACCTTATCCTTCCAGCTCCCTTGTCTGATGGTTGTTTTTGTTTACACATTTGGGAGCAGGAAATGACAAAGAAGGAAGGCAAAGTGTCTTATGGTACCGCCAAGAACACAAGTGCTAAAATTCCAGAAGATAGCTTCAAAGATCTAAATGCTAGGGCTGGAGATATGGCTCAGTGGTGGATTACCTGCCTAACAAAATATTTGTTAAAATTTCAATTAAAAAATGAATATAAAAAACCTAACTGCTCTTTAGTTCACTCAGAAAGAGTCTATAATACTAAAAACACACCTCTAATTTTAAATTGTTTTGTTTTGCTTTTTTTTTTAAATAGGTCCTATTACATTGCTCAGACTGGCCTTGAACTTCTGGGCTCAAGTGATCCTCAGCCTCCCAAGTAGTTGGGACAACAGGTGTACAGTACCATGCCCAGCATTACTTTTAATTTCTACTGCTTTTATTTATTTATTTTTTATTTATTTCTGTTGTTGTTGGTCATGGGGCTTGAACTCTGGGCCTGGGCACTGTCCCTCAGCTCTTCAGCAAGGCTAGTGCTCTACCACTTGAGCCACAGCACCACTTCCGGTTTTCTGAGTGGTTTATTGAAGGTAAGAATCTCATGGCCTTTCCTGCCCGGGCTAGCTTTGAACCGAGATCCTCAGATCTCAACCTCCTGAGTAGCTAGGATTACAGGCATGAGCCACTGGTGCCCGGCAAATTTCTACTGCTTTTAAAGTATGCTTAGGGTTTAAATATGGGTTTAATGAGTTAGAGTTCAGTATGTTTAAGGGAAAATATTGTTGAAATTATTAAAGCAAAGAAAACACTGAGTCTTTAAATAGGAAATGAATAATTAATATTTCCATTAATAATTCCATTAGGTCAAGAGATATATACTAGAATGTGAAACTAACAATACTCACAGAAAATCCTAAATATCCATTAATACAATTGCCTTGCCAGGCACAGATGGCTCACACCTGTAATCCTAGGTACTCAGGAGGCTGAGATCTGAGGATGGAGGATTGAAGCCAGCCTGGACAGGAAAGTCCATGAGACTCTTATATCCAATTAACCCCCAGAAAACCAGAAGTGGTGCTGTGGCTCAAATGGTAGAAGGCTAGCCTTAAGCAGAAGAGTTCAAGGACAGTGCCCAGGCCCTGAGTTCAAGCCCCACAATCAACAAACAACAAAAAACACAAATGCCTTGTGTTAATAATTACTTGGAGCAAGCATCTGAGGAAAGTACTCCAAGTCACACACAAATCCTGGACTCTGAGTGCTATCTACCACTGCAAAATTTTCTACATAATTAAGTCCCTTTTGTGAAACTGGGGATGACAGAACAATAAAAACATACATCTGATCTAAAGTTTCTCTAATTACAGTAATATAAAATCTTGACATTTACTCAAGCTGAAATAATAATGCTACATAATTAACCAATGATTGTTTTTTAAATCTCTTTTGATTAACATGCTATAGATAATTTTAAAGAATTCACTCCTAAGAAAAAAAATAAGCATCTTAAAATGTTGCTTACTTGTTTAGGCAGTATTTCACTTTACATGTAATTATTTGCTTTGAAAAGAGAGAGAGAAAAAGCATATGCTCTCTATTTCAAAAGGCATGAGAGAATTAAATTAGGAAGTCAATACAAGAAAAAGCTCTTACCCATGAAACAATGAATGGAGACTGGTATTTTTTCTCCCTTTCAGACTCTGCCCAATCAATTCGGATTCTTTTTTAGTTCTTGTCTTGCTCCATTGGCTCAAAGTAGTGAAACATAGCTACCTGTGCAACCTCTAAGAACAAGAAAAGACGAGAGTGAAAATCAGAGGAAACATTTTTAAAATACTTAAAATACAAAATGTTCCGAACATAAAATTTGATCAACTACAAAGAAAGTGCACACCTGTAATCTCAGCATATGGGAGGCTCAAGCAGGAAGATCACAAATTGGAGTCTAGCCTAGGCAACATGGTAAAATGGTAAAACACCCGCCAAACAAGTCTAAACCCCAGTATTACTCCCTCTCCCAAGTTAAAGAAATGTCTATGGTTTCTGTTAAGCATATTATAGGAAATTTAATATTTTTTGTAATCCAGAATTATTTTTCTGAATCCCACTTAAATATCATATTTGTTCACAGAGATAAACCAGAGAATTTAAGTCTAGAAAAAGGAACTACCATGACCAAGGCTCTAGGCAAAATTAGACATTTGTGGAATAAGTAATTATTTAGTAATTATTTACTCAACTGTTTGGTAATTTATTATTACTAAATTATTATTTAGCAATTTATTTACCCAGTGAATTTTAATATTTACTAAGGTCTAATACTAAGATTAATAGTTATTAGGATCTAAGAGCCAGTAATAAGGATGAAAGCAATAACCTCTGCTTTCTACACTTGCATCCCACCTCTATCCATTTTTGCTCCTATTATCCTTCCAGATTCCAAGTGCTCATCTTCATCCTGCCCCAAGTCTCCCAACCAGTCACTAGCTAGGAGCCCCATGAACAAAAGTTACCATGACTTTATTTTCCTCTACATCAACTCCTTGAAAACTGACAAGTCCTTCAGCATTCATATCTCAAGGATATTATCTATAATTTATTTTATTTTGTTTTGTGGTAGTTTTAAGTCAAAGTATTGTTATATAATCAAAACTGACCTTTAACTCTCAATCCCCCTACCTCCACCTCCCAAATGCTGGGATTACGAGCATGTATCACCATGCCCAGCTTCTATGGGAATTTACACACACACACACACACACACACACACACACACATTTATTGTAAAGGTGATGTGCAGAGGGTTTACAGTTACATAAGACAAAAATCAGGTAATGAATAACATTTCTTTTTCTTTGTTTTGTTTTTGTCAGTCATGGGGCCTGAACTCTGGACCTGGGCACTGTCCCTCAGCTCTTCAGCTCAAGGCTAGCACTCTACCACTTGAGCTGCAGCACCACTTCCGGCTTTTTCTGCTTATATGGTGCTGAGGAATCGAACCCAGAGCCTTGTGGATGCAAGGCAAGCACTCTACCACTGAGCCACCTTCCCAGCCCCTACATTTCTTTTTGAAGTGTCACCTATTCCCTCCCTCTCTCCCATCCCTATCTACAAGTGGTATAGTTCAATTTCAACATAGTATCTTATGAGAATCACTGCTGTATTTGTTCACCCTTTCTGTGTTCCCTCTTTGCCCTCCCCAAAACAGATAAACTTAAAAACAAGATTAAAGTACAGAAAACAAAAACAGCAACAAATAAAAAAAACTCTTGTTTATGGGTTTTTTTTTTTAAGGAAAAAAAATCCTATTTGTAGTCAGGCACTGGTGGCCCATGCCTATAATCCTAGCTACTCAGGAGACTGAGATCCAAGGATTGAGAATTGAAGCCAGCTGCAAAGGAAGGAAGGAAGGAACGAACGAACAAACGAACGAACGAAGGAACGAATGAAGCAAAGAAGGAAGGAAGGAAGGGGAGAGAGAGAGAGATAGGGAGAGTAAAGAAATCTTATTTAACATCATATTTAACAGTAAACTGACACAAAGAAAAAATGTTTAATCTGGCCAAAGAAAACTTGAGATTTTAAAAGTAAGTTTTATAACCTAAACTGATGGACAATGTGGGAAAGAACTTGAGCTTGTAAGGGGAGCTTACTTGTATTTCAAGCAACTTTGGAACCATACTTTTTACCCTCAAGCAAAAATCTAAAAACAAAACTAACCAAAGCATGTATGCATAATTTGACAGCTCTCTTTTAAAATACTAACTCCCTGATTTATTTTTTTAAATGACAGGAATAATTGACATTTGAAGGGGAAAGGATCTTATTGTCATCAATCTAATCCTTCATTTTATAATCAAAGAAAGCAAAGCACAAAAGGTGACTTACTAAAAAATTCTTTTGATTTGGCAGAACCTGTGCATAGAATTGGTCTTTTGAACACACACACTCTCTCTCTCTCTCTCTCTCTCTCTCTCTCTCTCTCTCTCTCTCTCTCTCTCTCTCTCTCTCTCTCTCTCTCTCTCTCTCTCTCTCTCTTTCTAGGCAAGCATTTGAGTGCTTGAGCCATAACCATAGGACTTTTGCTTTTTAGGATTTTTTTTGTTTTGTTTTGTTGTTTGTTAGTTGTGGGGCTTGAATTCTGGACCTGGGTGCTGTTCCTGAGCTGTTCAGCAAGCGCTCTACCACTTGAGCCACAGCACCACTTCTGGTTTTCTGGTGGTTAACTTGAGATAAGAGTCTAACGGGCTTTCCTGCCTGGGCTGGCTTTGAACTGTGATACTCAGATCTCAGCCTCTTGAGTAGCTAGGATTACAGGTGTGAGCCACCAGCACCTGTGGCTTTTTAGTTTTTCATACTAAGTCTAATTAAACTGATATCCTATTTCTGTGCCTTCTGAGTAACTGCCCAATATACTTTATAGTGCCTCTAATAAATAAGTACCTTATTAATACTGTTCCAATTTTGTGTCTTTTTTTTTCATTTTTTTTTTTTGGGTCCGGTCGTGGGGCCTGAACTCTGGGCCTGGGCACTGTCCCTCAGCTCTTCAGCTCAAGGCTAACGCTCTACCACTTGAGCCACAGTGCCACTTCCAGCTTTTTTCTTTTTGCTTATGTGGTGCTGAGGAATTGAACCCAGGGCCTCAGGCATGCAAGGCAAGTGCTCTACCACTGAGCCACCTTCCCAGCCCTTTTTTTTTTTTTAAACTTTTGAGGCAAGGTCTTGCTAAGAAGCCTGGGCTAGCCTCAAACTTATAATCTCCATTTCAGCCTCCCAAGTGTTAGAAGTACAAGTATGTGCCACCGTATCCCATTCCAAAGAATTTTTTAAGATACCTGGTGTTTTTGTTTTTTGTGTTTTTTTTTTGTTTTTTTTTTTTTGCTGGTCCTGGAGCTTAAACTCAGGGCGTGGGCACCATCCCTGAGCCTCTCTCTGCTCAAGGCTAGTGCTCTACCATTTGAGCCGTGGCACCACTCCGTTTTTTTCTGTTTAGGTGGTGGTACTGAGGAATTGAACCCAGAGCTTCATACATGCTAGGCAAGCAGTCTACATTCCCAGCCCAAGATACCTGTTTTTAATCATTATTTCTGTTACTCATAAATATTATATAGTGAATATATTCAAAAATTTAAGTGTTCTAACAAATTAAGGTTTTACTATGTTTAATATCAAAAAAGACAAATCACAATGAAAAACTAAAACTACTTACACATTACTGAAGGTTTCTGTTTGAAAATAACATCAGATCTCAATCTGTGAACTCTGCAGGCCTCAGAATTTGAGGAATACTGTATTGAAAAGAATAAGAACTGTGCTTAAATTCAAACTCTTCCTTTAACATACCTGTGGCTACTTAAAGTTCTGTTAATAACTTCTAAACAAAATGATTACAAACATTTTTTTCATCTGATTAAGAGCCAGTAAGTAATATTCAAACACTAGCTCCTAACAAAAACCACGCATTGCAATCCAGAAAACTAGTTATCTATTTATTAGATCTATTTACTAGAATATCCTAGAATTATAAATAGAAGTCATGATAACTGCATGACACTTCAATGTTCTTCCTGCAGCAACATGTGTCAAACTATTATATTTAGCATAGACTCCTTTAAATTGCTATTGTTTTTAATTGAAACTTTTACTTTGAGGACACAATGCAATCCATCACAAGGATCCCTAATGTGGCCCTTTTAGAAACACACATGCAAATCACTTCTCTGCACTGCTGTCTCTAACCCTATGGAGAAAGTACATGCAACCTATCTTCTGAAAGGAAAAGATTATGTTTTCTAAAGTAACACCTCCTTATAGGATGGGTACAGAGACAACTAAAGAACAAAGAATGAACATACATGGTGTGAAAAGACTGGCTAGTCACATTTGCTATGTCATCTAGAACATTACACATAAACATGATTATACATACAAATCTACCCAAAAGCTGGGCGCCGGTGGCTCATGCCTGTAATAATAGCTACTCAGGAGGCTGAGTAGCTAGCTCAAAGCCAGCCCAGGGAGGAAAAGTCTGTGAGATTTTTTTTTATCGGTCATGGGGTTTGAACTCTGGGCCTGGGTGCTATTTCTCAGCTCTTCAGCTCAAGGCGAGCGCTCTACTACTTGAGCCACAGCACCACTTCCGGTTTTCTAGTGGTTTATTGGAGATGAGTCTCACGACAGTCTTTTCTGCCCGGGCTGGCTTTGAACCTCAATCCTCAGATCTCAGCCTCCTGAGTAGCTAGGATTACAGGCGTGAGCCACCAGCACCCAGCTCTGTGAGATTCTTATCTCCAATAAACCACTCAGAAAACTGGAAATGTCACTGTAGCTCAAGTGGTAAAATGCTAGCCTTGAGCTGAAGTGCTGAGGGACAGTGCCAGGCCCAGAGTTCAAGCCCCATGATGGCAAAAAAAAAAAGATCCACCCAATAGTTTTCAGCTACTAAATCATAATAAAGAGCAGTCTCTTAGTTTTGTTTTGTTTTTTGTTGGTCGTGGGGCTCTGGGCCTGGGCACTGTCCTTGTGCTCTTCAGCTCAAGGCGAACATTCTACCACTTGAGCCACAGTGCCACTACTGGTTTTCTGGTAGTTTTTTGGAGTAAGATTCTCATGGTCTTTCCTGACTGAGCTGGCTTTGAACCACAATCCTCAGATCTCAGCTTCCTGAGTAGGCAGGATTACAGGTGTGAGCCACCAGCACCCAGCAATCTCTTAGTTTTGAGGTAAATTTTCCTATCTGGAATGGAACAAATGGACAACAAAAACAGTGTTACAGAACAACTAGAATGGAGATTCCCAGATGTATAACAACATAAAAAGGACTCTTTTCTTAATTTGTTTTTTCTATTGCTGATGATTCTGTATGCTTTACCTTATATACAGTATATTCATGTAAATTATCTGTAGGAGATTGGGGGGAGGGCACAGAATCCAAGGAAAAAGGGTAAAAAACTGCAGCAGTGGAACTCACAGGACACTGATGAAAGTGAACTATAAACTCGTGGGGAATGGGAGAAAATGAGGGAATAGATAACTGTACAAAAGGAAATGCACTTATTACCTGATGCAAGTAAATGTAGCCCCTCTGTATATTACCTCTATAATAACAATAAGGTAATTTAATTTTTTAAAAAGAACTCATAGTGATAGAGCATTAGCCTTAAACAAAAAAGCTCAGGACAGTGCCCAGACCTGGAGTTCAAACTGGCACATACACACACAAAAAATGAATTTATAACTTTATCCAAAGGGACTATGCCTTTCAGCTAGAAACTTAGTTGAAGCAAAGTGGCTACTATTAAGAATATGGATCTTAGCCGGGCGCTGGTGGCTCATGCCTGTAATCCTAGCTACTCAGGAGGCTGAGATCTGAGGATCGAGGTTCAAAGCCAGCCCGGGCAGGAGAGACCGTGAGACTCTGATCTCCAATAAACCACCAGAAAACCAGAAGTGGTGCTGTAGCTCAAGTGGTAGAGTGCTAGCCTTGCGCCGAAGAGCTGAGGGACAGCACCCAAGCCCCACAACCGACAAAAAAAAAAAAAAAAAGTAAAGAAAAGAAAGAAAGAACAAAAGAAAGAAAGAAATGTACTTTACCTGACTTATGTAACTGTAACCCATTTGTACATCACTTTAACAATAACAATAGAAAATCAAATTAGTGCTGGCAAACTTCTGTAATCCTAGCTACTCAGAAGGCTGAGATCTGAAGATCACAGTTCAAAGCCAGCCTATGCAGAAAAATCCACAAGACTCTTAAACCCAATTAGTCACCAGAAAACTGGAAGTGGTTCAAAGTGGTAAAGTGCTACCTCTTCAGCAAAAGAGCATAGGGACAGTACCCAGGCACTAAATTCAAGCCCCATGACCAACAACAACAACAAAATCAAATTAGATTAAATCTTAAAAAAGAAGAATATATTAAAGAAAAAAAAGGATCTGCTCTGGACAGAGAAGAAACAGACTGGACATACTTCTTTTCTCCAGATAAGATTATCAACAATTCAAAGGCTTCTATGATTTCTGTATCTTCTGATTTCCTCACATACATAGAAGTTATAAACAAACACAAGGTAGGCATGCAAATATTTATTAAATGGATTAGGTCAGTAAAGTCAGAAAAAAAAACAGAGAAGTAGACATACCATAGAATCATAGGATTCTAGAGCTAGGAAGATCTGGGGAGATTTTGTTTCAATTATTCTTTTTATAACTGGACAAACCGTTTTGTTTTTGTCAGTTGTGGAACTTGAACTCTGGGCCTGGGCACTGTCCCTCAGCTCTTCAGCTCAAGGCTAGCACTCTACCACTTGAGCCATAGCACCACTTCCAGTTTTCTGCTGGTTTTATGGAGATAAGAGTTTCACAAACTTTTCTGTCTGGGCTGGCTTCGAACCACAGCCTCCTGAGTAGCTAGGATTACAGGCATGAGCCCTGATGTCCAGCTAACTGAACAAATTTTATAATTAAAAGTACAACAGCTTGCCTAAGAACAAATAAATCAACTTATGATTCAACTTTCATGGCTTTTAAATTGGAGTTCTACTATACTATACTTCATATTTAATAATGGAAGAAAGGAACTTCTGGAGGAGACAAGTAACTATAGTGAAGGTGGACTTTGATGGACAAAAATCTTGGTAGAGTGCTTGCCTTGAGCTGAAGAGCTGAAGGACAGCGCCCAGGCCCAGAGTTCAAGCCCCATGACTGCAAAAAAAAAAAAAAAAAAAAAAAAATCTTACTATATAAGAGACAGAAGTTAACCTGGTTGAAAACAGTAGATATTTTAGCAAGTAAGAAAGAGAATGAATACAAAAATAAGATAGCTAGGTACTGATCTTAGGATGCTGAGATCTAAGGATCATGATTTAAAGCCATCTGGGCAGAAAAATCAGTGAGACTCTTATTTCCAATTAACCAGCAAAAAGTTGGAAGTGGAGATATGATTCAAATGGAAGAACACCACCATTAGCAAAAAAAAGCCTAACAAGAGCATGATGCCTCAGTTCAAACCTTAGTATTGGAAGGAGGGGGCGGGGAGAGTGAGGGAGACTAAATTGGAAAACACAAGTTTTAATAAAGAGGTATGACAAGACAAAGAATAAAAAATAAGGAAGAATGAAAGTAAAAGACACAGAAACAGGAAAGAAAAGGATGAGATATAAGCACAAAAAGATAAGGTTGGCTTTGAACCATGATCCTTAGATCTCAGACCCCACAGTACTAGGATATAGGCATGAGCCACTGCCCAGCTTGATATATTCTTTTAAAATAAACAATGTCAATGAGATTTACTATTACCACAGTGAAATCAGATCACCTATAAATAACAAAAGTGAACTGCTAATCTTGCACTGAAAATCTGTTCCTACACATCAAGGCATGTGAAATGCAAATGTACTGGTCTACTGTGAAAGGGAAGTCTGGTTGTTTTACATTTCCTCTCTTGCACCATCTTTAGCTTCATTTCCCAAATGCATACAATCTTCAGTCATAAACTTCTTACTTCCTCTTTATCATATGAATTTGCTATCTGGTATCTACAATAAATTGTTGCCAAAATTAAAATTTGTTTCTCTCAACACAGGATCTGATTTTTCTGCTCCAATTTTACAACTAGTCGTGAATTACTCAAATGTGTATAGTAGTTTTTTGAAGAACATATACCAGATTTATAACTTTGTCATTTAATGTTTCACATTTCAACTTCTTTTTTTGTTGTTGTTGTTGTTGTTGTTTTTTGGATCCAGTCATGGGGCCTGAACTCTGAGCCTGGGAACTGTCCCTCAGCTCTTGTGCTCAAGGCTAGCGCCCTACCACTTGAGCCACAGCGCCACTTCTGGCTTTTTTCTTTTTGCTTATGTGGTGCTGAGGAATCGAACCCAAGGCCTCATGCATGCAAGCCAAGCCCTCTACCACTGAGCCACCTTCCCAGCCCTCACATTTCAACTTCTTAACTATTTTGAGTCACTGCTCATTTAAACAGACTTTTTTAGGGGAGACAATTAGTAGTGGGGTTTGAACTCAGGGCTTCATGCTTACTAAGCAGGTGCTCTACTGCTTAAGCCATGCCCCTAATCCTTTTTGTGCTTTTAATTATTTTTCAGGTAGGGTCTCACATTCTCATCTAGGCCAGCCTCAGACAGAAATCTTCCTAATCATCTTTGGCTTATTGAGATGACAGTTTCATAAACATTTTGCCCAGACTGGCCTCAAACCATGATCTTCCTTCCAATCTCCAGCTCCTGAGTAGCCAGGATTACAGGCATAAACTACCATACCCACTCTTCAAAACTTAAAAACCCCTTTCCATTTTATCTCACAAACTATAACAACATGATATCTGAAAAGGATGTGAAAATTTAATACTTGAATATTTGAAAATTGTTACTATTCTAGTTAACAATGATTGGTATCATTTTTAAATTCATAAGATCTACTAGATGATCAAACTATAAAACAAGACTTCATATAAAAACAAAATACTAAAATGCTTAGAAGAATCCTAAGCCTGCCGGGCGCTGGTGGCTCACGCCTGTAATCCTAGCTACTCAGGAGGCTGAGATCTGAGGATCGCGGTTCAAAGCCAGCCCGGGCAGGAGAGACCGTGAGAATCCTATCTCCAATAAACCACCAGAAAACCGGAAGTGGCGCTGTAGCTCAAGTGGTAGAGCGCTCGCCTTGAGCTGAAGAGCTGAGGGACAGCGCCCAGGCCCAGAGTTCAAGCCCCACGACCGACAAAAAAAAAAAAGGAATCCTAAGCCCTGCAAATAATTAAAGAAATTAAGTAGTGAAATGAAATATTACATTAAATTTGATAAATGTGAATAGGAAACATTAAACCCAATGCTGGTAATATCCTAAGGGAAATGAGCACAAATGACAAGTGTTAACAGCACTGTGAAGTTAGGATGATTATTTTGCGTGTGTGCTGGGTGTGAGGTTTGAACTCTGGGCCTAGGTCTGAGTGCTATTCTTATAGGGGTTTTGCTTTTATTTTATTTTTGTTAAAAGCTAGCACTCTACCACTTGAGCCACAGCTCCACTTCCAGTTTTGGGTGGTAGTTTATTGGGGTTAGAATCTCATGGACTTTCCTGCTGGAGCTGGCTTCAAACTTCAATCCTCAGATCTCAGCCTCCTGAGTAGCTATGATTATAGGTGTGAGCCATCATGCCTTGAACAATATTTTTTAAAGTAATATAGCAATTATCTAAAACTGATTGTATCAACTAATTATATTTTAGCAAAATCATCTCAGGGAAACATTTTTTTTTAGTTGACTCTCACAGAATCTATAAATAGAATAGTGGTTACCACATGCTACATAAAATAGGAAAGAGGGAGGAAAGGAAAAAAGCTGGTTCACAAATGCCAAGTTACAGCCAAAGAGAAGAAATGTGTCGATGTATTACTGCACAGTAGTGCTAGCAGATAATGATGGTATATGGTGTGTAATATGGTATATTATGTGTAATTTCATTTTAATTTTTTTTTTTTGCCAGACCTGGTGCTTAAACTCAGGGCCTGGTCTCTATCCTGAGCTTCTTTTGCTCTAGGTTAGCAGTCTACCACTTGAGCCACAGTGCCACTTCTGGCTTTTTCTGTGTATGTGGCACACTGAGGAATTGAACCCAAGGCTTCATGCATATTTGGCAAGCACTCTACCACTAATTCACATTCCCAGCCATGATATATATTTTTTAAATGTCTATATAACATTCTCTCCATTCCAGTTTTAATTTTTCTATCTTAGCATCTTCCAAACATACCATGTATTTTATTCATTTCTTTCTTTCTCTCTACATGCAAATTTCACGAGAGTAGTATTTTTCTGTTTTATTCACTGCTGTGTAAACAGCACATAGAACAGCATCTGGTGAATAGTATATGGTCAATATTTATTGAATGAATGATGAACAGTGCTATCCTAAAAGATTAATTTTTAAATGTGGCAGATATGGCTGAATACCATATAGCAAAAAAGGCTTGGGTTGTGGCTAAAATGATAGGGAAGCAATGAAACAGCTAGAAAACACTGAAACATAAATTCTTTAAATTGAATGTTGAATGAAAATAGTAAAGGAACATAAGGTATCTGCAGCAAAATAGCATTTATCGAATATATTAAAATGAGTAGCTATGAAGGAAAGGGAACAGGAGTGAAAATGAGGAACTGAGAGGCATAAAATGTAATTAAAGCTAGTTCCAAATGGGCCAATAATAGTAGTTGATAAAATGAGAACTATGATTAAATTAATTGCCTATATCTAAGGTCCTCTCTTCCTCCCAAAGACATATTTAATCACTGCTTTTAGTAAAGCTCAAACCAGCATAAAGTTGAGAACATTCTTTTAATAAAATGTTAGAATGAAAGACAGTCCAACTGGAATGCGCTAGAGACAAAATGGGAGGTGAGGAAATATAAATAATACTTAGGAGGAATTTGGTAAGAAAGATAACTGGAATGGTAATTGGTAGATGATATGGAATCAATAGACAGCTTTCCCAAAACAATGAGTGAAATTAAAGGATGTAAACCAATAGCAGACATTCAGTAAAGAGAGTTGAGAATAAAGGTGAGAAAGAGACTGTAAAAGCAAAAGCCTTGAAAAGCTTAAAGGGATGAAGCCAGGCTCACACCTGTACTCAGGAGGCTGAGATCTGAGGATCATGGTTCAAAACCAGACCAGGCAGGAAAGTCCTTGAGACTCTTATCTCCAATAAACCTCTCAGAAAACCAGAAGTGGCACTGTGGTGCAAGTGGTAGAACACTTGAAGAGCGCAGGGATGGCGCCCAAGCCCAGAGTTCAAGACCCACAACCGACCAAAAAAAGAAAAAAGAAAAATAAAAAAAAAAGCTTGAAAGGATGGTCCTTTTTCTTAGAGGCAAGGACTTAATTCCTTATAAAATAATAATAATAATAACAACAACAACCTACCCACAATACATTCCTGAATTTACATCTTTATGAACATGCAGAATTTGGTGCTGTGAGTCTTATGGGTCATGAAACTCTCTCACAATCTGATTCATCCTAGGTATTCTCTCTTCTAAAATATGTATACAAATATATACAAATATTTAGATAAAACTTAGCACACAACTTGAGCAATTCACTTAGCCATGCTCTTAAAAGCTAGTCCACACTAAGGTGGGGTTGTTGGGTTTTTGTTTTGTTTTGTTTTAGTATAATCCATAAAGAGAAAGAATATTACTCCAAGAATTCTCACAAAGTGAACGTAACTTCCCTGCTCAGGAAGCCAGTATTACTAGTATCAAGACCCACACGCAAACAACCCAACGTTTTCAAAGAGAACTTCTCTAAATTCTAAGTGAAACATGGAGGACTCTCACGTATTCTTTTTGGTTTTACTTTTTGCAGTTTGCAAAGTTTTGAGACTTACCATACTCATACACTCAATATTCGTGGAATGTTAATTTCCAATGCTATATAGTCTTTCATTTAAAAAATGACCATTTTAAATTTTACGCAACTTAGTTATCCATTCTATTGTTGATAAACATTTAGCTTATTCCCAATGTTATGCTACTATAAAGTGACTGTAACATGTGTACAAATTATGTATCTTTTGACACATAAATGTACATGTTTAAAAATACCTAAGAATAACACTACAAACATGTCAATTTCCCAAAACGGTGTAATAATATCTTATACTTGATAGGTAAGATGGCTTAGAAATAATATTTTTTTAAAAAATTAGTAAGTAAAAATATGCTTCTATCCAAGCACCAATGGCTCACACCTATAATCCTAGCCAATCAGGCAGCTGCAATCTGAGAATTTAGGGAAAACAAATCTGAGACACTCTTACCTAATTAACCAGCAAGACATCAGAAGTAGAGGTGTGGCTCAAGTGGTAGAGTGCTAGCCCTGAGTCAAAAAAGCTAAGTAAGACTGTGAGACCTTGAGCTCAAACCTCCATACTAGCATGCATGCACACACAACACACATACAAAACTCCTTTGAGTTCTCTAAAATTGGTTTGCCATTTCTGTTTTTATTCATTGATGATCACAACTATATAACTAAAAACGTAATTTTGGCCATATTCAAATCCTAGTTCCACCCACTGTTAGGCTATTAGATAATCAAATAAGCCTGTGTCCAGGTACTGTAAACAGGGTATCAGAAAGCTTTAATTTTAAGGAACATGATTTAAAGAATTAGGCTGAGAATGTAGCTTAGTAGAGTATTTGCCTAGCATGCATGAAGCCCTGGGTTCCATTCCTCAGTACCACATAAACAGAAAAAGCCAGAAGTGGCACTGTGGCTCAAGTGATAGAGTGCTAGCCTTGAACTAAAGAAGCTCATGGACAGTGTCAGGCCCTGAGTTCAAGCCCCAGGACTGGCAAAAAAAAAAAAAAAGAATTAAGTAATAAGGTACACATTTTTAAAACCTGTATCTGCTGATTTTGCTTATTTTTACTGCCAGGTGCCAGTGGCTCACGCCTGTAATCCTAGCTAGTCAGGAGGGCTGATGTCTGAGGATCATGGTTCAAAGCAAGCCTGGGCAGGAACGTCTGGGAGACACTCATCTCCAATTAACCACCAGAAAACTGGAAATGACGCTATGGCTCAAGTGGTAGAGCACTAGCCTTGAGCGGAAGAGCTGAGGGACAGCGCCCAGGCCAAGACTTCAAGCCCCACTAGCCTTGAGCTGAAGAACTGAGGGACAGCGCCCAGGCCAACACTTCAAGCCCCACGACCAACCAAAATAAAGTTTACTGAAATGGACATGTGTCAATTTTTTTTTTTTTAGTGCCTAGCAAGTGAACTAGCTCCTTCCTTATCTTTAGAGAATCTACCACACAAGTGTTTAGAAAGACTTGGATCCTAGAACCAATTACAGAAGCTAAAACAGGTACTTGCTCATTTGGGGCCAGGCACATTGACTAATGAATTAAACGTATTCACAGAGAATTGGAATCTTAGCACTAAAGTTGTAAAGACAGTTTAAAATTCATACCTAGGACCATTTCCAACAAGAAATTGGCAGTCTGCCCAAAAGGGGCTTCATCATAACTTGACCATGCTGCAACTATGATCATGGACTTTCACCATCTAAAACTGAGCAAAATCAATTTTCTGTTATTTATAAGCAAACAACTAAAAAGCCAACTCATTCATAGGTCAGTGATATGCAGCCCCCAGTGGCAATATTCCAACAATAGCATCATCCAGTGGCATCAATGGAGTCTTAAGCAGGAAAAAGATAACCAATAAGGCTATAGCTATTTACTCTGACCAAGGTCTAGCCATGAGTTTTGTTTCTGAGTCTGCTTTCCCAGTCTTCTTCCATAAGCTAACTAATATTCTCCCAATAAATTCATTGTCTTTTGCATCAAATAACCAGTTTACTGTTGTCTGTAATGAAAAATCCTAAAATGGTACTCCTATCATGTCTTGGGCTCTGCAGCAGGCAATGGTAATAAAGACACAAAGGCATGACTCTGCCTTACAGGAATTAAAAGGCAAGTCAGACAAGTGAATTCAGCACAGTTGAATATACCTCAAAGCTGGAGAAGCATATTTCAAGGACTGACAAGAAAAAAAAAGTAGACTCACTTGTAGAAGGACAGAAACAGTCATGATTTGCCACCTTGGTGACAATGGTGGCATTTTTGAGTTTGCTATTAAAAAAAAATGAACTTCATGTTTGAAACACAAACAGACCTATTCTTTCACTACCACCATGCTGGCTCCAAATGCTTCCCTTCTCTTCTCACTTTGTTTCTAAGAATAGTCAACCTGGACTTCTGTGGGAGGGGTTGTTTGTTTTGTTTTATGCTTAGTTATTTGTAATGGGGTAGAGTCGGAATCATGAATGAGTGGATAAAGGAACTGAAAAGAGAAGTAAATGTGTCAGTCAAATGATCAGAGTAGTGAAGCTCAAAGCACACTGCCAATTGTCTATATAAATTTCACTTCAGAGCAGGGAAAAATAATTATGTAAAAAAGTTTTAATGGGTTAGGTATGGTGATTCACACTTATAATTCCAGTACTGGGAGAAAGTCAAGATTTCAAGTTCTAGGCTGCCATAACTACAAAGTAAGACTGTCCCCAAAAGATAAAAAAGGGAAAAGGGTGGAGGACCTGCTGGCTACATAAGCACAAGGAACTAGTATGCCCTCCCCCACATATCTATAACACGTACACATAGGGGTTTTTTTTTCCTCTAAAATTACAGAACTGCAGCATTAATATAAACTATTTTAGAACTCAGCCTTTAAAATTATGTTAGACTAGCTGGGCACAGGTGGCTCATGCCTGTAATCCTAGCTACTAAGGAGGTTGAGATCTGAGGATCAAGGTTCAAAGCCAGCCTGGACAGGAAAGTCAGTGAGACTCTTCTCTCCAATAAACCACTCAGAAAACTGCAAGTGGCGCTGTGATTCAAGTGGTAGAGTGCTAGCCTTGAGCTGAAGAGCTGAGGGACAGCGCCCAGCCCCAGAGTTCAAGCCCCATGACCGACAAAAAAAAAAAAAAAGTTAGACTAATATTGTGTGTTTTTACTGTTTACTTGTATGTATATGAAAGTTTTTTTGTTTTTGTTTTTGTTTTGTCAGTTGTGGGGCCTGAACTCTGGGCCTGGGCACTGTCCCTCAGCTCTTCAGCTCAAGGCTAGTACTCTACCTCTTGAGCCATAGTGCAACTTCCAGCTTTTTCTGCTTATGTATTGCTGAGGAATTGAACCCAGGGCCTCATACATTCAAGGCAAGCACTCTACCGCTGAGCCACCTTCCTAGTCCCTATATGAAAGTTTTATAAGCTCTACCCTTTTCAGTCATTCATTCATTACATGAGGATCTGTGCTTAAAAAGGAAAAATCACAACCTCAACTAAAGTCTTGATAAAGAAGTCTCTGGAAACAAGTGATTAATGGCAACTCATTCCCAAAAGTGATATCAAAGTTAGAGAATAAATGAGTTCAGAATTTTAAAATCTATATTTTGAATAAAGCAGTACTTATTACCCTGTGAAGGTCAGGTTTTTTTTTAAAAAAGCTTTGATTTATTTCAATAACATGAATGTTGTGAAAAATTCACTTAATACCTTTACACAACTCTAGGCTACCTTTGCAAATTCAAATTTAGTCCCTCTTATCAAAATACCCACTCCTATTCAAATGGCCAACTCCAGGGAAATACTTGAGAGCTGTTCTTGGAAAGTTCCCCACTCCTATCCCCAAGAGAGATTGCTATTCTCTCTGCTTCAAGAGTATCCTACACATACTCTAACATAATTGTCATAGTAATGTTGTAATTATTTCTTTGGACATCTATTCTTTGAACATCTACCTTTGAGAGTAGGAAATGTTATAATTCTATCTTTATAAATACATGTTTTAATACAGCTCATGGCAGAGAATAGGCAGTCAGTTAATGTTTGCTAAATAAATAACAGTTTGCCATGGAGGGCTAGAGAGAGGTGCAAACCTGTCATTTCAACCCTTGAGAGGCAGACAGGAAGACTTCAAGTTCCAAGGCTAGCCTGTTCAGCAAGATTCTACCTCAAAGATTTTTTTTCTTTTTTTTTTTCTGGTCCGGTTGTGGGGCCTGAACTCTGGGCCTGGGTGCTGTCCCTCAGCTCTTCAGCTCAAGGCTAGCGCTCTACCACTTGAGTCACAGTGCCACTTCCGGCTTTTTTTTCTTTTTGCTTATGTGGTGCTGAGGAATCGAACCCAGGGCCTCATGCATGCAAGGCAAGCACTCTACCACTGAGCCACTTTCCCAGCCCAACCTCAAAGATTTTTTTAAGTGTTATTAATACAATATTAAAGAAAGTATAATCAGAGTTGGAGGTACCAATGAGCATAAAGCATCAGATTATGAGTTCAAGTCCTGGACTCCAATAGGGAAAAAAAGAAGATATAATCAACATATATTATTCATAAAATAATATTGCTCAAATGTCTGTGTTCTGTGTGTGCAGTTCCGTGTGAAGAAGCTAAAAATTACCTCTATTAGGTTTTGTGTGTTCTTTCTGTTGTTGTTGTTGGTCATGGGGCTTGAACTCTAGGCCTGGGCATGCTGTCCCTCAGCTCTTCAGCTCAAGGCAAGCGCTCTACCACTTGAGCTACAGTGTCATTTCCAGTTTTCTGAGTGGTTTATTGGCGATAAGAATCTCATGGATTTTCCTGCCCAGGCTGGCTGTGAACTGCGATCTTCAGATCTCAGCCTCCTTAGTAGCTAGGATTACAGGCATGAAACACCGGCGCCTGACCCTCTATTAGTTTTTACTTTCACAATAATCACCTATAGATTGGGAATGAAATAATTTAAATTCGTTGCTTTATACAATGTTAGTGAGAGATCTTTTTCATTTAAAAAAAATCATTGTCCAGTATCCTTTTTGTAATTGCCACTTTTTAGAATATCTATTAGCATACATCATGTCCTCAGGAAGCTAGCTATGTGTCCTGTATCTACTCCTCTCCCACAAAAACAGAGAATCATGTTCTATGAAACCTTAGTTTCATCAGCCACAGCTGACTGTACCAGACAGATATTTGCCTCGAATTGGATCTCCTCCCAGGGGCTTAGAATGAGATCACATAACAATGAGCCAACATATAAATTTAAGAGTTTTAGACATTCAGCCAGGTGTGGTGACTCATTCCTGTAAACTCAACTGCTCAGGAGGCAGAGGCAGAAGGATCACAAGTTTGAGGCCAGCCTGAACAAAGATAGTACTGAGACTGTCTCAAATACAAAACAGAAGGGGATGGGTAAACTTTGGATAGATGGGGGAAGAATGATGGAGGGGGTGACATTGGTCAAGAAGCACTGCATACATTGTACATAAATTGCCATGGTGAATTGAAACCCATTTGTGCAACTATTTAAAGATTAAAAATAAATTAAGCTAAAAAAAAACCAAAAAAAAAAAAAAACCCACAAAAAAACAGTGCAGCTCAAATGGTGAAGAAGTTTGTTTGCCTAGCATGTACAAGGCCCTGGGTTCAATCCCAGCAATAAGGGGCTTAGGGGGTGGAGATATAGTGAGCCATGCACAGTGGTAAAAGACAAAGAAAAATCAAGTGAACAGTAGTAAGAATCAGAAAAATCATAGTGTCCCTGAGGGCTTATGATGTAGCTAGAAAGAACCTGGGTTCAATCCCTAGTGCTGCAAACAAAAACAACCCAAGCTGGAAGGTGGCTTGCCCTTATAATTCTAGCTACTCAGGAGACCAACACCTGAGGATCATGGTTCAAATCTAGCCCAGGCAGAAAAGTGTCCAATTAACCAGCAAAATGCCAGACTAAAGGTATGGCTCAGATGGTTTTAGATATGCCCAAGAAAGTTGAACAAGAGCATAAGACCATAGTATTAGCCCTGGCACTGACACACATATAAAAGAGCACTTTTGTTAACACTCTACATCCTGAACATCACTCTGCATCCTTCGTCTCCCCATATCATGACTTCAGAAAGAAAACAGGGTTACTGAAAAGTTTTCTTCCTGATACCACTGCCTTATACAGTGTTTGCTATGTTTCTATCATTAGTTATTATGAAATACTCAATATCCTAATCCTTGATTCCCTTTTGTGAATAAGCCCCATGCTTAATAAGCCCCACGGCACATGTCTGAAGGCCCAGCTATGTGGCAAGTGGAGATCAGGAGGATGGTGGTTTGAGGCAAAGCCAGCCTAAGCCAAAAAGTTAGGTAGACCCTCATCTCAACAAAAAAGCCAAGCAGTACATGCCTGTAATCCCAGTTTTACAGGAAGCATAGGCAGGAGAACAGAAATTGGAGGTCAATCCCAGGCAAAAAGTGGGAGCTCCTATCTAAAAAACATAACTAAAGCATAAAAGGGCTAGAGACATGGCTCAAGTGCTAGAGTATCTGCCTAGTAAACAAAAAGCTCTGAATTTAAACCCTAGTTGAAAAAAAAAACAAACCTTTAAAACGCTTTACAAAATAGAAGCATCACAACCAGATTTAAGGTGATCCTGATTAGTAGTAACTGAAGGGATACTTAAAATAGCTGTTAGGCTAGGCGCTGGTGGCTCATGCCTGTAATCTTAGGAGGCTGAGAGCTAAAGACCTCTGTTCTGAGCCAGCCTGGCAGGAAAGTAACAAAAAGCACCAAAAAAGGCAGAAGTGGAGCTGTGGCTCAAGCGGTAAAGTGCTAGTCTTGAGCATCAAAGCTCAGGCATAGTACCTGGCTTTGAGTTCAAGCCCCAGGATTGGCACAAAAACAAACAAAAAACTTGGTTAACAGAATAAAGGCTATGAAGGAAAAAATGGACCAAATGCATAATTAGGGAATTTCAATAGAGAAACAAAAATGACTACAAGAATAAAATTGATGTACTAGGAATTTTTAAAAAATGATTTTAAAAAACTGCATCCAAACTAATATCTTCATTCTTTAATACTCATCAACCACAACAGTTCAAACAATATCCATTAAGTCCAACTTCAATATAAGTAAAATACTATTACAGGGCTAGGATGTAGTACTTGTCCACCAGGCACAAGGCCCCAGGTTTGATTCCCAACACCACAAAAGACCAATAAATAAGAATGAAGCTGGGTGCTGGTGGCTCACACCTGTGATCTTAGCTCCTCAAGAGGCTAAGATATTAGGATCATGATTCAAAGCCAGCCTGGTCAGGACAGTCTGCGTGTGAGACTCTTATCTCCAATTAGTCACTAAAAGGCTAAAAAGTGGGCTATGATTCAAGTGATAGAGGGCTAGCCTTGAATGAAAAACTCAGGGACAGAAACCAGGCCCTAAAATTCAAGTTTCAGGACTGGCATGCACACACGTGTGCACACACACACACACACACACACATACACACACACACACAAGTAAAACACTATTACAAAAATCTAGTATTCAGGGAAAAAGTGAAAGGTTAAGGTACAGGCCTTATTTAAATAATTTTTAAAGAAAAATAATAACACTATAATTTGAACTATGGAAGGTGAGGTACAACTTTTCTGTTGATATAGCCAGTCCTATGGAATAAGCCAAACTATCATATAGTTTTTCTCCATCTATTTGTATCTATTTCTCTTAAAAACATAATACTTCAACATCCTCAACTAAAATATTTAGTGCTAAGATGCATTTCCCAGTAGTGTAGTCATTATACAGCATTAACAAGACTGATATATTAATTAGATTTTCTATTTTTCTTTTATTTTGGTTAATAAGGAAAAGTTACCTTTGACAATTCACGCTTTAAAAACTGTAATAAATTCAGAGATAAAAATAAACAGTAATATCAAATATTCCAACATTATATAGACTTCTAGCATTCAGAACAAAATGAGAAATGTTAAATCTATGGTAAAAGGGAAAGTTTAGGAAAACTAAACTACAAGGTTTAGGAAAATTAAACTACCAAAAAAATCACTTTGGGAAAACAAGTCTCGCACAGAAATTGATCATTTTTAATGAAATTGCTGCTAGAAATTACTTACTGAAATTACATTTGATCAAGACTGCCTAATATTCTGAGTATTCATTTAAAATCAGATAGTGAAGGAATATTGTGCTCAGAGGTAACTGGAACATTTTACAATTTTCTCATTCTGCTTCCTGTTTATCCCTTCTCTACAACATGCTTCAGTTCATTTCCTCTTCCCCCCACTCCCACCCCCCAAAAATTACAACCCCTGATGCCTTCATCCATCCCAGGAAAGGCTGGTTAAACACTACAGCACAGACTAAATGAAGCTTAAGATATTCCTAGAGTCCCAGCAGTATTACAAGTAACTAAACTATGCTGGGCTTTAAATAAGCAACTAATTCTTTAGTATAATTGAGAAAGACTAATTATCATTAATGTTAATTTCAAATGTGGGTCAAGATGCCAAATGTTGGAGCTACTAGAAAGAAAAGACTAATGGCCAATTTGCCATGACATTATCAAAAACAACAAATGCAGAACCTGGTGCCAGTGTATGACATCTGTAATCCTAGCTGCCTAGGAGGCTGAGATCTAAGGATCATGATTCAAAGCCAGCCCAGGCAGAAAAGTCCATGAGACTCTTCTCTCCAATAAACCACAAGTAAGGCAAAAAATGGAGCTGTTGTTCAAGTGGTAGAGTGCTAGCCTTGAGCAAAAAAGCTTAGGGATAGCACTGGGGCCCAGAATTCAAGCCTCAGGATCAGAACCAACAACTAGAAATACAGCCAGGTGCTGGTGGCTCACACCTGTAATCCTAGCTAATTACAAGGATGAGATCTGAAGGTCTCAGTTCTTTTTCTCTATCTTGCAGAGCTGAGAACCAAACTCAGGGCTTTGCACTTGTTTGGCAAGTGTCTTCCAATGAGCTAAATTCCCAACCCCAGGATCAATTCTAAGACAGCCTGGGCAACAAATCCAAGAGACTCATCTCTAATTATCCACCAAAAATGCCAGTAATGGAGCTGTGGCTTAAGTGGTAGGGCTCTAGCCTTGAGCAAAAAAACAAGGGACAATGCCCAGGCCCTGCATATAATAAACCCTGCTCTACTTGGTATGGTTGTTTCTCATGGAAGTACAAAGTTAACTTTTTTTCTTTTTGTGGGAGGGGGGTTGTGTGTGTGTGCCAGCCTTAGGGCTTGAACTCAGGGCCTCCGCACTGACAATGAGCTTTTCTGCTCAAAGCTAGCACTCTACTAATTAAGCCACAGCTTTTTTTGTGGTTAACTAGAGAGAAGAGCCTCATGGACTTTCCTGCCTGGGCTGGCTTTGAATCATATGATCTTCAGAGCTCAGCTTCCAGCTAGTATTACAGCCACCAGCACCCAGCCAAGGTTAACCTTAAATTGTAATATATGTATAATATGATTGAACAAAAAAGTAAATGTCAGATAATAAGACCTATGCCCCTCATTTTTCAAAATGGAGGTATGGGTAAGAAAGAGGATAAAACTAGAAGAAATTAGATGGGAGGGGGTAGCTCAGTAGTAGAGCATCTACCCAGAAAGCATGAAAACCTTGAGTTCAAGGTTCAAACTCCAGTACCACCAAAAAAAAAAAAAAAAGAAAAAGAAAAAGAACCATGTGATACTGAACTAGAGTCTAAGACATCAGCATAACTCATATTCAGTTTCATACAGACACAAATAAATAATTTGTGGTATATAGCTATAGCTGCAGCTCAGGGGGAAAAAGATATGTATTTTTAATTTTTTAATTGTTATTATAAAGGTGATATACAAAGGGGTTACAGTTATATGTCAGATAATGAGTACATTTTTTTTTTGGACAATGTCACCCCTTCCCTTGCTCTCTCTCAGTTTTTCCCTTCCGTTCCCCTCCCCACAAGTTGTACAGTTCATTTTCAATATAGAATCTACTGAGTATCACTGCTGCATTTGTTCACCCTTTGTCCCTCCATTTCTGTCCCCCTTTTCCTACCCAAAGACAAAGAAAACAACAACAACAACAAAGAAAAATCCTCGTTTCATCAGGCAAGGTGAAACAAGAAAGTCCAGTACTCTGTGAATCCAGAGTTAGACCCACCTAGGCTACATAATAAGACCCTGAGTCAAAAAAAAAAAAAACAGAAAAGCATAAATAATTATCATTCACAAACAATGTTGACATCCAAGCATAGTGGCATATACCTGTAATATCAACACTCAGGAGGAGGCAAGTTCAAGGCCATCCTGAGCTACACAGCAAGAGCTTGTCTCAAACAAAACAAAAAAACTTGCCACAAAAAGAAAATGAAGGCTAGGTGCCAGTAGCTCACACCTGTAATCTTACCAACTCAGGAGGCTAAGATCTGAGGATCACAGTTCAAAGCCAGCCCAGGCCAAAAAGTCCCTGAGACACATCTCAAAGTAATCACCAAAAAAGCCAGAAATGGAACTGTAGTTCAAGTGGTAAGAGTGCTATGCTAGCATTAAGCAAAAAAGTTCAGGGACAGTGGCCAGGCCCAAGTTCAAGCCTCAGGACAGGCATGCACACACATAAAAAAGAAATTTAAGTTAAAGTGTATTTAAAATAAAAACAGCCAAACTGTGTGTATATACATAACACATATACTCTATGTAATATACGGTTTATATGTAAATACATATGTATGCTGTAACATACATATGGAAAATTAATTTTACATAGATCAAGGTATATTGTATGCATATGTGGACGTGTCAAAATATAACCCCCTTGCAAAAAAGGTAAAAGAGAAAAGAGGGAGGGAGACAGGTTTTAGCAAACTATACCAGAAAGAGTATCTCTTACGTACTATACACTTAACTCATTTTGATGACTCATTATTGATAGTGAAAATAAAGTACAGTCCTAACAGAAAAATGCCAATGATACTTTTCTTTTTTTCTTTTGTGATAATCTTTCTCTTTGTTATTTTTAACAAAAGGAACTCAGGAAGGGCCACACATTTTTTTAAAATAGCAATAACAGCCATAGATATACATATATACATAGATATACATATATATAGTTTTTTTAATTCCCTAGCCTATAATCATTTGATAGTCCAAAATTTTTTTGAAAATTTCTTGTAACTCAAAACATGTTTTCCCATTAAGAGTTACAAGAAAAAGATAGTTGAGTATTTCGCAGTAGAAGTGGAAAGGTAAAGTACACATTGTACGCTGATGGCTCACAAAGGAGAAGAAAACATTCTTAGGCAGTTTGAGGACAGAAATCATGTCTCATTCACCATTGTATCCTCAGTAACTTGCAAAATATTGGCTACAGTTTAGTGACTGATGAAGTAATAAGTGGAGTCGGGAGAGAAAGCCCATCAATAGGTGGCACTGTCAACACAGAACAGTTTAGTACAGACCGCAAATAAGGGGTTGGAAAGAAGCAATGTGCACTGATGCAAAATATCTATACACGAGCTGGCAATCAGGAGGATGCCTTCCCTCAAATTGCCAGCTGCTATTCTTATTGCACAGAGCAAATATGCACCATATTTTGAGTTGGGTTTGCTTTAACAATGATCTGTAAGATAGCTTACTTGCTGCAGCAATGGTTATTTGGATTTTCAGGGTTTTTTTTTCTCATATAACCATTAGAAGTTTTTAAACATCATGTATATAAGAAAAATAATTGAACTGGGTCTGGTGGCATGTACCTATATTAAGCAGCACTGGGGCTAGCCTGAGCTCCATAACAAGACCCCATCTCAATTTTTTTCACTATGGTAATAACACATTATATAAATTAATGTCTTCTTAAACGTAAAGTTTCACATTACTCTTTTAGAATTAAAAGTGATCATTATAGAGGACTCCCTTCATCTCATCCTACCAATTCTACTGAATAATAATCAATCTAGAGCATCAAAAAAGCAAACAGACAAATAATAAAGAAAAAATGGATCAACTTTTACTTTGTCACTCTCTTCTACCTCTGGGAGGAAAAGGAAAAGTCCTCACAGATAAGTCTCCAACATCAGAGAAAGCAAGAATAGCAGGCCCATTTTCCTGCTACAGCCACTTAGGTTTTCTACATACAAGAAGTCACGATCATAAATAAGAACAGCATAGAATTTGATTAATAATTATCTCTATCTGTATCAATGCTTATGAAAGCTAGATTTCCATGGTAAGTAGAATACAAATACATTTTTACTATAATGCCATAATTTTATTATATTTTGTACAAATGAATAGAATGCACTCTGTCCTTTCCTTCTTATAGCTTCCAGTCACACTAAGAATTACTCAAGTTACTCCAGGAACTTAAGAATCAATAACTAGCCGGGCGCTGGTGGCTCACGCCTGTAATCCTAGCTACTCAGGAGGCTGAGATCTGAGGATCGCGGTTCTAAGCCAGCCCGGGCAGGAGAGACCGTGAGACTCCTATCGCCAATAAATCACCAGAAAACCGGAAGTGGCGCTGTAGCTCAAGTGGTAGAGCGCTCGCCTTGAGCTGAAGAGCTGAGGGACAGCGCCCAGGCCCAGAGTTCAAGCCCCATGACCCACAAAAAAAAAAAAAAAAAAAAGAATCAATAACTATTTAAACTAGTTGTAGTTCATGTGTTAAAGTTCAAAACAAATCAGTACCAGCTTCCAGGTCCTCATAAAATTTGCATAGCTTCACCAAATTTCAGAAGTGTAAACTTGTGTACAAAGGTTTAAAATTCAGGCCAAAATTTACTATCTGAGCCACACCTTGAACCCTAAAATTTACTCTTTTGTTCCCAAGATTGGGTTGGTGTCAAGATCAATTAACATCCCTAACAAGCAAATTCTTATAAACTTCCACAGTGAAATAGGTTTGTGTTTATTATTCAGAAAAAGAAAATTATGTAACACATATCATATATACATATATATGTTTATGGACATAGACATACAATTATGATTATATATATTATTCTGGACTCCTACCGAGAGCTATGGCTCAAAGGGAAATTATAGAAATGAAGTCGAAGTTGCCCAAAATGTTTACTTCTCTCTCAAACAAAACAAAGTTACCATGTAAGAAGCCAAATACAATCTTTTATTATAAGTTCAATCAGGGTTCAAACAGCTCAGAAATTCTGAATCGCAGAAGCTGACTCCTAGATCTACCATAAACTCAAAACTTGCTCAAGAATTCTTCCTTATTACCCAATCTTGGGTCCCCCACCACCCCACACAGAGACTACTTTTTATAATAATCTCCGATATACTACAGTAGATTAGTGTAACCAGGGCTATGGTGTTTACAGGTGTCTCCAACCTCCTTTCCCCAAGGAAAAGACCAGGCAGAACAGGGGAAGGCAGAGAAGAAAATGAAACCACATGCATACCAAATAACAGCTTGTGATTGAAAGATTGCTTCTTTCCCATTTGGGCCATTCCTTTCATTAACACGCATTAATCCATTTTTAAAGAATACCATATTCACAGAGCAAATACAATTTCTGCCCTCACAAGTCTCTGGGTAGCTGACACGCGTTTTCTCCTCAAATAAATACATGCCTGTTGACCGATGCCTTTGCAAACAAGAATATAACTGTCCTATCACACACACACACACACACACACACACACACACAAAACCTCTCTCTAAGGCTCCACACACACACACAAAACCTCTCTCTAAGGCTCCAGATGAGTGAGCAAGCATACGTCTGAATTAAAAGCACACTGGAATAACCACTGTCACTACCACCACCACAATACAGATCTTCCAGCACGTCTGTCATTTATAATAAGCACGATGCTAATGAAAAGCTGTCGCTGAGACTGGACATTTTTTGAGGGGAGGGAAGGGGGGTCACAAACCTTTTTTTAAAAAAAATTTTGGGGCCTTTTCCTCCCTCACCCATCCCCCCCCAAAAAACGATCAACTTCCAAAGGGGCATGGTGGTAACCTAGAATCGTCACCCGCCCTTTCCCCTCCTTCCCTCCCCACCGCCCCCCCTATAAAAATTAATTAATTAATTAAACAGTGGCCAACTTGGACCCGGGCCCAGCTCACGCGGAACCGGCCACCCGGGCAAGGGAAAGGCTGGGAGGAAAAGCGGGCGCCGGGTTCCTGGGCTTTGCCCACAAGCTCCTGTCCACCTACCCATCACCATCACCACTCACCACCACGGTCCCACCTTCCGCCCCCTCCACCCGCTCCCCCCCCCTCCCACACCCCCGTTCCCCGGAGCAGGTGGGATTCCGGGAAAGCACCTCCGACTTACGTAACGGGCTTGTCAAAAAACCCCAATCCTAGCTCCGGGAGCTGCCCCGGCCCGCCCGCGCCCCCCACCCCCGAACAACAACAGCCCCAGGCCGACGCGAATGATAATAATAATAATAAAACCTGCCTGGAAAATACCCGAGTCTCCCCCCCCCCCCCCCCGCCCGCCCGCCGCCACACGCAGACGCGCGCGTCCCGCGCCCCGGCCCCGCCGCCGCGCCAGCCCGGGGCGCGCCGAGCCCCGGGAGGGAGGGAGGGAGGGAGGGAGGTCGCGGCCGCCCGCGCCGCCCCCCCCCCGCGCCCCTCTCTCCGCCCCGGCTGTCAGCGCTCACCACTCGCGGCGGTGACAGCTCCGCACGTCGCCTGCCCCGTACTCACCTCGCGGCCGGGGGGGGGGGGGCGGCCCGGGGCCGAGCGCGGAGAGCGCCGCCGGGTGCCTCACGCGCGACGGCGGGACACGAGGGGGGTGGAATGCCGCGGCGCTCCGAGCCTCTGCTTAGCTCATCCCCCACCCCTCCCCACCCCGCAAACCCGGCGCTCCGCCCCGTGCGGAACCTCCGCCCGCCAAACCCCCAGGCCTGACTTCTCAGTCAGACGGGACTCCCCCGCCCCGCGCGGTCGCCGCTGCCTCCACCTCCTTCGCGAGCCTCAGCGGCCACCACGGGCGCCATCTTGGTAGTGACGGAAAGACAGGGGGCGGGACCCCGCGCTTGTGGACACCAATCACCAGCCGAGTCTGACCTGAGGTGGGCGGGAGAGGGCGGGTTTAGGGAGTGGAGGGACGTCGTAGGGTTCCCAAGCACCGCCCTTCGAATAGGCGTGGCCTGGAGGGTGGGCGGGCCCTGTGCGATGGGCGGGGCCGAGCCGTGCTAGCTGCTGACGCGCAGTGCTTCCCTCTTCGGTGGGGAGATCCCGGGCCCCCTGGCGGGCGTGGGCCGGGCGTTTCGTGCCTTCTGCTTTCCCCCACCCCGAGGCACGAGGATCCAGCGCACGCCAGTTGACCTGGTTTCTTCCTTCCTTGTCCGATTCTCTCGGAGACCTAACCAGGTCTAGCGGGGATCTGTCTGAGCTAGCGGCTCCTCTGCGTGGCGCGTTCTGCAGGAACTCCCTCCCCCCACCCCCAGGAGTTCGCAACCCTCCCCTAAGGTTTCTGTTTCAAGATAATTCAGGTAACATGGGGAGTTCAAGGGGGAGGGAGGGGGGTCTCTGCAAAGTATGTGGATAGAACACCTATTGTTGACCGCAAGGGTATCCATTACATTGATTTAATTGGATATGGCCTACTTAAACCCCACTGCCTCCACCGTCATGGCTCCGGGCAAGTTGCCTCTGAAAAATGAGGCTAATAAAGGCTGATTACCCCGACAGGGTTACGCGGAGAGTTAAATTCTATAGGATACGCGACGGTGCTTAGCACAATGCCTAAAAACACTCAATCCCTGTTAGATATTATGCCATGGATAAGTGAATGACCTTATGAATCCCTCCATGCAGGGCGCCCGTGGCCCAAACCTGTAATAATTCTAGGTACTCAGAACACTGAGATCTGAGGATCATGGTTGCAAAGCCAACCTAGGCAGGAAAGTCCGTGAGACTCTTACTTCCAATTAGCCATCAAGAGGCTGAAGTGGAGCTGTGGCTCAAGCACCACTCTTAAATGGAAAAAGTGCTCAGGCCCCAGTACCAGGGCCCACCTGCACACATACACACACCAAAAATAATCCCTTTGGTTTCAATTCCAGCACAAGTATTCATCTTTTTTACCAACCATGTGTACAATTTTATTTTCTTCATTTCCTTTGTTGTATTCAGTTGAGTTGGTCAACATGTTTTGAAACTCAAGCAGAAGGGGACATGGTAAGGGAACCAGAAAAGATCTATCTTCTTAGCGTTGCAGTCCTGTGAACTGCAAATACTTCACATTTGGAGAAAGGAACAGGCTATAAAGCTTATGAAAAGAATTCTGGGATAGCAAATAACAGGATCAAAAGAAAGAAAGAAAGAAAAAAACAGAGTAGTCAAAGGTAGGCATATGTGAAGCGTAAGCAGGAGCCAGCCAGGCTGAATGGGGATTGATAAGGCAGACTGCATGGCTATGCGAAGTACCTGGGGTAGGTAGGAGATGGGCTGTTAGAACTGAGTGAAGTCCCATGCTCCTGCAGAAATCATTTTGCATGGAGAAGCCTCATGTGAGGTTGGCCAAGCAGACAGTTCAGTCTTACAAGGCCTTGAAAAACAGAAGGAAAGTTGGATTTTAGTCTGATTGCAAGGTCAAGCCATTTAAAGGCTTTGAGGAGGGAGCAAGAGAGTTAGGCAACCTAGAGACCAGAGAACTGGATTTAAAGTTAAAAAAAAAAATCTGAAGTTGAGCATCTTCAACACTAAGTTCGCCAAATTATATCTGGCCCTCATTTTCCTTATTGTTAAAAAATGGGTGCATATGTGCATATCAAAGATCAGTGTATAAAGAAAACATTCTCTTCAACTAAAAATTGTTAGGTATTTCAATTTACTGCCAAGCATAATGATTCTCTCCTGTACTAGGAGAAGTAGAAATTTGGAGGATTGTGGGTTGAGGACAGCCTCAGTTTAAAAAAAAAAAAAAACTTCATTAGACCCCCCGTCTTAACAAATAAAAACTGGATATGGTGGTATTTGTTTATCATCCCAGCCAAACAGGAAGCTTAAATAGGGGACTCAAGGTTCAGGCTGATCCTGAGCAAAAGACCCTATATGAAAAATACTGAAGCAAGCTAAGCACCACTGTCTCACACCTATAATTCTAGCTATTAAGGAGGAAGAGATCTGAGGATTAAGGTTCTAAACCAGCCTGGGCAGCAAAGGCCATGAGAATTTTATCTTCAGTTAACCAACAAAAACAAAGGGCTGGGAAGGTGGCTCAGTGGTGGAATGCTGGCCTAACATGCATGAGGCCCTGGGTTCAATTCCTCAGCACCACATAAGCAGAAAAGCCGAAGTAGCGCTGTGGCTCAAGTGGTAGATCGCTACCCAGGCCCAGAGATCAGGCCCCACGACGGAGACACACACACACACACACACACACACACACACACACACACGCACACACACACACACACGCACACACACACACGGCAAAAACTATAATTGGATGCCTGGTTCAAGTCATAGAACACCAGCGATGAGTGAAAAATCCAAGTGTGAGCAAGAAGCCCTGAGTTCAAGCCCCAGTACCAGCACAAAAAAGTAATGATAATTACTAAAGCAAAATGTGTTGGGAGTATGGCTCAATTGATAGAATGCCTACCTAGCAAGCATAAGGCCCTGAATTCAACTCCTATTACCACTGAAAAATGGAACTTAAGCCTCTATTTTGAGTGACATATTAGTACAATGCAAAATTGCCTATCAGAGTGGATTTTTAATAAGTTCATTTATTTGGGTTTTTATAAATTGATTGTTAGTGATCTGCTCATATATGCCAGCCCTTTAACTCATACCACTTGAACTCATAGCCTGGACACTAACTTTAAGCTGTGTGTGTGTGTGTGTATTTTTTTTATTGTAAAGATACTGTTCAGAGGGGTTACAGTTACATGAGTAAGATAATGAGTGTATTTCCTATCGAGCATTGTTACCTCCTCCTTTGTTTTTCCCCTGCCATCTCTTCTCTCCCCAGTTTTGAGCTTTTTTGCTTAAGGCTAACATTCTACCACTTGAGCCGCAGCTCCACTTATGGCTTTTTTGGTGGTTAATTTGAGATAAGAGTCTCACAGACTTATCTGCCTGGGCTGGCTTCAAACCATAATCCTCAGAACTCAGCCTCCTGAGTAACTAGGAATGAGCCCCAAGCACCCAACTAGTTATTCTATTTTTGTACAATGTTCTATTTAGAGAAATGAATATAGGCTTTTGTAAGTGCATAATTTTATGCATTTTCTAATATAGTTCGTTGACTATGCAGACATGAATTTATTTCACTTTTTATTGGGGTAAAATGCACATATAAAAATTTTCCAAGGGGGCTGGGAAGGTGGCTCAGTGGTAGAGCGCTTGCGTTGCATGAATGAGGCCCTGGGTTCGATTCCTCAGCACCACATAAGCAAAAAGAAAGCTGGAAGTGGCGCTGTGGCTCAAATGGTAGAGTGCTAGCCTTGAGCTGAAGAGCTGAGGGACAGCACCCAGGCCCAGAGTTCAGGCCCCATGACCAGACCCCCAAAAAAAAAAATTCCCAAGGGCTGGGAAGATGGCTCAGTGGTAGAGGGCTTGCCTTGCATGCATGAGGCCTGGGGTTCGATTCCTCAGCACCACATAAGAAGAAAAAGCCAGAAGTGGCGCTGTGGCCCAAGTGGGTAGAGCGCTAGTCTTGAGCTGAAGAGCTGAGGGACAGTGCCCAGGCCCAGAGTTCAGGCCCCACAACTGACCCAAAAAAATCCCACTGTAACCATTTTAAGGCTACTGTTCATTCAGAGGTGTTATATATGCCCACACTATTGTGCAGTGAGGATGAAAACATCTGTCCCTCTGCAGATATTTTCACCTTCCCAAACAGACACTGGACCCTTTAAAATAACTCCCACCAAGTAATAGCCTGTAGCATGTACCTGTAATCCTGGCTGCTCGGGAAGCTTGAGAAATGAAGGATCAAAATTCAAAACTAGCCTGAGCAGAAAAGTTCTCAAGACTGTCTTTAACCAGCAAAAAGCCAGTCTGGAGGTGTGGCTTAAGTGCAAGATCACCAGTTTTGAACAAAACGAGAGTCTTGGTACTGAATTCAAGCCCCAAAATTGGTAAGACAAAACAAAATCAAACCACACTCTCCTCTATATCTGATGCTAGGCAATTACTACTAAGAAATTGATTATTTTCAGGTGTCTGGTGAGTTTTCCCCCCTCCCTTCAAAAAAGAAACAATGCATAGATTTCATTAATTTTTTTTCTTCAATTGAAGTATTCGATAAGCCATACAAGTTTAGAAACCACTACCCTCCGTGTACATTTTTTAGTTCAGACAGTTGTATATGATATTAATAAGGAATGCTAATATAGAACCAATAAATTTTTATTACTGAAACACTGTGTTCTATAACTATAAAATATGATCTGTTGTCTGCAATTATATACTCTAAAATAGCTCAGACAGTAACCTGCCCTTCTTTTCACAAATTATTCCAAATGCCTGTGTCAGTAAAGCCCATTAAGAAGGATTAGTAGCTGGGTGCTAGTAGCTCACACCTGTAATCCTAGCTATGCAAGAGGCTGAGTTCTGAGGAAGTCTGGAGCCAGAAGTGGAGGTATAGCTCAAGGGGAAGCCAAAAAAGAATGTGAGACCCTAAATTAAGCCCCAGTGTGTACACACACACACACACACACACACACACACACACACACACACAAACACACACACACACACACACACACACACACACACACACACACACACACACACACACACACACACACACACACACACCCCAGAGCCATTTTAAAAGGCAAGAGGGAAAAGGGGGAAAAATCGCCACATTTCAAATAACCAAGCATGCTTTAAGTAGTTTAAAAGACCAAGGATTTGGCCTTAAAACACCTCCTTATTAACTTTTAAAACCATAATTTGTGCATGTGTATGTGTGTGTACATGTACATGTACATGTATCAGTACTAGGGCTTGAACTCAGGGTCTTGAACTTTCATTTGGCTTATTTTGCTCAAGGCTGGTACTACACC
This sequence comes from Dipodomys merriami, assembly GCF_024711535.1. Lineage (NCBI taxonomy): Eukaryota > Metazoa > Chordata > Mammalia > Rodentia > Heteromyidae > Dipodomys > Dipodomys merriami. The sequence continues at coordinate 1,876,075 of NW_027206046.1, read as the reverse complement.
ACTTAAGCCAAAGCTCTATTTCTGGCCTTTTGGTGGTAAATTGGAGATAAGAGTCTCAGGGACTTTCTAGCCTGAGCTGGCTTTGAACTGAGACTCAGATCTCAGCCTCCTAAATTCTACGATTACAGCCTCGAGCTATTGGCATCAGAAAGCACTTTAACTTGGTGCCAGTGGCTCATACCTGTAATCCTAGCTACTCAAGAGGCTAATATCTGAGAATCACGTGAGACTCTTATCTCAAAAACAAAAACAAGGGGCTGAGAAGGTGGCTCAGTGGTAGAGTGCTTGCCTTGCATGTATCAAAGCCTGAGTTCGATTCCTCAGCACCACATAAGCAGAAAAAGTCGGAAGTGATGCTGTGGCTCAAGTGGTAGTGTTAGTCTTGAGCTGAAGAGCTGAGGGACAATGCCCAGACCCAGAGTTCAGGCCCCATCACCAACAACCCAAAAAAAAAAAAAAAAAAGCCAGAATTATAGCTGTGACTCATGTAGCAACATCCAGGTCCTGAGTTCAAGCCCCAGGACTGGCATTTATAAAAAAGCTTTCCAATTGGGCGCCAGTAGATCATACCTGTAATCCTAGCTACTCAGGAGGCTGAGATCTGAGGTTAAGAGTTCAAAGCCAGCCTGGGCAGGAAAGTCTGTGAGACTCTTATCTCCAATTAACCACCAGAAAACCGGAAATGGCACTGTGGCTCTAGTGGTAGAATGCTAGCCTTGAGCTGAAGAGCTGAGGGACAATGCCCAGGCCCCACAACTGACAAAAAAAAAAAAAAAGGCTTTCCTTACAGGCCAATTAGCAACTCGTAGTGTTTCCATTAGACATAGATTTAGACTTTTATTATTTTTTATTATTAATAAAGCTATGAGGTTAGCTCCCTTGTTGTGTTGGCCTGTTGTATTGAAAATTTTTTACCAGAAGCAAAAAGCAGTCTTGGTTGGCAGAATAACTTCCAGCATGGAATTCCAAAAAAAAGTTGCCAAAGATGAAGGTTTGAAATATTTTCTCAAATAAAGTTTCTGAGCCAGGCGTGGTGATGCACTCTGTCCTAGGGGAACTCAGGAAGCTGAAGCAGGAAGATCATAAGTCAGAGGTCAGCCTGAGCTACAGATGGCATCTTTTATACCTAGAACTCTAGCTGGCTATTTCTTAGAAGTTATTTTCAAACACTGTGGTTTGAATGATGAATGAAGGAAAACGAGGAAACCAGGAACTATTTACAGCAAGCAGAAACTCAAGCTGTTTTGTAGCCCAGTCCTCTCCACCTGTTAATTCAAGGCACTTGGATTGCGGTGCCAGGCGATTCCCCAGTCTTGAAATGAAAATCTGGAGCCTTAAGTAGTCTTAGCTGCCTGTGCTGTAAGAGCCTTCTCCTGAGGGCCGACCTTCCACCCAGGATTGGAGAGCTGTTCAAAACTCTTTGGATGTGTCTCAAAACAGAGCACACATTGCCAAATTGCCTTCCTTATGAAGTAGTTAATCCACACACTGAGAGTGTATTAGCAATCCTGCTCAAATTAGTCATTTATTTCTTCAAAAGACAGTCTGATGAAAGCCTTTCTGATATTTACTCTCTCTGGCCAACTTGGTAGAAGAAGGAAGAAGAGGAGGAAAAAGAGAAGAGGAGGAGAAGGAGGAGAATCAGCAGAGGAAGTGGGGGGGGGAGAAGAGAAGGAAAAAGGGGCAGGTAAGGAGGAAGAGGATAAGCAGGAGGAGTAGCAGCAGAAGGGGAAGAGAGGAGGAGGAAGAGGAAGAAGACACATCATGTTAGAGATGACAGATTCTACGTCCAGTACCTGAGAAGACTAGCCTAGGATAGGAAGGCTGTGGCAGGCTGAACTAAGCCACCATATTTTCTACCCTTCTGTGCTTTCTGAGGCGTAATCTTTTGACTCAGCACACACACAGGAATTCTTCCATGAGACTCTCCACCCCACATACACCCCCAACCTGGTCGTGTGGCTTGAACTCTGGGCCTGGGCCCTGTCCCTCAGCTCTTCAGCTCAAGGCTAGCATTCTACCACTTGAACCACAGTGCCACTTCAGTTTTCTGAGTGATTTTTGGAGATGAGAGTGTCACGGACTTTCCTGCCTGGGCTGGCTTTGAGATCCTCAGATCTCAGCCTGCTCAGAAGCTAGAATTACAGGCATGAGTCACAGGGCCTGGCCCATGAGATTCTTATCTCCAATAAACTACTCAAAAAATCGGAACTGACACTGTGGCTCAAGTGGTAGAGCACTGGTATTGAGCAAAAAAGAGCTCAGGGACAGTGCTCATGCCCAGAGTTCAGGCCCCAGGATCAGTAAAAATAAATAAACAAATAAATAAAATTATCTGCAAAGAAAAGTTATTTTCAGTAATGGGTCTGATTGCACTATCAAGCATGTCCCCTTAACTTTAAGTGGTAAGACGATATTGTCATAAGTTTTAACAAAATCAGTTGGTCAGCATTTATGTATCAACAGTGGGCTGGGCACCAAAGGAACACAAGGAGAAATAAACACACTAGAGAGTTAAAAGCCATATTCCCAGGCATCTAACTTTACTAAAAGTCAGAGTATAAGGAGTTCTATACTAGATGGGTAAACTCACTGCTATGGGAATCCAGGGACTCATAAACACACACACACACACACACACACACACACACACAAACACACACACACACACACACACACACACACACACACACACACACAATGACATTTGAACCAATCCTGACAGAATTTTTTTAATGTGTTCTAGAACAGGGACTTGAACTCAGGCCCTCAAGCTCTTGTGTTCACAGCTGGTATTCTATTACTTAAGTCACACTTCCATTTCCAGCTTCTTTCTGATTAATCAGATTTGTCTACCTGGGGTAGCTTTGAACCTTGATCCTAAGATCTCAGCCTCCTGAGTAGCTGGGATTATAGACATGAACCATTGGTCCCTCCAGACTTTCTATAACCCATAATTGTTTGGAGTATGAAATGGAAGTTAATGCTGAGATGAATACAAGGCAAGAAAGGCATCTGTTTTGTGTTTTCTTTGAATATTTATCAGAGATGCTCATAAATTGTTCCCATAACTTGATTCTCTTTGGGAGTTCAAACAATTGAGAAGGTTGGATGTCTGTACTGATTTTTCTCATCTGTGAGGTACCTGGATACCTGGGGACTAGGAAGCTAAGCAATCAGACACTGTAAGACTTTTTTATTGATTGGCCCACACGTACAGCTACAGAGTTAGACAGCAGGGATGCCCTATTTCTGGTCAAAGCTTGGAACTCTGTCAACAAAGGGAAACACCTGCAATTGAAAAGAATGAAAATGAAGGGGAAAAAACCTTCTATTATCCATATACATGTATTCTATATATATTTATATTCCTTACAATAGGCAACAAACACATCATAAATCCACATTTCATCTACAGTTCAGGATTTCATATTGAACTGACTTCATATATCTCAGGCCCACATACCCTTGAAAGCCAGCATTTTCTTTTTTTTTTTTTTTCTTTCAGATATTGGGAATGTTTATTTTAAAGTTTAACAGATCAAGCCATACTACAGGTCCTACTGAAATGCTTAGAGCAAAATAAAAAAACTAAGTGAGCTCAATTTTTACAAACTATTTCAGCCCAAAACGTAGAAAATAATCTATGGTTAGACTCTCATCATTAATTGCTCTCAAACCTAAACACAAGTCTGCAAGTTCCTGACATCTGACGCAGTTTGGTCTTAGCTTCAAGCCTATCTAAGTAAACCTTGGATGTTGAATTGCTCAGGGTGGAGGCCACCCACAGGCCTTGGGGATGGACAGCAATGTTCCTCCACCCTGATATCAGTTTGCTCCAGGATAGGCAATGGGTATCTGGGGGGCATCTGTGACAATCACGTTCTGTTATGACCTCCAGTGCACCTGCCACAGCAGCAGAGATATGAGGCCCTGGCCAGGGTGCGGGACTGCCTGGCTGGGACCTGGAGACGCCTTCTGGCAGAGAGCAAGCATGGGCATGGGGGGGCTCTCATGGCAGCTCAGCTCAGCCCCTCTGCACGGGCCTGCCGCCGGGCCAGCCGCCCAGCAATATCCTCCAGGTCAGCAGCCTTGTCCAGCTTGATGTAGGTGTCAGTGCGGACACAGTGCAGACTAAGCCAGTCTGGCAGCAGCTCAGACAGGAGCAGCAGGTGCTTCTCCATCTCACCTGGGCTCAAAGTGGCACGGCAGCTGCCCACCATTCTGGCACAGGCCACCTCCATGGTGAGTGCTGGGAAAGCCAGCATTTTCAAAGGTGACTCATTATCTCTGCCCCAAACCTATTGTCCTTGTATTCTCTAATTGTGTGTGTGACCTATTACCCTTGTATTCTCTAATTGTGTGTGTGCATGCACACTCGTGTGAATGTATGTGAGAGAGAGACAGACAGATAGACAGACACTCAGGACCTAGAAATTCTTCCTTAGCTTTTTCACTTAAAGCTGGTACTCTGTCATTTGAGCTACCCCTCTACTTTTGGCTTAAAGAATTGGAGATAAGAGTTTCACAGACTTCTACCCAGGTTACCTTCAAAACTTGATCTCAGATCTCACCTCCTCAGTAGCTAGGATTGAGGATATGAATCACTTGCTCCCAGTTTCTCTGAGCTCATGAATAGTACCCACAATGCACCTAGCCGTAAAGTCAAAATTTATGAGTCACCGACTCTTCTTTTTCCCTCATTCCTTGACACCTAATCAATCATCAAAACTAACTGCTAGCTAGCCTTCATGGCTCAAATTTGTAATCCCAGCTGCTTGGGAGCTGGAAATCAGTAGGATGGTGGTTTGAGGCACACTAAGGAAACAAATTGACAAAATTCTTATCCCAGTTAGAGGGGAGACATAAATAAGAACAATCTTGGTTCAGACAAGCCTGAGCAAAGAGGCAAGACCCTATCTGAAAAATAAGAGCAAAAAAGGCTGGAGTTGTGGCTCAAGTGGTGGAGCATCTACCTAGTAAGTTTGAAGGCTTGAGTTCAAAATCTAGTACCACTAATATACGTATATAATATATATTCATAGGTATTATATGCATACATCAGTATCTCTATATATTTGTATTTTGTGTTTGTTTGTTTTTGTCGGTTGTGGGGTCTGAACTCTGGGCCTGGGCACTGTCCCCCAGCTCTTCAGCTGTAGACCAGCGCTGTACCACTTGAGCCTCAGCCCAACTTCCGACTTTTTCTGCTTATGTGGTGCTGAGGAATCGAACACAGGGCCTCATGCATTCAAGGCAAGCACTCTACCACTGAGCCACCTTCTCAGTACCTATATTTATCTATGTATAAATAGAAAAATAGATAACTATATATATCTTTAGATAGATAGCTATAGATGCATATCTATCTATCTCTCTCTTTCTCTCTCTCTCTATATATATCTCAATAGATAAATAGATAGATAGATATCCATCACTTCCTTGGTATCAGTAGTATTCTTCCTTAGTCACTTTTCCATTTTTCTCCTGCTGACCTAGTTCAAACCCACTTCATTTTATTTTTACCTGAAATTTGCAGCAGTGTGTAATTGGATTTCCTTCCTCCTGTCTTTCCCCTCCTTTAATCCATTTATCCCCCTGTTGCCAAGCTGATCTTTCTAAAAAAAGATATAAGATCAGTTGTTTCAGACACACCGTGAAGTAGCTAGCTTTCTTGTCCTCTTTCTTTCTATTCTGTGTGTGTGTGTGTGTGTGTGTGTGTGTGTGTGTGTGTGTGTGTGTGTGTGTGTGTGTGTGTGTGTGTGTGTGTGTGTGTGTGTGTGTGTGTGTGTATGCTGGTCCTGGACTCGAACTCAGGGCCTGGGTGCTGTCCCTGAGCTTTTTTGCTGAAGGTTAGTGTTCTACCACTTGAGCCACAGCTCTACTTCTGGATTTTTCGGTAGTTTTTTGGGAGGAGATAAGAGTCTCAAGAACTTTCCTGCCTGGGCTAGCTTTGAACAACAATCCTCAGATCTCAGCCTCCTGAGCAGCTAAGACTATAGGTGTAAGCCACCTGTGCCCAGTTTCTTTCTATTCTTAATGGAAAGTTCAATTTCTAATGTCAGTGTTACCTCTGTCTCTGTGTCCCCTTACCTCTTTTCAGGGAGTTAGACATGGTATCTCATTTGGAACTGACAATGCTTCATATTGACCACATTCAAGCCTCTGCTGCCCATGAAAGTATTCAAGCCAGGTGAGGTGGTTCACACCTGTAATCTCAGCACTCTGGAGATTAAGGCAGGATGATCACAAGTACAAAGACAGCCCTGGGCTACACCGTAAGATTCTTTCCAAAAAAGATAAAACAAATAAAGGACATTTATTCCTCTTTTCCACATACACGTACACAAGTAAATGGGTCATTTAGTTATATGGAGGTCAAAGTTAATCTGGAAGGGAAAAATTCCCACAATTAGCTTACTCAAGATAAGAAGAATAGACATGTGTGTGTGTGTGTGTGTGTGTGTGTGTGTGTGTATGTGTGTGTGTGTGTGTCTGTGTGTGTCTGTGTGTCTGTGTGTCTGTGTGTGTCTGTATGTGTGTATGTGTGGGTCTTGGGGCTTGGACTCAAGGTTTGGACCTTGTCCCTGAGCTCTGTTACTCATCTATTGCTCTACTACATGAACCACAGTTCTATTTCCAGCTTTTTGGTGGATAATTGGAGATAAGAGTGTCACGGACTTTCCTATCCAGGCTAGCTTTGAGCCATGATCCTCATATCTCAGCCTCCTGAGTAGCTAGGATTACACATGTGAGCCACTGGCACCTGGCAAGAAGAGACTTTTAATACTAAAGCTCTAGGGCTGGGAATGTGGCTTAGTGGTCGAGTGCTTTCCTAGCATGCATGAAGCCCTAGGTTCGATTCCTCAGTATCACACAAACAGAAAAGGCTGGAAGTGGCACTATGGCTCAAATGGTTCAAGTAGTAGAGTGCCTTGAGCAAAAAGAAGCTCAGGGACAGAGCCCAGGCCCTGAGTTCAAACCCCAGGACTGGAAATAATAATAATAATAATAATAATAATAAAGATCTAAACTTAGAGCCTGTGTGTGTGTATCTGGAGCTTGAACTCACAATCTCTCATTCTGTCTTGGCTTTTTCACTCAAGGCTGGCACTTTATTACTTGAGCCATACCTTCTTGGATTTTTGCTAGCTAATTGGAGATAAGAATCTCACAGACTGGGGCTGGGAAGGTGGCTCAGTGGTAGAGCACTTGCCTGGCATGCCTGAGGCCCTGGGTTCGATTCCTCAGCACCACATAAGCAAAAAGAAAAAAGCCAGAAGTGGCACTGTGGCTCAAGTGGTAGAGCACTAGCCTTGAGCAGAAGAGCTGAGGGACAGTGTTCAGGCCCCACAACCGGACCAAAAAAAAAAAAAAAAGAATCTCACAGACTTTTCTGTCTGGGCTGGCTTTGAACTGCAGTCCTCTGATCCCAGCATCCCAAGTAACTACAATTATAGGAGTGAGCCACTGGTACCAGGCTAAAGTTAAAGCCTCTTGTATTATGGTTTTCCTGCAAACTTCCATGAGCTTTTGCCAGCAGTCCAGTTATAGCCTCATCTTACTGTCTACTAGAAATGGTATTCTTCCTCTGTGTGTACCAACCACTGCCCTGCAAGTTTTTATATCCAGGATTGTGGTTCAAAGCCAGCCTAGATAGGAAAGTCCATGAGACTAACCTCCAATTAACCAGGAAAAAGCTGGAAGTTGAACTGTGGTTTAAATGGCTCAAGTAATAGAGAACCAGCCTTGTGCAAAAAAGCTAAGCAACAATTCAAGGCCCAATGGAAATATACACACTAAAAGCTTGAAAATCCGACAACTCCTGCGTGTCTGAACTAAGAAACACTGGGATGTTCACTGGTGTATTGTTGATTGAACAAAAACCAGGAGAACTATAGTTTATTGTTGCAGTAGAATTCTATACATTAATAAAAACAAATCTACTAACATCTGTCAGTATAAACAAATCTCCCAAATACAAGACAACACAGCAAGGGAAATGGGATTAGGTTGGGGCCACACCTATAGCATTGTGTTGTTATTTGTAGAAAGTAAATGAACAAATGCAAAAAAAAAGTGATTTATGAAATTCCTGTGAGTGCATGGGATTTTTTTTGTGTATAACTTTTCTGTGTGTTCCAGCTTTTCAGACTTCAAATGTGTTCAATGAGTCATTCCTGCAGAATATCTATCTACATGCAAGAGAAAAACATTTTCAACTTTATCTTTCCATCAGGAAGCAGAAAAATAACAGTTAATAAGACCACTTCCTCTTATTTAGAAGGAAAATATTGGTCAGAATTTAATGGCTCAGGGAATGTAAACATTCCAATGATGAGTGTTTGGGTGAGGTATTGGGACATTATCCATTTTTCCTTCCACTGTTTTCACAACTAATAAGTTGCATGCCCTGAAAACAACACTAAAGTCTAGTCTAGATTCATTAAGCTCTCCTGCCGTTCATTCCTTTCGAAGGGGTATATAATAAGCCAGGTGCTTGTGCCTCACACCTGTAATCAGGAGGCTGAGATCTAAGGAATGTGGTTCGAAACCAGCCCAGACAATAAAGTCTATGAGACTTTTATTTCCAATTAACTAGCAAAAAGCTAGTGGAGGAGTGGCAGAGTGAAAAGACCAAGTGAGAATGTAAGACCCTGAGAACAAACTCCAGTACTGGCACAAAAGAAAGAAGTTGTCTTTGATCTTCAAAGTTGCCATACCATTGATTTGAGTTAATTTGATGGTTTTGATTGCTCTGTGTGTGTGTGTGTGTGTGTGTGTGTGTGTGTGTGTGTGTGTGTGTGTGTGTGTGTGTGTGTGTGTGTGTGTGTGTGTGTGTAGTGGGGTGGACATTTTTAATGGTATCTATGATACCATTTTAGTTTTTTGTTTGTTTTGTGTTGGTCCTGAGGCTTGAACTCAGGGCCTGGATGCTGTCCTTGAGCTTTTGTGCTCAAAGCTAGTGCTCTACCACTTGCTCCACTTCTGTTAGTAATTTTTGGTAGTTAATTAGAGTCTCACTCATAGACTTTTCTGCCTGATTGGCTTCCAACCTAGATCATCAGATCTCAGCCTTATCAGTAGCTAAGATTACAGGCATGAGCCACTGGTACCTGGCTTACTGTCATTTTAATTTGACTTTCCCTGATAACTAATAATGTTTTGTAAGCTTTCATCAAAATTTAAACCAAGAAAGTGTGTCAAAGGTTGAATTATTAATAAATCTTCTTTACTGCCTTGAAAATGATGAAGAATTCTGTTTACTTCCCAGCTATAAAATGGTTATGCTCTTCAAGCAGAAAGCAGGTATTAAACAAAACTTAGTCAAGGTATTGTGTTGACTAAATATGGTCTCATGGCTTAATACTAGCTTCACATTAATGGTTAAAGGATAGAAGATGATAAAAAGTGATAGAGATCATTACATTCCAGGATCTTCAAAACACTATTTTTGTCCCAGTAGCTGGGCTTGAACTCAGGGTCCTGTGCTTGCTCATCTTGCTCACTTAGCTGGCACTCTACCACTTGAGCCACATTTCTATCCTGGCTTTTTGCTGTTTATTTTGGGGATGAAGTTTCAAAGACTTTTCTGCCCAGGCTGGCTTTGAACCTCGATCTTCTGAATCTCTACTCCTTGAGTAGCTACGTTTTACAGGGATAGGACAGTGGTGCCCAACTCACACTCTTTTGTGCCAGGCATGGTAATGCTTACTTGTAATTCCAGCACTCAGGAGGCTGAGGCAGAAAGATTACACTTTCAAGTATGTAGTGAATCCTAAGCCAGCCTGTATACACATGGAGACCCTCTTTCAAACAACAACCACAAACCCCACTTTTTAAAATTTTCGGTTGGTCGTGGGGCTTGAACTCTGGGCCTGGGCACTGTCCCTGAGCTCTTTAGCTCAAGGCTAGTGCTCTACCACTTGAGCCACAGAGCCACTTCTGGTTTTCTGGTGGTTAATTGAAGATAACAGTCTCACAGACTTTTCCTGTACGGACTGGCTTTGAACCTCAATCCTGAGATCTCAGCCTCCTGAGTAGCTAGGATTACAGGCGTGAGCCACTGGCGCCCGGCAAAACCCCATGTTTGGGCTTCATTTAGAAGGAGAAAGTAGAGATTAGTGTTAGTATATAAAAAAAAAATGTAAGAAATAGATCCAAGGAACAAACTAAAAAAAGTAAGCAGAAAAAGTATGTAGCCAGTAGTGAAACTATAAATTAGGATAAGGAGTGGGTTTGGTTTGGAGGTTTTCTTTGCTAGAATGTTTAACCCTTTGGGAGGGGTGGAGACAGAGAGAGAGAGACACACACACACACCAGCCCAGGCTGGCCTGAACTCATGGCTCTCCTGCCCCTTCCTACTGAGTGCAAGGATTACAGCTTGCGCTGCCACGCCTGGCTGACCTTTCACTTGATTCACTTAGCTTTCGTTTTATTTTTCTGAAGGACCAGAAATGAAATCTAACAACTTGCTTGTGTAAATTTAATCTACAAAATCTGATGTCAAAGGATTTTTAATACTAAAACTAATGCTCTATTTTAAAGGCAAAACAGAACTTCAGAATATTACTGAGTCCTTGACAGAAAAAACAACACAAAACAAATCATACGGACAGAACACAGTGAGCCTATTCATAAGGAACTACACTAACACAAAATAGACATAAACTGATAATATGCAAGAGTTTCCATAGCAACAGGAAAGTTGAAGTAGGTTAGTCTGTTGGAAATAGTTAAAGATGAAATTTGAACTGGTGACTCCCATCTAATTTTCACTACTCAGGAGGCTGAGATCTGAGGATCACAGTTCAAAGACAATCCAGACAAAAAATTGCCCCAAGACTCTTTTTTTTTGGGGGGGGGGGGCCAGTCGTGGGCCTGAACTCTAGGTCTGGGCGCTGTCCCTCAGCTCTTCAGTTCAAGGCTAGCGCTCTACCACTTGAGCCACAATGCCACTTCTGGCTTTTTTTTCTGCTTATGTGGTGCTGAGGAATCGAACCCAGGGCCTCATGCATGCAAGGCAAGCGCTCTACCACTAAGCCACCTTCCCAGCCCCGCCCCTAGACTTTTATCTCTAGTTAACCAGCAAAAAGCCTGAAGTAGAAATGTGGTTCAAGTGGTAGAGCACCAACTTTGAATGAAAAAGCTAAAGAAGAGCTTGAGGCTGAGTTCAAGCTCCAGTTCACACATACATATTACACACATGCATATTTGGGGAAGAATTGACAATGTCCATCTCAAAACAAAGAAATTAAAGAATTTTTGTTTGGTGCGTGTGTATGCATATGTGTGCTGGTACTGGGACTTGAACTCATGGCCTGAGTGCTATCCCTAGCGGTTATGCTCAAAGCTGGTGCTCTGCCACTTGAACCACACCACTACTCCTGGCTTTTTGCTGGTTAACTGGAGATAAGAGTCTTACGGACTTTCCTGCCTGGGATGGCTTTGAATCGAGATCCTCAGCTCTTAGCCTCTGAGTAACTAGGATTACAGGTGCCTGGCAAAATTAAAGAATTAGAATAAATGAATAGAAGCCGATTTGAGCAAATGAGGGTCTGAGGGCAAGTGGATAGATGGGTTCTGCTGTTTGGGTGGGTCCAAGGTGTCTTTTAAAAGACTTTGCTTCTTTTCTGTACCACATGCAGTGGCAGAGGATAAGATGTGGGGCTTAAGTGAGTGCCTAGAATATACAGCATGGCTTTGTTCCAGATGTGAAGCAGCTGCAGAGAAAGTTCTGTCTCTCCCTGAAACTGGAGCAGGAAAGACAATGATATATGTGTTGTTTGTGAAGAGACAGTGTCTTTGGACATGATTAGTAGCTTGTAGTTCCAGGGGAACTTTTCTATGAAGCCAAAAACAAAAAACAAACCTCAGCCAGCTGCCAGTGGCTCATTCCTGTAATCCTAGCTACTCATGAGGCAGAGATCTGAGGATCATGGTTCAAAGCCAGCCCATAGGAAAGTCCATGGGACTCTTATCTCCAATTAACCATCAGAAAGCTGGAAGTGGTGCTGTGGCTCAAGTAGTAGAGTGCTAGCCTTGAGCAGAAAGAGCTCAAGGGTAGCTCCCAGGCTCTGAGTTCAAGCCCCACAATTGACCAGTGCGGGGGAGGGGAGGGGGAGCTGGGGTCAGGGGAGAAACACCTCAATATTTTTTGGCCCTACATACACTCTTTGAAATGGGAAGTTAACATTCCAACTTTTTTTCTTCAGAGAAACGTTTTGTAGGTTCTTATTTTATTTATTTGTTTATTTTTGTGCCAGTCCTGGGCCTCAAACTCAGGGCTTGGGCACTCTCTTCTCTGAGCTTTTGTGTTCAAGGCTAGCACTCTACCATTTGAACCATAGCTCCACTTCTGGCTTTTTTGGTAGTTCATTAGAAAGAAGAATATCACAGGGGCTGGGAAGGTGGCTCAGTGGTAGAGCGCTTGCCTTGCATGCCTGAGGCCCTGGGTTCAATTCCTCAGTACCACATAAGCAAAAAGAAAAAAGCCAGAAGTGGCGCTGTGGCTCAAGTGGTAGAGCGCTAGCCTTGAGCTGAAGAGCTGAGGGACAGCGCCCAGGCCCAGAGTTCAGGCCCCATGACCAGACCCCAAAAAAAAAAGAAAGAAAGAAGAATATCACAGACTTTCCTGCTCCAGCTAGCTTTATACCAAAAGCCTTAGATCTCAGCTTCCTGAGTAGCTAGGATTACAAAAGATGAGCCACTGGCACTGGCTTGTAGGTTAAAAATTATATATGTTAGCCTAATGAGCTCCTTCCCTATAGCTTAGCATGCCCTTTTCTTGGGCAACACTAGGCGCATTTAAAAGGCTGTAAATAATCAGCCCCCAGCCTCCCTTTACCTTTTTTTTTCTTTTCTTCTTTTTTGTTGTTGTTGTTGGCTATGGGGCTTGAACTCTGAGCCTGGGCGCTCAGAGTTCAGCTCAAGGCAAGTACTCTATCCCTTGAGCCACAGTGCCACTTTGGTTTTCTAGTGTTTAATTAGAGATAAGAATCTCACAGAGTTTCCTGCCCAGGCTGGCAGGAAAAGCCATGAGACTCTTACCTCTAATAAGTACTCAGAGAAAACTGGGAATGGTGCTGTGGCTCAAGTGGTAGAGCGCTAGCCTTGAACACAAAGAAGCTCAGAGACTCAGAGACAGTGCCTAGACCCTGAGTTCAAGCCCCAGGACCAGCAAAAAAAAAAAAGCGGGGGGAGATGAAGCAGGATATCTGTTCAATATGTTCAGAAGCTAATTGTCTTTTGTCAGGGTTATTAGTAGCTGATTGAGGAAAGGGAATGTATGTGGAATTTCCTTTGTAAGTACTCACTTGTGTGGATATATATAGACACCTGAATGTTTCTGATAATGATGATAATTAACAGCAATTCTACCCATATCCATAGGTTGTTAGAAGCTATGTAATTAAGAACTGGGACAACTATTCACAAAATGAATTATGGGTCATGCAATGAGATATCAGAGAAGTCTTTCAAACAATTACAGTCTTGATTATAAAATACTCAAGAGGGGAAAATGGTAAGATGTACTGAAGTTGGGTTTGAAGCAGAAGAGACCTAGTTAACAGAAATTAAAAGGTCAGGTTTCCTCTCCCCAAGTGAATATACCCCAAAGGGCTAGAATTTGTTAGGATCTTAATAGTATCTCAGTTGTGAAGAAAACCAAGAAAAACAGAAGGCAAAGCAAAACAAACATGAGCTACCTCATAGCCAGGTCTCCTAATGAAATCCTCAGCTAAAGGGGAAAAGAGGCCCTTTCCCGTTCCCTAACACTCTCTCCCTGTCTCTTCCTCTCTCTCTCCCTGCCTCCCCTTCTCCCTCCCTCTCCCCCTCTCCTCCTTACCTCCTCTTTCCCTTCCCCCATCCCCCTTTTTCCCTTCCTCCCTTCCCCCCCCTCCCCTTACTCTCTTTCATTGAGACTTTCTCATATTAGACTTTACCGAAAAACCAAACAGACATTCAGGTACAAAGAACAAAGAAAAGGTTTATTGCTAGTAAAGGGCCTGGGAAGACCCCTTCCCACAAGAGAGAAGCGAGAAGAAATGCCAGCTATTGCCTGAGGTGACCTATATGACCTACTGAGGCTAGGAGGGGCTAAGAAGGGGCTAGGAAGCAGAGACCCTCTTGTGGACCTGAGGACCAGGGGCTTCATCGGTGGACTAGAATTTATGACTGCTGCCCAAGTAGTAGATAAGGGGCCCTGTAGCTGCTCAGACCTGAAGGTCACTCTAAGAGCATCTTGTTGCCTTATATGGTGGTGGCTATCTCCAAAGGAGTGCCATCTCAAGGTAAAGGGGGCCTGGAGCCCATGGCTCACGCCTGTAATCCTAGCTTCTCAGGAGGCTGAGATCCGAGGATTGAGGTTCAAAGCCACTCATGCGCAGTTCCTCTCATTCTTTTTATCCTTCACGTCCATTTCAAACCTTGAAACCCTAAAAGGAATGACATAGAAGTACATACCTCATTTACATCCTGTAAATGATGATCAACCATTGCTATTTCATTAGCCTTTGTAATTCTCGGACTGTCAAGATGAAAATCATGTATTTAGATGACCACTTGTTCTTTATCCAATTTTGTCTAAAATTTTCATGTGTCAGAAGTGCAGCTGTGGCTCAAGTTGTAGAGTGCCAGCCATGGCAGAAAAGGCTAAAGACCCCGAGTTCAAACCCCAGTACCGATGCAAAACACACACACACACACACACACACACACACACACACACACACACAGACACAACACACACACACAAATAACTTTCAAGTCTTTGCAAAGAACCACCCTAATATTTGGCTAAAATAAAGCAAAACCTTGTATAGTTAGATAATCAAAAGACTTACAGTATTTTGCTTCACAAATCAAGTTATCTACTAAGAAACCTTCATGAGAAAGTTACACAGTGTGCTCTTCAGTCTCTTTTGTTCTCTCTTGTGCTCGCTCAGGTTTTCTCATGCTCCCCCCCACCCCCCCTCTCTCTTTTCCTCTTTCCTCTCTGGGTTACAACAGACAAGGCTATGTTACAACCACACAGCAAGGTTTTGCAATACAATGACCTTGAAATAGAATACGGCCTGGTTAAAAACTTAGTCGATCAAAATGGACTAAACAAAGCCATGCCTGCTAGACGCTTGTGTTGTGGCCCACTAAGAAAGCTATGGCTGTTTCAGAGGAATGCTTTCTACATCATGGAGGTTCATTTGCTGTAACATTGTCACAGCCGGGCAATTAAGTCATCACCCAATCAGCAGTTAGGTATCAGCTGAGATCTGAGGATCACTGTTCAGAGCCAGCTCCAGTCAGGAGAGTATGTGAGACTCTTACCTCTAGTTAACCACCAAAAAGCTGGAAGTGGAGCTGTGGCTCAAATGATAGAGCACAAAAACTCAAGGACTCAGAACCCAGACTCTGGGAGATGAGGGAAAATGATGGAAGGGGTAACTCTGATCAAGATGAATTAGGCAAAAAGTGAGGGCAGAGGTGGGTAAAATGTTAAAAGACGGCCAGGCGCTGGTGGCTCACGCCTGTAATCCTAGCTACTCAGGAGGCTGAGATCTGAGGATCACGGTTCAAAGCCAGCCGGGGCAAGAGAGACTGTGAGACTCCTATTTCCAATAAACCACCAGAAAACCGGGAGTGGCGCTGTAGCTCAAGTGGCAGAGCGCTCGTTTGAGCTGAAGAGCTGAGGGACAGCACCCAGGCCCAGAGTTCAAGCCCCACAGCCGACAAAAAAAAAAAAAAAAAAAATGTTAAAAGACGTTGATCTAGAGTCACTGTATTCATAAACTGCTCTGATGAATAGCAACTCCTTTGTACAATTACCTAAAGAAAATAAAAATATATTTTAAAAAAAGATGAACTGGTTGACAAGACTTGTACTTATTACCTTTCTTATGTAACTGTAATTCCCCTGTACATCATCTTGACAAAATTATGGCCAAAAAAGATGAACTAGACATATGAATGGACTTGTTAAATTGTTACCTCCATTGTATACCCATTTGAAGATTTAAAAAGATAAAAATCATTGTGGGCACATAAGCCCCTAAAAATAAACTCTAAATATCTACATCCTTGAACTACATGAACAAAGGAATAGCTGCAATCATGCTCTAAAACCAAAACTGAAGTTTGCTTCTCAAAAATATGTTAATTACTGGTTGTTGTTCGGTTGTTTTTTTTTTTTTTTTGAGGGGGGAGGCCTCATTTTTTGCAGGCCACAGATGACTCATTGAATTTCCAATTTTTTTTTTCTGTTTTGATTCTGACATGAAATCGAAATGCTAACTAGTAACATGTGGACCACCCTGATACTCTGAAATTTCTCCTGAGACTGCACATGGCTGGTGATAACTGTGTAGGCCCTGTCCGTAAGACCTGCTTATCTGCCTATCTCAAAACATTTGTAAACACTTCATAGCCACTCAAGGTTACTCTGCTCTACTTTCCTCCATTCCTACACACAAGTGGAAACTTGAAGGATTTTTAATTAAAAAAAAAATTTTTTTTTTTGCAGTACTTATGGGAAAATCGCAATGGTTCTTGTAAATGTCACAAGCCAGCGACTAACGGTTCAGTAATGTGGTTTTCCTAACCACGCAGAAGTATGTTCAGTTACTCACTGGTCTTCTGATCTATTAAGCAGGTTTATGACAGGGTACTATTTTAGAACAATGAGACAAAACTGAGCCCTCAAAATAAGCATAATTCTATCGCTATAGAAGATGCCAGTTTTCTTTAATCTTTTTTTTTTTTTTTTTGCTAGTCCTGGGGCTTGAACTCAGGGCCTGGGCTCTGTCCCTGAGCCTCTCTGTGCTCAAGGCTAGCACTATACCACTTGAATCATAGTGCCACTTCTGGCTATTTCTGAGGAATTGAACCCCAGGGCTTCATGCATGCTAGGCAAGCACTCTACCACTAAGCCACATCCCCAGTCCTTCTTTAATCTTGTGTGTGTGTGTAGCCCCAGTGCTAGGGCTTGAACTCAGGGCCTGTGTGTTGTCCCTAAACTTCTTTGCTCAAGCCTAGCCGTATACCACTTGAGCCACAGCTCCCCTTCCAGCTTGCTTGGTAGTTAATTGGAAATAAGAATCTCATGGGCAGGTTGGGCTCCCCTGGCTCATACCTGTAATCCTAGCTATTTAGGAGGCTGAGATCTGAGGGCTGCAGTTCAAAGCCAGCCCAGGCAGGAAAGTTTGTGAGACTCTTACCTCCAATTAACCACCAGAAAACCAGACGTGGCACTGTGGTTCAAAATGGTAGAGTGCTATCCTTGAGCAAAAGAGCTCAGAGACAGCACCCAGGCCTGGAGTTCAAGCCCTACAACCAACAACAACAAAAGAATTTCATTGGCTTTCCCAGCTAGGCTAGCTTTGAAACATGATCCTCAGACTTCAGCTTCCTGAGTAGCTAGGATTATAGATGTGAGCCACTGATGCTTGGCTTTTCTTTAATCTTTAAAACAAAAAAAGAAAAAAATCCTGTGCATCAGCTGGGTGCCAGTGGCTCACACCTGCAATCCTAGCTACTCAGGAGGCTGAGATCTAAGGATCACACTTTCAAACCAGCCCAAGCAAAAAAGTCTGTGAGAGTCTTTTCTCCAATTACCCACCAAAATGCTGAAAGTGGAGCTATAGTCAAGTGATAGACCATCAGCCTTGAGAGCAAACACAAGTCTCCTTTTGAGATCTCCTGCCTGAGCCTCCCAAATACTAGGACTACAGTTATGCCCCACCATAGTAGACTTCTTGGATTCTTGACCGGTTGACATGATCTGCTTTTAGATGACTCTAGCATTGGTTGAATTTTTCTGTAAGGTTCTTATGAAGCACAAAGCTAGCTACCATTGACACTCTTAGTCTTTCCTAACTTGTACTTGAAGTTACATAAAATCATCTTCACCTTCACTTCACCTATTTTGTTGATTTAATGCAAAGGTAATTGTACAGGACCAAAGAATAGTGTAAGTTTGACTTTGAAAATGAAGAATCGTTAAGCGTCAGTGACTCACACCTGTAATCTTAGCTACTTAGGAGGCTGAGATCGGAGGATCACTATTCAAAGACAAGCCCAGACAGACAAATCTGTGAGATTCTTTTTTTTTTTTTTTTTTTTTTGTCTGTCATGGGGCTTGAACTCTGGGCCTGGGCACTGTCCCTCAGCTCTTCAGCTCAAGGCACGCACTCTACCACTTGAGCTACAGCGCCACTTCCGGTTTTCTGGTGGTTTATTGGAGATAAGAGTCTCACGGACTTTCTTGCCTGGGCTGGCTTTGAACCATGTGTCCTCAGATCTCAGACTCCTAAGTAGCTAGGACTACAGGTGTGAGCCACGGGCGCCCAGCAAATCTGTGAGATTCTTATCTCTAGTTAACCAGCAAAAAGGCAGAAGTAGAAGTATGGCTCAAGTGGTAGGGTGCTAGCCTTGAGCTGGAAAGAATGCAAGCCCTAAGGCTGGGAATGTGGCTTAGTGGTAGAGCGCTTGCCTTGCATGCATGAAGCCCTGGGTTTGGTTTCTCAGTACCACACAAACAGAAAAAGCTGGAAGTGGAGCTATGGCTCAAGTGGTAGAGTGCTAGCCTTGAGCCCAGACAGAGTCCAGGCCCTGAGTTCAAGCCAGAAGAAGAGGAGGAGGAGGGGGAGGAGGAGGGGGAGGGGGAGGAGGGGGAGGGGGGAGGAGGGGGAGGGGGGAGGAGGAGGAGGAGGGGGAGGGGGGAGGAGGAGGAGGAGGAGGAGGGGGGAGGAGGAGGAGGAGGAGGAGGAGGAGGAAAAGAATGTGAGCCCTGAGTTCAAGCCCTAGTATGGGCACATACACACACACACACACACACACACACACACACACAGAAATATTGTTTGCAACTGTGGCAATGTCTGTATGGGCGAAGAAAAGTAGAGGTTTTGTATGTACTCAGTTCCAGTTATTTTGAGAAGTGAAAAAAAAAAAAAACAGTCTGGACTTCGTGGTTTGAATTATTTGGTTTAGGCTAGATTCTTTGGATTTGACTCCTTACATTCTTTTAATGCCATTGCTAGAGGAAAATGTGGCAATGTGCTCCATGTGCTGCAGATTTCCATCAGTAAAAGAAGGTGAGAGAGAGAGAGAGAGAGAGAGAGAGAGAGAGAGAGAGAGAGAGAGCATCTGCTGCAGCCATCAGCCAGAGTAAACAAGCACGCATGTTCCTTTGGTGCATTCTATAACAGCAAATGTGGCCATTTCAGTGTGTGCAGGAGAGGAAATCCATCACAATCTGGACTTCTTGTTCTGTTTCACATAGAGTGAGGAAACATTTTTTTTGGAAAATTATCTTCACTTTAACGGCTAATTTAAAAAAGAGCTGGAATTCAGCTTTTACGGAAACTCCAAGCCCAGTGTGGTGGTGCACACCTGTAATCCCAACACTGGGAAAAGCTGAGGCAGGAGGATCATGGTTCCAGGGCATAATATAGTCAAATTCTAAAAACACCAAACAAAAAACTAAAGCTGAGTGCTGGTGGTTCATGACATAATCCTAGCTATTCAGGAGGCTGAAATCTGAGGATCATAGTTCAACGCCAGCCCAGCAGACAAATCATCAAGACTCTTACTTCCAATTAACCACTAAAAATCAAAAGTGGAGTTATGGCTCCAAGTGACTGAGCTCTAACCTTGAACAAAGAAAGCTCAGGGATAGCATCTTGCCTGAATTCAAGTCCAACCAGCTGCAGACAGAAATATACAACACACACACACATACACACAAATTCAAACTAATAGAACAAAACCAAAACTATAGTGATCCTTTTAGGCTAATCTTACATATATTATATTTTATCTCTGGAACCTTTATTTATTTACTTATTTGTTTATTTTTTTTTGTGTCAGTACTGGGGCTTGAATTCAGGGCCTCATATTCATGCATCTGTAATGATTCAAGGTCTTTTAGCCTCTTTCTAGGCAGCAAAACCACCTTAGATGCTTGAATTCCATTCACTCCCTTCTAAACTCTACTATTGTTGTGAATCTTAAGACTTAAAACCTCTAAAATACTTTATTTATTTATTTTTTTTTTGTCGGTCATGGGGCCTGAACGCTGGGCCTGGCGCTGTCCCTCAGCTCTTCACCTGTAGACTAGCGCTCTACCACTTGAGCCTCAGTCCACTTCTGGCTTTTTCTGCTTATGTGGTGCTGAGGAATCGAACCAAGGGCTTCATGCATGCAAGGCAAGCACTCTACCACTGAGCCACCTTCCCAGCCCCTTTATTTTCATTTTATATGTACATAATGATGTAGCCCTACTTATGCTTATTGTTACCATTGTATTTAACTTCCCATATTTTCTTTTCCTCTCCTTTTCTTCCCTTTCCTGCCTCCTTCTAGTTTTCTATCCTTTCTTTCTTCTAAATGAGGGATTGTTATATTACCCAGGGCGGTCTGGAACTCATGATCCCTCTTGTTGGAATTCGATGGATTTCTTACAAGTATGCTCCTTTACCCCACCCCCATCCAATTTTGTTCAATTTTTTTTTTTTTTAGCTCTAGGCCTGGGCCTTGAACTCTGTCTCTGGGCTTTTTGCTCAAGGCTAGAGCTCTACCACTTGAGGCACAGCCCCAGTTCCAGCTTATTTTGTTGGCTAATTAAGATAAGAGACTCATGGACTTTCTTACTTGAGCTGGCTTTGAATCATGATCCTCAGATCTCAGCCTCCCGAGTAGCTAGGATTACAGGTGTGTGCCACCTGTGCCCAAGTGTTCATTCATTCCTCCTCCTGTTTACATATCTTGTGCAATTGCAATCATAGACATTTACTACTATGTCTAACTTGTTTGATAAAATGAAATCTTGCTAAGTTTTGTCTGGGTTGGCCTCAAAACATGATTCTTTTGATCTCCTACTCCAAAATAGCTGTGATTACAGATGTGAACTACCATACCCAATAATTCACTTTTCTTTTCTTTTCTTCTTTTTCCTGGTCCTGGAGCTTGAACTCAGGGCCAGGATATTGTACCTGAACTTTTTTGCACTCCACCGCTTAGGCCACAGCTCCACTTCTGGCTTTTTTGGTGGTTAAATGGAAATGAGAGTCTCATAGACTTTCCTGCCTGGGCTGGCTTTGAACTATGATCCTTAGTTCTCAGCTGAGTAGCTAAGATTATAGGTACTAGCAATCTGCACCTAGCCTTACCTTCCTTTATGAAGTCATTTTTGTTTGTTCTCTTGATTCATTTTTTTCCCCTGGGAAAACTGCTACATTTAATTCTGGTCCAACTCTAAGCAGTCTCTGTCTCTGTCTCTCTGTCTTATACTGTCTCTGTTTCTGTCTCTCACTCTCTCCTTCTCTATCTCTGACTCTGTCTACTAGCAGTCTACTACTGAGATTGTTTCTTTGGTATTCTATACTTATTTAAGTGCATTGTCTAAACTTTATTGGTAGAAATGTCTCTTCTATCATTCTCTGTGTCCTGGACTTGATATTCTATCCTTGGCTTCTCCTTTCCATGGAGCCAAAGCTGAAGTTCCCAGGGGAACGGCTGTCATTAAGGTAAAGTGACCTCAGGCCTATCAGGTGTCACAAGTCCAGGAATTTCATGTCAGGTAATTGAATGCAAGTGGCATCACCTGGCTCCATACATGCATGTACTACTGTTCTGTGACCTATCTGGTACCTCCTAGACTTCTCTGACCTGGTAACTCTCTCCCTCTCTTTCTCTTCCTCCCTCTTTCTCCTCCTTCCCTTCCTCTCTTCCCCTCCTTTTCCTTTCCTCTTCCTTTTTTCCTTCTCTTCCTCCCTCTCCCTTATTTTGTTCCTCCCTTCCCCCTCCTCTCTTTCTCTCCCCCCACCCTTAGGCTTTAGTGACTCTCAGAGATTGGGACATTTGTATATGTGTACTGGTGGCAGGGTTTGAACTTAGGGACCTGGCTCTTTCAGCTTTTTTCACAGGGCCTCCTTCTTGCTCTGCTTGCTTTTTTTGGCCGGTGCTCTACCACTTGAGCCATGCTTCCAGTCTGGCTAATCAGAGATAGAACCTGCCAGACTTTTCTGCCCTGGCTGGCTTCAAACTATAACCCTTCAGGTATATCAACCTCCTGAGTAGCTCGAATTACAGGTGTGAGCCACTGGCACCCAGATCTAGGACTTTTTTCTTCTTCCAGATTTCTCAACTGCTTCCAGTGAGAAGTACAACCTAGATTCCTAGCCTGCCCATCTATCTGGAAACAAAACTCTTGATATACTTTTTTTTTTAATAAAAATAGCTGTTATTTCCAGATGCAAGTGCTCATACCTATAACCCTAGCTACCCAGGAGGCTGAGATCTTAGCATCACAATTCAAAGGCAGCTCAGGCAGGGAAGTCTGTGAGACTCTTGTGTCCAATAATAGCTACAAAAAGCAGGAAGGTAGTAGACCATTAGCCTTGAGTACAAAAGCTCAGAGACAGTGCCTAGGCCCTGAGTTCAAGCCTCAGGATTGACACATAAAAAAGTAAAAATTAAAAGCTGATATCCTAATTTATTCAAGTAATAATCACTTTTTCCTTGCATCAAAGCTTTAAATAGAATGAGTTTATGAAATTGGAGAAAACCTCTACCCCTAGTTATATATAGGCAAGATTTACATTAAAATTCCAAAGTAGCTCAGAGATAGACGCTGATCCTCATTTGAAGAATAGTTCTCAGAAAATGACTACACAAAACAAGAATCATGTGTGTCAGTTGCATAGAAAGGGCTGGATCTCCATAGCTACCCCCAAACACAATAAGCACAAAGAGGAAACGTCTTTTGGTGGTTGATAAGCTAAAAGGAAGTGAGTCTTGTACCACAGTATCAGGAATGTTTTTCAACTTTCACTGGAGGATGGAAGATTTCAGATCCTCCTGTCACCCTCATTCCGAGGTAGAGAACAGAGAAACCATGTGTGAACTTTTGCTAAGATTCTGTGTATCTATGTCATGCAGAAAAACAGCAGAGACCTTTTGGTAGTTTGACTGTTATTTATAATATTTGCTCTGAGGTAAAACTCAACAAAAGTCTAACAAGTAAAGGGAAGGAAAATTTGTCCTAACAGTATTATGCCAACTCATTCCTTACTTAAAAAAAAAAAAAAAAAAGCTGTCAAAGTGGCTTAGTTGTAGAGTATTTGCCTAGCATGCATGAAGCCCTGGATTTGATTCCTCAGTACCACATAAACAGAAAAAGTCAGAAGTATCACTGTGGCTCAGGTGGTAGAGTGCTAGTCTTGAGCACAAAGAGGCTTAGGGACAGTGCTCAGGCCCTGAGTTCAAGCCCCAGGACTGGCACAAATAAAAAGAGGGGCTGGGAATGTGGCCTAGTGGTAGAGTGCTTGTCTAGCATGCATGAAGCCCTGGGTTCAATTCCTTAGTACCACATATACAGAAAAGTCCAGAAATGATGCTGTGGCTCAAGTGGCAGAGTGTTAGCCTTGAGCAAATGAAGCTCAGGGACAGTGCCCAGGCCCTGAGTTCAAGCCCTAGGACTGGCAAAAAAAAAAAAAAAAAGAAAAAAGAAAAAAAAAAGAGAGAGAAGGAGAAGAAGGAGGAGGAGGAGGAGGAGAAGGAGGAGGGGAAGGGGAGGAGATAGCTGCTAAGCACCCATGGAACATGCCTGTAATTCTCACTGGTCATAAGCCTGACATCTGAGGATCCTGGTTCAAAGCCAGCTATAGCAGAAACATTCATGAAACTCTTATCTCCAATTATCCAGCTTTTGAGGGAAGAAGAGCTGTGGCTAAATTGGTAAAACACTATCCTCGAGCAAAAAAAAAAAAGAAAAAAAAAAGAAATGAGAGCTCAAAGCTCTTGAGTTCAAACCCACATACTAGCTCTTAAAAAAGGAAAGGGGGGGGAGGGGGGAGGCTGGGAAGGGATGTGAAGGGTAAACCAAAGGAGGAGGCTGCAATGCTTGGTAAGAAATGTACACATTATCCTGCCCATGTAATTGTAACCCCTCTGTACAGTATGTTCACAAATAAAATAAAATAAAAATTTTAAAAAAAGGAAAGAGAAAAGAAAGCTCAGTAGTGGCTAAAACATTGATATGCTTATATTACCACAAGAGGATTACATAATGAGGAGGGATACCTGGAGTTCAATACCCATTTTAGGTCTTCCTGTTGCTGTGGCCTTAGGTCAACTTTAACTACTCTGGACCTAGCTTCTTTTTGGTAGTTCTAGGGTTTGAACTCGAGGACTAACACTTGCTAGGATGTTGTGATACCACAGAGCCACACTTCCAGTCCTGTTTTATTTCTTTTTTGTTTTCTGGTCCTGGACTTTGAACTCGGGCCCTGGGTGCTGGCCCTGAGTTTTTGTGCTCAAGACTAGCACTCTATCATTTGAGCTACAGTTCCACTTCTGGTTTTTTGTCGTTGTTGTTTATTTTTGTTTGTTTGTTTGTTTTTGGTTTTTTTATCAGTCATGGCGCCTGAACTTTGGGCCTGGACGCTGTCCCTCAGCAATTCAGCTCAAGGCTAGCGCTCTAGCAATTGAGCCACAGCACCACTTCTGGCCTTTTCTGCTTATGTGGTGCTGAGGAATTGAACCCAGGGCCTCATGCATGTGAGACAAGCACTCTACCACTAAGCCACCTTCCCAGCCTCCACTTCTGACTTTTTTGGTAGTTAGTTGGAGATAAGAATCTCATGGGTTTTCCTGCCTAGGCTGGCTTTGAAGCCCAATCCTCAGATCTCAGCCTCCTGAGTAGCTAGGATTACACATGTGAGCCACCAGCACCATATCCTAGCCCTGTTTTTCACTGATTATTTTTAAGATGATGTCTCTTCTCCTGCCCAGTTGAGCACCTGACCTCAATCCACTGACTCTTGCTGAGATCATAGGTACCACCATGACCAACTTCCCCTCATGAAGACAGAAACTTGTAGACTTTTCGTCTAAGTCTGGTGCCATAATCCTCCAGATCTCAGCAGTCTGCATAGCTTAGGATGACAGACACTCAACGCTGCACCCAGTTATCAGTTGAAAGGGAGGTCTTGCAAACTTTTCTACCCAAGGTGCCTCAAACCTCCATCCTCCTGTTCTTAGTCTCCCAAGTAGCTAGGGTTACAAGTGTGAGCCATCAGTGCACAGTTCTTTAATCACTTGCCCTCTCCTTCAAACTGTTCTGACACTCCTTATACAGGCTTCAGGACATCCCAGTTCAGCATTCTTGTCCTTAGAGCTATGTATTTGAAGTTTCCATCTGCTATTGCTGTATCACTTAGCTAGCCACTCAATCTTCTTCTTTTCTTTTTTTTTTTTTTTTGGTTGGCCGTGGGGCTTGAACTCTGGGCCTGGGCGCTGTCCCTCAGCTCTTCAGCTCAAGGCGAGCGTTTTACCACTTGAGCTACAGCGCCACTTCCGGTTTTCTGGTGGTTTATTGGAGATAGGAGTCTCATGTCTCTACTGCCCGGGCTGGCTTTGAACCTGAGATCCTCAGATCTCAGCCTCCTGAGTAGCTAGGATTACAGGCGTGAGCCACCAGCGCCCTGCTGAATCTTCTTCTTTTCTTTCTTCCTCCCTCCCTCCCCTTCTCTCTTTCTCTTTCTCTCCTTGTTCTTCCTCTTCCCCTCTTTTCCTCCCTCCCTCCCTTCCTCCCTTCCTTCTTTCCTTCCTTCCTTCTTCCCTCCCTCCCTTCCTTTCATCCTTCCTTTCTTCCTTCCTTCCTTCTTTCCTTCCTTCTTTCATAAAGCTTGAATTCAGGCTTGGGTCCTGAGTTTTTTCACTCAAGGCTAGCACTCTATCATTTGAGCCACAGCTCCATTCTGACTTTTTTTGGTTAATTAAGAGCCTCACAGACTTTCCTGCCCAGGCTGGCTTTGAACCATGGTCCTCATATGTCAGCCACTTGAATAGTGAAGATTAAAGACATGAGCCACCAGTGCCCAAATAGAATCTTTTGTTGGAGTTATTGGTCATGGGGTTTGAACTTGGCCTGAGTTCTGTTTCTCAAAGCTAGCACTCTACCACTTGAGCCACAGCTCCACTCTGGGTTTTCTGGTGGTTAACTGGAGATAAAAAGTCTAATGGACTTTCCTGGCTGGGCTGTCTTTGAACTACGATCCTCAGATTTCAGCCTCCTGAGTAGCTAGGATTACAGTCGTGAGCCACCAATGCTGGACCCAGATAGAATCTTATAAGTTTCTTATCTTCCAGGTACAAATTCACCCCTACCCAGCATGCTTAGCACTGCCCTGGCCAGAACTCATGGTGTCATTTGGTACTTTCTCACTTACAAAACCATCTTTTACGTAGATATCCACATTGCATTGCTTCTCTGCTAGACTGGAAGGTGGTGATGGTTGAGCCCACGCATGCTTGTGTTATTTTTGTAGCCCTCTGCACTGCCAAGCACAATACATGAAAGATTATTTGTGCTCAGTAAATATCTGCTGAATCTGAAAATAGAGCAGGAGAATACTTCTCTTGCTGATGAAAATGGCCTGAGGCCATTTCCAGCTTTTAGACCAGTAATGACAGGGCACGGATGGAGAATACTGAGTATAAATAAGCAGGGAAAATTACACAAGCTATTTATCCATTAGCAGGAGAAGAGAATAAGACTTGGGTGGATCAGAGCCCATTTACAAGCAGAGAGGAAGAGAGGAGCTAATGGTTCCAGATAGAAAGGGACAAGAGCAATACAGGTCATTCAAGTTCAGTCACATAAAAACATTCTTGACAGATGTCAGGGTCTCATACCTGTACTCTTAGCTACTCAGGTGGCCGAGAGCTAAGGATCGAGGATCAAAGCCATCCCAGGTAAGAAAGTCTCTGAGGAGACCCTTAACTCTACCACCAAAAGGCTAGAAGAGGAGGTGTGGCT
Organism: Dipodomys merriami; assembly: GCF_024711535.1. Lineage (NCBI taxonomy): Eukaryota > Metazoa > Chordata > Mammalia > Rodentia > Heteromyidae > Dipodomys > Dipodomys merriami. Next base: position 1,849,254 of record NW_027206046.1, on the reverse strand, counting down.
CTAGGGGTAGTGCTAACCTTGGATGAAAAAGCTAAGCAAGGTCCTGAGTTCAAGTCCTAGTACCAGCACCAAAAAAAAAGAAAGAGAGAGAGAGAGAGAAAGAAAGAAGGGCAGAAAGAAGGAAAGAGAAAAGAAGTAAGTTAGCAAATGTCATTTCCCATCACAGAATACTATTGATGAGCAGGTAGAAAACAGATGAATTAGATAGTGGGTTTCCTGTGAAAATAAAGCACTCTTTAAAATTCCAGAATTCTCTCTGGGAACCTGTGACCAACCAGATGGCTCTCATAAATAATGCATCAAAATATGGTTAGGACTAGAAGAATTCATGATGTGTGATAAAAAGAAAACAAGCACTGATCACATCGTTTACTCTTTTGGACTTTTATTGCTATTTTTAGAAGAGCCAGGATCACCAATAAATGGTACCACAGGAACATGGCTGTAAGGATTGTACTCATGGAGTACTGGCTGAGATTTAAGTGACTCTCACTCAGGTCTTCTGGACAACGGATGCTTTCTCTGTTAAATGGCCGGGTGGGGGGAGTAGCTGGTTAAAGATATAGGCAGGCTTAAGAAATCTAAAACCCTTCCCAGCATTTACAATTTTTGGCTTATGGAAACTGGAACTCTAATGAATAACTGTTAGCTGGGCGCCAATGGCTCACGCCTGTCATTTTAGCTACTCAGGAGGTTAAAATCTGGAGGAACACAGTTTGAAGCTAGCCAAGGCATAAAATTCCATGAAAACTCCTATCCAAAATAACAAATGAGTCAAGTACCCATGGCTATAATGCTAACTTCTCAGAATTCTGAGGTGTGATCAATATTTGAAGCCAGCCCAGGCAGGAAAGTCTATGAGACTCTTATCTCCAATGTCAACTGAAAAGCTGGAAATGGAGCTGTGGTTCAAGTGGTAGAGTGCTAACCTTGAGCAAAAAAAAAAAAAAAAAACTTCTGGGACAATGCCCAGGTCTGAGTTCAAGCCCCAGGACTAGCACAAAAAACCTGGGCTGATGGTATGGCTCAAATGGAAGAGTGCCAGCAGGTATGCAAAGGGAGTGGGAGGCCTTGAATTCAAACCCCCAGTACTTCCAGAAATAAAGGAGAGAGAGGGCTAGAGAAAGGGAGAGGGAGAGAGGAAGAGAGGGAGGAAGAAAGAAAGGAAGGGAGGAAGAGAGAGAGAAAGAAAAAAGAAAGAAAGAGAAAGAAAGAAAGAAAGAGAAAGAAAGAAAGAAAGAGGAAGGAAGGAAGGAAGGAAGGAAAGAAGGAAGGAAAGAAAGAAGAAAAGAAAGAAAAGTGTGCTGTGAAGTCCTTTATTTCCATTTCTTGCATGTGGAGCAAGAAGTGTTTCCTGTTCTCTTTCCAGTTCTCCCTACTTTTTGTGTTTATATGTACAGTACTGAGGCTTGAACAAAGGGCCTGGGTGCTGCTTTTAGCTTTTTTGCTTTTTGGTGGTTAATTGGAAATAAGACTCTCACAGACTTCCTGCCCAGGTTGGCTTTGAGCCTCAATCTTCAGATCTCAGCCTCCTGAGTAACTAAGATTATAGGCATGAGCTATCAGAGCACAGCTACTGTCCTATTTTTTTTTTTATTTGCATGTTTTCAATTACAAGTGAAGCCTGGCAGCTTTTCATCTCTTTAATGGAAGTTGAAATTGCTAACGCTTCCTGGAAGGCTAGTGGGCAGTACCAAATAAAGATGAAAGTGGGAGCACATTCCTTTAAAACCAGAAATTCCATTTTCCAAAACTTCCTTTAGGGATGTAATGCTCACCTATATATGCACATAAAGGCAGGGCAAAGTTTTTCACTGGAGCATTTTCTGAAATAGATAACTTTAAAAAGCAACTTAAATAACCATCAACAAGCTAGGCACTGGAGGCAAAAGCCTATTATCCTAAGTACTCAGGAGGCTGACATCTGAGGATCAGGTTCGAATCCAACCCAGGCAGGAAAGTTTGTAAGACTCTTATCTCTATAAACTATCAAAAAGCCAGAAGAGGGCTGGGAAGGTGTCTCAGTGGTAGAGCGCTTGTCTTGTATGCATGAGGCCCTGGGTTTGATTCCTCAGCACCACATAAGCAGAAAAAGCCAGAAGTGGTGATGTGGCTCAAGCGATAGAGCACTAGCCTTGAGCTAAAGAGCTGAGGGACAGCACCCAGGCCCAGAGTTCAAGTCCCAGGACACACATACACACACACACACACACACACACACACACACACACACACACACACACACACACACACACACACACACACACACACAAATAACCATCAACAGGAGTAGCCAGATAAACTACAATATGAAAGCCATTGCAAACTGGTAACAAATAGTAGAGTTTCAACATGAGAAAATAAAAGCAAGTTTATAGGGCCACACAAGTAATATAACATGACTTAAAAGTGAAAAGCAAGCCAGAAGCCAGTAGCTCTAATCCAAGCTACTCAGGGGGGTGAGATCTAAGGATCACCATTCAAAGCCAGCTCAGGAAGGAAAGTCAATGAGATTCCTATCTCCACTAAACTACAAAAAAAAAAGGTGGTGGTGGGGGGGGGGGGGAGATGGGAAGGGATGGGAAGGGGAAACAAAGGAGGAGGCAACAATGCTTGATAAGAAATGTACTCATTATCTTGCCCATGTAATTGTAACCCCTCTGTATGGTATTTTCACAATAAATTAAAAAAAAAAAAGAGTCAGAAATGGCACTGTGGCTCAAGTTGTTGAGCACTAGCCTTGAGCACAAAAGCTCAGGGACAGAACCCAGACCCTGAGTTCAAGCCCCAGGACTAGCAAAAAAAAAAAAAAAGTGGAAAGCAAAACTATATCTTCACATATACATATGCATATATGCAAACGATATGCAAATATACCTCAGGTTTTATAAATTAAAGACAGGTTGCCTAGGGGAAGGACACCAACTGTGCAAGTGGCCAAGTGAAATGTTTGCATTTTTGCAGTTTGAGTCCTTAAAAAAAAGAATGTATTTGTGTATTACATGCCTTACTTTAAAATAGTTAAAAATAACTGATATAGAACACTAAGAAAGAATATTATTTTAATGTAAAAAAAACTCCTTTTAGATCATAAACACTTCTTGGATCTTCAAAAGTTGCAAGTCCCAGAACCAACAAAAAAAAGTAAAAATATCAAGAATCAAAATTTTGGTGTCAACAAGCTGGGCACCGGTGGCTCACGCCTGTAATCCTGCTACTCAGGAGGCTGAGATCTGAGGATCTTGGTTCAAAGCCAGCCTAGGCAAGAAAGTCTGTGAGACTCTTATCTCCAATAAACCACTAGAAAACCAAAGTGACACTGTGGCTCAAGCAGTAGAGCGCTCACCTTGAGCTGAAGAATGCAGGGACAGTGCCCAAGCCCAGAGTTCAAGTCCCACGACTGACCAAAAAAAAAAGTTGGTGTCAGTGGCTCACTCCTGTAATCCTAGCTATTTGAGAGTCTGAGATCAGGAAGATGGCAGTTCCAGGCCGGCAATGGCATGAAAAGTTTTAAGACTCCATCTCAGCAGAAAAGGCTTGAGTGTGGTGGTGTGCATGAGAAGCATAAAGAACAAGATGGTAGCTTACACCTATAATTCTGGCTACTCAAGAGGCTGAGATTTAAGGATTCCAATTTGAAGCCAGCCTGGGCAGACAGATCTTAAGAGAGACTTATCTCCAATTAACCAGTAAAAAGCAAAAGGTGGAGGTTTGACTCAAGTGGTAGAGTGCCAGCCTTGAACAAGAAAGCTAAGGAATACTACTCAGGCCCTGAGTTCAAAACTCAGTATCAGTACCAAAAGAAAAAAAGATTTTCCCCCTAATTCTTCTCAAATTAGAAGCACTGCCTGGTATTTTACACAATAATGGGTGCTGGATGGAGTTAAATTTTTAGCCTAGTTGTATTTATAGAGTAGATGGCCACTGACACAAGTGGAAACTTTTTGTTTTTCTACTTTCTAAGAAATAGACAAAATAATGAGACACCTAGTGGGCACAATATGAAAATACCTTTCTAGTTGATGGTAGTAAGTTCCTTCAATATCCAGACACATGGTACTCAATAATTACCTCAATAGCAAACTGTACAGAAACATGTTAGCAGAGAGATACCAGCCAGGACTCAGACCAACCATTGGTTTATGCTGCAAAACTTCGATGCATTAATATATATGTTATAGCCCTCAATAGTTTTCAGTCCTTTCAATATGAAGTTTCAGTATTATAGTCTCTCTCAAGTCTCAGGCTGTGGCTCCTGAGCAGGGGGACCACTCTTGCTTCTTCTTGGAACAGGCTCTGTGTCCTACATGAAGAGAAGATGCATCTGGGTGCTTGTGGCTCATGCCTAGCTACTCAGGAGACTGAGATTTAAGAATTGAAGTTCAAAACCAGCCTGGGCACACTAATCTGCTAGACTTATTTCCAATTAACCAGCAAACAGTTGGGCCTAGAGGCTTGGTTCAAGTGATAGAAGTACTAAGTAGGCTTGAAACCCTGAGTTCAAACCCGAGTATGGACACACACACACACACACACACACACACACACACACACACACACACACACACACACACACACACACACAGCGCTGGATGAATTGATCTGAGCAACTACCCTTAGAGAGGGGATGGTTTCTGATTCTTTCCCAAATGAAGAAACCAAAGATCAAGGCATAGCCTTCCAGTTAAATGAAAATCAATCATATCTACCTCTATATGCCCAAACAGACCATGTGGGAAAGCCCCCCTGCTCACATAAATGCCCACTGTTTCCTCTGCCTTAAGTTAGCAATATGTCTTAATTTCATAGCTGGGAAGGTTTTGGATGGTCACATATGGCTTAAGTTAGAGGCAGGAAATCCTTAGCCCAAGCAAGTTTCCAGAAGGAGGCCTCCCTTAGAGGATCTTCCATGTTACACTATGCGATTCCAGCCTCCACTCTCATTTTTCTTTTCCTATCTTCCTCCCTCCTCCCCCTCCCCTTCTTTCTTAGTCTCTTTATTTCTCTCTTTTCTTTCTGTCCTTCCTTCTTTCTTTTTTCCTTCTTTCTCTCTTTTCTTTCTTTTCTTTCTTTCCTTCCCTCCCTCCCTTGCTCCCTCCTTTCTTTCTTTCTTTCCCTCCTTCCTTCCTTCCTTCCTTCCTTCTTTGGGCCTAGTCATAGATCTTGAACTCAGGGCCTAGCCCTGTCCCTAATCTTTTGCGCTCAAGACTAGTGCTTTACCACTTGAGCCCCAGCTCCACTTCTGGTTTTTCTGGTAGTTAATTGGAGATAGGAGTCTCATGGACTTTCCAACCTGAGCTGGCTTTGAACTGCAATCCTCACTGGCACCTCGTTTCTCTTCCTTTCTTCCCTCCCTCCCTCCCTCCTCCCTCCCTCCCTCCCTCCCTTCCTTCCTTCCTTCCTTCCTTCCTTTTTCTTTTTGTCCGTCATGGGGCTTGAACTCTGGGCCTGGACACTGTCCTCAGCTCTTCAGCTCAAGGCTAGCACTCTACCACTTAAGCCACAGCATCACTTCCGGTTTTCTGGTGGTTTATTGGAGATAAGAGCTTCACAGCCTTTCCTACCCAGGCTGGTTTTGAACTGTGATCCTCAGATCTCAGCCTCCTAAGTAGCTAGGATTACAGGCGTGAGCCACCAGCACTCGGCTCTCTCTTGTTCCTTCTTTCTTTCTTTCTCTCTCTTTCTTTCTTTTCTTTCTTCTTCCTCCCTCCCTCCCTCCCTTCCTTCCTTCCTTCCTTCCTTCCTTCCTTCCTTCCTTCCTTCCTTCCTTCCTTCCTTCCTTCCTTCCTTCCTCCTTCTTTTGGCTGGTATCAAAGTTTGAACTCTTTCTCTTGCTCATTTGGGGTGCTTACTCAGCTAGTACTCTCACAATTGAGGTAAACTTCCAGCTTTTTGTGTGTACTAGGGCTTGAACTCAGGGCCTAGTCATTGTCCTGCTTTTTTCTCTCAAGGCTGTAGCTTTACCACTTGAGCCACACTTACATTTCTTGTGTTTTGCTGGTTAATTGGAGATAACTCCCTGCCTGAACTGGCTTTGAATCTCAGCCTTCTGAGTTGCTAGGATTACAGGTGGGAGCCACTGGTGCCCAGCCAGCCCAGCTTTTTGCTGGTTATTTTGGAGATAGAGTCTTTAGGACTTTCCTGCCCAGGCTGGCCTCTAACCAAAATCCTCCAGTTCTCAATTTTCTGAGTAACCAGCACTGCAGAAGTGAGTCAACAGTACCCAGCCCATTCTCCACTGTTTCTAATAACAGGCTTATGTATTTCTATTCTTATAGATCATGTGCCTAATTAAGAACCCAGAGTAGCGGTGGGGTAATATACTTATGTTACTGAAGTTTAGCCAAGGAATCATCAATTCCAAGTTGTCTTTGGCCAGGTTTTATCTTGGAAAGCACCTTATGAAACATTCTCCCTTCATCATGAAGCATGTAATAGCTACTAACCCCCCCTGATTATCTGGACCAATGTTTCAAAACTGGAGTTCATTGGCTCCATAGATGAGTTCTTAGGCCTACAAGTAGCCAAGTGAGGTGATTCTCACCTGTAATCCTAGCTACTCAGGAGGCTGAGATCCAGAGGATTTGAGATCACCCCAGGCAGAAAAAATCCAATGGATTCCATTTCCAAAATAACCAACAAAAAACAGGGCTGAAGGTGTGGTTCAAGCGGTAGAGTGCCAGCTATGAGTAAGCAAGCCAAATAAGCTTAAGTCCCTAAGTTCAAACATTATTACTGCTTAAAAAATAAGAAAGAAAGAAAGAAAAAGAAAAGAAATTAATCATATCTTACTTGTACCCAGGAATTATTTTTTAAAAAGAAAGAGAAAGTACATCTTTCTCATAACCAAAAATCATCTAACATATTATCATGTAATTTTTCCACTTAGATATAATTCACATGGTATAAATTTATTAATGACTTTTAGTGTGCTCACAAAGTTATACAACGGGGGCTGGGAAGGTGGCTCAGTGGTAGAGCGCTTGCCTTGCATGCATGAGGCCCTGGGTTCGATTTCTCAGCACCCCATAAGCAAAAAGAAAAAAGCCGGAAGTGGCGCTGTGGCTCAAGTGGTAGAGCACTAGCCTTGAGCTGAAGAGCTGAAGGACAGCGCACAGGCCCAGAGTTCAGGCCCCATGACTGGACCAAAAAAAAAACAAAAAACAAAAAACAAAGTTATACAACCATCACCACTATACAAGTCCAGAGTATTCTCATCATCCTTTCCCTAAATCTCCATAAACTGACAACCACTGTCCCCTTTCCTCTTTCCTCAACTAATAATCGGCTTTCTGTCTTTTTAAAATTAGATTGTGGACTTTTAATATAGATCACAATGTATGATGCCTGGCTTTTGTGTCTGGCTTCCCTTATTTAGTGTGTTTTCAGGATTCATTCATGCTATAACATTATCAGCTATCAGTATTTCACAGTTCCTCTCTGTCTCTACCTCTGTTTCTCTCTGTCTATTTCTGTCTCTCTGTCTCTCTGTCTGTCTGTCTGTCTGTCTGTCTGTCTGTCTCTCTCTCTCTCTCTCTCTCTCTCTCTCTCTCTCTCTGCTTTGAACTCAGGGCTAGTACTCTGCAACTTAAGCCACACTAACCTGCTTTTGAGTCTCACAGACTTTTCTGCCTTGGCTGGCTTTGACTCTCTGTTTGCTGCATCTCAGCCTCCTGAGGAGTAAGGATGGCAGGCAGGAGTTCCCACTGCCAGGCTTCAGTCTTTTTTGTGGATATATATTTTTCCATTGTATGCTATCATTAATTCATTCATCATTTGATTGAGCTGAGGGACAGCACTCAGGCCCAGAGTTCAAACCCCACCACTGACGGGGGGGGAGGGGGGGAGGGGGTAGAATGAAAGGCCCTGAGTTCAAACATACACACACACACACACACACACACACACACACACACACACACACACACACACACACACACACACACACACACACACACACACACACACACACACACACACACAGAGAGAGCAAGCTTGAACCAGAAACCTTGTCATAGAAAGTTACATTAATTCTGTGAGTGGTGCATATTGGTAGAGCCAACTTGGCTCAGTATTTATGAAATTTGAGAAGTTACAGACTCTAAGAACCTGTCTGAAAAACTTGGAGACTTCAGGCTTTTAAACTTAGAATTGAAAGCTTTGCGTAGCAGTGTTATTTATTTATTTATTTTTTGTCAGTCATGGGGCCTGAACTCTGGGCCTGGGAGCTGTCCCTCAGCTCTTCAGCTCAAGGCAAGCTCTCTACCACTTGAGCTACAGCGCCACTTCCAGTTTTCTGGTGGTTTATTGGAGATAAGAGTTTCATGGACTTTCTTGCCTGGGCTGGTTTTGAACCACGATCCTCAGATCTAAGTAGCTAGGATTACAGGCATGAGCCACCGGCACCCGGCTAGGGCCTTTCATTCTTGTGGCTTTTTTGCTCAAGGGTAATACCCTACTACTTGAGCCATCTCCACTCAATTCTGGTTAATTGGAAATAAAAGTGCTGTGGACTTTTCTGCCCAGGATGATTCTGAATCTTGATCTCCGATCTCAGCCTCCTGAGTGGCTAGGATTATAGTCATGAGCCACCAGAATCTTATTATTATTAAATTATATTATTTTTTATTTGCAGCAGATCAGACCAAGAATTTTGTGCATACTCAGCAAGTTCTGGGCCTCTGAGCCCAGATTCCTCATTTTCTTATCTGTAAGGAGTGGACATATTGGTTTAGGGCCTCTCCAAGTCATGTGTTCATGAGTGATCATTAGCAGCGTGGTTACTGTGGTGTGTTGATTTAGCCAGATGCTAGACAGCTTTTAGTTCTCCCAACCCCTAGTTCCATTCCTGGTCATATTTCCTCAGGCTCAAAGCCAGTAAAAAGAATCACCTGGCCAAACATCCCCAGGCAGCCTGCTTTCCTGAGCTTGGCCTCCCAGAGGAGCAAGATGGACAAACAAACCATTGGCCTACTTCCCCAGCTTGGAAAACTCATCCTGTGAGTCACTAGGGAAACACAGTACAGTGCCAAGCCCCAGAGAAACTCTAAGCACAGGTTTCCAGCGTGCTTTCTGTCCCTCCCCAGAGGGTGTGGCTAAGAGTCCCAGAGCAGCCAGCCAATTCCCACCCAGCTGCTCTTCCAAGTGGCTTTCCAGGTTCCTTGGCTCTGTGTATGGTGCTCCAGGTGACCATTTTTGTTTTCCTCCCAGAGGGCTGTGCGCACAGCCATCCAGAGAGTGACAGTTAATACAGAGGAAAGCAAAACAAGCCTAGGTACTTAGAGGAAGAAGCTATAGAGCCTTGGAATTAAGGCCACAGGCTGTCCTTGGGAATGTGCTGAAACAGCTCCAAAAGATTTCAAACTGCAGACCAGGCATCCAGTGACAATTATGGGTGTGTGTGTGTGTGTGTGTGTGTGTGTTTGCCAGTCCTGGGGTTTGAACTCAGGACCTGGGCACTGTCCCAGAGCTTCTTTTGTTCAAGGCTAACACTCTACTTGAGCCACAGGGCTACTTCTGGCTTTTTCTGTGTATGTGGTACAGAGGAATCAAACCCAGGGCTTCATGCATGCTAGGCAAGCACTCTACCACGAAGCCACATTCCCAGCCCTCAGATCTCAGCCTTCTGAGTAGCTAGGATTACAGGTGTGAGCCACTAGTGCCCATCATTTTCCCCCAACCCACCCAACCACCCCTCTCCTCGGTTTTTGTAGTTTCATAGGATATGCATTGAAATTTTTTTTGTTACATTCTCCCAGTGCCAGTACTGGGGCTGGAACTCAGGGCCTTTAGCTCTTGCTTGTTCTTTTGTTGTTGTTGTTGTTGTTTGTGTTTGCTTAGGGCTGGCACTTGAGCCACAGCTCCAATTCCAGCCTTTTTGCTGATTCATTGGCAATGAGTTTCCTTTCCAGGCTGGCTTCAAACCTTGATCCTCAGATCTCAGCCTCCTGAGTAGCTAGGGTTACAGGTGTGAGCCACTGTCCCCTGGCTTTCCTTCCTTCTTTTAGAAGATAAACTTCTGTGCCTGGAAGAATGGAGAAGAAAACAATTGAATCACCAGGGTCTGTGGTTCTTAGCTGCATTCTGCTCAACCCCTTGCTTCACTTCTTATTTTCTCTCCGCTTTCCCTCCTGCCTCTGTCTACTTCTGACAGTTCTGGCAAATGAACAGCTGCTTTGCGGAAGGAAGGCATGCACTTCCCGCCCTGCTGCTGCTTTAACAGCAGATTGCCTTGTGGCTGGCTGTCTCCTGGGCTCAGGCACATTGCCAGCCTCAGTCCTTGTCATTGAAATCTCTGTCTGGATTCTGAGTGCCCTGTGGGGCCAACGGGCTAACTTTGTGCATGTGCTTATTAGGAGGAGGAAAGAGGGGACCAGGCAGCACATTCAAAAGGAGATCATACACTGGACACCAGTGGCTCACGCCTGTAATCTTAGCTACTGAGGAAGCTGAGATCTGAGGATCGTTGTTCAAAGCCAGCCTGGACAGGAAAGTCTATGAGACACTTATCTGCAATTAACCAGCAAAAAATGGAAGCATAGCTGTCATTCAAGTGCACCAAACTTGAAAGAAAACCTTAAGTGAGAGAGCATGGCCCTGAGTTCAAGCCCCAGTACCTGCAACCAATTAATCAATTGATGAATCAATCAATCAGTAAATGTAACGTAGTCACTGATGTTTTCAAAGATAGCAGAGAATCATAGGTGCACAAACCTTGATACTGGAGTTCTGGAATCATATCCCAATTTTTCTATGTTACTTGCTTATAATATAAAAGGACATTTTATCCCATTGGACCTTGTTTTCTTTTGCCAGTAGTAGGGGGTTTGAATGCACGGACTCAGGCTCACTTGGCTTTCTTTGCTTATTTGTGGTTGGTGCTCTACCACTTGAGGCACACCTCTAGTCCTGCTCTTTGCTGGTAAATTAAAAATAGAGTCTTAGAGACTTTTCTTCCCTGACTGGCTTTGAACCTTGATCCTCTGGATCTCAGCCTTCTGAGTGGCTAGGATTACAGATGTGAGTCACCAGCATCTAGCTTCTCTACCTTTTTTCGGGTAATGTCTACTTGGATGGGTGGTCATTGGTCAATGGACCCAATCACTCAAACTGGCCACAGGTAAAGGGTGGGTAAAATGCCCAGGGAATGTGGGCCTCTAGACAGGAAACCCTGGGTGGACTCCCTGCAGAGTAGAATATCTGCATGTGTATCATGATCTTACATTCACAGTAATGTTTGCCTCCCCCATGTTTTCATTGGAATCTTTCATTTTCTTTCTGAGAATCAGGCTGGGCAGACTTATGGATTTGATTTTACAAATGAGAAAACAGAGACTCAGAGAAAAGAAAACAAGTGTCCAAATGTTCTCTGAAGAGGAAACAGTCGAGACGGGGCTCCCTCCCCCAGTACATTGGGGCCCACTCCTACTCTCTCCCAGGCTGCAGGAATGGATTCATAGCTGCATGTAGTACAGTACAGCCCCTTCTCAAGCCTATCCCTCCAATCTGTACTTGTATCCAATGGGTCACAAAAAACAAGAGAGCTGAGTGTTGGTGGCTCACTCATGCCTGTAATCCTAGCTACTCAGGAGGCTGACATCTGAGGATTGCTATTCCAAGCTGCCCAAACAGAAAGATAAGAGAGTCCATGATAGACTTACTTCCAATTAACCACCAAAAAGCTGGAAGTAGAGAGCTGTGGCTCTAGTGGTAGAGTGCCAGGCTTGATCAAAAAACACCCAGGCCCTGAGTTTGAGCCCCAGGCCCTGCACATACACACACACACACACACACACACACACACACACACACACACACACACACACACACACATGCTAGGCTAGACACTGGTGACTCATGCCTGTCATCCTAACTACTCAGGAGGCTGAGCTCTGATGATTATGGATGGAAAACCAGCCCAGAAAGAAAAGTTCATGAGACTTTTTTTTTGTTTTTTTTCTGGTAGTGGAGCTTGAACTCTGGTCCTGGGCGCTGTCCCTCAGCTCTTCAGCTCAAGGTGAGCACTCTACCACTTGAACCACAGCACCATTCCTGGTTTTCTGGTGGTTTATTGAAGATAAGAGCTTGACGGCCTTTCCTGCCCAGGCTGGCTTTGAACCTCGATCCTCAGATATCAACCTCCAATGTAGCTAGGATTACAGGCATGAGCCATCAGCACCTGGCTCATGAGACTCTTATTTCCAATTAACCAGCAAAAAGCTGCAAGAGGAGCTGTGGCCCAAGTGGTAGAGCTCTAGCTTTGAGGAAAAAAGTTAAAAGTTTAAGAGTACAAAGCCTTGAGTTCCAGCCCCACCAATGGTGCATGTACACGCATGCATGGGTGAGCACACACACACACACACAAAGTGCTCTAGAAGGTAGCTGTACACTCTTTCCATACACTGCTTCTATGTGCTCTGTCCTACTACCTCACCCTTACTGTGGCTGAGTCTGTTAAGTGCTTTCTACTCAGCACCCAGAGGATTTCAGCAGCACCTCATGTTCATCTAAGCATTTGCACATCCATTTGCTTCTGCTTTCATGATTATGATTATTTCATGGCCTTCTTTTAATGCCTATAAACAAGAGCTCTGTCATCTGAGGACCGAACCCTCACAGAGTTAACACTCAGGGCAATCACTTCCTTGCTTTGTGGAGCACAACAGCGCCCTCTTTTGACCAAGTCATGCTCATTTAAAACCACCAAGCCCAATCAACTAAAAACCCCAAACCTAACAGTTTGTTTTTGTTTGTTTGTTTGTTTGTTTTAGGTCCGGTCTTGGGGCCTGAACTCTGGGTTTGGGTGCTGTCCCTCAGCACTTCAGCTCAAGGCAAGCACTCTACCACTGAGCCACCTTCCCAGCCCCAGTTTGTTTTTTTTTGTTTTGTTTTGTGTTTGATTATTTATTTGTTTGATTATTTATTTTAGTGATGGCATCTCACTATATTTCCCAGTCTAGTCTAGAATTCCTAGGCTCAAGCAATCCTTTTGCCTCAGCTACCCAACTATCAGGGCTTCAGATGAATTCCATCTAGTTTCTCTGATTCTCTGAGTGTGTGTGTGTGTGTGTGTGTGTGTGTGTGTGTGTGTGTACCAGTTTTGGGGCTTGAACCCAGAAAGACAGAGAGAGACAAAGAGACAGAGAGTGTGTGTTTATTGAAGATAGGAATCTCAGATTTTCGTGGCTGGGCTGGCTTCAAACCATGATCCTCAGATCTCAGCCTCCTGAGTAGCTAGGATAAAAGGAGTGAGCTACTGGCATCTGGCTTTAAGATTTAAAAAAAGGGCTGGGAAGGTGGCTCAGTGGTAGAGCGCTTGCCTTGCATGTATGATGCCCTGGGTTCAATTCCTCAGCACCACATAAGCAGAAAAAGCCGGAAGTGGTGCTGTAGCTCAAGTGGTAGAGTGCTAGCCTTGAGCTGGAGAGCTGAGGGACAGTGCCCAGGCCCAGAGTTCAGGCCCCACGACTGGCAAAAAAAAAAAAAAAAAAAAGATTAAAAAAAATACATTGTGTACATGGTTTCTTTATATTCATCTTTTAATTCATTGATTCCATTTTAGTTATTAATGCATAGTATAATTTGCCCAGTATTTTTCACAATGATTATGTGTTTGTTACTTAAATTTCTAACAGCTACTTAGTACTTTTATGTGTATGTGCCAGCTGGTGCTCTGCCAGTTGAACCACACCTCCAGTATGGGTTTTTTGGTGGTTAATTAAGAGACAAGAATATCTTGGAGCCGGGCATCGGTGTCTCACACCTATACTCCTAGCTCCTCAGGAGCCTGAAATCTGAGGATCGTAGTTCAAAGTCAGTCTGGACACGATCAGCTTTGAGACTCTTATCTCCTATTAACCACCAGAAAACCTGAAGTGGAGCTGTGGCTCAAGTGGTAGAGTGTTGGCCTTGAGTTGAAGAGCTGAAGGACAGTATCCAGGCCCAGAGTTAAAGCCCCATGACCGACAAAAAAAAAAAAAAAAGAAAAAAAGAAAAAGAAAAGAAAATCTTGGATTTGTCTGTCCAGACTGGCTCTGAAACACAATCTTCAGATCTCAGCCTCCTGAATAGCTGGGATTATAGACATGAACCACTGACACTCAGCCATATTGGTACTTTTAATATAATGTCTTATTTTACCCCAAGGTATCTATCTATTCCCTGAACTTTTTTCGGGGGGGGGGGAAGGGGTTCTGGTAACTGGATTTAAACTCAAGGCACTGCTCTTGCTCAGTTTTCTTGCTCATGGCTGATGCTTTACCACTTAAGCCATGCCTCCAGCCCTGCTATTTGCTGGTTAATTAGAGATAAAGTCACAAGAACTTTTCTACTCTGGCTGTCTTCAAACCATGATTCTCTGGGTCTCAGTCTCTGGAGTATCTAAGATTACAGGCATGAGTCACTTGTGCTTGGCTTCCCTAAACATTTAAAGCAATTTATTGTAACATGTCTTTAAAGGGCTGATGACATAGCTCAGCACTACAGCACTTGTTAACCATGCACAAGACTCTGGGTGTCGCCTCTAGCACTTTATGGAAAGAGCACAAAAATGTCCTTAGTTTGTTCTGTTATCTTGCATATTGTTGATACATGTTTTTCTTATTTGGCCTTCTCTTACAATCTCTCTCAGTGATTTTTTTCCTCTCCTGCAATTTGACAGTTTTTTTTTTTTTAACTTCTAGTTTATCTATAGCAGGATTGTTTTTCCATGGAGCTCTGTGTGCTGTGAAATTTGAAAGTGTTTCCAATTGGTCAACTTCACAAGCTGCCAAGGTTCTGTGACTTCCACTAATTATGAAGGTGGTTCTTTTTTTTTTTTTTTTTAAACTAGTTAATTTATTTTTACTGGTCCTGGGCTTGAACTGTGAGTCTGGGCGTTGTCTCTGAACTTTTGTGCTCAAGGTTAGCACTCTACCACTTGAGCCACAGCTTTGGTTAATTGGAAATAAGTGTCTCATGGACTTTCCTGCTTGGGATGGCTTTGAACCTCAGTTCTCATATTTCAGCCTCCTGAGTAGCTACGATTACAGGCCAACTATGGAGGCCTTTATTTTATTTTATTAGTCATAGAAGTGATATACACAGGGGTTACAGTTTCATAAGTCAGGTAAAGAGTACATTGCTTTTTGGACAATGTCACCTCTTCCCTTGGTCTCCTCATTTTTCCCTCCCATCCCCACCCACAAGTTGTAAAGTTCATTTTCAACATAGTGTCCAGTGAGTACCATTGCTGCATTTGTTCACCCTTTGTCTCTCCATTTCTGGGCCTCCCCTAATACTCCCAAAGACAGATAAAGGAACAAACAGGACAAAAATAAAAGATAACAAAGACAGAGAAAAAGAAGAAGAAAAAAATTTGTTTCTGGAGGCTGGGAAGGTGGCTCAGTGGTAGAGCACTTGCCTTGCATGCCTGAGGCCCTGGGTTCGATTCCTCAGCACCACATTAGCAAAAAGAAAAAAGCCGGAAGTGGTGCTGTGGCTCAAGCGGTAGAGCGCTAGCCTTGAGCTGAAGAGCTGAGGGACAGCGCCCAGGCCCAGAGTTCAAGCCCCATGACCAGACCCCCCCAAAAAAATTGTTTCTATTTCCTGGAGTTCATTTTAATAAATATTGTTTTGTACAATCAGATGCACATAGGCATTATGTTTTTGTATTCCTCTCCCCTGAGTTTTTTTTTTTTTATGCTGCATTTGTATTTTGGCATGTGAGCCAGGCGCTGGTGGCTCACATCTGTAACGCTAGCTACTCAGGAGGCTGAGGTCTTAGGTGGAGGTTTAGAGCCAGCCCAACCAGACCAGTTTAAAAGACTCTTATCGCCAATCAACAGCAAAAAGCTAGAAGCAGGGGTGTGGTTCAAGTGGTAGAGCACCAGCCTTGAGTGGCTTAGCTTCTTGCTAAGCAATAGTGCACGGTCCTGAGTTCAAGCCCCAGTACAAGCATCAATTTTTTTTTCTTCATGAGATGAAAATTGTTTTTGCAGGACTGGATGCATGTTTGTATATGTGCGCATATGTCTATATTTGCTTGTGTGTGTGTGTGTGTGTGTGTGTGTGTGTGTGTGTGTGTGTGTGTGTGTGTGTGTGTGTGTGTCTGTGGTCTCTGTTTAAGAACACATAAAAAGCCTGCATCAGTGGCTCACACTTGTAATCCTAGCTATTCGGGAAGCTGAGATCTGAGGATTGTGGTTTGAAATCAGCCCAGGCAGGAAAGTCCAAGGGACTCTAATCTCCAATTAGCAACTAAAAAACAGAAGTGGCACTGTGGCTCAAGTGGTAGAATGCTAGCCTTAAGCACAAAAAGCTTAGGGACAACCCTGAGGCCTGAGTTCAAGCCCCACAAATGAAGAGTCGTATACTGGTGTCTCATGCCTGTAATACTAGCTACCTGGAGGCTGAGATCTGATGATCATGGTTCAAAGTCAACCAGACAGAAAAGTTTGTTTTATCTCTGATTAACCAGCAAAAAAAAAGCCAGAAGTGGCAATATGGCTCAAGTGGTAAAGCACTATCCTTGAGTGAATAACTAATACACAACACCTAAGTCCTTAGTTCAAGTCCCAGTAGCAACACACACACTCACACACACAAAATAAGTTAACAAATATATGTAGTATGAATCCTTAATTTATTTAGCATTCTATAGACACAGAATAAAGGAAAATTAATGTTTCTTAAATATGTTATTTTTCTTGAAATGGTTTTTAGTTCCGTATTTCAAAAGTACTAAAAATTGAGCTCCCCCCCCCCCTTTATTTTTTTGCATTTGAGGGCTTGAGTATTTGCTCTCTGTCCCTGAGCTTTTTCACTCAAGGCTAGCGTCCTTCCACTTTGAACCAGAGAGCCACTTCCAGGTTTCTGGAGATTAATTGGAGATAAGAGTCTCACAGACTTTCCTGCCCTAGCTGGCTTCAAACCGAGATCCTCAGATCTCAGCCCCCTGAGTGGCTAGGATTATAGGTATGAGCCATTGGTGCCTCACTCTCCCATTTCTTCATGTTGTAAAAAGTCAAGATTCCTGTTTAAACTAAAGGTTCAGCACTTGGATACTGTTTCTATGCATTCCCTGTTAGCTGAGCCTTGCAGAACAGACCTCTTTGTCTATGACAAACGGACCTGATTGGAATGCACAGGGAATGACCCCGGGGAAGTCACGTTAGTCCACTGCTTGCTGGGAAACTGGGAGCAGATCACACTCTGTCCCTGAAGAAGTGCTTCTCCCTCTTAAGGGCACAGTGTAAGTGTCCATGTGGGTTGCCTTCTCTGCCAACAAGTAATGGCCTACTTTGGACTCTAGGATGCATGGAAATCTTCCTCAGTTCTGTAAGGGAAGTTCGTGTTTTTGTTTGAGCCAGTCCTGGGGCTTGAACTCAGGGCTTTTTGTACTCAAAGCTAGCTTTTTGTACTCAAGGCTAGCACTCAACCCTTAAGCCGCAGTTCCACTGCTGGCTTTTTGGTGGTTAATTGCAGATACGACTCTCCCACATTTTTCTGCCCTGCTTGGCTTTGAACCTCAATCTTCACATCTCAGCCTCCTGAGTAGTTAGGATTACAGGTGTGAGCCACCAGTGTATGACTCTTCCTATGTTCTATGCCTGTCCCAGGGCTTGAACTCAGAGCCTAGGCTCTGTCCCTGAGCTTTCTGTGCTCAAGGCTGGTGCTCTATCACTTGAGCCATAGCTCCACTTCTGGCATTTTGCTAGTTAATTGGAGATAAGAGTCGCACAAGTTTACCTGCTGAGTCTGTCTTCAAACCATGATCCTCAGATCTGTGTGTGTGTGTGTGTGTGTGTGTGTGTGTGTGTGTGTGTGTGTGTGTGTGTGTGTGGACACAAACTCAGGGCTTGTGTGCTATCCCTTAGCTACTTTGCTCAAGGCTGGTGCTCTATTACTTGAGCCACAGCTCCACTTCTGGGTTTTGCTAGTTAATTGGAGATAAAAGTTTCTTAGTCTTCATTTGTGTATGTGAGCACCTGTCTTAAGGATTGAACTCAGAGCCTAGGCACTGTCCCTGAGCTTAAGTGCTCAAGGCTAGCATTCTACCGCTTGAGCCCAGAGCTCCAATTGAAGCTTGGGGGGGGGGGGGGAGAATAGGAGTAGTTTTATTGGAAACAGGAATGTGGCTTAGTGGTAGAGTGCTTGCCTAACATGCATGAAGCCCAGGGTTCAATTCCTCAGTACCACATACACAGAAAAAAAACAGAAGTGGCACTGTAGCTCAAGTACTATGGCAATAGCTTTGAGCAAAAAAAGCTCAGGGACAGTGCCCAGACCCTGAGTTCAAGCCCCAGAAGAATCTCACAGATGTTTGTTACCCAGGCTGGCTCCAACTGTGATCTACAGATCTCAACCTTCTAAGTAGCTATAATTACAGGTGTGAGCCACTGGCACCCATCTCTGAAGATTTTATCTCGAAGCCAGCCCAGGCAGAAAAGCCCATGAGACTCTATTTCAAATTAATGAGCAAGAAAATCTGACTTAGGGGCATGGCTCAAGTAGTATAACGCCTCTCTAAAAACACTACTACCACCAGGCGCCGGTGGCTCACACCTGTAATCCTAGCTACTCAGGAGGCTGAGATCTGAGGATTGCAGTTCAAAGCCAGCCCAGGCAGGAAAGTCCGTGAGACTCTTATCT
Source organism: Dipodomys merriami (assembly GCF_024711535.1). Lineage (NCBI taxonomy): Eukaryota > Metazoa > Chordata > Mammalia > Rodentia > Heteromyidae > Dipodomys > Dipodomys merriami. The sequence continues at coordinate 1,830,624 of NW_027206046.1, read as the reverse complement.
CCAATAAAAAACCACTTGAAAACCTAAGTGGCACTGTGGCTCAAATGGTAGAGCACTCACCTTGAGCTGAAGAGCACAGGGACATCGCCTAAGCCCAGAGTTCAAGCTCCATGACGACCCCCCCCCAAAAAAAAACACCAAAAAAAACCCCACCACTGCCAAAAGAAAAAAAATGCAGGAAAAAAGAAAAAGAATGTTCCCAAGGGGGAAGGGGTTGTAAACAAAGGTATTAAAATTGTTGGCATTGGAGAAAAAAAAAATGCCTTGGGAACGTTAAAGAGCCCTTAAAACCAGGAGTTGGTGGCTCACCCCTGTAATGTGATTAAGAAGTTGAGATCTGAAGATAGCAGTTCAAAGCCAGCCCAGGCAGGAAAGTCTGTGAGACTCTTATCTCCAATTAAACAAAAAAGCTGGAAGTGAAGTTGTGGCTCAAGTGGTAGAGCACTCACCTTGAGCAAAAAAGCTCAGAGACAGCACCCAGACCTGAGTTCAAGTCCTAGGATTGGCACACATAAACAAAAAAACAAAAAACCCCACAAAATTTGATTGTTATTTTTCATGTGTAGCGCCCCCATGATTCAGTCCATGTTATATTGGTCTGTATATAATAACGTGGAATTTTAATTCATTTCTTCTGTATTTTTTGGGGGGGGGGGTCTGGTCGTTGGGCCTGAACTCTGGGCCTGGGCGCTGTCCCTCAGCTCTTCAGCTCAAGGCTCGCACTCTACCACTTGAGCCACAGCGCCATTTCTGGCTTTTTTTTTCTTTTTGCTTATGTGGTGCTGAGGAATCCAACCCAGGGCCTCAGGCATGCAAGGCAAGTGCTCTACCACTGAGCCACCTCCCCAGCCCTTCTGTATTTTATGAATGAAAATAAAATACAAATGAACAGACTCAGTAAGAAAGTTCTCTGAGTGCCAGGTGCTAGTGACTCATACCTGTAATCCTAGCTACACAGCAGGCTGAGATCTGAGAATAGTGATTTGAAGCCAACCAGAGTAGGAAAGTATGCGTGTCTCTTATCTCCAGTCAATCACAGAAAAAGCCAGAAGTGGTGCTGTGGCTGAAATGATAGAGTGCTAGCCTTGAGGGAAAGAAGCTTAGGGATAGTGCCCAGGTCCTGAGTTCAAGCCCCAGGAATGGAACAAAAAAAGAAAGGAAGGAAGGAAGGAAGGAAGGAGGGAGGGAGAGAGGGAGGGAGGAAGGAAGGAAGGAAGGAAGGAAGGAAGGAAGGAAGGAAGGAAGGAAGGAAGGAAGGAAGGAAGGAAGGAAGGAAGGAAAAGAAATGAAAAGAAAAGAAAAGAAAAAAGTTCTCCAGATTCAATCATCCCCAAATCAACCTCTGCCACCATCAGAATACTTAAAAATGCTTAGTTGAATTATTTATGTCTTTGTCTTCTTTAGACTACAAGGGGGAAAAAGCTGAATGAAAAATTTAATGACTACTACTAAAATATTTACAGTTGGAAGAATATGATATCTAGGATTTGTTTCAAAAACTAGGTGGGGCAAGTAGCCAGTGAACAAAGACTTGACAGGATACAAGGACTAGTCAATAATATCTAAGGTTCATTTGTTGTCTATTTGTATACATTTAAAATATGTTTGTGGCAATGCCATATTTTAAAAAAAACTGGATGATTACAACTATCTAAAAGGTGTATGGTCAGTGTTGTTAGCTTATACCTGTAGTCCTTGCTACTCAGGAAACTGATACTTGAGGATTGTGGTTCAAAGCCAGCCTAGGTAGGGAAGTCTGTAAGATTCTTGTCCCTAATTAACCAATAAGAAGCCCATAGTTGTGGGGTGGTTCAAGTGGTAGAGTGCCAGCCTTGAGTGAAAAAAGCTAAGTGAAAGCTGGGTGCTGGTGGATCATGCCTGTAAATCCTAGCTACTCATGAGGTTGAGATCTGAAAATCTCAGTTCAAATCCAGAAAACTCCATGAGACTCTTACCTCCAATTAGCCACCTGGAAACCAGAAGTGCCACTGTGGGTCAAAGTGGTCTTGAACAAAAAAGCTCAGAGACAGTGCCCAGGCCCTGAGTTCAAGCCCCACAACTAACAACAACAAAAAAAAAGTTAATTAATTGAATTAAAATTCAACCACAAGGAGTGTAATTGGTGACAGTTTGTAGCTGGTAGTGCTCTTGGGGGGGGGGGCGTGGTCAATCATAAGGCTTAAAAACTCAGGCCTGGGTCTTGAGAGTTAGTGCTCTTCTGATACGCCTCAGGCTTCTAAATACACCAAGTTGTACACTTTAAAAAAGAAAAATATGGGCTGGGAAGGTGGCTCAGTGGTAGAGCGCTTTCCTTGCATGCCTGAGGCTTGGGTTCGATTCTTCAGCACCACATAAGCAAAAAGAAAAAAGCCAGAAGTGGCGCTGTGGCTCAAGTGGTAGAGTGCTAGCTTTGAGCTGAAGAGCTGAGGGACCGCGCCCAGGCCCAGAGTTCAGGCCCCACGACTGGACCCCCCCCCCAAAAAAAGAAAAATATTATGTGAATTATATCTCATTATATATATATATACACACATTTATGTACATATATATCTGTGTGTGTGTGCTTGTGTATGTGTGCCAGTACTGGAGCTTGAACTCAGGTCTTCATGTTCTGGCTTAGCTTTTCTACTCAAGGCTAGTAATCCATGTAAGCACTTGAGCCACACATCCACTTCCAGCTTTTTTTTTTTTTTTTTTTTTTGAAGCATCCTGTTGATGAGGCTTTTTATTGTTGTATCTTTTTTTTTTTTTTTAATTGACAGTCCTCACTGATCCTGCCTCCATGAATGGCCAAGACCAGAAGAAAGGGAGGGTGGGGGGGAACCAGCCGGCGCGGGGGATGGGGGTCATCTCCACAACATTCCATTTACACACAGAACTAAACAGACAAGCACAGAGTCACTATTGCGGTTAGAAGTTGGCAGCATGGGATGGGGGAGGAACAGGTGGGGAGTAGGGATGTTGTTAAAAAAAAATACAAGCCTCCCTCCAAACTGGGTGCAGGGGAGAGGGAAGAGGATGGGACATCCTCAACCAAAAAAGGAATGAGAAGATCAAAAGCGGTTTGGAAGAGCCAGAACCATCAGGGATGGAGGAGAAGGAAGAAGAGGAAGGTCCATGGGGTGAGGGGGCTGTTTGGCAACTGGGGCGAAGGAATTACCCTCCCCCTGCTGGGTTCCCCCCCAGCCCCTCCCATCTGGCAGGAAGGGAGCAGCCTGCAACCCCCAAGGGCAGGTCTGGGGCTGCCAGATACTCCAGGCAGGGGGCTGGAGGGTGCTCACAAAGGCTTGCCCTCCAGGGAGATGACAGCACTGCCTCCCAGCTTCTCCGCCAGGGTGCATCGGTCCTTGACCTCCTCATAGCAATTTGCTTGTAATTCATGCTTGATCCCTGTCAGCTTCTTCTTGATGGCATCCTTGGAGCTGGCATAGATCATTTTGCTCTTAAGTGGTGCACACTCAGCGGCCCAGAAGATGAACACCAGGTCCTCCTTCTTGCTCTCCTTGGTCTCGTAGGTCGCGTCATAGAGGGCATATCGGCAGTCTTTGTCTGGCAGCATCTTGACAAAGGTGGCATAGGGGTCATCCACAGTCTGGCCCACATCACCTACCAGGATTTCCTTGCCCTCTTCCAGAATAATGTTTTTCTTGTCCTCACTCAGGCAGAATAGCACTGCCTTCTTGCGCTTCTTCACTTCCTCTGGCGTGGAAGACTTGCGCACCTTCATGTCATTAAACACCTTGATGACACCATCAGAGACAGCCACACCGGACGCCATGTTTCCGAAAGCGAAGAGAAGAGGGCGAGGAGAGCCTGGGAAAACCAAAGCTGCTGCAGCTGCTGTCGGGATCCAGCTTTTTTACTAGTTATTTGGTGATAGATTTGTCTGCCCAGGCTGGTTTTAAACAGAAATCAGATCTCAGCCTCTTAAGTAGCTAGGATTACAAGCCTGAGCCACTGATGCCCAGCTTATATTGAAGAAGATGAAGAGGAAAAGAAGAGGAAGAAGAGGAAGAAGAAGAAAAGGAGGAGGAAGAGAAGGAGGAGGAGGAGGAGAAGGAGGAGGAGGAGGAGGAGGAGAAGCAGCAGCGGCGGCGGCAGCAGCGGCAGTGGAGGAGGAGGAGCAGGAGGAGGAAGAGGAGGAGGAAGGAGTGAAAGAAATGGAAGAGGAGGAGGAAGAGGAGGAAGAAGAAACAAAAATGTCAGCTACTATTCCATTTAAAAGTGGTTTTCTACTTCTAGAAATGCAATAAGACAAGAAAAGTAATTAAAAGGTATAACTTTTGAAAGTGATTTAAAAATTATTTGAAGATTTATTATCTATTGAGAAAACTTCAAGAAATAAAAGCTAGGTTGAGAATTCAGTAAAGTTAACAAATATATACTATATAGAGAAGAGCCCTCGCTTACAAGGTACAATATCCATATGTGGGTGAGTTTGTTTTTGTCATTTTGTTTTGTTTTTACTTTATAGATTTACAAAAAGTGATACTCATTCAGTGGAAACTCTACTTTTAATTTCCATCTTTTCGCAGGTCTGGATCCTCCCTGAGGCCCCGGTATTTCTTCTGCTGGACAGCAGCAACACAACAGAGCCCCCGGTTGCCATGTGTTTCTGTGGGTTTTTTAAATTTTGTTTTGTTTTTGTTTTTGTCTTTGTTTTTCTGTTGGTCGTGGAGTTTGAACTCTGGGTCTGGGCACTGAGCCACAGTACCATTTCCAGTTTTCTAGTGGTTTATTGGAGATAAGAGTCTCACAGACTTTCCTGCCCAGGTTGGCTTTGAACTGTGATCCTCAGATCTCAGTCTCCTGGATAGCTAAGATTACAGGCATGAGCTACTGGTTCCTTGTTTTGCCATGTGTTTTTGAAGATAAGAAACCAGCATTTGGGCTGGGAAGGTGGCTCAGTGGTAGAGTGCTTGCCTTGCATCCATGAGGCCCTCGGTTCGATTTCTCAGCCCACATAAGGAGAAAAACCTGAAAACGGCACTGTGGCTCAAAATGGTAGAGCTCTAGCCTTGAGCTGAAGAACTGAGGGACAGCGCCCAAGCCCAGAGTTCAGGCCCCACGACCGACCAAAAAGAAAAAGAAAAAGAAACCAACATTTGTTAGGTACTGGTGGCTCATATCTGTAATCTTAGCTAGTGAGGAGGTTGAGATCTGAGGATTGAGTTTGGAAGCCAGCAAGGACTGGAAAGTCCATGAGACTCTTATCTCCAATTAACCCGCAAACAGCTGGAAATGTAGCAGTAGCTCAAGTGGTAGAGCACTATCCTTGAGCATAAAAGCTCAGGACAGCACCCAGGCCGTGAGTTCAAGACCCAGGACTAGTGCCCACATACACAAATGGTTAAGATGGGATAGGGTTGGAGATGTAACTCTGTGGTACAGTGTGTGTTAAGTATGTGTGAACTTTTGGGTTCTAGTAAGGAAAGGTGAAAAGTTAAGATGGACATTTTAGTGTGCAGGGGGTGTGTGTTTGTGTGTGGTTTGTAGCACAATTTAAAAACTTACTGTTTTAAATGGTACAGGCCTCACCCTAAGGCTGGCTCCACCTAGTGGTGAGAGGGTGGAAGCATGCTTGGGCTGCAGCTGTACACACAGCAGGCCTGGCTAGTGCCATCAGTTGGATCATAGTATGGCCAGAATGGTCATGCGTACTATCTGACAATTCATTCTTAGGGCTTCTTAAATATTTGAGGAGGAATTTTGGTTGTTAGAATGATTGAGCATTTACTGAATGTGGGTTAACAGGCCTCCCTCTCTTTTCCCTTTCTTCCCTTCTACTCTTTCTTTTCTTCTCCCTCCTCTCTCTCCTCCTTACTCTTCTTCCTCCTCTCCCTCCTCACTCATCTCCTTTTCTTCCTCCTCCGCCTCTTCCTTTCCCTCTACCCGCCCCCCCCCCCCCCAGTATAAGGATTGAACTCAGGGCATTGTTCTCCTACTGGAGCCATGACCCCAGTCATTTAACCTGTGTGTGTGTGTGTGTGTGTGTGTGTGTGTGTGTGTGTCTGTGTGTGTGTGTGTGTGTGTGTGTGTGTGTGTGTGTGTGTGTGTCCTGGGGTTTGAATTCAGAGCCTGAGCACTGTCCCTGACCCCAGTCATTTAACCTCTGTGTGTGTGTGTGTGTGTGTGTGTGTGTGTGTGTCCTGGTATTTGAATTCAGAGCCTAAGCACTGTCCCTGAGCTTCTTTTGCTCAAGGCTAGCACTCTACCCCTTGAGCCACAGTGCCACTTCTGGCATTTTCTGTGTATGCAGTACTGAGGAATCAAACCCAGGGCTTCTGCATGCTAAGCAAGCACTCTACCACTGATCTACATTCCCAGCCCTCATTTTACTTTTAGTTTGTGTTCCAGGTAGAGTCTTGTGCCAACTCTGTCCTGGATGGCCTTAAAATGAGATCCTTTTACTTCTGTTTCTGCATTAACCGGAACCACAGGACTAGATTTCTGAGAACGTATGAGACATTGTATATAACATTTCAAAATTCTATTATGGATTTTTTCATATATCCTCCATAACTTCCAATGTGCATTAAAGTAGGTTTTTATAAATCTGTCTATAATAAATTTAGACTAACTCCAATTTATGTCAATATGAACTATTTTTGTGTCTGTTTATGTGTCTGTATGTGTGCGCCAGTACTAGGACTTGAACTCACAGTCTCATGTTCTTGCTTGGCTTCTTTTGTTTTTGTTTTTGTTGGTCCTGGGGCTTGAACTCAGGACTGTGGCACTGTCCCTAAGTTTTTTCACTCATGGCTAGCACTCTACCACTTTGAGCCACAGTCCCACTTCTGGTTTTCTGGTGGTTAATTGGAGATAAGAGTCTTATGGACTCTCCTGACTGGGCTGGCTTTGAACTCTGATACTCAGATATCAGCCTCCTGAATAATTAGGATTACAGGCATGATGTCCAGTTTTCTTGTGTGGCTTTTTCTGTTCAAAGCTGGTGCTCTACTACTGAAGCCACAGGTCCACCTCTGGCTTTTTGCTGATTAATTTGAGATAAGAGTTGAAGCCAGTGGCTCATGCCTATAATCCTAGCTACTCAGCAGGCTGAGATCTGAGAATCCCAGGTCAAAGCCAGCTCAGGCAGAGAAGTCTGTTGTGAGACTTATCTCCAAATAACCATCAAATAACAGGATGTAGAGTTGTGGTTCCAGTGGCAGAGTGCTAGCCTTGAGCACAAAAAAGTTCATGGACAGTGCCCAGGCACTATTTTCAAGCCCCAGGACACACACACACACACACACACACACACACACACACACACACACACACACACACACACACACACACACACACACACTAAGAATCTCACAGACTTCTCTGCCCTGGCTAGCTTAGAACTGCCATCCTCAGATCTCCATAGACATAAACCACAAGCATCCTGCAGTGTGGTTTTAGCATAAACTGAATTTCTAAATCTGAGTTTAATGGATGAATTGAAAGGAAATAATCCTTTATTACATCTAGAAGTTGGCCAAGCTAGGTACTGGTGGCTCACACCTGTACTCCTAGCTAATCAGGAGGTGGAGATCTGAGAATTGTGGTTTGAAGCCAGCCCTAGCAGGAAAGTCTGTGACTCTTATCTCCAATAAACCACCAGAAAACTGGAAGTGAAGCTATGGCTCAAAGTGGTAGAGTGCTAGTCCTGAGCAATAAAGCTCAGGGACAGCAGCCAGGCCCCAAGTTCAAGCCCCATGACTGACAGAAAAAAAAAAGTTATAGACAGGTGGACCTATTGCAACAATGAGATGTACAAGATGTTATATCAAAAAATGAACTTTATTTACAACTTTGGTAGGAGGTGGGAAAGGAAGGGCAGGGATGGTAAGGGGAAACAAAGGAGGAGGCAACAATGCCTGATAAGAAATGTACTCATTACCTTGCTCATGTAACCCCTCTGTACGGTATTTTAACAATAAAAAAGGGATTGGGAAGGTGGCTCAGTGGTAGATGCTTGCCTTGCATGCATGAGGCCCTGGGTTCAATTCCTCAGCACCACATAAGCAGAAAAAAAAGCCAGAAGTGGCACTGTGGCTCAAGTGGTAGAGCGCTAGCCTTGAGCTGAAGAGCCGAGGGACAGCGCCCAGGCTCAGAGTTCAGGTCCTCAACAGGACCTCCCAAAAAAAACAAAAAACAAAAACAATTAAAAAAAAAAACTTCTTAATAAAAAAAAAAAGTTGGCCAAGAGTTGGCTCACTATTTCAGCAAATACTGTCTTCAATCGCCATCATTTTTGATAGAGTCGTTAATTCAGCCTTGAAGATCTCACACTACATAATGTGATTCGCACTGCATATTTTAACAACCCTGCTACCATCAATGACATCTCCGCTTCTGTGAAGTATGCTACTGAATATTAGTTTACAGTGAGAACTGCTGCATTCATTTATTGCAAGATTCTTCTAAGTACTTCCCAATTGGTCTCCCTGCTCCTTCCCATACTCCGCTCTACTTACAGGATAGCCAGGCTTTCCTTCTGAAATTTGGGTCAGCTCAGCTGAGCACTGGTGACTCATGCCTATAATCTTAGCTATTCAAGGAGGCTGAGATCTGAGGATCAAAGTTTGAAGGCAGACTGGGCAGGAAAGCCCATGAGACTTTTGTCTCCCTGTGACCAGCAAAGAAGCTGGAAGTAGAGGTGTGGCTGAAATGGTAGAGCACCAGCCTTGAAGGCAAACACCAAGTAAAAGTGTAAGCTCCTGAGTTCAAGACCAAGTGTTGACAATTTTATGTATCCATGTATCCTGCTAAGGATACATGACACTACATACTACCCACTGATATGTGCACAAATATATATTATGCAGAAAAATACTGATATAAATACACTAATATAAATATGCATATTGGTAAACTGCCTTCTTTGTCTTCTCTTCCTCCTGCTCCTCTCCTCTTCCTTCTCTCTCCTCCTTTTCCTCCTCTTCCTCCTCCTCCTCCTTCTTTTTCGCTGGTCCTGGGGCTTTAACACAGTACTCAGATGCTCCCTTAGCTTTTGTGCTCAAGGTTAGCAATGTACCATTTGAGCTACGTACACATTGTCTTGGTGGTTAGTTGGAGTTAAAAGTCTCATGGGCCTGGCACTGGTGGCTCACATCTGTAATACTAGCTACTCAGGAGGCTGAGATCTGATGGATCTGATGACAGCCTTTCAAACCAACCCCCCCACCCACCCCCACCCCCGCAGGAAAGTCTGTGAGACTCTTATCTCCAATTAACTACCAGAAAACCAGAAGTGACACTGTGGCTCAAGCCGTAGAGTGCTAGCCTTGAGCTGAAGAGCTGAGGGACAGTGCCCAGGCCCAGAGTTCAAGCCCAATGACTGACAAAAAAAAAAAAAAAAAAAGAGTCTCATGGGCCATCCTGCCAAGGATGGCTCTGAACCATGATCATATTTCAGCCTTGTGAGTAGCTGGGATTACAAATGTACAACACACAATGTGGTAGTGGTGATGACTATTAGCATTTGTACGTTCCAACTTTGCATCCTAGACTATTAGAAGCTGGACTTGGTAGTAAACATTAGTAATTCTAACACTCAGGAGGCTAAGGCAGGAGGATCATAACTGGAGGCTACATAATAAGGATTTAACTCCAAAAATACAACGTTGGAATTAGGGGTGGTCATCCTTACTTTTTATTTTTATTTTTATTTTTATTTTATTTTTTGGGGGGGGTCCGGCCATGGGGCCTGAACTCTGGGCCTGGGCACTGTCCCTCAGCATTTCAGCTCAAGGATAGCACTCTACCACTTGAGACACAGTGCCACTTCCGGCTTTTTCTGCTTATGTGGTGCTGAGGAATAGAACCCAGGACCTCCAGCATGCAAAGCAAGCACTCTACCACTGAGCCACCTTCCCAGCCCTCATCCTTAGTCTTGCTCAATTTCCAAACCACAAAGTGTACATGCTTAAAAAGTGAAATTTATAACCAGACACCAGTGGCTCATGCCTGTAATTCTAGCTACTCAGAAGGCCAAGATATGAGGATCCCAATTTGAAGCCAGCATAGACAGGAAAATCTGTGAGACCCTTATCTCCAATAAACTACCAAAGAGTGGCGCAAGTGGTAGAATGCCAGTTTTGAGTGAAAAATATTAAGTTGGAACACAAGGCCCTGAGTCCATCTTCCTGTATGGTGCACATGGGCACATCACACAACCCTCTCCCCTCCAACAAAATAAACATATTGTCATCCCTGAAAATGTCTTTGTTCCATTTAATCCCTTTGCCTTTCTTCACTCTGTCCCCAATCACTGGTCTGCTTCCTATTGCTGTAGTTCTATAGATTTGATATAAATGGAGTCAGGCATGCTCATGTTCTTTCCCTCTGGTTTGAGTTACTCAGCATGATTGTCTTGAGAGCTATCTATTTTGTTATATTTATAGCAATTCTATTTATTGCTGAGTAGTATGTGGTTGTATTAAAATTTACTTATCCATTCACCTGTTATAGAGCATATGAGCTACTGCTAGTCTTTTGCTATTACAAAGAAGGCTAAGCTGGGCACCAGGGACTCATGCCTATAATTCTAGCTACTCAGGAGACTTGAGATCTGAGGATCAAGGTTCAAGCCAGCTAGGGCAGGAAAGTTTGTAAGACTCTTATCTACAAATAACTACCCAAAAAAAGTGCCGGAAGTGGTGCCATGGCTCAAGTGGTAAAGTACTAGCCTCCTCAGTAGTTGGGATCACATACGTGAAATAGCTATGCAAAAGAATGAGGCTGGGGCTGGGAAGGTGGCTCAGTGGTAGAGCGCTTGCCTTGCATGCTCGAGGCCCTGGGTTCGATTCATCAGCACCACATAAGCAAAAAGAAAAAAGCCAGAAGTAGCGCTGTGACTCAAGTGGTAGAGCGCTAGCCTTGAGCTGAAGAACTGAGGGACAGCTCAGGCCCAGAGTTCAGGCCCCATGACCGGACCCCCCCCCAAAAAAAAAAAAAAAAAGAATGAGGCTGGGCTGAGAATGTGGCTTAGTGGTAGTGTGCTTGCCTACCCTGCACAAAGCCCTGGGTTTGATTCCTCCATACCACAGAAAAAGCCAGGAGCGGTGCTGCTGCTTAAATGGTAGAGTGCCAGTCTTGAGCAAAAGAAGCTCAGGGTCAGTGCCCAGGCCCTGTGTTCAAGCCCCAAGCCTGTGGGAAAAATAAAAAGATTGAGGCTCTGAGTTCAAGTCCCAGTCCCAGTACCAAAAAAAAAAAAAGTCAGTGAGGTGTGCTGGTGACTAACACCTGTAATCCTAGCTACTCAGGAGGCTGAGATCTGAGGATTATAGTTGGAAACCAGCCAAGGTGAAACTCTTATCTCCAATCAACTACTAAGAAGCTGGAAGTGAAGTGCTGACTCCGGTGGTCAGGAAGAGCACCTAGACCCTGAGTTCAAGCCCCAGGATCAGCACTAGGAAAAAAAAAAAAAAAACAGTCAAAACTTCAATGAATGGCTGAGGTGACCTTTGAAACCCAAACTACCATTTAACAAGTGGGTAACTTTGCCTCCAGTAGGCAGATAGTGAGACCTGTTCCAGATCTTGCTTCTCCCACATATGTGAAGGTTAGGACATTTCTAAATCTCCATTTCTAGACTTTTTGGGGATATTTCTTTTTGATTTTCCTATTGACTTTAACTTCAGTGTGCTTAAAACTAAAGTCAGCATTTTTGTTCCTTCAGCATTTTTAATCTTTCTCTGTTTTATTTTTATCTTCACTTCCCTTTTTCTATTGATCATTCTCCCAAATAGAGGTTAAACCTCAGATTTCTCTTTCTGTAGTGACATCTCCATAGGTACAATGTCATATTTTTGTACATTGGGTCCAATTATCTGCATTTTATTTTTGAAAAAACTGTATTTAGTGATTAGTAATGAAACTCTAAAGTTCCAGCTTGGAGTTTTATGGGTCTTAAGAAGCTTAGTCTATGTCTGGGGCTGGTGGCTCACTCTACAGCTCATTTGAAAGAGAAAGACTATTTTAAAAAATAATCAAAGTTTAAGCTGGGCACTGGTGGCTCATGCCTGTAATATTAGCTACTCAGGAGGTTAAGATCTGAGGATCACAGTTCAAAGCCAGCCTGGGCATGGAAGTCCGTGAAACTATCTCAAATAAACTATTCAGAAAAAAGCCAGAAAGTGGTGCTGTGGCTCAAGTGGTAGAGTGAGCACAAAGAGGCTCAGAGACAGCACCCAGGTCCTGAATTCCAGTCCTGGGACTGAAGGAAAAAAAGAACCACCACTCAGAGCAAAGCTGGTCTAGTACTAGCATGGCCACTACACTTAACCTCTGTGTCTGGAGACAACCCATAGAGGGCATGGCTTCAGTGTGAATCCTAGACAATGAATCATAGCTGGGCTTCTCATATCTGGGTATCTCTGGAAGGGTCATCTGAGCAGTGTGCCTTGAATGCTACCAGAGGAATGGCAGAAAGATTCAAAAGCATACTCAGTTACATGCCTGAATTCACTGATGATAAATTAGATCTTTCCAATCAGTGGGGCCAAAGGGACAATTCAGAAAAATGATGTTGAAATAATTGGCTATCCATTGAGAAAGAATTTCTATTCCAATTTCATACAATGCTGATTATAAGTAAAATCCAGATTGGAAAAAAAGGTTATAAAAAATATTTGTAGAGGGCTGGGAAGGTGGCTCAGTGGTAGAGCGCTTGCCTTGCATGCCTGAGGCCCTGGGTTCGATTCCTCAGCACCACATAAGGAAAAAGCCACAAGTGGCGCTGTGGCTCAAGTAGTAGAGTGCTAGCCTTGAGCTGAAGAGCTGAGGGACAGCGCCCAGGCCCAGAGTTCAGGCCCCATGACTGGACCCAAAAAAAAAAAAATTTGTAGAGGGGCTGGGAATGTGGCTTAGTGGTAGAGTGCTTGTCTACCATGCATGAAGCCCTGGGTTCCATTTCTCAGTATGACATAAGCAGAAAAAGCCAGAAGTGGCACTCTGGCTCAAGTGGTAGAGTGGTAGCCTTGAGGTAAAAGAAGCTCAGGGACAGTGCCCAAGCCCTGAGTTCAAGCCCCAGGACTGACCAAAAATAAATAAATAAGTTGAAGGAAAAAAAAAATCAATAGCCGGGTGCTGGTGGCTCACGCCTGTAATCCTAGCTACTCAGGAGGCTGAGATCTGAGGATCGAGGTTCAAAGCCAGCTCAAGCAGGAAACTCCAGGGGACTCTTATCTCCAATAAGCTACTCAGAAAAGTGGCACTGTAGCTCAAGTGGTAGAATTCTAGCCTTGAGCTGAAGAGCTGAGGGACAGCTCCCAGGCCCAGAGTTCAAGCCCCATGACTGACAAAAAAATAAAATAATAATAATAAATTAACACTTTGAAGTCAACTTGACACAAAGAAGCCTTCTGTCAAATACAACATCCAAGAATTGTCAAAGATATGACTAAGGAAGAGTTGATGAAATAAAAAGGTAAAACGCAAAAACATAATCTTAGGCAGCTGAGATCTGAGGATCAGTTTGAAACTATCTATGCAGGAAAGTCTGAGCGATTCTTATCTTCAACTAACTAGAAAAAAAAAAAAAGCTGAGCAAGGTGTAGGTGTCTCACGCCTGTAACCCTAACTACTCAGGAGGCTGAGATCTGAGGATGGGGGTTCAAAGCCAGCCCAGGCAAGGAAAGTTTATGAGACTCCTTTTTTTTTTTTTTGTCGGTCATGGGGTTTGAACTCTGGGCTTGGGCGCTGTCCCTCAGCTCTTCAGCTCAAGGCGAGCACTCTACCACTTGAGCTACAGCGCCACTTCCGGTTTTCTAGTGGTTTATTGGAGATAGGAGTCTCACGGTCTTTCCTGCCCGGGCTGGCTTTGAACCGCGATTCTCATATCTCAGCCTCCTGAGTAGCTAGGATTCACAGGCGTGAGCCACCGGCGCCCGGCAGTTTATGAGACTCTTATCTCAAATTAACCACCAGAAAACCAGAAGTGGAGCTGTGGATCAACTGGTAAAGCGCTAGCCTTGAGATGAAGAGCTGAGGGACAGGGCCAGGCCCAGAGTTCAAGCCACACTACCGACCAAAAAACAAACAAACAAACAAAAGCCCTGGAGGGGGGGGAAGGGGGTGGAGGATGGGAAGGGATGGGAAGGGAAAACAAAGGAGGAGGCTACAATGCTTGATAAGAAGTGTATTCATTATCTTGTCCATGTAAACGTAACCCCTCTATACAGTATTTTCACAATTAAAAAAAAAAAAAAAAAAGCCTGGAAGTGAGACTGTGGCTGAATTTGTAAAACCCTAACCTTGGGCAAAAATATGCAGGGACAGGGCTGGGAAGATAGCTCAGTTGTAGAGGGCTTGCCTTGCATGCCTGAGGCCCTGGGTTCCATTTCTCAGCACCACATAAGCAAAAAGAAAAAAGCCGGAAGTGGCGCTGTGGTTCAAGTGGTAGAGCGCTAGCCTTGAGCTGAAGAGCTGAGGGACAGTGCCCAGGCCCAGAGTTCAGGCCCCACGACTGGACCCCCCCCCAAAAAAATGCAGGGACAGTGTCCAAGCTCTGAGTTCAAGCCCCAAGACTGGGACACACACACAAACACACAAATTAATAATCAAAGAAATATATATATATATATATATATATATATATATATATATATATATATATATATATATATATATATATATGAAAATGTTCGCATTCAGTAGTTTAATAGTTATCCCAGAAGTGACAAATCATTAGATGGGCACAAAATACAAATGCTGCTAGAATTCACCATGAGTCACTGGTAAGTGGTTATTGGCGTTGGTTTATAGCTCAACCATGGCAATTATTTTAGACTGTTCCTCTTGGGGGAAGGGCACTGTCACAGCTGTAGAGACCACATCCTGTTTACAGCTGGAAAAAAAGAGAAACTAAGGGGAAGCCCCTCTCATCTCTCTGGCTAAATCAATGCTATTCTAGATTCTTAGACTCAGGCTAGTCTGTTATTGGCAGGACTGTCCCACATGGCAGCGTCTAGCAGGATTTCTCTGGGAAAATGAAGAGTTGTAGCTTTTCTAGTCTCTGCAGAGACTAGGCAAAGAACAAATGGGTTGGGTGGGCACCAGGGGCTCATGCCCTACTTCCAGTGGGAGGGCGGGGGGTTGTTTTGATACACTCTTGTTAAGCAACACTGTGCAGCAAATTAGCTAAATCTATAGGGATCAATATAAAAAGATTTCCAAGATGAGGAACACATCAAATGAACTGATTATATATATATATATATATATATATATATGTATATATATATATGTATGTATCTATATGATATATACCATTTATACAATGATTATATATTTACGTAATTTATATATTATATATTATTTTATATCACTTATATATTTTAGATATTGTGTATATATGTATATATAAACATATATGTATATGTATCTAGCATCTATCTCTGGGACTGAGAGAGGAATTTAAGTATAAGAAGACGTCAAGGGGCTGGGAAAGTGGCTCAGTGGTAGAGCGCTTGCCTTGCATGCTTGAGGCCCTGGGTTCCATTCCTCAGCACCACATAAGCAAAAAGAAAAAAGCCAGAAGTGGTGCTGTGGCTCAAGTGGTAGAGCACTAGCCTTGAGCTGAAGAGCTGAGGGACAGTGCTCAGGCCCAGAGTTCAGGCCCCACGACCGGACCTCCCCCCCCCCCAAAAAAAGAAGACGTCAAAGCTTTTCTTTATATTTCTGTATATTTATAACATTAAAAATGGGTTTCAAGCTAGGCACTAGGGGCTCCTGCCTATAATCCTAGCAACTGAGGAGGCTGAGATTTGAGGATTGTTGTCTGAAGCCAGCTTGGGCAGGTAAGTTTGTGAGATTCTTATCTCAAATTATCCATCAAAAAGCCAGAAATGGAGCTGTTGCTTAAATGGTAGAGCTCTAGCCTTGAGCACAAAAGCTCAGGCTCAGTAGCGCACCGGTGGCTTATGCCTGTAATCCTAGCTACTTAGGAGGCTGAGATCTGAGGATCATGGTTCAAAGCCAGCCCAGGTAGGAAAGTCCGTGAGACTCCTATCTCCAATAAACCACTAGTAAACCAGAACTGGTGCTGTGGCTCAAGTGCTAGAGCACTGGCCTTGAGCTGAAAAATGCAGGGACAGCACCCAAGCCCAGAGTTCAAGCCTCACCACCGACAAAACAAAAACAAAAAAACAAAACAAAAAAAAAGCTCAGGCACAGTACCCAGGCCCTGAGTTCAAGCCCCAGGACTGGCATACACGCCCCCCCGAAAAAAAAATTACTGAAATTCCGGGAAGGTAGGACTCTTGAACAAAATGAACTGAGAGCTTGAGACTCTTAAGTTAAAAAGACCCATTCCTACCACACAAAAAAACAAAAACAGGGCTGGGAAGGTGGCTCAGTGGTAGCGTGCTTGCCCTGCATGTCAGAGGCCCTGGGTTCGATTCCTCAGCACCACATAAGCAAAAAGGAAAAAGCTGGAAGTGGAGCTGTGGCTCAAGTGGTAGAGTGCTAGCCTTGAGCTGAAGAGCTGAGGGACAGCGCCCAGACCCAGAGTTCAGGTCCCACGACCGGACCAAAAAAACAAAAACAAAAACAAAAACAAACCTATCTTAACCAACTAACCAAACAGAAGACCCTCCAATATGATTCACTTCTGCTTAGATATCCAGAAAAAATCAAGTTCAACATATACCTAGAGGTAACTTTACACACTATTCAAAATAATCAAGTGATGGAATCAATCTATATGTCTATCACCAGATGACTGAATAAGGAAAATGGTATATATGCAGATATATATGCACATGAAGGTGTGTGTGTGTGTGTGTGTGTGTGTGTGTGTGTGTGTGTGTGTGTGTGTGTGTGTGTGTGTGTGTGTGTGCCTGCACGTGCGCAGGACTTGGACTTGGAACCTCATGCATTCGCTTAGGTTTTCCACTCTGTCATGCCTCCACTTCTGGCATTATGCTGGCTAGCTAGAGAAGAATCTCTTGGATTTGTGTGATGGTGTTGGCTTTGAATTTCAATCCTCAAATCTCAACCTCCTAGGTAGCTAAGATTACAGGTCTGAGCCACCCATATCTGGCTCCATAAGGAATTCATTCAGTTATAAAGAAGAAAAATAAGTTGTTTTTTTTTTTTTGAAAAAAAAAAAGTAAACTGGAACTGGAGATCAATCTTTAATTGAAACAAGCTGGACTCAGACCAGTATAACATGTTTTCTCTTATATGTGGAATTTAGAGGCAAAGACATGGGATTAGAAGGGGGAACTGTTAGAGATATAGAAGAGAAAAAGAGGGAGTGGGGAATGGGAATGAGAAAGAGGGAAAGAAGGAATGAAGCCAGGTACTGGACGGCTCATGCCTATAATCCTAGCTAATCAGGAGGCTGAGAGCTGCGGATCAGGGTTCAAAGCCAGCTTGGGCAGGAAAGTTTGTAAGACTCTTATCTCCCGTGAACTTCCAAAAAGCTAGAAGTAGAGCTCTTGCTCAAGTGCTAGAGCGCTAGCCTTGAGTGAAGAAGCTCAGGGACAGTACACAGACTCTGAGTTCAAGCCCCAATACCAACCAAACAACAACAAAAAGGATCACTATGGGCTAGGAATGTGGCTTAGTGGTAGAGTGCTTGCTTAGCATGCATGAAGCCCTGGGTTTGATTCCTAATGAGGAATCAACAGAAAAAGTGGGAAGTGGTACTGTGTTTCAAGTGGTAGACAAAAGAAGCTCAGGGACAGTGTCCAGGCCCTGAGTTCAACCACAGGACTATAGAAACTGGAGTTTCTATAGACTTTAAAATGCCAATGTTGGGCTGGGAAGGTGGCTCAGTGGTTGAGCGCTTGCCTTGCATGCATGAGGCCCTGGGTTCGATTCCTCAGCACCACATAAGCAAAAAGAAAAAAGCGGGAAGTGGTGCTGTGACTCAAGTGGTAGAGTGCTAGCCTTGAGCTGAAGAGCTGAGGGACAGACAGCGCCCAGGCCCAGAATTCAGGCCCCACGACCGGACCCAAAAAATAAAAAATAAAATAAAATAAAATGCCAATGTTCTAAAGTGGGAACCTCTTAGAGAGGAGACAGTGTACAGGCCTGCCCTCTCAACTGATTTTCCATTCAGCCCTTCTTTTGAGGAACCCCATTGTCCTTCTGAGAACACACATTGAGAAATCATAAGCTAAGGGGAAGACTAATTCTTCAGCCATCAATGGCCTTGCTCAACATGCTCTTACACTCTAATTTCTCCTACTTCCTAAAATGAGTTTCCTTCCTTGCTTCTTCCATCAGGAGTCAGCATTAATTCCTCTTCCTAATTATTGCAGGCTCCCTGAGCATGGCACATAAACCCGAACTCTACTGAGTGACTCCTGAACTATCTAGTTATTGAATCTCTGTTTTGTAGGCCCATTTAAGTCTCCATAGTCTGAGGAGAACTGGGATTGTCTGATTAGTTGTAGACACCCATAGGCATTCCAAAAACACCTGGCTGCTTTAGCAACATTGCATTTCTGCCCCAGTTTGAATGTTTATACCAGCACAGAGGATCTTAGATCTTCCATCACTTCATGTAGGCAGACAAAGCACACTATATTAATTTCCTATGGGTGCCAAAACAAAGGGTTGCAAACTTGGTAATAAAAATGAACACAAGCCGGCTGCAGGTGGCTCATGCCTGTGAGCCTACTATTCAGAAGGCTGAGCTCTGAAGCACACAGTTCAAAGCCAACCAAAGCAGAAAGGACGATGACTCTTATCTCCAATTAACCACTGGAAAACTGGAAGTGGCACTGTTTATTTATTGTCTTATTTTTTATTTTTGCTTTGAGCAAAAAAGCTCAGGGGCAGCACCTAGACTCTGAGTTCAAGCCACAAGACTAATAAAAATAAGAAAATAGGGTTGGGAAGGTGGCTCAGTGGTAGAGCGCTTGCCTTGCATGCTTGAGGCCCTGGGTTTGATTCCTCAGCACCACATAAGCAAAAAGAAAAAAGCTGGAAGTGGCACTGTGGCTCAAGTGGTAGAGCGCTAGCCTTGAGCTGAAGAGCTGAGGGACAGTGCCCAGGCCCAGAGTTCAGGCCCCACGACCAGACCAAAAATAAAAAATAATAAGAAAATAAACCAACAGAATAATTTAATTTTTATTTTTTGCTGGTCCTGGGGCTTGAACTCTGGGGTCTGGGTATTGTCCCTGAGCGTTTATGCTCAAGCCTAGTGCTCTACCATTTGAGCCACATGCATGAGCTTTTTGTTACTAATGGAATTAAGTTTCTTAATTTGTGAGAGTCTTAATAAAATTAAGACTCTCACAAATTTTCCTTCTCAGTCTGGCTTTGAACTGTGATCCTCAGATCTCAGCCTCCTGAGTAGCTAGGATTACATGTGTGACAAATGTATTATTTATACGTCTATAAAAACCTGATATAGTTTCACTGTGCTAAAATCAGGGCAATGTCTTGGGATATTGGGGTGTAAGGAAAACAACTTGAAAGGAACTCAGCAAAGCTGGATTTTATTTCCGCAGAAGGTTATTCTATTGACTGGGAGCCAACTAAGCAAATGCCCTTGGAGGAGTAGCTCGCCTAGGTTTTATCTCTAACTCGTGATTGCCCCTTGTTGGAATACGTTCACAATCTTGTGAAACTGGCTAGTCTGAAAGGGTTTTAAACTTTTTTTCTGATCAAACAACCGAAACCAAGATTCCTAACCAATGCAGGAACTTGTTTGGGATAAAGAGATAGGGTTTAAGAAAAACAACTTCTGATAAGATGGCAGCTGTCCTTAAAATGGCAATCAACCCCTTTGACAAAGATTCTCACTCCTACAGCTCCTTCAAAAGGTCTGATGGAACACTCCATTGGGTGCCTGCCCCAGCTTCCAGAAGCCTCTGCTCCTGCCCCTCCCTGTCTATCTGTAAGGAGGCTTGAATGGCTGGTTGAGATTTTCTCCCATCTCATCCCACTAACCCTTTCTGTCCCAAATTTACAGGTGGGTTCCTCTGCCCCCCCATAGAGGGGTTTGAACTCAGGGGTTCACTTCTTGAACTATATCTTCAGCACCCCTTCTCTTGTTTTAAAGGACCCTTACAAAAATACTGGGCTCACACTAATAACATAATCAAGGATAATGTCTTCATTTAAGGTCAGCTGATTAGCAACCTTAATTTCATGTGGAAGCTTCATTTCCCCTTGCCATGGAATCTAATATTTGTTTTCCAGGAAGTGGAAAGGGGACAAAATTGTGGTGCTGGTGGTGGCGGTGGCATGGTGGGGCCATAATTCTGCCTGCTAGACAGTCTTGTCCAAAAGTCTAAATTGAGGGTTAGCACATAGTTAGCATATGACATTAAGTGGAGAAAAACTTTTGGGGATCAGAGATTCCCTTCAAGTACAAGGAGGCCCCAGGAGCAGAATGATCTTTAGCAAATCATTTGAATGATTAGCTCAAATCAGTCAAAAATCAAGTCTTATCAGTGTAAATTCTGAAAATTGTCAGCATCTGTATGTTAAATAATTATGTAAATAGCCTGGTTTAGAGGCTAACAAACAGAACTCAAGAAGTTCTTGAATCTTGATGAGAAGGGTGGGCGAAGTTCTGTGCTGACATCTGGAAATAGTAGGGGAGATTTCCCAGGAAGAGTCTGTGACTGAAGCAAAAAAAGCAAGAAATGCGTTGAAACTTCTGCTTAAACTTTAAAGAAAAAGCACGTGTGGAGTATAACGACTAGATCCCCCAGGTGGAAGACGGTTCTGGAATTGAAGAGTGTACTCACGGGGGGAAATTTGGGAAGTCTTCAACGGTTGTATTTACTCAAAGCCAGAAATGGCACCGTTTTTTTTTTTTAAGTAAATATTATATCTGAATTAAGGTGAGGCAGAGAGAGAGAAAAGGAGTAGGTTCCACCGAGATTTGAACTCGGATCGCTGGATTCAGAGTCCAGAGTGCTAACCATTACACCATGGAACCACCACGCGTGATGAGGCCGCCTTCCACTCTCTAATCCTTAAAGAACCCGTCCCCACCCCATTCCCTAAGCCCGATCCGCAAACCCCACTACTAAGAAGCGAGGGGAATCTTCCGGCGCTCTGTTTCTGGGCATGGTCGTGTGCAAGGAAGAGTCAGGGTCCGCTACCACGGAGATGAACTGAGAATCCAAACCACAAGCTCACCCACCGAGTTTCCCTTCTGGTGGAGGGAGTGACACCCGGCGCCGGCGCAAGCAGCCTTTTCTTACGCTCCGGCGGGGGGGGGGGGGGGGGGGGGGGGCGGGGGGGGGGCGGGACATCGCGTCTCCGGAAGTACCTCCCCGTGAGGGGCTGGGGCTTTCCGGAAGTGACGCCGAGGCAGGGCGGGGCTCTCCTCCGGGTCCGGCAGCTGAAGCTCGGCGCTCGGCTTCTCCCTGCAGCGACGCCCCCTGGTCCCCCCGGTCCCGCCGCTGCTCCCGCCCCTTCAGCTCCTCGGCCGCGCCATGGGCACCCGCGACGACGAGTACGACTACCTCTTCAAAGGTGAGGCCGCGGGCTGGCGTACGGTCCGCGGAGCCCCCGTTCTTCGGGGTGTGTGTGGGGTGGGGGTGGGGGGCGGCCCGGGACTTCGCCCGGGGAACCCGAGTGCACTGAGGTGTGGACCTGCCTCGGCCCTTGGCTTTCGGGGGGGGGTGGTGTCCCCCGTCACGGAGTCCGTCTCCGCCCTACGCGGCGGGGAGGAGGAAGGGGGGGCGTCCCACCTCACGCTTGTCTCTTAGCCGCACCCCACAACCTCCCCCCCACACCCCCAAGGCCTTTGTAGCTGCCGGCTCTAAAATCGTGTCTTTTCCTTTCCCCGGGCTTTTTTGGGGGGGGGGGTTCTCCTGCTCCTCCCCCTCACATCCTCGCCCTGAACCCTCCCGAAGGCCCCAGCCCCCCCCCCTTTCGGCCTTCACTCGCGTCCCGGGCAGGTGGACGCCCCCTCCCCCTCTCCCCCCCACTAGGGCCTTACTCCCGTCCCGTCCCGTCCTGGGGGCCGGGGCTCTACCCCCCAGCCCCCCCCCCCACCGCTCTCGAGGTCAATGACCTCGCACTGTCCCTCCCTCCTTCCCTCCCTCCCCGCCGATCGGCAACTCTGGGCTTATCCTTTTCCCTCCTCAAATGGTGTTCGGGAGCTCCCAGTGCTGGTGGGAGGGAGGGAGGGAAGGAAGGAGGGAGGGAGGGCGGGCAAGGGAGGGTTGTCCATCACCCACGCGCGCGCACTTGTCGCAGTGACCCCGACAGGCCGAGGATGACTTCCCCCCACCTAGCCTCTCCCCCAGCTGTCTTACATCCACCCCGGGATCACTCTGTATTTATTCGGCTTGGGAGAAGAGGTTGCGGATGGGTGGTGGCTGTTATCCTTGCCAGACCTGAAGGCCCAGTTCCCGAACAGGAAAGGTTGCGCGCTGCACAAATACGAGCTTGCTTATCACTACGGGCTGGTTGCTTCCTGCTGCAACATTGGGAGGATCCAACAGGAAGGGAAGAGCTCTGGTTGGCCACAAACCTTTCCCAGACGGTGGGAAGGGGGAGGGGATTGTGTGCTCTTCGGGTCAAATTAAACATTTACTATAAGGTAGGGAAACGTAGTGCCCTTGAACAAAAACATCTTGGAGGATGGGGAGTGGATAGAAAGAATTGCTTTTTTGACTGAGTTTGGAAGAATCCAAGTCCTCCCCCTCCCCCCCCCTTTTCTTTTTAACCAACAAAGAGACAGGATACAGCTTTCAGTAAGAAGAGAGTACAGTAAACGCTTTTTTCTTTTCTTTTGGTTGGGTGAATGTCCTCTCACTTAGGCAGTCTTTCTCCGCTACTGAATGAGAAGGACAGCCACCAGTAGTGAGCCTGAACAAAGATCATTACCAGGAAGGAAGAAGCCATTGCGATTAAAGCCCTACTGTAGAGGGTGGAGTTTAAAGACTTGAGGATGTTTCTGACTGCCATTGGGTGATTCATTAAACAAGGCAGGAAGCATTGCTTTCCTTTACCAATACTTTGAAAGTGTTGTTATACTAACTGATGTATATACTCCATTGACACTCCTCTAAGATGAGTACTTGAGGGTATATTCAGTATCTAACCCCAACCCCATATTAGAAAGTGATTCACAGCTGAGAAAGTACCTAATTAATTTTATAAGTACAAAAAGAAGATCTGGTTATTTTCATACTGTTTACTGAAGTGATGTGAAATTATTCTTGGGAAACTTTGGAGTTTAGTTATTAAAGAGGTTTTTTTTTTTTTTTGATACTGTGTAATGGCAGTGGACAGCATCTACCTACCTCTCTACCTCCTAGCTACCTCTCTACCTAGCATGCAAGGCAAGTGCCCTACTACTGAGCTACACTCCTCACACTGCCTCTGGCCTCTGCCTTACAAAGTACAGAGTATGCTCCACCAAGGCAGGTGTTTGAACAAGGTAGACTGTTAGGTATTTCTCCTGTTGAGAACTCAAATGCAAATCACTTTTTTTTTCTTTCCTAAGGGTGTGTTATTCATCTTGGGCCAGCTTAAGGAATTTAAATTTAATTTTGGGCTTTAGCCCATCCTAACAGCCTTGCAGTTACATAGACCTGGGTTCAAATCCTGACTCAGATGTTAATTTTTTTTTTTTTTTGGTCCATCATGGACCTGCTCTCTGTCCTCATCTCTTCAGCTCAAAGCTAGTCCTCTACCACTTGAGCCATAGCACCACTTCCGGCTTTTTCTGTTTATGTGGTGCTGAGGAATCAAACCCAGGGCCTCATGCATGCAAGGCAAGCACTCGACCACTGAGCCACCTTCCCAGCCCTAAATATTTGTTTCTTGATCTTGAGACTTTTTTTTTTTTTTTTTGAGTTTTAATTCCTTCAGACAAGGAAATACTGTGAGCTGCTTTGCAGGACTGTTGGCAGGAGTGAGATGACTCAATATATGGTAATAATGTAAAAGAAGTTCAAGTAGTTCTTATTAGGCATTTTTAGCTTTAAATCTTTATAAGTTACAAGAGCAGTTAAGGAAAGCAACTTAAAACTAAAGAACTTCTGAAGTCTGTTTACACATGGATTATGATTTTATTTTGTTATACATTTTGCTACTTAAAATATGGTGTATAAGAAATTTCCACCTTTTATTTTTTTTAAGGCTCCAGGATATGAGTCACTTTATTTTACTTTTTGTGCCAGCTCTGGGGCTTGAACTCAGAGCCAGGGCACTGCCCCTGAGCTTTTCTGTTCAAGGCTAGAATTCTGCCACTTCAATCTGCAACTCTATTTTGAGCTGTTTGGTAGTCAATGGAAGATAAGAGTCTCATAGACTTGCCTACCTGGGCTGGCTTTGAAGCCCAGTCCTCAGATCTCAGCCTTCTCAGTAGCTAAGATTACAGGGGTGAGCCACCACCACCCAGCCAAGTCACTTTATTTTTAAACTTCAGTGCAGATTACTTGATTCCTTATTTATATAATGTTTTTAGGGTTATTCAATTATTTTTAAAATGAAGCAACAAAATTTTTATTTTAAAATCTCTTTCTACACATTTACTCACCTGAAGGAATTTTTTTTATTAATATGAGATAGGGTGGTATAAATTGGGTAAATGTTGGGAGAACAGGACTATTCTAAATTATGTAATTTGTTCTTGAATAAATCTTGGGGGGGTATGTGTGTGTGCATGCTCATGCATACTTATTCTGGGGCTTGAACTCAGGGCATAGGCTCTGGGTTTCAACATTTTTTGCACTCTACTATTTGAGTCATAGTTACACTTCTGGCTGTTTTGGTGGTTCATTGGAGATAAGAGTCTCACAGACTTTCCTATTGGGGCTGGCTTCAAACCATGATCTTCAGATCTGAGCCTCCCGAGTAGCTAAGATTATAAGCATGAGCCACTGGTGCCCAGTGAGCAAATCTTTTTCAGTTTGTGTGTGTGTGTGTGTGTGTGTGTGTGTGTGTGTGTGTCTGTCTGTGTGTGTGTGTTTGTGTTTTGAGACAGAGTCTCATGTAGCCCATCACAATTCTGCTTCAGCCTCCCAGTGCCTCCTGGATTATAAGCAAGTATCACAATTCCAGCTTGAACATTTAATCTTTTAACTTTTGATGGGTTATGGAGGCTTATTACTAATATTGCTATTTTGTCAGTCATAGGGCTTAAACTCTGGGCCTGAGTGCCATCCCTGAGCTCTTCTGTTCAAGGCTAGCACTCTACTACTTGGGCCACAGCTCCACTTCTGGTTTTCTGGTGGTTAATTGGAGATAAGAATTTCCATGGCTTTTCCTGCCTGGCTGGCTTTGAACTGTGATCCTCAGATTTCAGCCTCCTGAGTAGCTAGGATTACAGAGGTGAGCCATCGGCACACAACTTTACTTATTTCTTTTTGAAACAGATGACAACTTTTAATTTTGTATTTATGCACAGTGTGTTGGCTAAGGTTGTGTGGAGCACAGGTAAAGTAAGCAATTATCGTAGCTCTTGCTGTGGTGGATACCAGTCTGGTCTGAGCCTTGTTTTCTGAGTGTTTGGATGCATTGCCCATTGCTTAGGGCATTTTCTTTTGAGTTGCATTGAAGGTCAGTAGTAATCAACCATCAGCTGATTGCCAGTAGAAACCTCCCTATCTTGAGTTTTGTCAGTTTTTCTTTTACAACTTGGAGTTGAGCAACTCGAATTTTGCTGAATCTGAAAAACTTGTCCAGACTTTAGCCTTATTGAATACATTTTGTTTTAAAGACTTGGTGCAGTTTGACTATAATATAGAGTAGGAATACCTTCAAGCTTCTGAAAACCAGTATAAAAATGATCAGTTATTCTTTCAGTTAATATACTGATATACTGTGTAGTTTTCTTTTTTTTGGGGGGGGGGTCCAGTCGTGGGGACTGAACTCTGGGCCTGCGCGCTGTCCCTCAGCTCTTCAGCTCAAGGCTAGCGCTCTACCACTTGAGCCATAACACCATGTCTGGCTTTTTTCTGCTTATGTGGTGCTGAGGAATGGAACCCAGGGCCTCAGGCATGCAAGGCAAGCGCTCTACCACTGAGCCACCTTCCCAGCCCCTGTTTTCAGATTATTTGTTAACGATTCTAATGATCAATGTGTAGATGCTGTTATTTACCTTACACTTGTATGCTATTAAGTATCTATAATGGCATATATATTTTATATAGATAGTGGTGATTGTAAAAATGCTTAAATGGAAGTACTTTTAATGAGATATTAGTTATGGATAACATAGAAAAGTTACTTGCAGAGTCTACTTGTACTCCTTGAATGTCAGGGGTGTTCCTTTCTCCCTTTCCATTTCTCTTCTCCTTTTACCCTGTTTTATTAAATAAACCTTTGCTAGTCTTCAATGAAAGTAAAATGAGGGCTAGGAATGTGGCTTAGTGGCAGAGTGCTTGCCTTGCATGCATGAAGCCCTGGGTTGCATTCCTCAGTACCACATAAACAGAAATGGTACTGAGGCTCAAGTGGTAGAGTGCTAGCCTTCAGCTAATGAAGCTCAGGGACAGTCCCTGAGTTCAAGCCCCAGGACTGAGCGGGGGAAAAAAAAGAAAGTAAAGGGAAAGGAAAGTTACTTTAGATTCCTTTCTTGAATTGTAAGATATGATCATAAGGATTCTTGCATTTCAGAAAAGCCATTAAGAGAATGGAAGCGCAGCTCAGTGATAGTGTGGAGGCTTACTACATACAGGGCCCTGGGTGAGAGCGCCACACCATCACAAAGGAAAGAAAAAGAATAACAGTAACTAGATATTGTCAACTTTGTGAGAAAGCTATTGATTTGAAACTGTGAAATTTAGTTTTTAAAAAAAAAAACATAGCCAAGTGAATTATTTAATGTTGCTAAGGCACTTCATTTACTTTCATTCCATCCATTCATCTAGCCAAGCCTACCTGTTCTGGTCTCTAATTTGGTAGATGGATAGAGGCAGCTTTCCTTATTACATCACTTTTCAGCATGTTTCTGTCAATATTCTTCTTTTCTGTTGTTGTTTTTTATTTGTTGTTTGTTTTTTTGTGGTGGTGGGGGGATTGTACTCAAGGCCTTGTGTTTGCTAGGTAGGTGCAATACCACTTCTAGCTCTAGGAGTCACATTCTTACAGAACTAGGGTCTTCTGTTATTTCTGATATCCTTTAATAGGTTGGTTTTGGTGATCTGGTCCATGAGGTAATTTATTGAGGTAATTTATAATCTGTGTAAAACATCTATGAAATTTGAGTGTTTTTTTGGGTCCAGTCGTGGGGCCTGAACTCTGGGCTTGGGCGCTGTCCCTCAGCTCTTCAGCTCAAGGCTAGCGCTCTACCATTTGAGCCACAGTGCCACTTCCGGCTTTTTTTTCTTTTTGCTTATGTGGTGCTGAGGAATCGAACCCAAGGCCTCATGCATGCAAGGCAAGCGCTCTACCAACTGAGCCACCATCCCAGCCAATTTGAGTGATTTTGAATTGAGTGCTTCTTTTTTATTAAGATTAATTGATTACACTGAGATAAAATGCAAGAAACTTTGCTGATTAGTATTTTTTTTTTTTTTGAGTCCGGTCGTGGGGCCTGAACTCTGGGCCTGGGTGCTGTCCCTCAGCTCTTCAGCTCAAGGCTAGCGCTCTACCACTTGAGCCACAGCACCACTTCCAGCTTTTTTCTTTTTGCTTATGTGGTGCTGAGGAATCGAACCCAGGGCCTCATGCTTGCAAGGCGAGCGCTCTACCACTGAGCCACCTTCCCAGCCCCTGATTAGTATTTTTGTTATGGCATAAAGATGAGGTTGGTGAGATAATGAACTTAATCATTAAGAGTGGAAGTCAAGGGGGGCAGGGAAGGGAAAAAAAATGGGAGAATATGAGGGAGGGGTTAATACTGTTCAAAAAGAAATTACTCATTACCTGACCTATGTAACCATAACCCCCTAGATATATTAAATAAAAGGAGTGCGAGTCAAAAGGAAGGAAATCAAAACATGAAAGCGCTGGAGATTTTTTGTTTGTGGAGGAGGGTATGTCTTTTTTTTTTTTTTTTTAATATTCCAAAGGTGGTGTCATTCTGGATGTCTTGCTTAGTTGTTGTGTGCTTTGTGTTCAGTATGACTGGCTCCTGAATTGCTGACTGATGTGGGAGTGCCTTTGAACTAGCTATGTTCTAATCCTTTGGGCTTTCTACCTGTTCATACCTCCAGTGAGTATTCAGTGCTTGGGTGGAGCCACAGGTCATTTAAAACAAATCTTCTCACCTAAGGAGTAGCAATGAAGGTAATCTATTGATAGGTTGATTGTATTATTGTGATTATTTTTTGGTAGCAGTACACTTGATAAGCAGGGGCTTTGCCACTTGAGCTGTGCTGTTAGCCCATTAATTAATTTTATTTATTGTGCTGATCCTGGGGCTTGAACTCAGGGCCTGGGCTGTCTTTGAGCTTTTCTATTCAAGACTAGTGCTCTACCATTTGAGCCAGAGCTCCACTGCTGGCTTTTTTGGTGGTTACTTGGAGGTAAGTGTCTCACAGACCTTTCTGCCCAGGCTGGCAGATCTCAGCCTCCTGAGTGGCAAGGATTATAGGCAAGAGTCACTGACACTCACACCCCTTTTATTATTGCTCTTTGCCTGGGCATGCCTGAACTTTGATCCTCTTATTTCTGTTTGTCACTATGTGGAAATGACCATTATGCCTAGCTTTTTCTATTGAGATGGCGGTCTAGCCTTGACTGAGATCCCACATCTGTCTTTGTCACCACATCCTTGACAGCCTCTAATTGAATATAAAGTTAGAAAGAACCATTTTTTTGCTGCATGGAGGCACTGCTTGCCTGATGATTTTTATTTATTTATTTATTTTTGCTGAGTCAGCTGATGGAGGAAGCCAGAAATGATATGCATTTGATAATGTACTTTCCCTTCCAGAAGCCAGCTTGTCGCCGTTCCTGTGACAAGAAGTACATAATGGACTTGCTTTTTCCTCTGGTCAGAGTTGCAGGGAGTTATCCTACTTTTTTCCTTCCTCCCCTACTGCCCCACCACATCCCAATCTGCTGAGTAAGACATAGTCTTACTCTCTGGCATGTTTGATTTTCCAGTCCTGGCATCTAAGTGAAGCTAGTTAAGATAAGGAAGAAGCACTAGTTATTATCAGAAGGTAGAAATGGAAAATGCTTTAAAACAACTTACATGTTTTTGAAACCTTTATTTTGTTATATATATATTTTGTTTTATATATTATATATAATATGTTCACATATAGTTACATACATTTATATTTTAATCAGAATAATCCCCTCTGTTTGAAATTCGTGTGTGTGTGTGTGTGTGTGTGTGTGTGTGTGTGTGTGTGTGTGTGTGTGTGTGTGTGTGTGTGTGTGTGTGTGTGTGTGTGTGTGTGTGTGTGTGTGTGTGTGTGTGTGTGTGTGTGTGTCAGTTGTGGTACCTGAACTCTGGCCCTGGGCACTGTCCCTTAGCTCTTTAGCTCAAGGCTAGTATCTACCACTTGAGCCACAGCACTACTTCTGGCTTTTTCTGCTTATGTGGTGCTGAGGAAGCAAACCCAGGGCCTCATGCATGTGAGGCAAGCACTCTACCACTGAGCCATCTTCCCAGCCCCTTGAAATTCTTAAAAGTGTAATATCAACCTGACACCAGTGGCTCATGCCTGTAATCCTAGTTAATCAGGAGACAGAGACCTAGGGATTATAGTTTAAAACCAGGGCAGCCTTGCAGACAAATCCAAGATATTCTTTATTTCCAATTAACTATCCCCACTTGAGCTGTGGCTCAAGTGGTAATATGTTAGCCTTGAGCAAAAAAGTTTACTCAGGACAGTACTCAGGCCCTGAGTTTGAGCAACAGAACGGGCACACACACACACAAAAAGGGTGTAACATTACTTACTTGGAAGAAAAAGTTTATAGTAAACTACCTCATCTAGAAACCACAGGACTTAAATTTTGATCACAGCTTGTCTTTTTAAAAATTCATGGTCATAAATGAAGCATAAATCCTCCTTGTATTGACTTGAACTAACAGTATGTACAATTAATAGTTAGCTTCTTAGAGTTCCTGTTTAGTGAGGTGGAGCTGATTTCATTTTGGGAAGGGTATATAGCTTAATGCCAGTATGAGATGTACAACTGTTAAAAGTTGTTTTAAATTTCTGTATCCCAGCCAGACAGTTTATAGGCCAGATACCTCATATTTTATTTTATTTTATTTTATTTATTTTTTGGGTCCAGTCATTGGGCCTGAACTCTGGGCCTGGGCGCTGTCCCTCAGCTCTTCAGCTCAAGGCTAGCGCTCTACCACTTGAGCCACAGCGCCACTTCTGGCTTTTTTCTTTTTGCTTATGTGGTGCTGAGGAATCGAACTCAGGGGCTCAGGCAGGCAAGGCAAGCGCTCTACCACTGAGCCACCTTCCCAGCCCCTAAGATACCTCATATTTTAAATGGGTTTCTTCTTGTTATATCAGTCCTCACATCACACTTAGTCCTTGATGAAACTAATTAGGACATTTATTCTCTCCCAACCCACTAACATCCTTTATTTTCTGATATATTTTAATACTACAAATTTTTCATCTAGTTTAAGATTTATCTTTCAGCTTACTACCTTCTAAAGTCATAAGGTTAGTATTGAAGGTAATTAATGTCTGTTATCAAGTTCCCTAGTGTACCTTTGATGAAACTTGTGCTTTTAAGGACTGGGGAGTAGCTTAGTAAGAAAATACTTCTTTGCATGTATAAGGCCCCAGGTTTGATCCCAGCACTCCAAAATAGAGGGTAGGACAGGGTACTATTTCTGTGCTAAGCAGATGATGTATGGAAGTCATTATATAGGTGGAAACAGATTAAAGAATAAATTGGTTTTATAAGTGGTTAACAGGCCAAAAGCATGGACTGTTCAACATTCTGCCCTCATCTCTTTGTAAAAATCAAACATCCTATCTTTTTTTTAATGCATTTTAAAGCCAGACTACCATTCTGATGGTATGCTGAATGTATTTGCCTCATTCATTGGACATCAATTTCTTTATCTTTTCAGTTGTTCTTATTGGAGATTCTGGTGTTGGAAAGAGTAACCTCTTGTCTCGATTTACTCGAAATGAGTTTAATCTGGAAAGCAAGAGCACCATTGGAGTAGAGTTTGCAACAAGAAGCATCCAAGTTGATGGGAAAACAATAAAGGCACAGATATGGGACACGGCAGGGCAAGAGCGATACCGAGCTATAACATCAGCGTAAGTCTTGTGTTTTTCTTTTTTAAAGGTTTTGATAGTCTTGTGCTTTCATGCAGGCTGGCTTCAAATGATGTAGCCCATGCTAGCCTCTAACTTGTGATCTTCATGCCTTAGCTTTCCAAGTGTTGGGGTTATAGGTACGTATAGTTGTGCCCACCTTAAATTTGCAAGTTTTGTGAAGTAAGGTGCTATCAGATTACTTAATTACTTAAGGGTTACTTAAGACAAGCACTTTGATACCATCACTACAATCTGATAACTAAGTGACTAATGGACAGGTGTTCATACAGTGTGGCTATGCAGAGGGAGGAGTCATATTCTGGCCTTGGTAGAGGTTTCATCCTGCTCAGAACAGTGCTTATTTTAAAAGGGGGAAATTGCTTCTTTTTAGAATTTTTCATTTAATATTTTTGTACAGGCTGACTAAGAATGGTAGACTGTGGTGGCAAAACTGCTTATAAAGGGGACTACTGTACCATTTTAAAAATGTTTTTCTTTTGTTTTTGGGTTCAGTCGTGGGCCTGAACTCTGGGCCTGGGCGCTGTCCCTCAGCTCTTCAGCTCAAGGCTAGCGCTCTACCACTTGAGCCACAGCACCACTTCCAGCTTTGTTCTTTTTGATTATGTGGTGCTGAGGAATCGAACCCAGGGCCTCATGCATGCAAGGCAAGCGCTCTACCACTGAGCCACCTTCCCAGCCCAATGTTTTTCTTTTGAAGAATTTTAGTATTAGGGTTTTTTTTTTGGGGGGGGGGGTCAGTCATGGGGCTTGAACTCAGGTTTGGGCAGTCCTTGAGCTCTTTTGCTCAAGGCTAGTGCTCTACTACTTTGAGCCACAGCTCCACTTCGGCTTTTTAGTAGTTAATTAGAGATGAAAGTCTCACGGACTTTCCTGCCCCAACTGGCTTTGAACCATGATCCTCAGATCCTAGCTACTCCTGAGTAGCTAAGATTACAAGTGTGAACAATTAACACCAGCTAGGAATTCTTTTTTTTTTGGGGGGGGGTCCGGGGATAGGGCCTGAACTCTGGGCCTAGGTGCTGTCCCTCCGCTCTTCAGCGCAAGGCTAGCACTCTACCACTTGAGCCACAGCGCCACTTCCGGCTTTTTTCTTTTTGCTTATGTGGTGCTGAGGAATCGAACCCAGGGCCTCAGGCATACAAGGCAAGCGCTCTACCACTAAGCCAACTTCCCAGCCTCTATAAGCATGTTTTTTAAAAATACACGATCCAAGTCTTGATTTCTTCCTGGTGTTTGTGCCTATCTCAGCATAGTTGTTTTCTGATAGCTACTGTGTTTTTGTTTTCAGATACTATCGTGGAGCTGTAGGTGCCTTACTGGTCTATGACATTGCTAAGCATCTCACATATGAAAATGTGGAGCGATGGCTGAAAGAACTGAGAGATCACGCTGATAGTAACATTGTCATTATGCTTGTGGGCAATAAGAGTGATCTACGTCATCTCAGGGCAGTTCCAACAGATGAAGCAAGAGCTTTTGCCGGTCAGTAACTGGAGTTCCATAACAATACAGTGATTCTATATTTCTTACTATGTCTTAATGGCTTTGATACACCAGTGAGGGTATTCTTAATCTGTTCAAGTGTAAGTAGAATAGTGCCTTTACTATCCTAGAAGTTGAAGACATCATAGGTTATCTACTTTGGGAGGAAGGGGAGATAAGGAACGGAGTCGAGTCTTAACTGTATATCTCAGTCTTATCTGGATTCACTGTGTAGCCCAGGCTTCTTTCCAGCTTATAACCCTCTTTTCTCAGCCTCCCATGTGCTGGGATTACAGATGTGCACCACTGTGACTGACAGTTTTCTCTCTCTCATGTGGTCTTGGGTGTATCACATTCCCTGCTTTAAAACTTGGCAAGAAGCAGGGCACAGTGGCTCATGCCTGTAATCTTAGCTACTCAGGCTAAGATCTGAAAATTGTAGTTTAGAGCTAGCCTGGGCAGCAAAAGTCTGTGAAATTTTGATCTCCAATTTGCTACCCAAAAAGCCAGAAATGGAGCTGTGGCTCAAGTAGTAGAGCACTAGCACAAAAAAGCTCACAGACAGCACCCAGGCCCAGAATTTGAACCCCAGAATCGGCACAAAAACAAAGAAACTTTGAAAGAGATGGGGAAATAGCTCAGTGAGAGGAGAACCTGCTTTGCTTTGGGTAAAATTGTTGACTTCTTGCTGGATACAGATCTTTAGCTGGGGATGTAGCTCAGTGATAGAGTGCGTGCTAGCGTGTGCAAGGGACTGGGGCTCAGCTCCAGCAAACCTCCCCCCGCGCGCCCCCCCGCCCAGCTACAAGACTTGACAAAACTAAAATTTTTGTGTCTCCCCACAGAAAAGAATGGTTTATCATTCATTGAGACATCTGCTCTAGACTCTACAAATGTAGAAGCTGCTTTTCAGACAATTCTAACAGGTAAGACTTAGAGGTTTAGATTATAACAGTGGGAATTGAGGAACGGGAAGTTTTAGGAAATAAAATTACTTAGGAGAATACATCCTCTGAGAATGACTTAAGAGCTACAATAATAAGAGTAGTTTAGAGTGCAAAATTAGATACAACCTTTGTACTTTAGTCGTTCTAATTCACCTGACATAGTGGGAAAGAGTCTTTGAAAGTAGTTTGCTTGCTTACATTTAGTCCCACATGTACTCCCTACTTCATTGTCAGAGATACAAGTTATGTTTTAATTTACTTCTTATTTTTCTAATGTGCTTTTGGGATCACAGCTATAGAAAAATTTAAATGTCCTTCTGAAATTAAATAAGTAAAAACTAGCAAATATATATTTTAAAATATTAAAGAAAACAAAAAATGAATTTCTCCTATGATATATGACAGAAAAAGCAAAGTGTTCCATATAGATAGAATCACCTTGTGATCGCACACCAAAAGGTTCTAATCATTAATGGGAAGGGGTCAAAGTTTATGCTGTTGTAGAATGTGTGTAACTGGGTCAGTCTTCTGGATAAGAGAGCACACTTTCTTTGTTCTGACCCATATTTACCGTTACTTTATTGGAATGACCAAATTATTAGTAAACTTAAGTCTTTTTATTTTTTTGTGGTATTGGGGCTAATATTCAGGACCTTGAGCTTGCAAGGCGTGTGTGCTGCCATTTGAACCACAATTCCAGTCCCAAAAAGTACTTTGATACATTGTTTTTACATATATCTAAATGTATGCATTACTTTTAAGCACTTTCCAGGTAGAATATAGTCAACATATAATTGAAAATTCTGTATGTAGAATTGTTAGTTCTTCCAAGTATAATTAAATGAATTTCAATTTAGTTTTTGTATGTAGCACTAGTGAATAGATTTGTTTTTAAACCTAATTCTTATTTTACTGTAAAAGCATTGCCAGGCACTGTTGTAATCCTAGTTTCTCAGGAGGCTAAGACTTGGAGGATTAAGGTTTGAAACCAGCTCAGGCTCCCATCTGCAGTCAACCAGCAAAATGCTGGATTGGAGGTGTGACTCAAGTAGTAGAACACCAAGCAAGCAAGCCAAGTGAGCAAGCTAGGCCCTGAGTTTAAGTTAGTCCCTGATATGAGACAGGAGACTCAGGAGTAAAGCCTAGGAATTAAGCTTGGCCTGGGTTCTAGTCCTACCTGTATACATTACTTATTCTTTTGAGGTCTCACTTTCCTTATTCAAATATATTTTGGGAGTTGTTATTTCCACTTTGGGAGAGGGCTTGTGTGTTGAGATATGATTTGATGTGTTACGATGAAAATATTATGTTCCTTCTTAAAGATTTTTTTTTTGTCTCAAATCCACTGAAAAGAGTGACCTGACAGTGAGAACCTCCAAAACTCCAAACATATTTATGAATTAGTGGCTATAAAGTCCTTAACTCTCCCTACACAGTTTGGATATTAGTGGCTAAATTATAGTTAAAGGATAAACAAAACCTTGTTAGAACTACTGCATACCTATTTTATTAGGTAGGCTGATGCGCTACCACTTGAGCCACAGCTCCACTTCTGGCTTTTTCATAGTTGATCGGAGGTAAGAATCTCATGGACTTTTCTGCTGGGGCTGGGCTGACTCCAAATCCCAATCCTCAGATCTCAGCCTCTGAGTAACTAGGATTATAGGCTAGAGGCAATAGCAGCCAGCTAAAATTGTTTTCTGTTATCTGAACAGTAACTAAAAGAACTAGAGTTTTTCAAATGAAGAGTTTTTGGAACACAATAACTTTTCTTTAGAATCTTTTCTCTATGGAGTTTCATTGTGCATTGTTTCAAGCAAGGCAGATTTGATAAACCATGCAGTGTTTCTGCAAGTCTTACTGTTTTTTCTTTGTAACCTCTTATGTGGATTTGGTTGAGTCAATGTGTGGAGTAGTAAATGGAGATCCAGGAATTCTAGGGGTTTACTTTCTTTAAAAAAAAAATATTTTTATTGTTATTATTAAGGTGGTATACAGAAGGGTACTGTTTCATAAGTCAGGAAATGCGCACATTTCTTTGGTGCAATGTTACCCCTTCACTCTCCCTCTCCCCCAGTTTTTCCCTCCTGTCCATGCCTACAAGTGGTATAATTTCTAGGGTTTTACTTTTTTTTTTTAGTTGGTCCTGTGGCTTGAACTTTGGGCCTGGGCACTGTCCCTAGTCTTTTGATCAAGGTTAACGCTCTACCACTTGAGCCACAGCACCACTTCTGGCTTTTTCTGAATAGTTTATTGGAGATAGAGAGTCTCATGGACTTTATTTCCCCGGCTGGCTTCAAACTAGGATTACAGGCATGAGCCACTGGCACCAGGTGGGTTTTTTACGTTTTATTTTGCCTCAACTCTCTGTGTAACTAAGGTCATTGAACTCCCCAGGTCTTCACATTCACAGTGTTATACAACAGTTACATTACAGTATAGGTCTGTGAGTGGTTGAAGGCTTCTGAAAGCTGCTTGAAAAAAACTTTTTTTTGGTCAGTTGTGGGGCTTGAACTCAGGGCTTGGGCGCTGCTATCCCTGAGCTGTTTTGCTCAAGGCTAGTGCTCTATCACTTTAAGCCACAGCCGCACTTCTGGTTTTTGAACGTTTTATTGGACATTAAAAAACAAAAGAGAGAGTCTCTTAGGGACTTTTCTACAGAGGCTGGCTTCGAACCTCGATCCTAGATCTCAGCCTCCTGAGTTGTAGGATTACAGGCGTGAGTCACTGGGCCCACCTGAAAAAAACAAACTGAGGCAAGCATTGTTGATGCATGCCTGTAATCCTTGAACTTGGGTGGCAGAGGAAGGATGCAGAGCTTTATGCTATCTTGGGTAGAGATTATAAGACCACTTGTTTCATAAACAAAAGCAAAAGGGCATAGCTGGAGAAATAGAGCTTTTGCTCTAGTGATTGATCACCAACACTGTAAAACTAACTAAAAAAAGATAGATAGACAGACAGACAGACAGACAAACAGACGTGGAACAGAAAAAGGGAAGGAAGAATGGAGGAGGAAAGAAACTTGGAATGTGGCTCATGCCTATTATTTTAGGACTCAG
The DNA here is from genome assembly GCF_024711535.1 of Dipodomys merriami. NCBI lineage: Eukaryota > Metazoa > Chordata > Mammalia > Rodentia > Heteromyidae > Dipodomys > Dipodomys merriami. Next base: position 1,793,976 of record NW_027206046.1, on the reverse strand, counting down.
GAGGCAAAAAGGAAGATAGCAGGTCCAAGACCAGTCTAGGTTGTATAGCATGAGCCCATCTCAAGGCAAAACAAAACACCAAAAAACAACCCCGCTCCCCCCCCCCCAAAAAAAAAAAGGAAGGGAAAGGGGAATATTTTAGGAAGTCCTCAGTGTTGGATTTTTTTTTTAAAATCGTGATAAGTAGGGGTTTGAACTCAGGGCCTCATACTTGCTAGGCTACCACAATACTTCTGAGCCATGCCTGAGCTTCAATCTCCCTTTCTTTTTACAGTCTTGGTGGGGTCACACGTTTGTGTCTCTATGCCAAGCCTTCCTTCTGTTCAGTCTTAAAGGTTTTTCTGCCCGTGCTGGCCTCAGACCACAGTCCTCCCAGTCTCAGCCTCCCAAATCACTGTTGTGCCATAGTACCCAGTTATGGGTTGAGAAGAAGTTGTATGAATTTTCTGTCCAAGCTGTCCTCAAACTGTGATCCTCCTGTTCTCACCCCCCAAATAACAAGGATTACAGATGTGAGCCTCTAGCACCCAGTCATTGTTGGGATTATTTTTAATGTTCCACCAAATCTTCTCACTCTATCATATTTATTTTGATCAAATTTCTAGCCTACTTATTATGATACTACGATAAAGTCAAATCCTTAGTTAACTATGGTGTATCATTTTAGCAACAAACTTTTGTTCACTCAAACATAAACCCTAAACAGCAGTTATACATGTTTAAGTTTGAGCTTTTCTGTCCTTGAAGATTAGTTTCTGCATACTGTTTTTTTAAAAAAACTTTTTATGTGTTTTTTATTTAAAAATACTGTACAGAGGGGTTTCAGTTACATGAATAAGGTAATGAGTACATTTCCTATGGAGCATTGTTGCCTCCTCCTTTTTATCCCCTACCATCCCTTCCCTCCCTCCTTACTGTTGATTGAAAGCAAAGGTTTTTAGTGACAACTTTGCTTATTGTATTCAATGTCGCTTGTGCTTCCTCCATAAATTCCAATGTATGGCAGCACACTTCTGTGTTGTGCAGATGTTAGGATGTTTTCTCTAAACATTTCTTCCTCTAATATGCCAGTGTGTGCGTACTAATGCATAGAAAAGACAGGAAAAGGCTTAATTCCAGGGAGTTAATTCTACCTTAAATTTTATTAAATTTTTATTAGGGGAACATTTACATTGTATTTTGATGTTGCTAGAAGAAAACACAACCATTTAATTTAAAAAAATTATTTATTTTTGCCAATCCTGGGACTTGAACTCTGGGCCTGGGCACTGTCCCAGAGCTGCTTTTGCCAAAGGCTAGTGCTCTACCACTTGAACCACAGCCCCACTTCTGCCCTTTTCTGGTGGTTAATTGGAGATAAGAGTCTCATGGATTTTCCTACTTGGGCTGGCTTGGAACCATGATCCTCAGTTCTCAGCCTCTTTAGTAGCTAGGATTACATGTGTGAGTCACCTGGTGCCCAGCCCCATTTAATTTTTAGTATGCAAAATTATTTAGTATTGGAAGATTTACATTATTTAATGTAATTTTATTTATTTTTTGTTGGTTGTGGGGCTTAAACTCTAGAGACTGAGTGCTGTCCATGAGCTCTTTTGCTCAAGGCTAGCTCTGCCACTTTGAGCCACAGTGCCACTTCCAATTTTCTGGTGGCTAATTGGAGATAATAGTCTCATGGACTTTCCTGTCTGGGCTGGTTTTGAACCTGGATCCTCAGATCTCAGCCTCCTGAGTAGCTAGGAGTACAGTGTGAGCCACCAGTACCTAGCCTGTTTGGTTTTGTGGAAAAGATCAAAGCCAGGACCTGGAGCAAGTTTAGTAACTACTCTATCAACTCACCTCCATCCTCAGTCATCTATATTTTCAATATTCTCTTTTTTTTCTTTTAACTTAGTTTTTTTTTTTTTTTTTTTTTTTACAATTTCAGAATTAATGAAAACTTCAGTAATAGTACAAAGAACTTACAAATACTCTTTACCCATGTTTTTCAAATGTTAGTATTATTTTACCATTTGCTTTTTTTCTCTTTTTTAAGTAAGTTTGTTTTCGCACTTGAACCATGGAAGCAAAAGTGGCATATACTATGTTGTTGCCCTTTCATCCTTAAGTATTTTTCAGGATATATTTTCTAAAAACAAGGATATACTCTTTTATAACCATCAAAATTAGACAGATAATATTGCCACAACAGTGTTTATCTATGGACCACACTCAGATTTTGGCAATTGTTCGATTCAGGTCCTTATTTGCTAAAAAAAAAAAGAAGAAGTCTGGGAGTACATCATGCTTCATTCAGCTGTCCTGTTTCTTTAGTCTTCTTAAATCTGAAAGAGTTCCTTCACTTTTCTTTTGTTTATTGACCTTGACATTATTGAAGGGTACAGGCCTGTAGTGTTTCTTAGTTTGAATTTGATTAAATTCAGATTATACATTTTTGGAGTGTGATAAAAATATTTTCAGTTCCTATTAGGCTGTGAGAACTGATTTTTTTTGGTTAAGGTGATATCAGACAGTGTTCCTCAGGTACTTCATAAGTTCAAGGTAACTCTTTAGTATGAAGACTTATTATTTATTTATTTTTGGTGGGACATGGGGCTTGAATTAAGGGCCTTGGCTCTGAACATTTTCACTCAAGGCTGGCATTCTACCACTTTTAAGCCACAGTGCTACTTCCAATTTTCTGGTAGTTAATTGGATATAAGCGTCTCACGGACTTTCCTCCTGGGTTGGCTTCAAACTGGAATCCTCAGATCTCAGCCTCCTGAGTAGCTGGGATTGCAGGTGTGAGCCACTGGTGTATGTTGTGGCTGAAATAGTTTTAATTCACCTAGCCTTTTGGCTATTTTAGAACTTGGTAAGGTTTTTAGGAATTAACTTTATTTCAGTAGTGAGTCTTTTAATTAGGGATAGTAGTTGCTTTATTGTTGGCACAATCCTTCAAATACATTGTGATTCAAACTGGAATATAATTTGACCTACAAATGAGCAGTGGGATTAGAAAGATCTAACAGATGAAGAGTTTCTACCTAGGCTGTAGTGGAATAATTAATGTTCATGCTATTTTCTCAGTTTTTGGAGAGACTAACAATTTTAACTTTTCTTGTTTGTAAAGAAAACTTTCCTAATTTGGAAACAGTTACATTTCATCTCCTTAGAATTTCTTTGCTCTTTGATCCACATTTCCATTAGAGGAGAAGTAGGCATATATGCTTTTTATTTAGCTTCAGTTATATTCAAAGCTGTCTTGCATTAATGTTTTACTTTATAGTTAAATCTCTTACAAGAGATCCTGATAAAGAGATCTCTTACAAAAGAATGATAAAGCAGGATCCTTTTCTTTCTAACCATAGCTAACCTTTGGACATCTTGAAAAAAGTACAGCATAGGAATCATTACATTTACTTGGTTCAGGAGAACATGCTTTGAAAGAGGGAAATACTGTACTTGCTTCTGATTTAGCAAGTTATGAAACAACCTTCTGTAATCAGACAGCAACTAGAAGGTACCCACTTCCTATTTCCTTATCACTTTTTTTTTAAACACACTTGCTAGGAGACTTAATTATGGAAACTCTTAAAGGTATTTAAACCGAAAAGAATAAAAGGTTTTTGATTTTTCTGACCAGCATTTTTCTCTTTATTCCCCTGCTTGTGTTTCTCTTTTTCTTTTCCTAATGAGCAGACATCCTTTTGGCAACTAAAGTAAGTGCAGCAATAATCTATTTCTGAAAGTATGCAGTACTTGCAGAGTTTCACAACACTGCTCAAATATCTTGCTTTGTAATGAGATCTCTTTAATCATTTACTTCTATATTCTCTGAGGCCTGACTTTGCCTCTCTTATATGTATTTGCTTTTTTTGTTAGTAATTATTTTGTTCGTCTACTTTATCCTCAAAACAACTTGTAAAAAATTAATACCTGTAGTAGTCACATATTTAATCAGTTACCCTTGAAATGACCTGTTTAATATTAGAAAACAAAGAATGAATGAATGTTTAAATACCAGTACCTCAAAAAAACAACAAAAGAGCTGAGGTGGGGGGCAGGTCTAACTTAGTGGAGGAGAATGTGCTTAGCATGTGTGAGGCCCTTGGTTCTATCTGTAGCACCAAAAGAGGGTAGGAGGGGAAAGAATGGTATAGTTTAACTACACACACTGATGATCATCTTTGTTCCTAGCCACTGGCCTGATAGAAGGGTAAATCCTTTTCTTTGCCCTTGATATACTCCCATCCAGCTTTTTTGTGTGTGTGGTCCTGGAGCTTGAACTCAGGACCTGGGCTCTGTCCCTTAGCTTCTCTGCTTAAGAACAAGGGTAGTGCTCTACCACAGCCATAGTGCCACTTCCAGTTTTTTTCTGACTAGTTTACTGGAGCTAAGAGTCTTTTCTTTTTTTGCGGAGGGATGGGGAGGTCTGGTCGTGAGGCCTGAACTCTAGGCGTTCTACCACTTGAGCCACAGCGCCACTTCCGGCTTTTTTCTTTTTGCTTATGTGGTGCTGGGGAATCGAACCCAGGGCCTCTTGCATGCAAGGCAAGTGCTCTACCACTGAGCCACCTTCCCAGCCCGAGCTAAGAGTCCTCTCCAGGCTGGCTTCAAACCATGATCCTCAGATCTCAGCCTCCTGAGTAGCTAGGGTTACAGGCGTGAGCCATCTGCACCCAGCTCCATCCAGCTTTTCAATGTAAAAGATCATAGAGACCCTATTCTTTGTGTGTATGCTTTCTTTTTGGACTTTCATCAGTAGCTTATTTTGAGTATAGTCTAGTTTTTCCACTAGTGCTTCTTGATACTTGAACCATCCTCAACCGTCTTAGACATGAAGTTTAGTTTGTTTATTTATCTGTCTTTGGGAGGGTAAGAGGAGGCACAGAAATGGAGGGACAAAGGGTGAACAAATACAGCAGTAGTACTCATTGGACACTATGTTAAAAATGAACTATACAAGCACAACTATGTTTATTGCAGCATTATTTACCATAGCTCAGATAGGGAACCCAGATGCCCCTCAGTAGATGAATAGATCAAGAAAATGTCATACATACATACATACATACACACACACACACATACATACATATATATATATATGAATTCTATGCTTCCATCAGAAAGAAAGACATCACCCCATTGGTTAGGAAATAGACTTGGAAGAAATTATATTTAAGTGAAGTAAGCCAGGCCCAAAGAAACAAAGGTCCCATGGTTTCCCTTATTTGCAATAACTAGTATGTCTAGGACAAGCAAAAAAGGTCAAAAGCTATGTATATATGACCATATAAGATGATGTTAAGCGAAATGAACCCCAAGATAGGGACACGAGTGTGGGTTTTTTTCTTGCTATTCTTTTATAATGTGATTTTTTTGTTTCTTTTGTATGTTCTCCCCCCATGGTATAACCCCTGTTTTCACTGTATTTGATTCCAGTGCCCTGCATCCTAGTGTATACATTTTTGGGGGGACGGGGGGTGGTCGTGGGGCTTGAACTCTGGGCTTGGGTGCTATCCCTGCACTCTTCAGCTCAAGGCGAGTACTCTACTGCTTGAGCCACTTCCAGTTTTCTAGTGGTTTTTATTGGAGATAAGAGTCTCATATACTAGCCGGGCGCTGGTGGCTCTCGCCTGTAATCCTAGCTACTCAGGAGGCTGAGATCTGAGGATCACGGTTCAAAGCCAGCCCGGGCAGGAGAGACCGTGAGACTCCTATCTCCAATAAACCACCAGAAAACCGGAAGTGGCGCTGTAGCTCAAGTGGTAGAGCGCTCGCCTTGAGCTGAAGAGCTGAAGGACAGCGCCCAGGCCCAGAGTTCAAGCCCCACGACCGACAAAAAAAAAACAAAAAACAAAAAAAAAAAAAAAAAAAAAGAGTCTCATATACTTTCTTGCCAGGGCTGGCTTTGAACTGCAATCCTCAGATCTCAGCTTCCTGAGTAGCTAGGATTACAGGCATGAGCCACCGGTGCCCGGCTTTAGTATATACATTTTTATAATTTGGGGAGGGGAAGAGAACTAGCTAAATGCTTAAATAAAGATACAGGTTGACCCATTGTAACAATGAGATGTACAAGACACTGTGTTGGAAAAGAACTTTACAACTTGGTGGGCGGGGAGGGGAGAGGTGGAGAGAGAACGGATGGTAGGGGAAAAACAAAGGAGGAGGTAACAATGCTCGATTGGATATGTACTCATTACCTTACTCAAGTAACTGTAACCTCTCGGTACAGTATTTTTACATACTTAAAAATGAACTATACAGCATGTGGTTGGGGACAGGAAGGGAAAACTGGGAAAGAGCAAGGGAAGGAATGACATTGTCTAAAAAGAAATTTACTCATTACCTGACTTAAGCCACAATAACCTCTCTGTACATCACCTTTATAATAAAAAAAAAAGACATAAAATTTAAGCTGGCCACTGGTGGCTCATGCTTGTATTCCTAGCTACTCTGGAGGCTGAGATCTGAGGATGGAGGTTCAAAGCTAGCCCAGGCAAGAAAGTTTCTGAGACTCTTATCTCCAATTAACCACCAGAAATGGGAACTGGTGCTGTGGCTTAAGTGGTAGAGCGCTGGCCTTGAGCCAAAAAGCTTAGGGCCAATGCCAGGGCCCAGAGTTCAAGCCCCACGACCAAACAAAACCAAACATTACCAAAAAACCCATGAAGTTTAGCTTTCCCTCCCTCCAAACAAACGCAGGAAATGGTACATAGCTGTATTTTTGTTAATTTACATATTAATTTCACTAATGCTTGCGTTAGAGAAAATGTAATTCCATCAACGTGTGCTTCCTTTTTTCTTGTGGTTATGGGGCTTGAACTCTGGGCCTAGGTGCTGTCCCTCAGCTCTTCAGCTCAAGGCAAGTGCTCTACCACTTGAGCCACAGCTCCACTTCCCGTTTTCTGAGTCGTTTATTGGAGATAAGAGACTGGGGGAGTTTCTCGCTGGCTTTGAACCACGATCCTCAGATCTCAGCCTCTTCAGTAGCTAAGATTACAGGCATGAGCCACCATCACCCAGGCATATGTTTCCTTTTAAGTTTTTGTTTGTAAAGTTTCCAACATACCCATTGGAATGGTGTGATCTCTCATGTAGCTGTCAACAACTGCTCATCTTGACAGCCTCATCTCTCCCCCATTATAGTGAAATAAATGCCAGATAGCTATTTCGATTATATGAATTTCAGCATGTATATATAAAAGATTAAGACTTAAACTCATAACACCATTAAAAAATTTGGCAGTAATTCCTTTGTCATCTGTAACCCAAGCAACATATAAGTGTCCTGACTCATATTTTTCTTAAATTTTAGTTAATTGAAATATTCATATATTATAGTTGGTTGATATGTTATTGGAGCATTTGACAACACATTTCTGTTCCTTCCCTAAAAGTTTAGACAGTATTACAGATAATATAATGAACAAGTATCCTTTATCCAGAATCATTTTCGCTTTTTACCACATTTGGTTTATTTTTCCGTGCTTATATATACACCCCATTCCTTTTCAGCTTTGGAAAGTAAGTTATAGACTTTGTAACTAAGTATTTAGACACTGAATATTAGTTTACTGAATATTTATTTGTTGTCATAAAAACCAAGCATTCTCTTACTTAAGCAGATGTTGTATTTATGCAGCATTTTGTAATATGTAGTCCATACTCAGATTTCTCCAAAGTGTATTCATGTCCTTCATAAATTTATTCCTTAATTTTAAATCCAAGGCCAAGTCAAGGATCACAGGTTGTATTGATGTAATGTTTTATATCTGAGGTATCATATAGAATTGCTAGTAGCCACAGGTTGCTACTTAGCATAGGCAGTATGACCCATGGTTGAATAATTAGATTATAAATGTTATTTACTTAAGCTGGGCCATTGGCTCATTCCTATTATAATAGCTAATTGAGAGATTGAATTAGAGAGGATCAGGATTCCAGGACAGTCCTGTTTAGAACAGGTTGGGAGACACCATCTCAACATAAGAAACCAGCCCAGCTGTGATAGAAAGCCTAAAATAGGGGATTGTGGTCCAGGCCAGTGCCTGGGCAGAAGCAAAAATAACCAGAGGAAAAAGAAAGGTCTGAAGGTATGTTTCAGCTCTAGGTGAAGAACTGCTGAGCAAGCACAAGGTACTTCAAACCCCAGTTTTTTTTTTTTTTAAGCTATTTTATTTTAAATAGGTACTAGCACAGATAGCTCAGATTTAGACCATTTATCCTAACATTCTTTTTTTTTGGGGGGTGGCGGGGGGTGTCCGGTCGTGGGGCCTGAACTCTGGGCCTGGGCTCTGTCCCTCAGCTCTTCAGCTCAAGGCTAGTGCTCTACCACTTGAGCCACAGCGCCACTTCGGGTTTTTTCTTTTTGCTTATGTGGTGCTCTACCACTGAGCCAACTTCCCAGCCCTATCCTAACATTCTTGATTTACTTGTATTCTCATAATTCACTTTTAATTGCCAGGAATACATGGTGTTGTGAATAGGAATGTATTATGTCTCTCTTAGTAAATCATAGTAGGAGGCTTAATTAAGTTTGTCTTGTTTTAGAATTCAAACACCTTTTGAAGGATTTTTAGTTGCTTTTTCAATTTTCATTATTTTTTTGTAAAAAGAACTGGGAGTTCAAAGATAAATAAGATACATTTTCTCTGTTCTTAAGGGGTTTATAGGACTGGAAGTGTTGGGGAGATATGGCTGAAGTCATAGAATGCCTGCTTAGCAAGGGCAACAACATTTATAATCTATAGTCAGGCAATGAAAAATTAAAATCAAATAAAATGTGTTACACAGTAGGGAAGTTTAATGACATTAATGCAATTTCAAACATCTATATTGTCTGTGCTGGAGATAGGGTAGTAAATAAGACAAGATATAGTTTTACTCCTAAAGCTTAATGTTGAGTGGAAGGGAGCAGAAACTGAAGAAGTGTCATGAGGGACTGGGAATGTGGCTCGATGGTAGAGTGCTTGCCTAGCATGCATGAAGCCCTGGGTTTAATTCCTCAGTACCACAGAAATAGAAAAAGCTAGAAGTGGTGCAGTGGCTAATGTGGTAGAGTGTTAGCCTTGAGCAAAAAGAAGCTCAAGGATAGTGCCCAGGCCCTGAGTTCAAGCCCCAGAACTGGCAAAAGAAAAAAAAAAGTGTCATGAAAGCAAAATGGAGTTTGCATATAAAATGTTAAGTTACTATAGCTGGAGTTTTAGTCCACTGGTCCAAATTTGAGGTTTCTACAAGTTACATCTGGCCATTTGCCCCCAATCCGAAATAGAGATGAGTTGTAGTAGAGGGCAGGGAAGGGGGAACTGTGGGGAGAGGTGAAGTAAATACGTTAGCCCTTCTTCCCTGTGCAGACATGCGGTTTAGCTATAAGTGATGAAGAATGGTAGGGGGAAGGGTTATGTGTAATTATTAAACAGTTGAGTCACAAGTATGGTCTGGTCAGAAGTGGTCTGGTTGCTCATTATCTCAGGATTGGTCAGACTGGGCCTTTTATTTGAAGAAAGCCTTTGTTACCTGGGTGGGGTGTGTTAGGGCAGGGGGCTTCCATTCCTATCACAGGTGCAAGGTAACTGCAGAGAGACAAGAGATAGAAAATGAAGGCAGGATGCCAAGCTTTATCTTTCTAATTACCCTTCAGACATTTGCAGGCCCAACTGAGGAGTCAGTATTTTTTCACCAAAAGCCTGTTACATTACTGATACTGAATTAACTTATTTGATAGTGTAGATTTATTTATTTTTCCACAATGTTAGTGTATATGGTCCTTTTTATGTGTAAGTAAATAGTTTTGTAATTTAATTCAGATCTATAAACTATGTAATGCACTTCAAACCAAGATTTGTTTAATTAAGTGGTGATCCTTTCCCTCTGAAACTGTAAAACCCTTAGGTTCTCTTCTTAACAGGACAATTGTTAAAATCACAGGCTGATTCTAAGTAGTGACTATTTGAAAATAATATATATATATATATATATATATTCTATATTTGGTGTATCATCTCTCTTTTATTCAAACTCTTTATGGGTTTATTCAGACTAAGCGTTTTTCTCTCTTCTTCTCATTCAGAGATATACCGCATTGTTTCTCAGAAGCAAATGTCAGACAGACGTGAAAATGACATGTCTCCAAGCAACAACGTGGTTCCTATTCATGTCCCACCAACCACTGAAAATAAGCCAAAGGTGCAATGCTGTCAGAACATCTAAGGCGATCCTCTGCTCCCCTAGAAGGCTGTGTATAGTCCATTTCCCAGGTCTGAGATTTAAATATATTTGTAATTCTTGTGGTCACTTTTGTGTTCTTACTTACTTCCTCATACTTATAGATTTCTCCATGTCTTACGTCTCTTGATTTTAGCTTTATAAAATCATCCACTTTGTCCCTAATGACTGCAGCTGTTTTTCATGCTATGGCTTCAGTAGCCTTAGTTTAATAAACTGAATGTTTGAATTCCTCAATTATTGTTTACTTTTCATCATGGAAGCCTGTCTCTGTAGAACATAATAGAACTTGAAGCTTAGACCCACTGGTCTTGATGAAATCAAAGATCTTAAAAACAAGTTATTATTTTGCCACAAAGCAGCTTATGTAATACACTTTTCTCAGTGTAGTGTATATTTTGACAAACATAAGAATTGCCCTATAAACATAACAGGATTTTGAGAGCTTGAAAATTTTCCATTAGTCTAGAAGTCACTGTCTAAAATGCCTTAATAAGTTTATGTAGTAAATTTTGGTTTTTAATTCTTGTAAGCATCAAAGCCGATTAAAGAGTGGGCTTTTTTTTTCTGAGCAAGAATTACCTTAAACACAAAGTCTGTTGTGGTTATGATAGGGGTATGGTTATAGGACCCAAAATCAAACAATGCTGCCTAGCAGGCTGGGAACTGGAGAGACTGGTGGAAATTCCATCCAAGGTGACTGCTGCAGTGCTCAAGCAGCCCAAGTAATTTATCTGAGTTCACTTCCCAGCAGTAGATTATGTGGCATTTTATTGCTCATACAATAACTGGCTTAATGCCGGTAATATCAAGTTTTGAGATGTTAATTTTTTTTAAAACCTTTCCAGTATGTGAAATGCAACCTACTTTTATCACTATATCCACCAGCAAGCATGGATAGTTATTTTAACAATGCTAATATTTGAGGTTTGCAGTGTACTATGGGATACAGTCCAGTTAGATCTTTGGTTTTAGTATGTCTAAAGAATCTAGTGAGAGGTTAATTTATGCTTAAGTGGTACCACTTAAAGGCATGTATTCTTTTAGTATGTAAAATGAAATAGTACTTTGAGTTTAAGTAGAATGCACTTAGGCATTATAGAGGCCTGGAATAATTTTTTTCCACTACATAATTGCAATCAATGGAGTAACTAGTTTCTCATTCAGAAGTATGCACACTAACATTTAGTTTTACTTCCTTATGGATAGTATTAAGCACTTAATCTGCAGTTTTCTATAAGTTGTCACCTGTAGGGATACTATTCAGGATGATGGGATATCCAAGGAAAAAATATATACATGTAGGCTTGCGTAGATTGCTGCATTTCCTAATTAATCTCCTGTCTTTTGCGGTGCTCATGATGTGTAGGGCACACGGAAGGCATTGCTATAGTCAGTCATTCCGGTTTTCTTTTGTAGTCCTTTTATTATTTTAGTGTATTGGTTATAAAGATACTATATTGTCTGTTTGTAAATTGCCACTTTGTATTTTATGCATGCTCTGTAACTTAATTTTTTTAGTTAATAATTTGGAATATATTCTCATCTAATAAACAGTTATAGGGGGACTGACTATTCCTTACGTTGTCAGATTATATTTTTCCTAGTACATTGGGTATAGCTGTGGAATACTTGATTCTGATGAGTAAGAACATAGGTCATTGCATTATGGAGATAACGTAAGAGTTGGAGGTGTCAGTGTGAATTCAGGTTTGATTTTAGACCTGTAGTTCAAGTGCACTTTTCTTGGGAAAAGTATTACTAGAAATATTAATGAAGAAGTCTATGTATGTTAAATGTTTTCAGACCCAGGAAAACGCTCCATCTGTTTTATTCAAAATTGCTAGTATTTTTTCCCACAAAATTACTTTAAAAAGAGAAAGTAAGTAATGAATCACAAATGAACAAAGTAACTTTTAATTTTTACCAGGGATAAACTTAAATATTGCTTAAGCATGGTTAGATTTTAGCATTCCAAACAACATTAGGTATAGAAAATGACTGCATTTCAACAAGTCTTTCTTTTGAGTAGTCCCTCAGAAGACAAATTGTCTTAGAAACAGTTTTATAATTTTATCTACCTGGGGCTGGGAAGGTGGTAGAGTGTTTGCCTAGCATGCATGAAGCCTTGCGTTCAGTTCCTCATAAACAGAAAAAGCCAGAAGGCACTGTGGCTCAAGTGGTAGAGTGCTAGCCTTGAGCAGAAGAAGCTCAGGGACAGTGCCTAGGCCCTGAGTTCAAGCCCCAGGACTGGCAAACAAAAAAACAAAAAAACACTCTGTCTGTCTGTCTGTCTGTCCTATCGCTGGTCCTGTGGCTTGAACTCAGGGCCTGAGCACTGTCCCTGAGCTTTTGTGCTGGAGGCTAGTGTTCTGCCACTTGAGCCACATCTCCTTTTCCAGCTTTTTGGTGGTTAATTGGAGAATTGTCTCAGGGACTTTGCTGCCCAGGCTGTCTTGAACTATGATCTTCAGATCTTAGCCTCTTCAGTGGCTAGGATTATAGGCATAAGTCATCAGCTTTTCAGTTACTTTAGCTCTGAGTCCTTCTAGCCTGTTGTCTTCTCCTGAATAGTCAGTTAGCCTTACAATTTTACTTAAATTTGTGTCATTGTTCTCTAAGTGTGCTCTGTGGTATTCCTTTAATAGTGGTTGCCACTATGTAAGGGAAATTGCATTGAGTACATCAAAATTTTAAAGTGAGGGACCAGCTGGTGACTTTTTCCATAGGTCTTTTAAGTTCCAAAGTGTTTTGTTATGCACATAAAAGTTAGACTTCTTCAGAGTTTGGATAGCATCAGAGCTAGTCATATTTTCTTTCACCACTGGGAAAAAGAACATCTTAGTTTTTGTCTTTACTATCATATTTAGATTGTTAGGTTTTTGATTTACAGAGTTTCAAATGTTATTATTTTAACATGGGAGAAAATGAAAAATGATTATCTGGTATCTTTTTTTGGGGGGGGGGTCCGGTCGTGGGCCTGAACTCTGGGCCTGGGCGCTGTCCCTCAGCTCTTCAGCTCAAGGCTAGCGCTCTACCACTTGAGCCACAATGCCACTTCCGGCTTTTTTCTTTTTGCTTATGTGGTGCTGAGGAATTGAACCCAGAGCCTCATGCATGCAAGGCAAGCGCTCTACCACTGAGCCACCTTCCCAGCCCTTATCTGGTATCTTTACACAACATAAATTTGACAAAGTTCAAGCCAAAATGTAAATTTTGTTTAGGAATATGTAAGTCCTCCATTTGCCATGTAAAAGAAAACAGAAGAGAGTCTAAAAGGCGCACTTTCTAACACATGAGTTATTAATGGGTTAGCAGAGCACCAGACGGTGCTCTGATACTGGTGCTGTAAGAGAGACCACATTTTCCTCCTGGTTGGGGCGGTTCTGGTTCCATGCCTTCTTTTTTTTTTTTTTTTTTTTTGTTGTCGGTCGTGGGACCTGAACTCTGGGCCTGGGCGCTGTCCCTTAGCTCTTCAGCTCAAGGCTAGCGCTCTACCACTTGAGCCACAGCGCCACTTCCGGCTTTTTTCTTTTTGCTTATGTGGTGCTGAGGAATTGAACCCAGGGACTCGAGCATGCAAGGCAAGCGTTCTACCACTGAGCCACCTTCCCAGCCCTTCCATGCCTTCTTTTAGGATGGACAGGTCCCACTTTCCCACGTGCCTGTCCAGTATGCCAGATAAACCTCGGTTGTCATTCTAATATTTAAACTGGTTGTGTTCTCCCAAACTGTGGGCTGATGGCGATAATAAAGTGGTAGATAGGACATGCTAATGTTGCTCTACCTATGTGTGGCTCAGATATAGTTTTAATAGAGGGTGTCCATTTTCCTGAAAATTGAGCTGAAGAAAAAGAATATTTGAAAGAATGTTGCATTCTAGGCATGCATTGACAATATGCTCAATTCTGTGTGAGTGAAAATATTGAAAAGTAGCTAGTGCATACTGATTGTAGTCACAGCTTTTGTCATCTCTGAGCTCTTGTTCTTCCAACTAGTGACAAGACAAGGTTAGATCATGGCTGGGGGACATCCCAACTTAAATTCTGTAATTATCTGAATGAGCCCTCTTCAGGTGTCTAAGGCCAAATTGTAATTTCTAACTCAGTTTTTTAATTTACAGATAAGTATGCACTTTGTAAAATGCTTTTGGTTTTGTTACAATAAGTGGATTAAAATGTTCTTTATTTCCATGTTGTTTCCATTAAATAAGATGAAAGTTTTCAAAGTATTTGCAAAATGCCAATTTAAAAAATATGTACCCAAGTATGGGATGTGCTGGGGGAGCACTGGACCAGGAGTACTGTCAACAGCAGACTGTTAAAGCTGTTAAAATTTTGCTGGCTTTTAATGTGTACTTTAAAATATATTGGGACAGAACTTAAAAAAAATTGTATTTCATTTTTTAAATGATCTCTTTAATAGGAATCTACAAGAAGGTAGATCAGTCCACAGAACCAGCTATCCAATAGAATTAGTGATTAAACCCAAGTTTATGTGTGCTCACACATTATATAAAGTACAGTTTGGGAGTGTTCATGCAATCTAATTAATTGTACCAGCAGTATTTGAATTCAGTTTAAACTGAAGGCTTGACACAGATGTGAATATAAAATGTTATGTATTCTGGCTGTTAAGTACTCTTTTTCTAGTACCCTACTATGGTAGTAAAAACTCGTAGCCAGTAGGATTCCTTTCCTGTTTTAAGTCACGGGAACTTAGCCTTTCTTTCAAACCATAGAGTCTCAGACCTTGTTACCTTCCCTATCCCACAGAGTAAGAGTACTGTGTTTAGCACCCATTCCCCAATAACCTCCGGTCTCAGCATTTGTCAGATGTCTCTAGGGAAGTGGTGTGTCCCTTGTCATATCTTTGAGAGTCTGTTAGCCTTTATGCTGCCCTCTCTGCCAAAGCCTTTTTTTTTTTTTTTTTTTTTTTTTTTTTTTTGGGTCCAGTCGTGGGGCCTGAACTCTGGGCCTGGGCGCTGTCCCTCAGCTCTTCAGCTCAAGGCTAGCGCTCTACCACTTGAGCCACAGCACCACTTCCGGCTTTTTTCCTTTTGCTTATGTGGTGCTGAGGAATCGAACCCAGGGCCTCAGGCTTGCAAGGCAAGCGCTTCTACCACTGAGCCAACTTCCCAGCCCTGCCAAAGCCTTTTGTCACATGGGTCCAAGGTTATTATAAGAGTATGATAAATGTCTGAAATGAAGCAATACTGTTTCTGTGGGCTTTGGTGAAATCAACTCTGGAGGAGAGACAGGGTCTTTAGATAACTACTTGTTGTTTACATTGTAATGACACCTAAAATAATAGTAGTTTTTAAGATCTGAGATCCTCCCCGCTGGCTCTTACAAACTCTGGGATAGACAATTTTTGCTAGGTAAACAGTGGCTTGGAAGGCAGAAGTTAGAATGAGAAAGGACTCTGACAATTGAAGCTGAAGATGAGAGTTTTCACCTTCTGTGGGTTTGTGTTGGACCACTACTTGGTCTTTATAGCTCTGCAAGTCAGGGAAGAAAATAGTCAGTACCCACTAATTACCAGGGCCCTCCATTTAAGATCCACAAGGAGAGGAAATATGCTTTGCTTATATTTACATCACTCATTCTTCCACAATCCTGTCAGAACCATTACTCATATGAAAGTGTGAGTAACTGCATAGTGAAACCCCATATAGCCATCAGTCCATCCCGTCTGTTGCAACAGTATAAAGGGCTTCCTCCGTCTTCCCTTTCCTATTCTTGGATCTTCTTTTTTTGTGTGCCAGTCCTGGGGCTTGAACTTGACCTGGATCCCATCCCTTTTGTGCTCAAGGCTAGTGCTCTACTACTTAAACCACAGTTTCATTTCCTGCCTTTTTGGTGGTTAACTGGAGATCAGCATCACTGGGACTTTCCTCCTCACACTGGCTTTAAACCTCAATCTCAGTTTCCTGAGTAGCAAAGATTATAGGTGTGAGCCACCAGTGCCCTGTACATTCTTGAATCTCCTTGAGTGCAGAAACTGCAGGGATTGGCCTTTGTTTATCAACCTTTTTGCCTTATTTTCAAACCTCTATTGGGATAATTTTCACTTGATCACACAAAAATACAGGTTAAACCTGAAGTATAGATTACAGACACATTTTTAGTTTGCAGCACAACAATAGATACTCTTCTTAAATTTGAGAAATTCATTTTATTTTTGTACAGGTACCATCCCTCTGCAAGTGAACAAATATATTACAAATCTGTGGTTTTAAAAAAAGTATTGCCATGTCTTCTTATGCTATTGTACAATCATTGTGTTTTCCTTATTTATTTGAATTGTATGCATATTGATTGACTTGGTTGAAAATTTAATTTCTGAAAAATAATTGAGTAAATCTTTCCATATCACCAATAAAAAAGCACAGTGCACAAGCTTAGGCTGACCACCACCCTCTTTGTGACTGCTAAACAGAAGTTTCCAACAGTTGTTCTGTAAAATAGAAGTGTCTTTTACCACTAACTCCTAGGCAAAGTGAAGGCAGCCACAGATTAACCACACCTTCTGCCTTTCTCTTCTCCTGTTGCCTAATTGAATTGTATTACATGACTTTGAAACTCTTGGAACACTAGAGCTGAAGGGGTGTGAGAGCTCCGTATCACTCTCTGCTTCTCCCCTTTTTCATGCATGGGGGGGATAAAGAGCTGTGAAATCTAAGACACACAGTACTCTAGCTATTCTACCTCTTGATTCTGGATACTTTTTGCTTGAAGGCAGTTGCCAAGAGGTGAAACTTGAGTGATGCTGAGTGTTTATAGTTTGCCAGTAGCAGTTATGTTCATGCAGGATAAGGGAAGAAGATAAGACCTGGGATTGAAGATGGTCTTTCTCCTTGCCGATCCCTGTTTCACTGCGGCCTTGAAATACTGAGGTAAGTCTCTTACCTAGATTCTTTCCACATATGTATGAGAAATATTTACTTGGGTCTATAAAGCAGTTTTCTAGTACTTATATTTTAATAAGGCTTATTTTGGGGAAAGTAAATTCACTATTGCTGATCACTCGCTTCCATGCACACATGCAGCATTCATGTAAGCATTATATAGTTTCCTCTAAAGCTAACATTGCCTTATGCCTTGAGTGACGTGTAGGGGTAGGGTGAGGATTTGCTAAATTTGTTTTCTTCCTTTTGCTGATTATTACCTAAACTAATGGAGTACTATGGTTGACCCAATTTGTAACAAGGCTTTCAGAACTCCTCTACTTCCTATAGCAGTACTCCAGCTTTATAGTCATTTAGTTCATCTTCTATAGACTCAAAAAGTGTCAGTAGGTGTTTTTTTGTTTTTTTCACTGCCTGGATTCTTAATGAGAGAAAGGAATGGCCCAGAGTGGCCATTAGCTTCTCTGGTTTGCCCTTTATTTTTAGTTAGTTGTGAGGCTTGAACTCAGGGTCTGGGCACTGTCCCTGAGCTTTTTTTTTGCTCAAGGCTAGCACTCTACCACTCTGAACCACAGCACAACTTCTGGTTTTCTGGAGCTTAGTTGGAGATTAAGACTTTTCTGCCCAGGCTGTATTTGAACCGAGATCCTAAGATCTCAGCTTCCTAAGTAGCTAGGATTATAGGTGTGAGCCACCTAAGCCTGGCTGCCCTTTATTTATTTATTTTTTTTAATTTCTTTTTTTTTTTTTTTTTTTTGTTGGTTGTGGGGCTTGAACTCTGGGCTTGGATGCTATCCCTGCACTCTTCAGCTCAAGGCGAGCGCTCTACTGCTTGAGCCACAGCACCACTTCTGGTTTTCTTGTGGTTAATTGGAGATAAGAGTCTCATGGACTTTTCTGCCAGGGCTGGCTTTGAACCTTGATCCTCAGCGCTCAGCCTCCTGAGTAGCTAGGAATACAGGTGTGAGCCACCGCTGCCTGGCTTTTTAAAAAGTTTCTGCTAAGGGATCCTCTCAGGCTCAAGAGTTGGCTCTGTTTGGAATCATCCAGGCCTCAGTTTATATAACAGGAGGCATAGATGTATGTTGAACACTGGGATCTGGAGCCTAAGAGCCACAGAGTACATACATATATGGCTAGCTCAGAAGATGGTGGTTTTAATGTAGAAGCATTTCATACTTTCGTGTGCTGTTTAAAGTTTTTACATTGCATCCCAGCAACTGGTTATAATGCTTTCTTTGATCATTGATTTCCATCAAAAAGCATAACATACATTAAGCAACATAAACTAGCTGTGTCTATCTTTGTATATATCAGGCTCAAAGCTGATGAAGATTGCCTGAAAGCAGGTGCTTTTCTGAGTCAAGGAGGTCTATTAAATAAACAAGGGAGGCAAAATCTCTTGTTTCTAGGCAGAGGTAATCCTAATCACGCCAGGACCGCCTTCCATCTCAGTGCTCTCACATTGCAACGACTCAGGTGTTGAATGAACTAAGTCCATGTGACAAGGTCAAGAGAGACTTGTAATATTCTGAAACTGTAAATGAAAAATTTGGTAATGCTGGCCTAGAAATCATTGTAGACTGGAGGAAACTGTGTACTTGAAGTTCCTACTCTTACCCCCTGGCCTTTCATTTTTCTTATTGTCACTGAAGGGGCATATTTATTAAAACCCTGTTTTAAAACAGAAGAGATCAACATTACACTATGCCTTAAATTCTGATCTTGGCCAATGTAATTTGATGTATGAGACCCAAATGTACAGGTAGTTTAGGATCAACACTACATAGCTACATACTCGTTGGCTCTAGCCAACTACAGTGAAACAGGTCACAAACCAAAAGCACATACACATTTTGGGTGCTTTTCAAATGATCCTGTCTCCTCCCCCATACCTTTTTTTCTTCTAGAAAGGTTTCCAAAACCTCTAATACATGCTTATAAGCATCATGTTTCCAAATATTAAATATATATATATGTATTAGCTATATTTAGCTGATGTTGATAAGCAGCGGTACCTTATATGCTTAAAAAAAAAGTCATACAATCCAGGGCATTTGGGGGTGGGCAGGAGATGGGTGAGAGGATTTGCCCTTCTGAATGTATGTCCTTGAACCATCAGCCCAGTTCCACTTGGAAGCTCTTCTTTTGTTCCAGGTGCACATAATAACTAACCTGCAGCTGGAGTCAATCTGCACCGTTATTTCAAGTCAGGGATTGTCTTCTTTCGTGAGTCAGAGAAAGTTCAGCAGAGCACACTGCAAGAGAGAAGCTCATCCCTCTTACGACTGCATGTCCCGGGAGGACCCATTGGCAGGGCTCTGTCTTACTGGGAGGAGGTCATAATGACCAGGAATATGGCTGTTCTTAGGTAGGTCGTATGGATTCTGGATATAGCTGGAGTTATGACCGAGGCCTTCTTGGACCACACTGATTGTGGGCTCTAAGGAATATAGTGAAAAATGAGTTCAGAGAACAGATTAGCTTTGGTTGCCTTGTTGAGAGGGAAGAGAGTTTTGTTTTCAACTGGTGGGGAGAAGAGCTAAGGGTTTATGAATCTATGACAAACTGGAGAACTGGGACTGAAGCTTGCTCAAGAGATGGAAAACCAAGGGAAGGGACTGTGCTGTCAGAATCCCAGCCCCAGGTCAACACCAAGAGAATTAGGATGCCTTAGAGGCAGGCTCTTCTCAATGTGCCCAGAAACATAGTTTAAATTGGGAGAAGGTAGAAAAAGGTAACTGAGAAACTTGCAAATACCAGTTTTGACTGTTTTCTTTTTCAAACCGGAATTTCTGTCAGTTGTATGTAACTATTTCCCACACCCACTATTCCTGCTTCAGATTAGTTGCAGTAGTTTTTCCCAGCAGAGCTGGCACACAATTTTGATTTCCTGCATTAGTGGGAGGGCAGTCTTGGACGAGACAGGTTTCACCTGGGGGATCCTTAGGAAAGCAACCGAGGAAAGGTGATGTCAAGGCAGGGTGAGAGTAAAGGGCTGGCTTGCACGTGATGCTGCACTATTGACCTGATTTGCACTGCGTCACTTATTCGAGACACCTACCAACTTCATATATATTTTTATTAGATGTCGACAAGGATGGCCCATCTGTGTACGGAGACCCCCTGTGCATAGGTGACTTCATTTCTACATAGCTGCTTTCTGGAAGCTTGCAGGTGAGGATGGGCGGGTCCTTAATTGTGGCGTAAGGGTTTTCACTGCTATTCAAGGAGCAAGTACTAGAACTGCACGCGGAATCTTTCATGTAATCTGCAAGGCAAGAGAGATTTCTTAGTACAAGCCAGGACAAAAGTCTTCACTTAAATACTAGAGACTTTTGAGTTCATACATGTTTAGGTTCCTGGGGCCTGAAGAGCCTCTGGGAATGGAGGATTTATTTGCCTGTTAAATGTCTTAAGGAATACTTGATTAAGGAGGCAGAGCTCTTTGCCCACAGACTTAAATTCAAGATGTTCATGGTACTTTCATATAGGTTGTTTTGTTGGTTTTTTTGTTTTTGTTTTTGGCCAGTTATGGGGCTTGAACACTGGCCTGGGCACTGTCCCTGAGCTGCTTTTTTGGTCAAGGCTAGCACTCTACCATTTGAGCTGCATTCCCAGCCCCACTGTTAAGGGGTTTTTTTGGGTCAGTCATAGGACTTGAACTCTGGACTTGGGTGCTGTCCCTGCACTCTTCAGCTCAAGGCAAGCACTCTGCCACTTGAGCCATAGCGCCACGTCCAGCTTTTTCTGCTTATGTGGTACTGAGGAATGGAACCCAGGCCTCATGCATGCAAGGCAAGCACTCTACCACTGAGCCACCTTCCCATACCACTGAGCCACCTTCCCAGCCCATAGGTTTTTATTTTTACATATGATAATTTATATTTTATGGGATAAAGACCCAGAGAGATAAAGTGATTGGCTAAAGGCACACAGCAGTAAATATCAGTGCCAAGTCTTGAACCCATGCATTGTGACTCCTTGGCCTGTGTTTTCTGTGCTATTTTAACGAGTTTTCTGATGATTAGGAAGGAAGCTTTGGTTCAGAGGAAGCTAGCAGACGTGTGTTAGAGCAGATGTCAGGAAGTTAGCAACTTTTAGGTGGCAAAATTAGTGCTATCCCTACCTGCTAACAGGAGCTCTGGACAAGTGGGAGCAAATGAAGCATATTAAAGTTGTAAAAAGCCTCTCAGTCGCAAGTTAGCCCTGGGGAAGTTACTGTTACCTAGTCGGGGCGTGGGGAGCATACTGCTCCCTAGTTCTCATTACTGCTCTCGGAAACCTTTCAACAGTGGCCTCCTTGGGTTTTGGAACTTCTGCTTTCTCTCCTGTCTCCTCTCTGAGCATCGTATCCAAGGCTTCAGGGTACAAAGAGATGCAAACTGGTTTCCAAATATGAGACAAAGGTCCCTTAGAGTCAGTGAGGGAAATGGGACTTCTTCAACCACTACACCCTTCCTCTTTAAAGACGGTCAGTGCCTCCTGTACACCATCCCAGGTGAATCAGGGCCTACCTGGAAAAAGCAATAAACTTGCCTGACAGCTCTGACCCTCAGCCAAGAGGCTCTTGGCAGACGGTTCCTAAAACAGACATGGAATTACAAGGGCTTGACAGTCAAGAGTGATTTAAGAGGCTTCCCATCTCTAAATGTGTAAAAGTAACTGGGAAACATTTTTGGACATCTTCCACCAAAACTATCATGGATGAACATTTTGGGTTGATAACTTATCTGTACTTTTTAATCCCAGCTTGGGAGGCTAATGAAAATGTTAAAAAGTGAAAGTAACATAGGGAGGAACTAGATGTGCCAGGGAGCCGTGGGGGTGTCACCCCGTGTGACTGAAGTGATTGAGGTGTGTGCTACCATGAGGAGTCTGAGTTTCTGTCATAACTGGTTGGGAGAGGTTTTAGTTTCTATTAATGTAGGTATCTCTTGGGCTATTTATTTTAGCAAGCAGCATTTCCTCAATCTTATACAAAATGTTTTTACCTGTTTGTATTTCCAGGTGTTCACAATGCTCTATACTATAGTAGAACAGTAATTATTTTCCCCTTTCCCTGCCTTATTGCTTATAAGTAGAGAATTGACTTGCTCAGGTCACAGCAAGTTCTAGAACAGGCTCTCTTCCCACAAATACGAGAGATGTTGGCTTGGGTCAGGTCTTAGGTTATGACCTCTGTAGCATGTGCTGGAGAGGAGGAGAAAGCATTGTTGTGGGACAGTAGTTTCAGTGAGTTCCAAGCAAGGACTGGAAGAGGCTCGAGAAGCCAGCTGCTGGCGAAGGGTCACGTGGGGCCGGGATCACCTGCTTGCCCCAAGCCAAGTCACTGCTTCTCAGTAGGTAATTTGTTTCTTGGTGGCAGAAAGTGGTGGTAATTTTAAATCTAGAGTACTCACGGATCCCAATTTGGATTCTCTGCACTCATCAGCCAAGAAGTAATGGCTCAGGCCTTGTTGTTTGAAAGCCTTATGTTACTTAAAGGCCGTGATTGGTTACTTTTTTCTTTCAAATTTGTAGAATAGTGATAGCTTACTCTTTTATAGTATTTAGTCTTCAATGAGTCACCAGCAACTTGTGTCTGAATTGGGCAGGGCAGGAAGGAATGTTGATAAGAATGTATGTTAGGAAGGAGTGAAGGACTTCTATTGCTGTCTCCTCTGATAAACAATCTAGATGTTTTTCCCTCTGAGGATCTTGTTACCCAAAGCTCTGCTCCTTATCACTGAATGGGTCACTTGCTGGGGGAGGGCCCTCAGTTATACCTTCTTGTGGTTATCCTGGGATTGATTAAGCTATGGTGATGGAGGCTCCTTAACGCTCTAGATCAAAGTCTTAAAAAAAGACCCTCAGTCAGCTGATGGTACTCTGTTTGCATTCACCAAGGCTGCTTTCAAGATTTGAAACATAGGGGCTGGGAAGGTGGCTCAGTGGTACAGAGCTTGTCTTGCATGCATGAGGCCCTGGGTTCGATTCCTCAGTACCACATAAAGAGAAAAAGCCGGAAGTGGTACTGTGGCTCAAGTGGTAGAGACCTAGTCTTGAGCTGAATTGCTGAGGGACAGTGCCCAGGCCCAGAGTTCAGGCCCCACGACATACACACACAGATTTAAAGCATAAATTGTAGTTATCTAGAGAAGGAGATACACCTGAATGGTTAAAAAAAAAAAAAAAAAAGCTAGGTGGGGGATGGAGGTTAGGTTCAAGAGCTAGTGGAGAGACTGAATGGCTTAGAAAAGTTCCAGAGGACAGGGAAGGGCCTGGCCAGTGGGAAAGCTCCACCTTCTAGAAGGCACTCTCTGCTCTGCTGAGTCAGCCACCTGCCAGTCTGCGGGGGAGGGAGGGGGAATAACCAGCTGGCTTAGATACTTCCTCATCCTTACCGCCCATACCCACCCCAGTCTCTGCCCTTCAGGGCATTTTGCAAAGAAAGGGAAGCTTCCACTCTAGCTACCCTAGTTGGAGGGGAGTCTCTTCTTGTTGGCCTGTAATTAGCATGAGATCTGAAGGCTTTGTCCAATGAAGTCCCTGGCATTTTGCTCACATTAATTCCTACTTCCTGGCAAACACCAGGTAGTTCTATGCTATCTAAGACCCAAGGGCCTCCTAAAATGAACCCAAACATCTTAATAAAGAAGCACAAATCCTGAGAGGAAATGACTTCCCCAACCTACCGCGTGAGTGGAAATCTGAAATTATGTACTGATATCCAGTTAAGGTCCCACTTACTTAAATGTAGAGGGAAACCCAGACACATCTTTCTCTTGCATCTAGGATACTAGAGGCCACACTGCCTTTTCCTTTCCAGAGCCATAAATCAGCATCCTTCTCTAGATAGTCAGGCCATGAGGAGAGGGAAGAGGTAGTCTGGGGTCAAAAGGAGAATACTGGCTGTGAAAGAGTTACGGGATCCTAGCTCAGAACCCAAGGTTACTTCAAGGAGAGACATACAGGGAGGAAAGTGGCAGCCACCTATGAAAAGATGCTGGAGGACTGGGAATGTGGCTTAGTGGTAGAGTGCTTGCCTAGCATGCATGAAGCCCTGGGTTCGATTCCTCAGTACCACATACTCAGAGCCTGGTGGCACTATGGCTCAAATGGTAGAGTACTAGCCTTGAGCAAAAAGAAGTTCAGGGACAGAGCCTAGGCCCTGAGTTCAAGGCCCGGGACTGGCCAAACAAACAAAAAAAGGTGCTGGAGAACAATGGTTTCCTCTTGAGCACTTGGAAATGCCTGCTGGACAAGCTGAACATGAAGCAGTTTACTGTGCTAAAGTGGAGAATGGGAGACAGAGGGTGTTTAGTGTGTAAATAAATAGCCTCACTCAGCCTCCCTAGGACAGTGAGTAGAATAGTAAGTACCAGGAAAAAGAGTGGACACTGACTAACATTTAGGTGGTCAGAACTGGAAAGGGCCTTGGAGATGGTGTTATTAATGCCTTCCTTTGAGGTGGGGGTAGGGGTGGGGGCCAAGTAATGAGGTTTGAGCTTGGAGCCTGCTAGGCAGAGATTCTACTGCTGAGCCAAACCTCCAGCCCTTTTTTCACTGGTTGTTTTTGAGATTGGGAAGGGAGGGAAGGGAGGACATCTCATTTCCAGATATGTGCCTGGACCTCAACATTCCTATATTGTTTCTTTCTTTCTGTAGCTGGCATGATTGTTGTGCCTCATTATGCTCAACTTCTTTTTGTTGAGACTGTTACAAACTTTCCTGACTTGGCTGGCCTAGAGCTACTGTATCCGCCCCTGCCACCCCCACCCCAGTCTTAGCTAGGATGACAAATGTGTTACCACGCCCAGCTATTGGTTGAGAAGGGGTATACTGAACTCGCCCGCCACCTTTCCCCCAGGCTGGCCTTCAATCAAGAGACTCCCGATTTTAGCCTCCCCACAAGTAGCTAGGATTACAGGTATGAGTCCTCAGTGCCCAGACAACACTTTCCTTTTTAAAGAGAAAGAAGCCAAAACCCCAAACAGCGCTGTGTCAACGCCACACAGCAGAACTGAAGCCCAGATCTCTTTCACCTATGGACTCTTAACTTTTAGTTGATTTGTCTTTGAAACTTCAGGAAATAGTTTAATGCGTGGTACAAAGCAATTACACAACAGCATCTGTACTGTGTACTTCTAAGTACATTTTTTGTTGTTGGTGGTTGTGGGGCTTGTACTCTGGGCCTGGGCTCTGTCCCTGAGCTCTTCAGCTCAAAGCGAGTACTTCTACCACTTGAGCCACAGTGCCACTTCCAGTTTTCTAGTGGTTTATTGGAGATAAGTCTCACAGACTTTCCTTGCCCGGGCTGGCTTTGAACCACGATCCTCAGATCTCAGCCTCCTGAGTAGTTAGGATTACAGGTGTGAGCCACTGGTGCCGGCTGACATTTTTCTTTTTAAAGTCATTTGTTCTGATGTGTTGGCCCTTAATACTCGGGTACACAGTTCTCTTTTCTCATTTAAGGGATGATTATAGCCAGAATAGTGAAACGAAATCTGGCTGCCTTACCTGCTCACACAGATGCTCAGATGTCCAGGCCTATAAAACAGGAGTGAGATGGTGCTGAGGCAGGGGCACTGCTTTCCTGAGCTTGGTTTTACATTTATGGTTTTGAGTTGAAAAGCAACCATCCTAATCACAATCACAGGATGACAACGTACATAGGAAAGTTGTGTGCTCATTTATTAGGTGTCTGGGCCTGTCTGAGCTTATTCCACATCTGAGTCATGCACATTCTCAGAGCGGGGAAGGCCCTCAGAGATCTTTTGGACAAATCCCTACTTTGTTGTTTTGTGGTTTTGAAACTGGGTCTTGGTAGGTAGCCTAGGCTGGCTTTATATTATAGATTGGCCTCAAACTCAATCCTTCTGTCCCAGCCTCCTAAATTACTGGGATTATAGGCAGGTACCATCACACCTGGCTTCCATTCTTGGAGAAAGGAACTAAGATCCCAGGTCACAGTGATGAAATAATAGACCTGTCTGCTCTGTGTGCAGCCTCACATACAGGAAGGGGGCTTGTCTCAATTTGGATGGTTTAAGTCAAAAGTCTCAGAAAATTGCCAAGGGAATAATTGCCCACAGGCTGGCTGGGGGCATATGTGTGACTGCCTGTCCTCAAACAATTCTCTTGGGCTTAAATATCCTACCAAATGCTGAGAAAGCATTACTCACTACTACAGCTGTCCCTTATTCACCCGTGTGTGTGTGTGTGTGTGTGTGTGTCCAAGGATTGTGTGTGTGTGTGTGTGTGTGTCCAAGGATTGTGTATGTGTCCTCAAACAATTCTCTTGGGCTTAAATATCCTACCAAATGCTGAGAAAGCATTACTCACTACTACAGCTGTCCCTTATTCACCCGTGTGTGTGTCTGTGTGTGTGTGTGTCCCCAAGGATTTGAACTCAGGGCCTGGGCACTGTCCTTGGGCTTTTTTGCTTAAGGATAGCTCTCTACCACTTGAGCCATAGCTCCACTTCTGGCTTTTTTGTGGTTAGTTGGAGATAAGAGTCTCATGGACCTTCCTGTCTGGGTTGGCTTTGAACCATGATCCTCAGATCTCAGCCTCCTGAGTAGCCAGGATTACAGGTATGAGCCAACAGTGCTTGGCTTCACCTTACTTCTGAAAACTGTCTTCCCAAGGGTTATAGCCAACTAGTTCTCCTTGGTTGGGAAGTGGTTAGACCTTGGGCTAAGGTTGATCTGCAAGATCAGAATAGTAACCTGGGAAATCTGGATCATTGTAACTAGTGTTTTCTAAATAATTGGGTAAGAAACTGCATAAGGATTCACTGAAATAGCCATTACAGGCCCACTCCATACTTCCTCAGATCTGAGCCACCTGTACCTGGTTGGAGACTTTGAAACCGAGTTAGGACAGCCCCATTACACTAGTTCTATCTGCAAAAAAAAAAAAAAAAAAAGCCTTCCTATCTATGATTTTATTGAGCACTTTGTAGGACAGGCAGTAGAGTAAGACTGGCAAAATCACCTCAACCTTGTCTGTGAGAAGACTGCCCCGGGGCTGACAGTTTTAATTTAATGTAATTGTTAAGATGTCGTGCAGAGGGGTTCCCATTTCATGGAGTTGACAGTCTTAAACGACTGTTAACAACTGACAGAATTCCAAAGCCTTCTCGTTTCTTTCCTGGCATTTAAACCTAAGATCTAAACTGGGGAAGGACTTGATCTTTCACTTTGGCTTCATTCCCCTATAGACTTTCTAGAAGGATGAAGTGAAGTCAAAAGTCTCAGAACTTGAAGTTACTGTAAATGTTAGGTTGTCTGTCTTGGGTTCTCTGCTCTTGGGAGCAGCCTTCCTCAAGGGTGAGAGCCACACATTATTAACAGTGGGTGTCATTTTCATTTCTTGTGCCCCAGGAAGGCAGCAGGTGCAGCACAATGACAGGAGGCCTCAGGGGGCAAGTAGACTGACTTTATTTCAGGTTTTATAATCAATTTAACTCATACTAATTGGTTGGATAATGGCGTTCTACATTTCCACAGACATTTAGTTGGCATCTATAAAAGAAACCCCACAAGCGTTTGCTAAGCAAGTGCGACTGAAACCGAAAGATGAGTTCATTAATATTACGATTGTTCCTAATGGGCAGAGCTACCCAGTGGCCCCAGGTCCTGTGGTCTTTGAGCTTTTTTGTTTTGTTTTGTTTTGTTTTTTAGAAATGGAACTGGGATACGCAGTTTCTCTCAGGTAGAATTTCTGGCCATTTCCAGATGTGTGCTCTTTGTCTTGCTAAGCCCTTTGTAACAGGACGTCAGGTTTGGATACTGTACCTTTGAAGCCTTTGTCCATAATGTATGTGTTCTGACGTCTGTCCATTCCACAAGCACCTGCGTACAAATCATACAAGGAAAGAAAATGGGGCGGTGAGGTTTTAGATTGCCTGGGGGTCTTCCCCTCTCCCTTTTTTCCCCTTTTCTCTTATCCAGAAAATAGTTTGCTAGAAAACCTGAATTATTTTGAGCAGACAAGACTTCTTAACATAAGCTACAGCGCCCCCTAGCACACACGACCTTCCCTTTAGGGGAATTCCGAAGGCCAAGTTCAAGGCTCCACTTGTAGAGTATGGATGCAGCTGTACTAGTTAATTCCTAACGTTAGGGAAGGATATGATGTTCCTAATTCTGTCCTGTTGGATTTAGGAATAGAAGTAGGGACAGTTTCTCACCTGCCTTAGCTGTCTTCTCCTGCCTGGCTCAAAAGAGAGGCAGACATGTCACCAGGTTCTTGATTAGTCATCTTTATAGGAAATACATTCATTCTCATCCATAGCTGGCTTACTCACTTGCCATTTAGGGGGAGAGGAGCAGACTATTTGCATATAGTTAAGACCTTTTTTTTTTTTTTTTTGGGTGGGGCATGAACTCAGGGCCTGAGTGCTGTCCCTGAGGTTTTTGTTATTGCCGGTCATGGAGCTTGAACTCTAGACCTGAACACTGTCCCTCAGCTCTTCAGCTCAAGGCTAGTGCTCTACCACATGAGCCTTAGCGCCACTTCTAGTTTCTGGTGGCTTACTGGAAATAAGAGTCTCATGGACTTTCCTGTCCAGGCTGGCTTTGAACTATGATTCTCAGATCTCAGCCTCCTCAGTTGGTAGGATTACAGGTGTGAGCCACCAGCGCCCTGCTTGTCTCTTGAGTTTTTTCACTCAAGGCTAGCACCCTACCACTTTGAGCCACAGCGCCACTTCTGTTTTCTGGTGGTTAACTGGAGAGAAGAGTCTCACAGACTTTCCTGCCCAGGTTGGCTCTGAATCCCAATCCTCAGATCTCAGCCTCCTGAGTTGCTAGGATTATAGGTGTGAACCAGTGGCACGTACTGCCAATGGTTTTCAACTCCAAGAATTCGTTTCTACCCTGTGCTGTACTGTGCTATCTTTTCCCAGGCTCCCACAACGCCTGGTCTTGAGCTTCACCAAGAAGCAGAGCTTTCAAGCTTCCTGAGCCAAGCTTGTATTCTCTTGCTACTGGTGATCTCAGAAGAACAAAACAGTCTGACATTCCCAGGTTGAGACATTAATGAGTGGCTCAGTCAAAGCAAAGTCCGTCCCTCCTTTATTCCCCAGTGCTGAACTGAGGACAGGATACCAAAAAAGGCATCCAGCAAGTGCTTACTAAAGTACAGTTTGGCTGCACTTTCCCAGGTTCCTGACACTGAAGACCAAACACTGCTGCCTGGATACCTCTTCCATGTGACTCTCATGTTGGTTTATAGGGGTTCACTCGGAGCATCTGCCTTATACAACATATTACTGAGTGACACAGCAGAACAAGGCCCAGGTTTTCCTAGAAGGACTATAGGCTACCTGCACCCTTTGGAAATATGACTGCAATGGTTTGTAATGCTGCCGTCTGTTTGGCCCTTCATTGTTGGCAAGGGCTTCCTTTGCCCTCCCTGAAGGAGAACAGTGGGGCTGTTAACTTTGTGTGTGTGTGTGGGGGTGTGTGTGTACTGGTCCTGTGGCTTGAACTCAGGGCCTGGGCACTGCCCTAGAGCTGCTTTACTCAAGGCTAGTCCTTTCCTACTTGAGGCAAAACTCCACTTCCGGCTTTCTAGTGGTTAATTGGAGATGAGTCTCCTGGACTTTCCTGTCTGAGCTGGCATTGAACCACCATCCTCAGATCCTAGCCTCCTGAATGGCTAGGATTATAGGTGTGAGCCACCACCACCAAGCTCTTAACTTTTTGTTTTTTCCTTTTTATGAAACAAGTGTTAGAAACTTGTTCAAGTCTATACCAGCAAATGTGAAGTTGAGTTGCAGTTAAAGCTCAGATCTCCCCCAAGTGTGCTGCCCTACTAGCATTCTGCCTGCGTGTGAGCTAGCAAATGACAGTGGGTGGTACTCTGGCTCCGGTGGTTGTGGGCTGCGGTCTGTAAAGCAGAGAGGAATCTGGCCTGAGTCCAAACGATGTTCCCATTCTGGCCAGAGATACCATACAGTGTTGAGGGGTGGCGCCTCATTGAGTGCCTTACTGTTCAAGGGACCCACAACAAATAACACAGCCTGCTTGGCCTGGGCTTAAATTCCTTGCTTCCCAGGCCTGCCCCAAAGTAGATGATTCAGACTCTTGATTCCCAGTGCTACCAGTGCCAAGGAACTTCAGGGATTAGTAGAGATGCTCACTTTCTCCTTGAGATTTACAGCCAGTGGGAGCCTCAGCTCAGGCTGATGACCTAGAAAAGCCATGTTCTTTGTTCATTCATTCTTTTTTTCTGTCTGTCACAGGGCTTGAACTCGGGCTGGGCACTGTCTCTGCAAGTTCTTTTGCTTAAGGCTAACTCTCTACCACTTTGAGCCATAGCACCACTTCTGGTTTTCTGGTGGTTAAAGTCTTACAGACTTTCCTGCCTGCGTTGGCTTTGAACCACGATCCTCAGATCTCAGCTTCCTGAGTAGCTAGGATTACAGGCATAAGCCATCAGTGCCAGCTGCATTCATTCCTTTGCCATTTTGTAATTCCTTGCCCTGATTTCAAGTCTGACTTGCCGAGTCCCCTTTGCCGTCTCTTTCAAGATACCAGGTTGGAGCTCAAGGAGTATTAATAGATTCTAACCCAGGTTCTCCAGATCTTTGCCCAACCACCCAATCTAGTATTTGAGAGAGAGCTCAGTTTAGACCACTGGTGGGTCTAGGGGGTCTCTCTGGGGGATATTAGGCTTTGGGGCAAGAGAGCCAACTCTTATCCATACCAACAGGGCCCAGAGAAACCCCAAAGGTGTTGACATCCCTGTCATTTCTCAGTGCTTCTAGGTCACAATTTGAGAGCTGTAGGGCGTGCAGTTATGACTTGTGCCCTCTACCAAAAGTAGCTTAGTTCATCCACACCCACCTACATGGTGAGAGCAGAGGATGATGGGGGGCTTTAATGCAGGCTGCCTTCTTTGGATGGGGCATTGGTGGGCGACTAGATCATGTTAGGAAGGAGGCCTCTACAGCAAAGAGTTCTGGGACAATGGGGGTGGTCCAAAGGGCAGGGATGGAGAGTAAAGCAGGTGCTAGGGCCTGGTCTGGGGGTGGGGGGGGGAAAGGGGGAGGGCTGGGGGGTCTGACCTGGTGAGTGTGGCTCAGCGGGGCGGCTGAGGTGTCTAAGTTCAATGTAGAAGTCCTCGGGCGGGTACCTGGCCTCCAGGGCACTGATCTGGAAATGGGAGTCTAGTGAGAGGAATGACAGGGAGGAGCCATTATTCCCAGGGTCTGGTATGGCTGGAGAGGGGTGAGAAGGAGTCAGGAGGCAGGGTCAGGGGAGAGGCAGCCTGCAAGGAATCCAGGCCTCTGGCTAAGCACTCAAAGGAGTCTGGGCTGGAGGAGCCTGTGGCATCTGCCACAGCTGAGGCCATCTGCCTTTACTTCCCGCCACCTCCACTTCCACCAGAACAGGTGCCCACCAGGGCAAGAAGCCCCTTGAAAGGGGTACCTTGGAAAGGCCTGGATTAGAGTTCCTTTTCCATCTGGAGTCCTTATAACCCAGCCCTAGCTATCTCCCCTGTAGTTCCCCAGGCATAACTACCCATTCCCTATACTCTTAAAGAAATGGAGGCGGCCCTGGGCTTCAGTTGCTAATGACAGTCAAAATGGGCCTGGTTGTTTTTTTTTTCCTCCCTATATCCCTTCTCCTGGGGGAAACCCATGCTTAGAACCTGTAACCCTCTTCCTTTGAGCTGGGACAGGGCCTCCCAACAGGGGAGAACAGGGGAGGACATGATAGGGAGGACCAGACTGAAACCACTACTGACCTAACACGTTCACATAGCTGTAGGGGGTCCAGCCTGCCGTGTCTCTGTCAAGGGACTTGTTACTCAGCTGTTTGGAGAGTAGGAGAGCCATTAATAACCTAGTGGCCCAAATGCCCCTCCCCAGCTGCCACTCGGCCCAGCCCCAGATCACCAACCCCTGGACCATTGAGGGAAGAGAAGCAGATGTTGCCTGAGGCTAGTGACATCATGAGCCAACCAAACTGTTAGGCTGCAGTTAGGGGATTCCCAGACGACTTTGTGTGGCAAAGGGGTAGGGACAAGATCAAGGCCACTTTGTGTATATTTGTGTGTTCCAGTCCTGGGGCTTGAACTCAGAGCCTGGATGTTGTCCCTGAGCTACTTTTGCTTTTTTTGTTTTTGTTTTTTTTTGGGTCCAGTCGTGGGGCCTGAACTCTGGGCCTGGGTGCTGTCCCTCAGCTCTTCAGCTCAAGGCTAGCACTCTACCACTTGAGTCACAGTGCCACTTCCAGCTTTTTTCTTTTTGCTTATGTGGTGCTGAGGAATTGAACCCAGGGCCTCAGGCATGCAAGGCAAGCACTCTACCACTGAGCCAACTTTGGCTTTAAGCTAGCACTCTTATCATTTGAGTTACAGCTCCACTTCTGGCTTTGTGTGTGTGTGTGTGTGATTAATTAGAAATAAGAATCTTGGATGTTTCTGCCCCAGCTGGCTTTTTCCTGATCCTCAGATCTCAGCCTCCTGAGTAGCTAGGATTACAGGTGTGAGCCACTGGTGCCTGGCAGCCGGGCCTCTTAAGAGCCAAGAATGCCTGAACCAAGCTGGTCCTGAGTGGGGAAGCAGGTCAGCTGAGCCCAGATTGAGACTTGGGCAGGATGAATCTCCTTTCCATGGTGGAGGGCAAGCCCCAGGGTGGGGGGTGTCTGGAGGCTTACAGTTCAGTTCTTCCTCTCCTTGCATTCATTCTCACAACTGCCCTTTGTATAAGGCCTGATGCTATCATTTCTTGCCTGGGGACCTGAGTGTGGGCCTTGGAGTGAGCCTGACAGCCACACTCACTTGAGGGCTTCCAGGCACTCAGTGCTCCTCTTTCATAGGGATTAGGCTGACAGTGGCCACCACCCCTGTCCTTGAGTCTGTTACTGTTGCTGTGGGTTTGGGCTGTAATAATCCCAGGTCTCTGGCAGGAAATGTAATGTGTAGTGCTGGTAGTCATTCTCCAGAGGGCACACAAGGTGCTGCAGAGCTGCTGGTGTATGAATGCTATGTCCCGGGCCCAGGAAAGATGTTCTAGAAAGCCAGTCTGTCCACTCCCCGAGTGGTCGTGCTGTTTGGAGTGTGTGTACATGTGTGATGTGTGTAGGTAGATGTCAAAGAGTGTGCAGCATGAATCCATTACACCTTGCCATGTTTGTTTCTGTTTTTGGCAGTATTGTACTGGGATTTCAGCCTTGGGCCTTGTGCTTGCTAGGCAGGCACACTGAACCAGGCCTCCAAGCCTTTTTATTTTGCTGGTCCTGGGCTTGAACTCGGCCTGGGCACTGTCCCTGAGCTTTTGTGCTCAGGGCTACCACTTGAGCCACGGCTCTGCTTCCTTCTGGCTTTTTGTGATGGAGATAAGAGTCTCACAGACATTTCTGCCTGGGCTGGCTTTGAACTGCGATCCTTAGATCTCAGCCTCTTGAGTTAGCTAGGTGCACAGGTGTGAGCCACCAGCGCTTGGCTCCAGCCTTTTTCCCCCCTACTTATGTGTGAGATCTGATCTCTTCTCCCAGAGGGCAGGCTTCCCGTTGTAGCTAGGATGACAGGCCTGTACCACCATGCCCAGCTTCTTTCTTTCCATTGAGATGGAATCTTGTGAACTTTTGTGCTTGGGCTGGCTTGGAACTATGATCTACCAATCTTAGTCTCCCCAATCTTAGTCTTCCTTGTAGCTGGAATGCTAGGTATGTGTCACTGCACCGTTATTCGTTGAGAAGGGGGAATCTCATGAACTTTACTACTCGCCTGGCTTCTGAACCCTGATCCTCCCAAGTAGCAGCTAGGATTACAAAAGTAATTTCCCAGCCTTTCAATCATCTTGATACAGATTCTGGCACATTACACGGTGTACTCCGTTATCTTCACATACAGACTGAGACAACTAGGCCAAGGACATCTAGCTATATTATCAGCTAGGTTATGCTGGGAGCTGTCCGGGAAGGACCTGTCCAGGAGACTGCATACTTGCCCGACTCCCTGTTTATAAGTGGGGGTGCGTTTCTTTCCTGAGCAAAGGGGAGGGCTCAAAGAACAGTGGAAGCTGGGGAATCAGGGACCCGGTACCTTGGTGGGGCTGTTCCTGTCCAGAGTGCTGGCCTGGCTGGTGGCAGGCCCCCCGCACGCCAGTGAGTGGTAGCTGGCATTGGAAAAGCACTGGGCCTGGCTGCTACTTTGAGACAAATCTAGGAAGAGAACAAGGTGCCATATTCCATCATATACCTGCCCTGGCATGAGACACCACCCCCCCCCCCCAAAAAAAAATAGTACAAGGGATGTTTATTGATTGTACCCTGCAAAGTGACACCTGAAACTCCCCTACCCCCAAGCTTCCTGGAGTTCACTGTGCCCCTGTCTATAGAGAGCCTGGGGTGCTTCCATCCTGTGGAGGAATGTGGGCTCCACAGGCTTCCATGCCCCTGGGCTTTCATTTAGGTCTGGGGTAACTCTTGCCCTTGCTTCTTTCCTAGGGTCAAAGCACTTTGTTCCTGTTCCTCAGGAGTCCAGAAAAAAACCTCCACAGGCCTGGGGGAATGCCCAAGGAATGCATGGGAAAACCCATCCTTCAGTTCTCATTATAGAAGAACACACACACACACACACACACACACACACACACACAAAGCAGATGTTGGCTTTGGCTGAAACCCAGGGAACAAGATCTGTACTTGGGGCACCTCAGTCTGTGCTGACATTCCTGCCATGGTATATCGCATGCAGCACTTAGTAGGAATGGTTCAGGAGGCTGGAAGCCAGCCAGCTAGGGAGATCTAACATCCTGTGCTCACCCAGGCCGGCCTATGCAGATGTCTGTGACCAAGAGACTCTAGGGTTCAGAGCATTTTGCCTTCTACTGTGTATATTAAGCCTGTCTTTGTCATCACAGCACCAGCCCAGGGCTCACTGGAGAGGAAGCATCTGGCCAGCTGCCCCAGGCTGACCCCCTCCAGCTTCCTCCCACGTTGTCCTACTGCTGGTCAAACTTTGCTACCTTAATTCCACTAACAGGGCCTCCTACGTCAGCTGCTTAGCTGAGGCTGCAGGAAACACCCTGTTCCCTAGCCTCATGATGATCCAGCAGAGGTTAACTGTGCCATCCACAGTAACCCCCAGTGCCCCCCCTCCACACACACGATGTGGCCCTTCTGCATTATGTGTGTGGACGAGGTATGGGGAGTTCCACACTCAGCTTACCTGACAGGGAGTAGTCGGTGCTGGTCATCCTCATGGCAGGGGTATAGGAGACACGGGGAGCCAGGTCCCGGCCCTTCTCTTTCTGTCGTCTCCGGCGCCAGGCGAATAGGCCCAGTAGCACCACGATTAGGAACAAGAGCAGCACGATGCCCGTGACGGCACCTACCGAGTGCCGCTCTGTGCCCAGAGCCGGGCTGATCTTGGTGTACGGATTCAGCTCCTCCATCATGAGGGCAGCTGCGGGGAGAGGGAGGATCTGAGCCTAGGGCCAGCCTGCTTGCTCTTCCCCTCTCCTGGATCTGGAGTTAGAAAACCCACGTGACCCCAACCATCACTGTGCCTCAGTTGCTTAAACTCTTACAAGGGGAGAAAGTTGTATGTATGTGAAACAATGAAAACGGCCTTTACAGCTGGGTGCCAGTGGCTCATGCCTGTAATCCTATTCAGGAGGCTGAGATCTGAGGATCACAGTTCACAGCCAGCCCAGTTGTTAAGTCCATGAGACTCTTATCTCCAATAAACTATCAAAAAGCCAGAAGTAGAGCTGTGGCTGAAGTGGTAGAGAGCTAGTTTTGAGCAAAAGCAGCTCAGGGACGGTGTCCAGGCCCTGAGTTCAAGCCATAGGTTTGGCACACACGCTTACACAAAGGCCTTCATGATTTCTTTTTCCATTGATGACAAAAAGCAATGGGTTAATGTAACTCATCCAAGATCATAAAATAATTGGCAGTCAGGAAAAAAACAGAATCTACCTCTCTGCTTACCAGTTGTGGGACTACCCACAGTTTGGTAAATTGTAAGATCGGGACCATAAGGGGGTGACCATAAGGGGGTGGCATTACTCAAAAAGAAATGTATTTATTACTTGATTTATGTAACTATAACCCCTCTATATCACCTTCATAATAAAAATAAGTAAGGGACCATAGCCTACCACCACCAAGGGGTCACGATCATCCAGTACTAGCTAGCGGGCTGCCTGTGTCTATATGTGTGTAGGCCTAGACCCTCTGCTGCTGCTTGGTCCAGTGTGGGGGTCACCTTCTGGCTCCCCAGCTGCCAGACCCCTCCTTGGCCATCAGCAGCTGGCTGAGTGGGGCTATGCAACTACTACCACATTGTTTTCAGTGATCACAGCCACAGACTGCATGGGCATGGCTATCTTCAAGGAAATGACTTGCCCAAGAACACTTCACAGGCACAAGAAAAACCTGGCAGCTAGTCTGTCTTTCCTGAGCCCTGGCTTGTCTTAGGGGGGAGCTCACCAGGGATGAGCACAGGGAAGCCATGACACTAAATTGTCTGCTGTCTCCCAACCCTCCCTTCTTGAGTGAATAAAGGGAGGAGTCCTTAGAAACCCACTCACATGGTAGGAACTTCTGGAGTCCCGCATGGGATCCTTTCCCACAGCCCTTGCCCCGGTACTCTGCCTCCTGCATATTACCTTGGTCACACCTGATTCCCTTGAATCCAGGGCTGCAATAACAAGTGCCAGTCACGTGGTCACAGGTGGCGTTGTTCATGCACTCACACAGCTGCTGACACCCGTAGCCAAAGGTTCCTGGGGCACATCCTGTGTGGCAGACAGAGGGCAGGCAGTGAGATACACCCATCCTCCCCTCCTCTGTGGAGGGGTGGCCATAGGTCTATTCCAACTCAGAGTAAAAGCCTGTTTACCTATAGCCCAATGGTGTTGCAACCAGCATATGAGGATGGACAGAGTATATGGCCCTGGTGGGGCAGGGTGCAATAGAGGAGAGGGCAGAACTTCCTCTCCCCTACACCCTCCTCCAACACCTCTAACCAGCACTCTCCCTGGACTGGATGCCACAAGGGCTTTAAAGAGAACCCAAGAGCCAGGCACCGGAGGCTCCCACCTGTCATCCTAGCTCCTCAGGAGGCTGAGATCTGAGGATCAAAGTTCAAAGCCAGCCCAGGCAAGTAAGTCCATGAGATTTATCTCCAATTAACCACCAGAAAAGACAAAAGTGGAGCTATGGCTCAAGTGGTAGAGCACTAGCCTTGAGCACAAAACCACAGAGACAGTGCCGAGTTCAAGCTCCAGGACCGATACCCTCCCCTGAAAAGAAACAAAAGAATGATGACTGAAGTCTGGGAATATGGCTTAGTGGTAGAGTGCTTGCCTAGCATGCACGAAGCCCTGGGTTCCATTCCTCAGTACCACATACACAGAAAAGCCTTAAAGTGGTGCTGTGGCTCAAGTGGTAGAATGCTAGCCTTGAGCACAGAGAGGCTCAGGGACAGTGCCCAGGCCCTGAGTTCAAGCCTCAGGATGGAAAAAAACAAAACAAAACAAGACCTGGCCTTCCTCTAGTCCTTCATCACCTCTTCACACTTGCTCTGCCTTCAAGGTCCATGGCCCCAAGTAGAGGAAGTGATTCTTCAGGCATGATTTCAGTCTCTTTCCCTAGCAGTAGCCACAAAAGTCAAGACTAGGGGGCAGCTTCCCTGCGGGAGCCACAGACTTGGTCCCAACTCCGGGATCAGGTTGGGTTGGCTTACTCTGTTCACAGTGGCGCCCGGTGAAGCCTGTTCGGCAAGTGCACTTGCCACTAATGTGATCACAGCTGGCACCATTCTGACACTGACACACACGCCCACAATCCTTTCCAAAAAACGCTGCTGGACAACCTGGAGGAACAAGATCTCAGGTCATAGTGGCGGCAGGAAAGATGGAACAAGTGTAGGGTGCAGTTGGGCCCCTCTCGACTTCTCTAGGGGCTACAGTAAGAACCTGCATCAGTGCCTTCTGAACCCTCCACACCATGCTGGTGGGGTATGTGGAGCTTCAGAAGCAAAGGCCAGGCCCCATCTCCTTGCTGTGCATGGAGAGTCTGGTCTGGCTGAGGGTTGGAGTACTTAGTCCTGCCCCTACCCCCCCCCCCCACCACCACCACCACATTGGAGTCCAGACTCTTCCCTCCCTCAGGACAGGCCATAGGCAAGGGCTCTGCCCAAGATGGCCAGTAGGTTGCAGCACAGGATTGGGAGTTGCTGAAGCCAGGAGGCGGGGCTTACGCTGGGTGCAGAAAAGTCCTGTCCAGCCCGGGGTGCAGTGGCAGGTCCCGTCCTCTGCGCTGCAGGTGGCTCCATTGTGACAGCTGCACGTGTGGAAACAGGCAGAGCCCCAGAAGCCTGGTGGGCATGCTGTGGGGGATGGGGATGCAGAAGAGGAAGGCAAGGTGGAGAAAGGAAGGGGAATCAGGCGTCAGATCCAGGATGCCAGGATGGACATGATGACCTTTCCTGGCTGTCAAGGGCTTGAGGCTCTCATCCCAGAGTTCCTTTATTTGCCTCTTGGTGGCCCAGCCTGGGGGGCCCTTCTGTGTGTCCCCTCTAGGGGGACCAGCTGATTTGAAGCATGTGGGTAAACACTAGCTTACAGTGTGTGCCAACTTTCCCACAGGCCCAGCCATCTAACTGGGACTGATGGGGTCTCACCATGAGGATGGTAAGTTCTCCAACAGGGCAGAGACTAGGTCCCTTCCCCCTTAAACTGGGGGGCTATTATCTGTGCATTAGACTGGGCCCACCTAGTCTGAACACATGCACTATCCAGGCCTGGAATGGCCAGGACATCATTTATCAATATCATAAAAATTCTAGCATGGCTGGGTGCTGTCATCCTAGCCCCTCAGGAGGTGGAGATCTGATGATCCCGGTTCAAAGCCAGCCTGGGCAGCAAATGAGACTCTTATCTCTCATGAACCACTAAAAAGCCAGAAGTGGAACTCTGTGGCTCAAGTGGTAGAGTGCTAGCCTTGAGCAAAAGAGCTCAGGGACAATGCCCAGGCTCTGGGTTCAAGCTCCTAAATCAGCACACACACACACACACACACTCCAGCATGGGTTCAAGCTCCTGAATCAGCGCGTACACTCTCTCCCTCTCTCCCTCTCTCTCTCTCCTTCTCTCTCTCTCCCTCTCCTTCCCTCTCTCTCTCTCTCTCTCTCTCTCTCTCTCTCTCTCTCTCTCTCTCTCTCTCTCTCTCTCTCTCCCTCTCCCTCTCCCTCTCCCTCTCTCTCTCTCTCTCTCTCTCTCTCTCTCTCTCTCCAGCATGCCAGACCTTGATCCTCTGCCCCAATACAAACTAACTCAGACTGCTGAGTTAGAATTAATTCTTGGGATTAATAGCGTTAATGGGACTGTCAACAATATCAATATCTTTAACACCATCATTTAACAATATGCATGGTCAGTCTTAGTAATGTTAGCTAGGGAGCAAAATGGGAATCAGGTAGCATTGCTATCTGCAGTGGGAGATTTCAGCCCTGAAGTGGGAGGTGTCAGGGCAGAGAGGTTCTGACTGGAGCATTCACGGGGTGGGCAGTGAGGGTGAGGGGCTTACCCTGTGAGCAGTCCTTGCCAATCCATCCAGGGAAGCACTGGCAGGAGCCATCGATGGGGCTGCAGGTCCCGTTGTTGGCACAGGAACAGAGCTGGGCACAGTCCTGCCCAAAGTGCCCTCCAGCACACACTGTGGGCACAGGACATGCTGGCACCGGCCCTCCCACGCAGGCCACCACCCACAGCTGTGCCCAGAGGTTTCTAGGCCGCAGCCATGATCATCCTTCTGCACCTAACTGCTTAGTGCCCCTCATATTCATCCTTGTAGCCTGCAGGAGACTGTTAGGAGCTCTTACAGAGGAAGGGGCTGGGCATGCGGGTGGGATCACTTGACAGGCTGGAAGTGGTGGGGGTGGGTGTCGCTCCTCTGTGCTCTGTGCAGTGCCTTTGCTTCCCATTGCCCTTGCTGTCCCCTACCCAAGCCATGATGGATAGAAGTGCTTCACATAAGCTGGGGGTATAGCTCAGTGACAGAGTACAACTCTGGGCAAGGCCCTGAGCTTCACCCCAACACTGTGCAAATGTTTCCCAAATATTAATTCACTTAACTTTGTAATGCTGTCATTATTATATGTCCTCATTATTCCATGGCTAACACCGCCTTACAGATGGGGAAACTGAGGCACTGGAAATGTTCAGCAACTTACTGGCTCAGTACAGTGTGTGTGTGTGTGTGTGTGTGTGTGTGTGTGTGTGTGTGTGTGTGTGTGTGTGTGTGTGTGTGTGTGTGTGTGTGTGTGTGTGTGTGTGTGTGTGTGTGTGTGTGTGTGTGTGTGTGTGTGTGTGTGTGTGTGTGTGTGTGTGTGTGTTGAACTCAGGTCCTGGGTGCTAACTCAGGTCCTGGGTGCTATTCCTTAGCTTCCTCATTCCAAGCTGACACTTTACTACTTGAGCTGCAGCTCTACTGGCTTTTTGGTGGTTCATGGGAGATTAGAATCTCATGGATTTTTTTTTCCCCTGCCCATGCTGGCTTTGAACCTCAGATCTCAGCTTCCTGAGTAGCTAGGAGTCGAACAGTGCCTTGGCAGCTCAGTACCTTTCAGCCAACCACATCAGCCTGTCTGTTTCTTGGCATTTGAAACAGGGAGAGGAACCAAACCTGGTTAAGGGTTTCCCTAATTTCCAGCCAGGTTCTCATGGGCAGGATGACCACACCGTCCTTGTTTGCAGCTCAGATTCACCTTTCAAAGCTTGCAGAAAAAATAAAAAATCACCCATCCTCCCTTTCCTTGCCTCTGGAAGATGATTTGTATGGGGGAATCTACCAAACCCTAGACTCATTTCCATGGGGAACAGGATGCTGGAGCTTACCCCCACTCCTCTAAATCTCCACCCCCAACACAGACTCTTAAGATTCTCTATCAGGACAGTCTTTTCTTTGAAGTCTTTCTCACATACACAAGACTGACACATTCACCCGCAGAGCTGCTAATGCGATCAGTCTAATACATTAATTGGTCGACTTCTTCGTTGAATCAAGAGCGAGCCAGGGGTGGGTGGGCAGCGTGGCTGGGAATAGAGGTCTCTTGCAAAGAAAACATCTGGTTATAGATTTAATCTATGTTTAATGATTCTGCACAAGTAGTGTCTGTAATTTGTAACTCGGTGGAAAGCCAGTCATTAGAAAAGTGTCAGTTCAATTTTTTACAAGGTTTGAGACTTAACCAGGGCAGTTGCCATTAATAGCAAACTCTATTAGATCTATATGTGGAAAATACTCATTAGGCCAATGGGCAATAAATCAGACAACGAGGATGCGAGAAGAGACTCCTCGGGCTGCCGGGGCCCTAATTTAGACCGGGCCTAGCTATATTGACGGGCTGAGTCTCTGATGTTTAATAAGTAAACCTCAGCCTGTCGGGTGATGATTAAACTCTCCTAGGAGGGTTTCAAGCAAATGAAACTGTCACATCTGTTTCCCTGGGGTCTAAACTTCTCATGACCTCAATGCATCGTGGAATCAACTTTCCACTCATACATATTAACAGGCCTCCCCGACTCAAATAGCCAAGCTCAGCAGGGATAATTCATCAAAAGAATGGGTTTCCCCTGAGAGGTAGTGAGC
Source organism: Dipodomys merriami (assembly GCF_024711535.1). Lineage (NCBI taxonomy): Eukaryota > Metazoa > Chordata > Mammalia > Rodentia > Heteromyidae > Dipodomys > Dipodomys merriami. The sequence goes on along the minus strand of NW_027206046.1, from coordinate 1,752,246 downwards.
TCTCCATCAAGAGAAGTATTTCAGCAGGGGCCAGATGTGATCCTTGCCGAGGTGACCTTGTAAGTTGCCATAAGCTCTACATTTACCTCTGATCCCTTAAATTCTTCCAGCTGGTATTCAAGGTTATATCCAAAGATGTTCTCAAGGCCCCAGCCTACTTTTATCAGCCACCTTCCCCTTCCATCTCCAGCCATTCACGACTGGCTGGGCAGGTCCAGGTCCAGTCTCTGAGCTTCTCCCAAGCTGTGCCTTTCACTTACATGGCCTGGAGCCCAGCTAGAATCCTGCACAGCCCTGCACCTCCCCAGACCATCCACACATGACGATCTGGCTCTAAGTAGCCACACGTGAGTGGTGTGTGTTGGGGGCCAGCTCTTGGCTTCCCCACTTCTTGCTAATGGTGAGGAATCTTTGTGAATGGTGTTATTAAAACACTGGGATGGGCTGGAAATGTGGCTTAGTGGTAGAGCCTCACATGCATGAAGCCCTGGGTTCCATTCCGCAGTACCACATACACAGAAAAAGCTGGAAGTAGCACTGTGACTCAAGTGGTAGAGTGCTAGCCTTATGCAAAAGAAGCTCAGGGACAAGGCCCAGACCTGAGTTCAAGCCCCAGGACTAGCAAAAACAAACAAATAAAAAAAAACCCAGTGGGGCAGAGCTGGGAGCTGGGAGTTCATGCCTGTAATCCTAGATACTCAGCAGGCTGAGATAGGAGGATTAGTTCAAAGCCAGTCTGGGCTGGAAAGTCTGCAAGGCTTTATTCTTCAAATAGCCACCAAAAAATCCAAATATGGAGCTGTGGCTCAAGTGGTAGAGTGCCAGCATTAAGTATAAAAACTCAGGGACAGAGTCCAGGCCCTCAGTTCAAGCCTAGGACCAGCACATGTGCACACCTGCACAAACACACACAAAAACCACTAGTATAGCCAGGTGCCATTGGCTCATACCTATAATCCTAGCTATGCAGGAAGCTGAGATCTGAGGATCACCATTTGAAGCCAACCCAGGCAGGAAACTTTCATGAGACTCTTATCTCCAATTAACTACTACAAAGCCAGAAGATGAGCTGTGTCTCAAGTGGTAGAGCACTAGCCCTGAGTGAAAAGCCCCAATACCAGCACAAAATAAACAAACAAATAATAACTACTGGCACTTTGAAGCCATGGTGGGAATATTTTATCTTTCAGAAATCTGCAGACATTACAAAGCATGGCATTTCCAGGGCGACAGTGATCAAGATGCATTATCCTCATAAACTTATGTGTTGAATTGAAACCCCTCGTGTTTTTGTACAATTACTTTAGATAATAAACATCCCCTCCCCCCAAAACAGAAAACAAAGCATGGCTTTTCTATATAGATGGCTAGTGTGTTGGCAAACCAATACTGGTGAGCTTTACCTCCCTATCCAACTCCTGCTGAGGGTGGTGGCAGCCTGGAGTTGATGGTATAGAGTCAAGGGTGAGGTAGGGCAGCATCCTGAGCTCCAGGGAAGTCTGTCTCCAGCCAATGCTAGAGCTGTCCCCATGCTCCTACAGCTTCTCTTGCCTTTCTTTGTGCCTGACACTCAGCACAGACACTAGGTATCTCTTCTGCTGGGTACCTGTTCATGTCATTTTCCCCTGCCTTTTGTTTTTTGGGTAGGACATGGGGCTTGAATCAGGACCTGGGCGTTAAGACTGAGCTCTATTGCTCAAAGCTAGCACTGTCCTACGTGAGCCACAGCGCCACTTCTGGTTTTCTGGTGGTTAATTGGAGTTAAGAATCTCAAGGACTTTCCTGCCATGGCTGGCTTTGAGCCTCGATCCTCAGATCTCAGCCTCCTGAATAGCTAGGATGACAGGTGTAAGCCACCACTGTCCGGTTTATTTTCCCTGCTTCTGGCAAAGCGTATTCGGAGTCCAAATTCATTTCTGCTACTTGTTAGCCTTGAGACCACAGGTGTCATTTTACCTCTCTGTGCCTGTTCCTTTCACTACATAATGGCATTCACTGTCTCCTGCCATGTGGTACTCCATCATCTTCCCTCCCTACCTGCCTTGTGCTTTCCCCAGCTGGTGACAGTACCTTGGTTGCAGAGGGCTCCAGAGAAGCCCGGGAGGCACTCACAGACACCGCTGATGTGGTGACAAGGCCCGCTGCTGTGCACGCAGAGGGGGCAAGGCTGGGCGCAGCCATGGCCATAGAATCCCGGGGAGCAGACTGAAGGGGCAAGGGAGAGGGTGATCAGTAACCCAATGGGAGCCCCAGGCAGCCGGGCCACCCTTCTGTTCCACATTGCGACAAAGGGAGGGCTTCAAAAGTGTGGGAAGAATCCTGGTGCTGGTGGCTCACACCTGTAATCCTAGCTGCTCAGGCTGGAGATCTGAGGATCCCAGGTTTGAAGCCAGCCCAGGCAGGAAAGTCTGGGACTCTTATCTCCAATTAACTACCAAACAAAGCTGGAAGTGGAGCTGTGACTCGTGTAATAGAGTACCAGCCTTGAGCACCAAGAAAACTTGAGCAAGAGTGCAAGGCCCTCAATTCAAGTGCCAGTATTGGCGTACACACACATGTCCACAACATGCACACACACACAGAGTGTAAAGAGTTGTATCTTCTACTTGGAAGGCCCAATTCATTTATTTTATTATTATTATTATTGTCTTGTGGTGTTACTGGGGTTTGAAGATTTCAAGTTTGCTAGTATTTCACCATTTGAGCCACACTGTTTGCTTTAATTTCTTTTTCAGACAAGCTCTTGTAATTTAATCCTTGGCTACCTCTGGCCATGATCCCCCTCCCCTCCCTTTACATCCAAGTAACTGGGATTGCCAGGTACTGGTGGCTCACACCTGTAGTCCTAGTTACTCAGGAAGCTGAGATCTGGGGATCACTGTTCAAAACAAGCCTAGACAGACAAATCCAGGAGTCCTTGGTCTCCAGTGAATCAGCAGAACGCCAAAAGTAGAGGCTGATACAAGTGGTACAGCACTAGTCTTGAGGGAAACAGCTAAGGGAGAGCATGATGCCCAAAATTAAAGCCCCAGTATCGGCACACACACACACACACCAGAAGAAGGAAAAAAAAAAAAAAAAAGGTAGGATTACAGGTATGCACTACTGGGCCTGGTAATTCAGACAGGACCTGCAATTTGGTCCTGTTTCTACCAAGGAGCTATTTGGTCCATGAACAGCAGCCTGTGCAAGGAGAGGACTAGAGAAAGAGGGGGACTGTAGCCCCCAGAGCCCAGCCCCCAGGCCAGCACTAGCTCCCGCTGGGAAGGGCTGGGGAATGAGGCACTGTGTGAGGTCTTGAGGTCCCTTGATGGGGGGGCTCAGACTTACTTCTCTGACACAAGGGTCCTCGGAAGCCAGGGGCACACTCACAGCTCCCATCCTCCGGAGAGCAGGAGCCGCCATTCTCACAGCTGCAGGAGATGGAGCAGTTGGGGCCCCAGCGACCTTGGGGACACGTGCTGTCGCAGCGGATGCCTGGGGGGTCACAGGCAGACATGAGTCAGTGGTGAGTGGAGGAGAGCAGGGAGAAGAGACCGTGACCAGACAGAAGATGATGGTGGCCCTTGCCTTTTGCACCTCACCTGGCCCAGGAGAAGTGGACATGAGCAGTGAGTACCCTTAGGGGGCGCATCTGTGTTAGCCCGAGGGCTGCTGGGCCTTGTTGGGCTCCATTGCAGTCACTGGGCAGAGTGGGTAGGCTCTTTCGGATTCTTTAGATCATAGTCCTCAATATAATGCATATATTTTGCATCATATATACACTTATGTATAGAAGAAATCTACTTTTACTGACTTTTCTTAAATGAGTCACAACCCAACAAACTGATTTTAAGGAGCCTCGGTTTGACAATTAGTAGCATCTAAGAGCCTGGATAGAATATCCCAGTAAGGAGGAAAAGTAAGTCAGGTGCCGTTACTCACACCTGTAATTCTAGCCACTCAGAAGGCTGAAATCTGAGGATTGTGTAATGTATTGTGAGCTTGCTGGGACAGACAAATCCTGGAGACTCCTCTCCAATTAAGCAGCAAAAAGCCAGAAGTAGAGGTAGGACTCCAGTGGTAGAGCAGCAGCTGTGAACAAAAACGCCAAATAAGAGTGTGGAGCCCTGAATTCAAGCCACAGTACCTGGGTGGGGAGGGAGGAGAAAGAGAGGGGGAAGGGAGAGAGAAAGAGGGAGGGAGGGAGAATCGGAGAGGGAAAAGGAAAGGGAGAAAGAAAGGGAGAGGAAGGGAAAGGGGGAGAGAAAAAGAGGGAGGGAGGGAGGGAAGAGGGTCAGGGGGTAAGGTAAGATCTATGGTCCTTCTGAGCTTAAGTAGAGGAAATCTCAGCCTGAAAGCTAAGAATTTTAAAGGCCCTAGGCTGGATGCCCAGCTCTGAGGTGGGCTTTCCTCCCAGGTAGAAAGGCTCCTAGTCTGCTAGGCATTAGATGAACAGAACAGAGACTCAGGAGACTAGCTGGGGCTTTGGAAGATGACTATCGGAGGCTCTAAGAAGAGCAGAATTAGTTTAAAAATCATGCCTGCCTTGTTACAAGGAAACAGAGGCCCAAGAAAGAAAGAGGGAGAAAGACTTAGATCCCAGCACACATGCAGCAGTAGCAAGAAGAGTAGCAGTGGGACCAATTTGAAGCCCAGTGCACAGGCCCACCTGGCCGGCCAGGAGCGGAAGGGAGGAAGAGGCCGCCAGGGAGGGACACAGCTCGCTCTCCTTACCCTCCAGGCTTCCCTCCTTCCCTGGAATGGCTCAGTTTTGCTGAGACATGCTGCTGCTCTCTGGGAAACAGGGTAGGGGCTTCCCAGGGTAAGGGATGCAGCAGGGAGGGGGTGACCCCCTTTCCCAGTGAGAATCTGGCAGTTCTATCTCCAGTGATGGAGGTGTCTGTGTCTGTGTGGGGTTTTAGGTAGCTGAGATGTGAAGCCTAGATAGGGCATCAGGGGTTAACTTAAGTCTAGTGCTTTAAAAACTGTGTGTAGGGGGCTGGGAAGGTGGCTCAGTGGTAGAGCGCTTGCCTTGCATGCCTGAGGCCCTGGGTTCGATTCCTCAGCACCACATAAGCAAAAAGAAAAAACCTGGAAGTGGCGCTGTGGCTCAAGTGGTAGAGCGCTAGCCTTGAGCTGAAGAGCTGAGGGACAGCGCCCAGGACCAGAGTTCAGGCCCCACCACCGGACCCAAAAAACAAAACAAAACTGTGTGTAATGTCATTAAAATCTGGTTAGCTCCCTCAAAATGAAGACAATGAAAGCTAGTATTAAAGGCATTTGCCGCTAGTACCTTGCCATTGTTTTATTTGTTATATTGGTACTGGGGCTTGAACTCACATGCTCTGTTTATACTTTGTTTTTCCCCAAGAGACCCCTTTGAGCCACAGCTCTATTTCCAGTTTTCTGGTGGTTAATTGGAGATAAGAGTCTCATAGACTTTCTCCTGCCCTGGCTGGCTTTGAACCATGATCCTCAGATTTCAGTCTCCTGAGTAGCTAGGATTTATGTACGTGTGAGCCGCTGGTCCCTAACTTCCATTTTCTTTATGAGAAAACCAAGGATCAGAGGAGGAAGTGGAGCTGTGGCTCCAAGCACTGGCCTTGAGCACAAAAGCCCAGGCCCTTAGTTCAAGTACCACAATCAACAATAACAACAAAAAGTTTATCGAGAGGTGTAAGAACAAGGGTCTAGTTCCACAGGACCCAGGTCCTCTGGCTGGGCAGAGGTTACCTGTCCATCCTGCTAGGCAGCAGCAGTGGCCCGTAACAGGGTCGCAACCATCAGCATGGCTGCAGTCACAACGTTCGGTGCAGTTCAGCCCAAATGTGCCATCCTGCGGAGCAGAGGGGAGAGAAATGACCAGAAAGTTCCAGGCTGCTATTGGTTTGGGATGACAGAACTGAGCCACAACCCCCACAAGAGGGACACAGTGGGAAGGCCTCTTATAACTAGGCATTAAAAGGGTCATGTCCCCCGGGGCTGGTGGCTCACTCCTATAATCCTAGCTATTCAGGAGGCTGAGATAGGAAAATCATGCTCCAAGCCAGTTTGCATAGTCAAATCGGAGAAGACTCTTATCTCCAACTAACTAGCAAAAAACTGGATGTGGAGGTGAAGCTCAAGTGGTAGAGTGCCAGCCTTGAGTGTAAAAAAAGACAAGGGAGAGTGTGAGGCTCCAACACTGGCACAAAAAATAAAATAAGGGGGCTGGGAAGGTGGCTCAGTGGTAGAGTGCTTGCCTTGCATGCATGAGGCCCTGGGTTCGATTCCTCAGCACCACATAAGCAAAAAGAAAAAAGCTGGAAGTGGTGCTGTGGCTCAAGTGGTAGAGCGCTAGCCTTGAGCTGGAGAGCTGAGGAACAGCGCCCAGGCTCAGAGTTCAGGCCCCAAGACCGGACCCCCAAAAAAATGAATAAATAAAATAAAATAAAATGGGCATAAAGTCACTCCAAATAACTATTTAGTCATATTAACAAGAGAATGGGGAATGGAGAGGAAGATGATAATCTTACCCCAGTTTTTAATGCTAGGTTAAGAGGGCTAAGATTATTAGTAATGTAATGATGACAATTTGGTTAATATTAAACTGTCAATGAAGCTAGGCACTGGTGGTTCATGCCTGTAATCCTAGCTACCTAGGAGGCTAAGGACTGAGGATCACAGTTCAAAGCCAATCTAGGCAGGAAAGTCAGTGAGATGCTTATCTCTAATTAACCACCAAAATGCCAAAAGCGGAGGCATGGCTCAAGTAGTAGAACGCCAGCCTGGAGTGAAAAAGCTTAGGGAGCGTGTCCAGGCCCTGAGTTCAGACCCAAGTACTGGCATCATAAACAGTCAATGATAATGCATGTCGTTGGTTATGACACATATCCACTGTGGGGGCTGACTGTGGCTTATTCTTTGCTCCTGGGGCGGGGGGAGGGGGAGAAAAAAATGGTAATCATCACTGGTCATGTGCTTATAAGGTAACAGGATGTGCAAAGTCAGGATCTGAATCCAGGACACAGAAGTCCATCTGCACTCAATTTCACAGCAGTTGGCTTAAAAGATGGAGACCCGCAGTGAGCAAGTCTGGGTGGTTCTTGCTGGACAATACCCCCAAAACCAGATCAGGGAAGTACAGACCCTTGAAACAGACATTGCCAGGACATCACTTGGACGTGGCCTGTCAGGACACAGCGTCTTTGCTGGCTTGGGGACTGTCCAGAGCTCTTCTGAGAATGATCCTGGGGCCACAGCTGATAACCATGCTGATCATGAACAGTGGGAAGAGCGGCACCTCTGTCTGCCCAAGACTTGCCATTTTACAGATGGGCAGGTTGAGGCCAAGGTAGGGAAAGCAAAAACCCACTCAGAGGTAAGGAGCAGCTGTAACCTGAAGCAGACTTCGCCACCTCTTCCAGTGCTCTCTTGTGTGCATTTCCCAGGCTCACCCCAGGGGAGAGGGGGGTGAGGGAACTCACCGGGCAGGGCAACTCGCAGCTCTCCCCCAGCCAGCCTGGGGTACAGGCACAGGAGCCATCGGTGGGACTACAGGATGCCCCGTGGGCACAGGTACAGCTCTCGTTGCAGTTCAGGCCCCATGTCCCACTGGGACATGGCAGGGAACAGTCCAGGCCCTGCCACCCTGGGGGGAAGGGGAGACAGAAAGGGGACACCATCACTTCTGCAGGTTCTGCAGGGCTTTCTGTCTGTGTGCTGTTGTTTCCCCATGTTCCATGGAGAACACAGCACAGAGGTCTGGAGAGCTTGGGGCCCAGGGCTTCCTGTAAAGAGTCTGTTCTGCTGCAGGCAGCTGGGTGGGTCCCAGCACAGAACAGCAGCTGAGTGGTGGGTTTCTTCTCCCTTGGGGGCTCAGCTGAGCTCATCAGGACCCTGTGCTGGTTGGTGACAGGCAGCTGCCCCTTCTCTGAAGTGGCCACTGGCAGCTGCCTTCACCTCCATGTATTTCCGTCCCCTCTTCTATCTGTCACACAGGGGCTGATCCTGCAGCTACCATAGATTAACCCAAGTGGACCTGGGCCAAGAACCAGGGACAGCACAGAAGCCAGGCAGCAAGTTCTGCTATTTCTTGGGCTGGGACTATGCCTTTTTTGGGAGGATAAGTACTAGGGTTTGAGCGCAAAGCCTCTGTGTTATTTCCCCGCCCCGCCCCCCACCTTTTTTTTTCCATTTAAGGCTGGTGCTGTATCATGTGGGCTACACCTCCACTTCCAACTCTTTTTTTTTTTTTTTGCTGGTTCAATAGAGACAAGAGTCTCATGGACATTCCTGCCTGGGGCTGGCTTCGAACTGTGATCCTCAGATCTCAGCCTCCTCGGTGGCTAGGATTATAGGTATGAGCCACTGGCACCAGCTTTGTTTTGGGTTTGAGACAAGGCTTTGTTCACTGTGTAGCCCAGGCTAGCCTCAAACTCAGATCCCCCTCTCAGCCTCCCCTGTACTAAGATCCCATATACCACTCCACCCAGCTTGGCCCAGTCTGATGGCACCAGGATCTGGAAGTTCGACCTTTTGTCTCTCCCTTACACATTCCTGCCATCCAGGTTCCCGGCACTGGCTTTCCTTAACTGGAACCTGTACAGGTCTCCTGGCCCTGAACAGAAATGGGTGGGATGGGGAGGGGGGAGGGGATGGGAAGAAGCTGCCTTGCCTGAACCTGAAGTGGACCAATCACCTGGGCCTGGGGGCGGGGCTTGGGCCAGGCACTTTACCTTCCTTGCAAGTGCAGGAGCCATCAATGGGGGAGCAGATGCCGTCGTTGTTACAGCTACAGACAGAGGAGCAGTTGGGGCCATAGGTCCCTGCTGCACAGGGGACTGTACAGATCTCTCCCTAGAAAGAGAAGGCATGAGTTTGGGGATCAGAGGTGGCCCCACGTTGGGTGCTGTGGCAAGCAGAAAAGATGTCCTCATGTCCTCTTCCCAGACTGTCAGGATGGTCCCTTACATGGCACAGAGGACTTTGCAGATGTGCAAAGATGTGCAGATGAGAAAACTTGATGGAGAGAGTGGCTGGGATTTCCCAGGTGGGCTTAATGCAATCACAGGACTCCTTAAAAGTAGACGATCAGCCAGGTGCTGGTGACTCACACCTGTTATCCTAGCTACTCAGGAGGCTGAGATCTGAGGATAGTAGTTCAAAGCCAGCCAAGGCAGAAAAAGTCCATGAGACTCTTACTCCAATAAACTGCTCAAAAAGGCTAGAAGTAACTCTGTGGATCAAGTGGTAGAGCAATAGCCTTGAGCACAAAGAAGCTCAGGAACATCTCCCAGGCCATGAATTAAAACCCCAGGCCTAGCCAAAAAAAAAAAAAAAAGTAGACAATCAAAGTCAGGTATCAATAGCTCACACCTATAATCTTAGCTACTCAGGAGGCTGAGGTCTAAGTAGATCACAGTTCCAAGCCAGCCCAGGCAGCAAAGTCGGTGAGACTCTTTATTTCCAATTAACTACCAAAAAGCCTAGAAGTGGAGGTGTGGCTCAAGTGATAAGAGTGCCAGCCTTGGGTGAAAAAAAGCTCAGGGACAGTGCACAAGCCCTGAGTTCAAGTCCTAGCTTATGTTGTCTTATACCACTAAATCTTTGTTATAGCAGCAGTAGAAAGCTAATACAATAGCCCTTACCAGAAGTACTTAAGGAACTGACCCCAGGAGTCCATGTTAGGTCAGAGCAGCATAGAACTTACTCTTTGCCTCCTAATCTTGTTTAATTCTTACCAACAACTCCATAACACACACACACAGTAAGTTGTCCCTATGTACCAGGACCACAAAGACAGTCTAGGCCAAGAAGATAGACAACAAGCACACAGGCCTGTACCAGAGGCCCCATCTCTTCCCCTGCCAGGCCTGACTGTGGTCTGTCAGCTCCCCTGCTGTCTGGAGGATTCTCATTTCTCACAGGGCCTCAGCCTGGTTTGAACTGTAGGCACAGTGTAATCCTCTTTCCACTTGGGTTTGCTGAAGACAGAACGGATTTATCTCCCAGCCCCTTCCCAGTGCCCTCCCACTCTTGTGGGCCCAGCCTTGGGTCTACCAATGGAGCTCCTAGAGAACTCTTTCCCTCCCTGCCAGGGGATGTGGGGCTCTTAAGTACCTGCTGCACCTCCAGGAAACACCATCAAACTAAAAGCACTAGCTGCTTACAGAGGAGAAATTCAAGCCAGGCACCAGCAGCTCATACCTGTAATCCTAGCTACTCAGGAGGATGAGATCTGAGGATCGTGGTTCAGAGCCAGCCTGGGCAGAAAAGTCCGTGAGACTCTTCTCATCTCCAATGAACCCCCAGAAAACCAGAAGTGGTGCTGTGGCTCAAAGTGGTGGAGTGCTAGCCTTGAGTGGAAAAGCTCCGGGACAGTGTCCAGGCCCTGAGTTCAAGGCCCACAACCACCACCACCAAACAACAAAAGGGCACATGGACTTGCCTGCCCACACTGGCTTTGAACCTTGATCCTCAGATCTCAGGCCCCTCAGTAGCTTGGGGAACACCAGAGCCCGGCTTGTCTGGCTGTTTCTATATTCACCCCAATCCCATCTCCCCAGCCCAACACCACAAATCCCAGGAGAGGATGTCTGCTGGGAAAGGGGGGGCGGGGCTTGCACCTACCACTCCTGCTCTGCGTCTTCATTCTGTGAATAAGAGATGGCTGTGAACTCTCCCTCCCTTTCAAAGGCCTGTTAATTATAGATGCAGCATTGGCTATTAACACCCTGAACTTGATTTGAAGGAGCTACTGGCAGCACAGAACCCTTGGAGCTAGTCCTTGTAAAGAGATACAAATCTCTCCTCCAGTCTTCCACCTTCCTCCCTCCTGGCACAGTGAGGCAGTGCCCGGTGGGTAATGAGTTATATGTTCTATTAAATTTGTTTCAAATGTTGTTTATTGAATTTTCTCCTCTGCAATATGCTGCTTTGTAGTTTGTTCCTGTTTGGGAAAATTAATCAACAGCTGGGCTTCTGGTGATCACTGTGCCCCTTACAGTGGGCAGGAGGTTAATGACAGATTTTTTTGGAGTGGGCAGAGGAAGAGGAGGAGGAGGAGGAGAGCATTTGACCCTTCTTCACACAAAAGGAGGCTATTCTGGAAGTTTATTTTGGACTCCCTTAAGTGTGCTCTGCTTAAGCAGATCTGGTTCTCTAGGTCCCAACTAAGGCAGCAACCTGTCAGTCCAGAAGAGATCAGCAGAGAGGACATGAGGACAAGCAAGCAGCAAGGAGGAGGCAGAGTAGGTCAGAAAGAAGCGGTCCTGAGCCTGGGTCAGAGCACATCTACCTACCCATCTATCCATCCACTCATCCTCCATCCATATCTACCACCCATCCATCTATCTGTGTACCTACCCATCTATCCATCCATATCCATCCACCCATTCATCTGTTTATTTACATACCCATCTATCCATCCATCATCTATCCAACCACCAGCCACCCACCCCATCCATCTATTTTGCATTCATCCATCATCCATCCATTTATCTATCCATCCATCCACCCACCCACCCATCCATCCATCCATCCACCCACCAATCCTTCCTCCCTCCATCCACACATCCATCCATTATTCATCCATCCATCTTTTTACCCACCTACCTACCCATCATCTATCTATTCATCTAGTCATTCCTCTATCCCATAAACATGTGCTGAGCATTGACAACAGGCCAGGCATCATCACTACCCTGGGTCTTGCTAATGACCATGATAGATCAAGGCTCTCTTCGTGTTCCTCAACTCTCCCCATCTTCTTACACCCCTGTGTGGTACTTTCCACTCTTGGAAAAGAAGCACTTTGAAAGTTCTGTGCGGGTGAGGCTAGGGTGGGCTTAACCAGTCCCCCACGTAGCAATGTCTTTGCCTGTGACATGTGTTCAGTTCATGCATGTTGGATTAATTCATACATCAGGGAATCTTGTGTGTGTGTGTGTGTGTGTGTGTGTGTGTGTGTGTGTGTGTGTGTGTGTGTGTGTGTGTGTGTGTGTGTGTGTGTGTTCGTACTGGGAGTTTGAACTCACAGCCTTGTGCTCTTGTTGAGCTTTTTGGCTCATAGCTGCTGCTCTACCACTTGAGCCACACCTCCAGTTCCAGCTTTTGACTGATTAACTGAAGAGTCTTTATGGATTTGTCTGCTGGGGTTGGCATTGAATTGTGACCCTCAGATCTCAGCCTCCCGAGTAGCTAAGATGACAGGCGTGAACCACTAGTGCCCTGTAGGAAATCAAAGCACTAGTATGTATCACATGCTGTGCTAAGTCCAGAAGGTACCAGGTGAGAACACAGCTCGGATTCACTAACAGCCAGCTGGGTGAAGGGACTTCCCTACTTGGAAATGGTCTGGGAGCAGCCCTGTCTGGTAGCTTCCATTGCCTCTCTCCCTTTGACTCCTGGAATTTTGTGGCCACCAGAGGGCACCTTTGGGGTCCAATGTCACCTCAGTGCTAGCAGCACCTGTGTGGTGAGCTTTACTGTGTGCAAAGCTCCCTGGCCTGATCCAGCAGCCATGGGGTTGCTCTTCCCCTTGCTCTCCCTTCTCTGCCATTCTCAGCAGACAGCAGGACCACAGGTAGGGAGCCTCATTTATGGTGTTTCCTGAGAAAGAGATGCACAACCCAAAAAGGAAGAACAAGCTTGGCCCACCAGGAGGCAGGGGGGCCTCTCCAGTGCATACCAAGCCTCGCTGGACCTAATTAATGTGTCACTGATAAAGCAGCTGCGAGGCTGGGGAAAAGCTCTGTATGAGTCATGAGGAGCAGAGAGCCACGGGGATAAGAGAGAGAGGGGGAGAAATGGAGGCCACTCTCCCACTGATTCCCCCTTCCTGCCTCCTCGTGGGAGCCGGTGGGGCTGAAGCCTGCCACCTGCCACCCATAAGAAAGAAGGGGCTGATGTTAAAACTGAAAACACCGGCAACATAGTCTCACATCTGTCCAAAATGAATAGGCCACCAGTGACGGTACCTGGACAGTTCCACAGAGTGGGCATTTGCACAACTCTAGAGCTGTCACTCAGTATAGATTTGCGTACAGCATCAGTTTGCCAGCAAACACAGTAGAATGTTTTTGGTTTTTTGGTGTCAGTACTAGGGCTTGAACTCAGAACCTGTGTGGTGGTACCTTAGCCTTCTTTATATTCAAGGCTGATGCTCTACCACTTGAGTCACAGCTCCACCCATTAAGGATTAATGATAGGAATCAAAGTCTGCGATGATAAAATTTCATCCCAGGTTAATGATAATAGTTCTTGGAATGACAGATTTTTATTTTTATTTTTTATTTTTTTTGTCGGCCGTGGGGCTTGTAGATTTTTATTTTTTAATTTCTTCTTTTTTTTTTTTTTTGTCATGAAGCTTGAACTTAGGGTCTGGGCCTGAGATTTTCTGCTCAAGGCTACAGCTCTACCACTTTGAGCCACAGCTCCATTTCCAGTTTTCTGGTGGCCAATTGAAGATAAGAGTCTCATGAACTTTCTTGCTCAGGCTTGCTTTGAACCATGATCTTCAGATCCCAACCTCCTGAGTACCTCGTATTAGAGGTATGAGCCATCAGTGCCATCAGTGCTGGGTAGGTTTAACCTACCCAGACCAGTACACTATGCCCTAGAGATCAAACAGAATTCACTGAGTCTCTCCTAGCTTTGGGCTACAACCAGGCTGGGACACTGGGCTGGTCCTGGGAGAGCATTCATGCTCCAAACCTCTTACACATAAGTAAAATTTGGGCTGAGGGCAGGGAATGTGGCTTAGTGGTAGAGTGATTTCTTGTCATGCATGAAGACCTGGGTTCAATTCCTCAGTACCACATAAACAGAAAAAGCTGGAAGTGGCACTATGGCTCAAGTGGTAGAGTGCTAGCCTTGAGCACAGAGAGGCTCAGGGACAGTGCCCAGGCCTTGAGTTCAAGCCTCATGACTGACAAGAAAGAAAGAAAGAAAGAAAGAAAGAAAGAAAGAAAGAAAGAAAGAAAGAAAGAAAGAAAGAAAGAAAGAAAGAAAGAAAGAAAGAAAGAAAGAAAGAAAGAAAGGAAAGAAAGAAAGAAAGAAAGAAAGAAAGAAAGAAAGAAAGAAAGAGAAAAGAAAAAGGCCAACAGAGCAGTAAAAAAAAAAAAAATAAATCTCTGAAATTTGAGACTCCATAAGTGTTAGGTCTGCAGGGGTAGGGGGTGGGGGAAATGGCCCCTCTGGGCACAAGACTCCTCTAGAAGTCCCCACCCAGCAGCTGTAACCCAGGTCACTGATGCACCTGGGGATGGTGCCCCCCTCCCCACAGTCCCTGAAGTCAATCTGTATCTGTTATGGCCACACCTCCTCCCTGCCTTCTCCCTGTATATCAGTCTCCATCACTAGTTCCCCCTCCACATGCCTCCATGGGACAGGAGGGAAAAACAGAGAGAGCTGAGGGAAGGGATGACATTGTCCAAAAAGAAATGCATTCTTTATATGACTTATGTAACTGTAACCTCTCTGTACATTACCTTTATAAGATTTTGTTGTTGTTGTTGGTCATGGGACTTGAACTCTGGGATACTGTCCCTCCACTCTTTAGCTCAGGGCTAGTGCTCTACCACTTGGCCACAGCGCCACTTAAAGTTTTTGAGTGGTTAATTGGAGATAAGAGTCTCATAGACTTTCCTGTCCAGGCTGGCTTTGAACCTCAATCCTCAGATCTCAGCCTCCTGAGTAGCTACGATTACAGGCATGAGCCACTGGTGCCCAGCCTATAACATTTTTTTTAAAGAACCTAGTGTATGTGTTTGTGTGTGTCTGTACACACATCTGCATATGTGGATATTGTGTATATTTTGCTCTGTTTTCTGTGTGGCATGTCCAACACAGCACCTATGAAAATCTACAATCACAATTAGGAAATCGGTGTGTGGTGACGGGGAAGGGGCAGGAAATGAGAAGCTGGTTTTCCACTCTTAGAGCTAATAGTGTAAAGACCTCAGTTATATGAAGAAATGGAACAATGAGAACAGGAAGTACCCACAAATCCCATCATCATCTGCCTCTCATTCTCCACCCACCTTCTCTCCTGGCTATGACTGGCCTTCTCTCTGTGGTTCCAGTTTAAAAGCCACACACACACACACACACACATGCACACGCACACACACACGCACACGCACACGCACGCACACACACGCCACCCACCACGGCAGGCCTGCAGGAGGGGAAATGTCTTTAAAGGACACTGGAAACCTTGTGTGTCAGAAATCCAATCCCTGCCCCATAGATCCTGGCTTTCCTGACTCCCTACCCCACCTTTCCCAGCTCAGATTTGCACATGACGGATGGACAGACAGGAGCTGAGAAAGAAGAGGGGGAAAAAAATGTGGAAAGGAGTTTGTTCATTTGGGTGATGGAGTGCTCACTCCCCCTCACCAGCAAGCAGGGTTCAATAATGGCAGACAGGCCTTCACAAAAAATTGCCGCATAAATAGATGAGCCCTTTAAGGTAATAGAAATGCTGTCGTTCTGAGGAGAAATATGGCCTCTGTTACTCCCCCAGGAGGGGACACTGGGCCCTTCCCCTCCCTCCCTACCCCCCCCACCCCTCCACCCCCACCTCCTGAACTCCCTGTCTCCATTACAGCCAAGGCTGGAAGAGAGCATCTGGACTGAAGGATGTCCAAGGGCCCTTTATCTCCCAGCCACAAGGGCTCCATGCTGGGAGGAGGCCAAGAAGACCATGGTCAGTGACTTCACAGAACTCTCATTGCAGGCACCACAGGGGCAGCAATTAGTCCCAGAGCAGTTCACGGGGTGCCATCAGGCTGGCTGCCAGGTGAGGCTTTAAATAAGGGATAGGGCACTGGTCAGCAGAGGATTATGGGGGACCTAGAAAATGGACTTGCCCTCACCTCCCAGAGCAATCCAGGAGCCCCAGTAACCTTGCAGTTCCCAGCTCAGAAAAGGCTACATGTAGCTCGCTCTGCTTCTTCCTCTCACCATACTTGCACTTGGGCCCCCAATAAACCACGCCCTCTTTCCCCAGTCAGAGACCCAATGGGACAAATAGCAAGAGCTCTTCAGCTCAAGGTAAGCACTCTACCACTTGAGCCACAGTGCCACTTCTGGTTTTCTGGTGGTTAATTGGAGATAAGAGTCTCACAGACGTTTCTGCTGGGGCTGGCTTTGAACCTCGAGCCTCAGATCTCAGCCTCCTGAGTAGCTAGGATTACAGGCAAGGGCCACGGGCACTGGGTGCAGCATCCATATTTTAAAGATGGTTACAATAGCTAACCCTTGTTGGATGATTATTAATACACATGGCATTCTAAGTGCTTGGCATGTACTAATGAATTTAATTGGCCAGTATAATTTTTTTTTTTTTGGTCCAGTCGTGGGGCCTGAACTCTGGGCCTGGACGTTGTCCCTCAACTCTTCAGCTCAAGGCTAGCACTTGCTCTACCACTTGAGCCACAGCACCACCTCTGGCCTTTTCTGCTTATGTAGTGCTGAGGAATCAAACCCAGGGCCTCATGCATGCAAGGCAAGCGCTCTACCACTGAGCCACCTTTCCAGCCCTTGGCCAGTATTCTTACATATTTATTTTTATTTGTTTTGTGCCAGTACTGGGGCTTGAATTCAGAGTCTAGAACTTTCATTTGGGTTTTTTTCCACTCAAGGCTGGTGCTCTGCATTTGAATCACAAACTCTAGTTCTGGCTTTATTTTTGTTAGTTGTGGGGCTCAAACTCAGGACTTGAGTGCTGTCCCTGAGCTCTTTTACCCAAGGCTAGCATGCTACCACTTTGAGCCACAGGTCTACTTCTGGTTTTCTGGTGGATAATTGGAGGTAAGAGTCTCAAAATGGACTTTCCTGCCTGAGATCCTCAGATCTCAAACCAACATCCTCAGATCTCAGCCTCCTGAGTAGCTAGGATTACAGGTGTGTGCTACGGTGTCTGTCCAGAGTCTGCTTTCTTAAAGCTTCTCCCACACGTTCCCTCAACAGCTCTTGGTGGAAAGGGAGAGCAGGTAAGAGGGGACAGCAGGACACCCATCCTACAATGTGGGCTACTCACATCCATCTAAGACTAAAGGACCACCTAGCTCCCAGATGAGGATCGTAAGGCCCAACTGGATGAAGGATCAGGTCCAAGGTGACAAAGCCCAGAATGAAGTCTCCAGAACACTCAGAAAGCAGCTCTTTTAATTAGCCCTTCACTAATTCCCTATAGTAAAACCTTGCAGTAAACGAGCAAAGAGATCAATTTGCAAACCATCCAACAGACAAGGCATTGCTAATTATTACTGACTGGAAGGAGCACTCTGTGGGGAGCCTCGGCTGAGTCTGCTCTGCTGATTGGTTGCCCCACCTACTTCACCCCAACTGGCTAATTGCAGGAAGTCTCTTTCATTCAGAAGCTGGGGGTCAGGAGCCACGGCTGATCCCAAGGCTCACTGTCCGTTCTGTAATCACCTCCAGCAGCATCCTGCTGACCCAAGATGGCTCAGGAAAAGCCTTTGTACAAGGGAAAATGAGTGGGAATTGGTGGGGGTCTCAATGGGGGCAGTGTGTCTCACAATCTATCTTAGTCCTGGTTCTCAGGAAGGCAGGACTCCACCGGCCCCAACCCCCTCTTCCCCGAAGTTCAAGGACAGGAAATTATTTACATCACAGATGGGTGGCTGAAAATATTCAGCTGTAGCTGCAAGCCTCTCTTAAGCCTTCCCAGGGCCTTCTGATTCTCCCCCTTGCTGAGGAGCGGTAATCAGGCAGGTGAGTTGGGGCTCTCAATGGAGCCATGACAATATACACGACCAGATCAAAAAGCCCCCAAGGACCTGACAGACTATGGATGCACACACCTTCTCACAGCTATTTACCCGGGAGGAGTGCGTTTCCTGATTCAGTACAAGGTTCAGGCACTGACCATCATCTTGGCTCTATCCAAGGTGCTGAAGCAATGTCTCCCAGTTGTAAACTCCCAGTGGAATAACTGGCAACCCAGAACCATTGTTTCTGTTCATTTCCCCCTGCTCTCCTTCCTTCCTTCCTTCCTTCCTTTCCTTCCTTCCTTCCTTCCTTCCTTCCTTCCTTCCTCCCTTCCTTCCTTCCTTCCTTCCTTCCTTCCTTCCTCCCTCCCTCCCTCCCTCCCTCCCCCCTCTCTTTCTTTCTTGTCAGTTGTGAAGCTTGAACTCCGTCCCTGAACTCTTTTCGCTCAAGGCTAGCCCTCTACCACTCTGAGCCACAGCTTCATTCCAGTTTTCTGGTGGTTTATTGGAGATAAGAGTCTCCCTGTCTGGGCTGGCTTTGAACTGTGATCCTAAGATCTCAGCTCCCTGCTAGCTAAAATTACAGGCAGGAGCTTTCATCACCACCCAACTTACTCGGTTTTTAAAATAATTTTTGAAAAAAAAATTGTGCCACAATACCGGAGCTCAAATTCATGGCTTTGCACTTTTGCTTGACTTAAATTTTGCTCAAGGATGATACTCTGCCACTTGAGCCACAGCTCCACGACCAGCTTTTTAGTGGAGATAAGAGTCTTATGGAGTTTCCCACCCAGGCTGATTTTGAACTTTGATCCTAACATCTCAACCTACTGAGTAGCCAGAATAATAGTCATGAGCCATCAGTGAGTCTCCAGCCTGGAAGCAATCTTTCTCCCTCCCTCCCCCTCCCTCTTTCTCTCTGTGAGTCCTGGGGCTTAAACTTGGGGCTGATGCACTGTCCCTGAACTTCTTTTGCTTAAGGCTAGCACTCTACCACTTGAACCATAGCGCCATTTCTGTTTTTTTCTGTTTATGTGGTACTGAGGAATCAAACCCAGGGCTTCATGCATGCTAGGCAAGCACTCTACCACTAAGCCACATTCCCAGCCCTGGAAGCTATGTTGAAAGGCAAATGTTCCATTCCATGGAAGCTTAAGGATACTGGACCCACAGGGAGCTTAGGCTACTGGTCCCAGGCTACACGGAGTGAACAGATCAGCCAGGATCTGTCCTAGATCTAGTTTCAGAGGCCACATACTTTCAACTGTACAAACCACTTCCCATAGCACAGCAAAAAAGCAAATAAACAGAGTCCTGGGGAGTGAGGGGGACTACAGGGCAGGCCCCATTTCTCACCAGGATTCACCCTCCTAGGGTCAAATTCCTCAGAATCAGACCTCACTAAAACCAACATAATTTACGAGGAAATAATGACAAGTAGTAAACAAACACATGGGGGGAAGTGTAGTAATCAGAGAAATGCAAATTAAAGCAACATCCAGGAGCCATTTCCTACCTAAGTCATTAGCAAATATTAAAAAAAAAAAGAAGAAGAAAGTAAAATTGTTGAGAGCTGGTGCGTGCAGAGTGGATTTATAAGAACCCTTGAGGATGGCAGCATCCATCAGGAGCTGTGAATATGGTGTGCCCACTGACCCGCAAATCACCCCCAAGGAAATAATTCAATGGTAAGGAAGGGGCTGGGTGGGGGATGCTCGTGCACAGATGCTCACTGTAGCACTGAGTGGACACATGGGAACAACTTTCTACCTAGCAACGAGGGAATGGCTGGGTAAACTGGCGATTTATCAGCTCCCTCTGTGTTAAACGCCATTTAAGGTGTGTGTATGTGTGCACGCATGAGCACCCATACTGGGTGCTTCAACTCAGGGCCTTGTAATTTTTTTTTTGCCAGCCTGGCTTGCAAGAGCGCTGTCTCTGAGCCTCTTTGTGCTCAAGGCTAGTGCTCTACCACTTGAGCCACAGCACCACTTCTGGCTAGTAGTTTATTGGAAATAAGGGTCTCACAGACTTTTCTGCCTGGGCTGGCTTCAAACATGGTCCTCTGATCTCAGCCTTCTGAGTAGCTAGGATTATAGGCATGAGCCAACAGCACTGAATGGCCTGTATTCTTGCTTGGCTTTTTCACTCAAGGTTGGTGCTTGATCCACATCTCTACTTCCAGCTTTGGGGGCGGTTAATTGGAGACAAGAGTCTCACCGACTTTCCAACCTGGGCTGGCTTTGAACCATAATCGTCAAATCTCAGCCTCCTGAGTAGCTAGGATGATAGATGTGAGCCACCCACCAGTGCCTGGCATGCAGCCATTTAAAACGAGAAGCCCAGCAGCTTCTATATTTCGCATTCTGCTTTCTTCTATCTCCTAAGACGCATGTGCAGAAGAAAGCGGACTGCAAAACTGCTGAGTGTGCTGTGGTATTATGATGTGAAAGTACTGTGTGTACAGGGACAGAGCTGAGCACAAGAAGACAGCCAGTGTTTCAGTATAGGTGGACAATGGGGAGACCCTAGTTATAACCACAGTCCTCAGAGCACATAGGGCCACACTCCTGACTGCCAGGGGGCCTGGTGAGGGCCAGAGAAGCCACGGGAGCCCCCTCCCACCTTACCATGAAGCCCGGGGCACACGTGCAGCTCCCAGTGATGCTGTGGCAATCGGCGCCGTTCTGACAGGTGCAAGGCAGCTGGCAGCCATCGCCAAAGTAGCCAGCAGGGCAGGACTCATTGCAGTGGTGGCCAGACCAGCCCGGCTGGCAGGTACAGGCTCCGGTTACCGGGTGGCAGCTGAGCAGCGTAGAGAAAGGTATAAAGACAGGATAGTTATAGGTGCAGTCATGTCCCTCCCTTCTGCCTGCCCCAAAGCTGGTCTGCCTAGGTAGTAGGATCGCACATCAGGGTCAGGATTAGAACCCAGAGCTTCTCATTCCCACATGGTTTTTTGTTTTTTGTTTTAATTTTTTTGATGCCAGTACTGGGACTTGAGCTCAGAGCTTCTAGCTCTCACTTGGCTTTTTTTTTTTTTTTTTAATTCAAGGTTGGAACTCTAACTTAATTCACACTGCTCTTACCAGCTTTTTGCTGGCTCATTGGAGATTAAAAACTTCTAAGATGTGTCTACCTGAGCTGGCTTCAAACTGTGATCCTCACATCTCAGCCTCCTGAGTAGTCAGGATTACAGAAGTGAGCCACTGGTGCCCGGCTAAAACTTGTTGTGCTCTTTCCAAATCTAGAGACCAAACTAGAGGTGGCCTGTTTAGTCCTTGGGGGTTTGGTGCTTTCCTCATACCTCCCTCAAGACAGGTAACTAATGGGGAGGGGCTGGGGGGCCAGGCAGGGGAAGAACACAATGACATCTAAGACTCTGCCAATGGGAGGCCCTCTATGTACAGCCTAAGTCCCTGCCTGCCCAGGAAGCAAGTTCTCCTCCTCCATCCCAGTCTGTTTAAATCACAGAATGGACCATTCGGCTGGAGGCAGGTACCTATTTGGGAGTGCATGCCACTTTCGCTCGTGTGTGTGTGTGTGTGTGTGTGTGTGTGTGTGTGTGTGTGTGTGTGTGCAGGTACCTATTTGGGAGTGCATGCCACTTTCGCTCGTATGTGTGTGTGTGTGTGTGTGTGTGTGTGTGTGTTTAGGTGTCTGTTGACTTGTTTGTCCTGTCAGCCCTGCTGGCTGACTGGCCCTTGTCCATGGTCACCAGCAGGGCCGTGGCACCTGGAAGATGCCGAGTGCTGGCTTGGCAGATGAATTAATGGACACTAATTGTCCACAGCCCAGCCAAACAACTTCTCTTTGGTGGGGGTTCGCTCAGAACAAATGAGGAGGTAGACAGAAATAGATCAGTCTTGAATAATAAGTGCAAAGAGCTGGCAGTCCATTTGGAAAAATGTTTAGTCTCCTGAACCATCAAATCTAACCAAGGGCTGGATGCAAGTAGCTCATGCCTGTAAATCCTAGCTACTCGGGAGGCTGTGATCTAAGGATCATGGTTCAAAGTCAGCCTAAGCAGGAAAGTCCAAGAGACTCTTATCTTCAATTAACTATTGAAAAGCTAGAAGTAGAGCTGTGACTCCAAGTGGTAGAGCACTAGAACTCAGGTACAGTGCCCAGGTTCTAAGTTCAAGCCTTAGTATCAGTGAGCACGCACACACACACACACACACACACACACACACACACACACACACACACACACACACACACACACACACACACACACACACACACACACACACACACACACACACACACACACACACTCTCTCTCTAAACAACAATTGGAAAATGCTTTATAAAAACAGTGGAGATCTAAAAACCATCAGCCAAGGTTTCTGAAGCAGCTTGAGGTTACGCATCAGGAGGCCTAATAATATTCCGATTCCTTTGTCTTGTCATTCCATTTCTAAGAATCTCTCCTAAGGAAATAATCATAGTTGTAGAGAAAGATTTATGCACAGAGATGTTCCCTGAAGCATTATAACAGTGGAAAATGGAAGCAATTTGAATAATAATAAATAATATGTGAGCTGGCTATTAAAGCACCAGGCATCGTGTACACATATTTCTAATCTTCAGTAAGCCGATTAATTAGTCATTTAAGCCTCTATGTCATAAATGGCATTTGGAGGTTATGTGACTAACTCCAGTGTCACACACTCAAGTCACATGCAGGTCTGTCTGTCCACATTCGCTTCCTTGCCCATCGGTGTCATTTTTAACAACAGATTCCTTGTTATATGAATTATGGATAAATAGAAGAAAGATACTAGTAAGGTGCCAAAGGCTCACGCCTGTAATTCTAGCTACTCAGGAGTCTGAGGTCTGAGAATCATAGTTTGAAGCCAGCCCCAGGAGGAAAGTCCATGAGATTCCTTTTTTTTTTTTTTTTTTTGGTCGGTGGTGGGGCTTGAACTCTGGACCTGGGTGCTGTCCCTCTGCTCTTCAGCTCAAGGCTAGCACTCTACCACTTGAGCCACAGCACCACTTCCAGTTTTCTGGTAGTTAATAGGAGATAAAGAGTTTCATATACTTTCCTTCCCTGGGCTGGCTTTGAACTCAACCTCCTGAGTAGCTAGGACTACAGGCATGAGCCACTGGTGCCAGCTAATGAGATTCTTATCACTCCACGTAACCACCAAAAAGCCAGAAGTGGAGCAATGACTCAAGTGATAGCGAACTAGCCTTGAGGATAAAAGCACAGAGACAGTGCTTAGGCCCTGAGTTCAAGCCCCGGACAGCACAAGAAAGAAAAGAAAAGAGAAGGAAAGGAAGGGAGGGAAGAAAGAAAAGGAAAGGAAGGGAAGTAAAAGGGAAGAAAGCTCATCATTTTCTAGAATATCTAATAATACCATGTAAAATAAAATAACTACATTCAGCCAAGATCCAAAATGTAGGGGCTGGGAAGGTGGCTCAGTGGTAGAGTGCTTGCCTTGCATGCCTGAGGCCCTGGGTTCAATTCCTCAGCACCACATAAGCAAAAAGAAAAAAGCCGGAAGTGGTGCTGTGGCTCAAGTGGTAGAGCGCTAGCCTTGAGCTGAAGAGCTGAGGGACAAGCGCCCAGGCCCAGAGTTCAGGCCCCAGGACCGGACCCAAAAAAAAAACCAAACAAACAAAAAAAAAGATCCAAAATGTAAAAAATACAGACACTGATGAAGAATGAACAAATTACAAGACAATGCCTGTTTTGATGAGAAATTATGAGGGACTAAATTACTTCTTTAAATATCTATGTACAGCCAGAGACCAGCAGCTCACTCTGGTCCTAGCTACTCAGGAGACTATGATCTGAGGACTGCAGTTCAAAGCCAGCCTAGGCAGGAAAGTCTTGGAAACTCTTATTTCCAATTAACTACCAAAAAAAAAAAAAAAAAAAAAGCTGCTACAAGTGGAGCTTTGGCTCAAGTGGTAGAGTGCCAGCAATAAAGCTCAGGGACAGTGCTTAGACCCTGAGTTCAAGTCCCAGTACTGGTACAAACATAATAAATAAATAAATGCCTATGTCTAGCCCGGCATTGGTGGTTTATACCTGTAATCCTAGCTACTCAGGAGGATGAAATCTGAAGATCATGGTTCAAAGCCAACAAAGGACACAAAAGTCTGGAAGACTCTATTTCCAGTTAAACAGCAAACAAAGAAGAATACCACCAGTTTGGAGGCATGGCTCAAGTGGCTAAAGCACCATCTGTGAGCAAGAAATCAGAGAAGGAGAACAAGGCCCTGAGTTTAAGCCCTAATACTGCCAGGAAAGGAAAGAAAAAAAAATCTGTTTTCTCTAATCTTCCCCCACTGAGTGTCTACCTAATTTCTAAACAGATGTAAAGCATTAAAATTGTAAGTAGAGGGCTGGGAATATGGCTTAGTTGTAGAGTGCTTGTCTAGCATGCAGGAAGCCCTGGGTTCCGTTCCTCAGTGTCACATACACAGAAAAAGCCAAAAGTGGTGCTGTGGTTCAAGTGGTAGAGTGCTAGCCTTGAGCAAAAGAAGCTCAGGGACAATGCCCAGGCCCTGAGTTCAAGCAAAGAATAAACCTCTAACAAATGAAATGGTAAGTAGATAGCAAAGAAGCATGGGTATAAATCATGAGTGCTACAAACTTTCCAACCTTGGCAGTTCTGGAAATGTTTCTCCCTGAGCCCCATGCCCTGTGGGACTGGGGGAGGTGCAGGACATACTTTCTCCTCCCACCCTTGGGCCTTCCTGTGCCCCACAGCCTTTCTGGGTCTCAACTATCAAGGGGGCCTCTTCTGGGATTTAGGATTAGAGTCAGAAGGACCCACTGAGTCACAGTCACAAAGACGGGACATGTTTGCCCTAGAAAGAGCCAGCAGGTCTTAGCTGCTCTGCCTAGCCCTGGGGACTCTTTAAAATGTCTCAGGCACCTCCCTGTGGATCCAACAGTAGCTTTTCTTCTGCTAGATGTGCCTTGAAAATGATCATGCCGGCATCCACACATGGCCCCCACCCTGGCCCAGGCAGCGTTGGCTCCCAGCAAGGCTCCCAATTCCCTTGGGTCATGCTGGGCTGGCTCAGGCCAGAATCTCAATGGCAGGTGTCGAGGCTGGTTCATTAGTCTCTGCCTTGCCCGGACACAGATTAATCACAAGTGGATAGAAGCTGAAAGCTGCACAATGCAGGAAATCTTTTTTCCGAAAGCATTTTCCTGCCTTTCTGTCGGCCGCTTGGTGATTTCTATCACGGCTGCATCCCATGGGCCGCGTCAAATCTTTCAAAGGGAATCCACAATCGTGGCTGCTGGAACTCATCTATGACAATGCAATTGTTGGAAGGGACGTGGCAGCGGCCCGGCACCCCAATACTGGTCCCAAGATTACGCTTTTGTGAAGGCAGATGGCTTCTTTGTGTGGGTCCCGCACCGACCTGATGAATGTCTTCCTTCAATCACTTCCATCTCGGTGGGGCAGTGTGGCCAGAGGGAAGGGGCAGGGAGTGTGGCCAGGGCTGGGTGGGCAGGGAAAGGCCCTGGGTGAGTCAGTGATTTGGTCTCTGGAGACTTACCATGCAAGTTAGACCGCTCATGCCTGCCACCCTAGCTACTCAGGAGGCTGACTGAGATCAGGAGGATCATGCTTTGAAGTCAGCCTGGGCAGAAAAGTCTCTGAGACTCTTATCTTCAATGAATCACCAAAAAGCTGGAAGTGAAGCTTTGGCTCAAGGGGCAAAGCTCCCGTCTTAAGCTAAAAAACTAATTGAGAGCTGGAGGCCCCGAGTTCAAGCCCAGCACTGCACGTACATGCACGCACATGCGCGCGTGCACACACACACACAGAGACAGAAGAATGTGTTTTGCTGAAGGCCTACTCTGTACCAGTCTGAGAGACAGACTATTTGTACCCTCAGGGCCCCAGGCTGGGGGGGGGGGTTTAGCCTCTCTGGAGGAGGCTCGGGCTACAGATTCTGAGCAATCTACCCAGGACTGGGCTGGGCAGGCACCCTTAGAACCCCCACTCTTAAGAACCACTATGGCTTTCAGCCCCTGAAACATGACAGACGTTAAAGACAGTAAAGCAAATAGCCATTAATATTGGATGGGCTGAGATTAGCGACGGAGAGGAGGGAGTCCGTCCAGATTAATAATGCATCAAGGGTTCCTTCCAAGGAAGATAAATTATGCAGGGCACGCTGGCTCAGGCACAGAGGAAAACAATAGCTCTTTCATTTGGGGCTCAGTTGGCTCTCTGTGATGGAGATTCTCCCTGTACTGGGCCCCAGTAGTTGCTGGACTTCCTGACCCTCGGAGGGTCCTTCCTCAGTTTCTCAGCAGCAGGGGTGGGCTATCCCAGGGCTAGCCTCCACCCCTGCAGTGTGAGTCAGCTGCCAATCCACTGAACAGCCAATTGGGACCCTGCGTGTGTGTGTAGAGCCCTGGGGCTCTAACCTTGCCCTCTACCCCTCCCAGATGCCAGCCACCTCCTCTAGGCAGCATCCTCCACCAGTCTCCCAATCTCTTATCTCACATTTGTGGGGGGCGCTGGGTATCATTCACTTACTGGCATATCATGGGCTAGCTGATAGAATTTCCCTGGTGAGGGACTAGCAATGTGGCTTAGTGGTAGAGTGCTTGCCTAGCATGCATGAAGCCCTGGGTTTGATTCCTCAGTACCACATACATAGAAAAAGCCAGAAGTGGTGCTGTGGTTCCAATGGTAGAGTGCTGGCCTTGAGCAAAAGAAGCTCAGGGACAGTGCCCAGGCCCTGAGTTCAAGCCCCAGGACTGGCAAAAAAAAAAAAAAAAGAATTTCCCTGGTGAAATGATGATGATGAAGATGGATTGTGTGTGTGTGTGTGTGTGTGTGTGTGTGTGTGTGTGTGTGTGTGTGTGTGTGTGTGTGTGTGTGTGTGTGTGTGTGTGTGTGTGTGTGTGTGTGTGTGTGTGTGTGTGTGTGTGTGTGTGTGTGTGTGTGTGTGAGAGAGAGTATATATTAGGGCTTGAACACAAGGCCTTGAATTTATTTCTTGCTTGGCTTTTTCCCTCAATGCTAGTGCTCTACTACTTTGAGCCGCACCTCCATGTGCAACATTTTGCTGGTGAATTGGAGATAGGAGTCTCACTGACTTTCCTACCTGGGCTGGCTTCAAACTGCAATCCCCAGATCTCAGCCTCCTGAGTAGCTAGGATTACAGGCGTGAGGCACCAGTGCTTGGCACTAACCACCCATTTATTAAAGGAAGCCAGTGGGTGCTATGGCATCGGGGTGCAGTCTGCGCCTCTCCTTCCCAGGCTTGGGCTCCAGCTACTGCTCAGGTGTCCCTGAGCCACCAAGGAGGCAGGAAATGGATAGAGGAGCGGTCTGGATGGTCTGAGGAAGCCTTGTCTACCAGAGTCCACTCTGTCCCTTGTCCCAGGGGCTTCTGTCCATGGTTGTACCTGATGGTGTTGTCCGGATGGCAGGGGCAAGACAAGGCGCAGCCTGGGCCATGCAAGCCCTCGGGGCACAGCCGTTCCTGGCAGCTTGGACCCTTGTAGCCCAGTTCACACTCGCAGGCACCGGTGGCGGGTGAACACTGGCCTCCATTGTGGCAATCGCAGCTCTGGGAGCACTGGAAGCCGAAGGTCCCAAGGGGACATTCTTCCTGGCACCTGTGGGACACAGACTGGGCTAAGGCTGGGTGGGCTCTCTTCCTCTGCCCTTCTCCCTCTGCCCAGCATGCAACCTTCTAGGCCTCCGGGCATGGCTTGATGTGTTCTACACCTCTGGGCAGCCTCCCCAGTTCCTCCCCTCTTTTAGGAAGCTCACTCCAGTCAAGCCTCTCTCCTGCCAGGTCTCCCCAGTTTGGGGGAGGGAGGGGAGGCAGCAATGAATGTGTGCTATGCGATTTCAGTGATGCTAAAGCCTTATCTGTTGCTTTCATTTTGAAGAAAAACAAAATGTGCTATGGTGCTAGGTGCTGGCCTAGCTACTCAGGAGGCTGAGATAGGAAGATCGTGGTTGAAAGTCAGCCCGGGCAGAAACTCTGGGATGCTTGTCTTTCATTCATCAGGGACAATGCTGGAAGTGGAGCCATGGCTCAAGTGGTAGAGCAAGGGGAAAACAAGCCAAATGAGGGCATGAGGTACTAAGTTCAAGTCCCAGGACCGGCACATGCAAAAAAGAAAAATGTGCTCTGGCTTGAATCTTGTTGGCTCCACCAAAATTCACATTAAGCTTTAACCACGATGCAACAGTAAAAAGAGGTACCATCTTGGGGAGATGATTGGGTCACAAGGGCCATGGGTTAAAGCCCTTATAGAAGAGTTGGAGGGAATTAAGACAGGCTTTTTCTTGGTCCTTCCATCCCTTCCCCCACCTGAGGACCCAGAGTTTAAGGCTCCATGTTGGAGTCAGAGACCAGGCCTTCACCAGTCACCACACCTGCCAGCACCTTGACCTTGAGCCCAAGGTCCCCAGGCTTCAGAGCTGTGAAAATTGGAAAACTGGGTTTATAAATTATCCAGCCTCAGGTATTCTGTCATAGTAGCACAGACAAGACTAAGACAATACGCAAGAGAAAATTTATCATTTTGAATCCATTAAGCGCAGTGGAGTAGCAGTAAATATATTCAGACGGTCCTGCAACGATTGCCACCATCCATCTCCACAATGTTCTCATTGTCAAAAATGGGATCTCCCCCACCCATGAACGATAAACCGTGTGCTTAAAAATACATTGTAAGCACTCAGAAATCAGATAGGTCTTAGAAGGATGGCAGGACACAGTTTAATTATTGGTGTTTTTCATTCTCAGCCGTATCTGAAATAACAAGGCATCTGATCACTGGTGCGTCTTAGGCTTGATAAAGTGGGGGGTGATTTCACATCAATGTATTATTTTGGGGGAAACTTTTTGGCCACATTGGGCTCTCTCATCTTACTGGGTGATGTATTTGCTCTCCCAGGAGGGGAGAAGTCCCCACACAAGGGCTAATTTCCTCTTCCTTCCTGGGAGCAGCAAACCCCTCAATGCACGGCTGGTCTCTCTCCCTGCAGTCTGTGAACCCCTGTTTGTGTCCTGCATAGATTCTGGTGGCCTCCGACCCCAGCCCCATCCTTAGCCTTGGAAGCAGTAGATGGTCTCATTGTGAAATTGAAGAGGCTGATGTGAAGGAGAGACTTCCATCCTGGCAAATGGCTCAGAAGACATCTTTTCCCGTCAATTTTGTGTGTGCATGCATCAGAGGCCTCGTGGAGAGAAAACAGGCAGACAAGACAGGGAAAGGAGAATGGTGGATAAGGGGATAAGATAGGAATCAGGAAGGAGGAGGGCAGGAGGGAAACTGAGGCAGAAAGAAAGGCCCAAGACCAGTTAGCCTTCATAGAAACCAGGCCCCCAAGCTCACGTCTGTCATCCTAGCTACTCAGGAGGCTGAGATCTGAGGATCTCCATTTGAAGCCAATCCACGCGGGAAAGTCCAAGAGATTCTTATCTCCAAGGAACCACCAAAAATCCGGAAGTGGAACTGTGGCTCCAAGTGGTAAAGTGCTAGCCTTGAGAAAAACTTGCTCAAGGACAGCGCCCAAGCCCTGAGTTCAAACCTCAGGACTGGCGCATAACAAACAAATTTAAAAAAAAAGAAAACCTGCAAAATCCCTGTTTGCACTATCCATTCCTGCTGGCTGCAAGTGTCTTCAATGTCAGGACAGGAAGTCACCTCCCTCTCACGGGGACATTCCTTCACAGGATGTATTCTACCTAGCCATGTTTTGGGCTATGAATGCACAGCCCCCTGGAAAGCCATCTAGAAATGAAATATCGACAACCTAACCATTTACATAATCAGCCTCTTTTTATTTTTTTTCCCTGACTCACAATTTAAACAACTTATTTATTTAGAGATCAAGCAATGACTGCTAATGAATTTTACACAAAGCATGCTAATCACGAGGCCCACGGAACAGAAGGGTAATCACTGCAGGAATTAGGTTTCTACTTAAACATCTTTCCTTCGCAACCTATCAGTCTAATGCGTCCGATATTGCCATTAACCACCAGATACATTGCTCAATTAAATTACAAAATGAGCTGCAAAAACCCTCGTTACATTTTGTGTTTAATTTGCACTGGATTCTGCCTATCCACAGAGGCCTGCGTTATTACACCCGCTCAACTGTAATATGCTCGTGATGATTTGGGGGTGGTCTAATACAGCTGTCACCCACAAAATTAATGGAGGCAATTTTACAAAATGTTAAACACCAGGCAGCCCGTTTAGAATGGGAAACCCACATGGCTACCTGGTCCTTGGAATGAACTCTACTGTGGTTGATTGGCAGAGCTTGCTAGAACGTTGCTTGGTTCGGGAGGCTTCTCTGTTTTATGATCATCTGCCAGATTCTAAGAAGAGAAGCTGAGTTGGGCATCGGTGACTTGTCCATTGTTTTTGCCTTAGTTATTTTTCAAACAGGGTCTCAGTTATTATGCCCAGGCTGGCCTGGACCTTGGGCTTCCTAATTATGTTTTCCATGTAGCTGGGATGGCAGGTATACATAATCACACCCAGCTATGGGTTGTGATGGGGACTTGTGAACTTTGTTTTTTTGCCTGAGCTGGCCTGTAACTATCATCTTCCTGTCTCGCCTACCTGAGTAGCAGAGATTGCAGGCAGGAGCTACGGTGCTCTGCACTCTCAGCTTCTATTTGCTTCTATTAGCATAGAGTGGCGGCAGGTGCTCAATTCCTTCCCCAGGTAAACAAATCCAAGGCAGCTGCCTGGATGTAAGAGGTTAAACTCTGTTGCCCAGCAATGTTCAAGAGGAAGTGGAAGTGTACTCATTACCTCACTCATGTAACTGTAACCCTCTGTATAGTATCTCTACAATAAAAAAAAATTAAAAAAAAAAAAAAAAAAAAAAAAAAAAAAAAAAAAAGGAAAAGCTAGGCACTGGATACTCATGCCTGAAAACCTAGCTACTCAAGAGGCTGAGATCTGAGGATCAAGATTCAAAACAGCCAAAGCAAACAAATCCAAGAGACTCTTATCTCTAACCAGCAAAAAAATGAGTGGGAAAGAGGGAACATCTGACACTAAGCAAAAGGAAAGGAATGTACATATCACCCGATGTGAAATAAATAATTGTATTGTCAAAGCTCATAGAACTCATAAACTTTATAGACCAGGATAAAGACAATTTGCCCTGTGAAGGTTAGAATGTGTTTGTGACTTTAACTAAGTATCACAATCCTATAATACTATAAAATTTGAGAAATTTATGTGATCACTTAATCACAATAAAAAAATTGCAAAAAAAAAAAAAAAAAAAAAAAACTCTGTTGCCCAGGGTGAGGAAAGGTGAGTTGCAGTAGACAGGAGGCCTCAGAACAGTTTGCGGAGAGCTTCCTGGGCTGACAAACCTCAGCAAAGCTGAGGTTCAAATAGAAGCAGTGAACAGGGAGGCCAGCTGATCCCAACTTACCTCTCTCCCATGTACCCGGCTGTGCAGTGGCACTGTCCAGTCACATGGTCACACTGCCCGCCATGGTGGCAAGGACAGTCTTGGCTGCAGTTCTGGCCAAACGTGCCTGGTGGGCAGGGCTGTGCACACACTGCTCCCTGGAACAGAGACACAACACAGATGCCACGCCTCCTTCCACATGCCTGGGAACCACGCCCATTGGACACGCCTTGACCACGCCCCCACTAGAACACGCCCCTTCAAACACCCCTGGTGTTTCAACCACACTCTCTGCTTCCCCTATACACAGAGAGCTAGCCACACATACACACACTGGCTCCCAAGTCCTCATCTTCCACATGGGAACCCCAAGGCCAGTTTGCTCATCAGTGACTCAGCACTCATTTAGTAAGTGCCTGCTGTATACCAAGTGCTGTGTTAGAGATTAGAGGTGTTAGAAAAAAAATGAGTAAGACTTTATAATACTCCCATGTACCGGGAGTGAACTACCAGGTTTCAGTGAGAGATTTAATTAAAGACATATTTAAAGTTGGACAACTTCAAAAAAACTAACATCTGGGAACAATTCTTTTCCCCTAGCAAGAATTAATCAGGCTGTGTTTCATGCCTATAATCCTAACTACTCAGGAGGCTGAGATCTGAGGATTGCTGTTTGAAGCCAGCCCAGGCAGGAAAGTCCAAAAGACTCATAACCAATTAACCACCAGAAAACTGGACTTTGAGCTGGGGCTCGAAGTGGTAGAGCTTTATCCTTGACCCAAAAGCTTCAGGCCAGTGCACAGGCCCTGAGTTCCAGGCCCACAAATAACAAAAAAATAAAAAAAGAACTATCCAAGGAAAAGCAAACCACAGATTCTAGGAACTAGAGAGCCCAACAGAAGAAGAGAGGTGACAGGAAATCCGACCTTGACTCCAAACCCAAACAAAATTGATAAACCGAGTAGAAAGATGACTGGCATGGGCTGGGAAGGTGGCTTAGTGGTAGAGTGCTTGCCTAGCATGCATGAAGTCCTGGGTTCCATTCCTCAGGACCACATACACAGAAAAAGCCGGAAGTGGTGCGGTGGCTCAAGTGGTAGAGTGCTAGCCTTGAGCAAAGAGAGGCTTAGGGACAGAGCCCAGGCCTTGAGTTCAAGGCCCAGGACTGGCAACGAAACAAAAAACAAATACTGACCTATTTGCCATGAGGTTTTGGACTTCAGTTCAAGAGTTGTAGGGATAAATTAAACAAAACATCTAGGGACTGTTTATATAAATATGTAAAATCATTTAACTTAAACTTAGAATTATAATTCCATTGGGTCCGTAGGAGAAGGGTTGCTTGTGTTTTGTTGGTGTGTTCATGTGCTTCTAAATCTTCCTCTTTGACAGGAAGTCAATAGATGTTACAAATGTCTAAAACGAAAAAGTCAAGGAACAACAGAGCCCAGGCACTGGCGGGTGGCTCACATCTATAATCCTAGCTACCCAGGAGGCTGAGATATGAGGATCACAGTTTGCAACCAACCTGGGCAGGAATGTCTGCTAGACTCTTATGTCTGATTAAACCAGCAAGATATGCGAAGTGGAGCCGAGCTTCAAGTAGTAGAGTGCCAAAGTTGAGTGAAAAAAGCTAAGCACCCAGAACTGGCACAAAGAAAAAAAATTAAAAAATGGAATGCCTGTCATGTAGAAAAATGGATGCTAGAGGAAACATCTAGAAGGTTTGGAAGTGGCTGCTTAGAGGAGTGTGTGGGATGGACCGGATTATTCTCCTCTTGCCCTCTCCCTCCAGTATTAGCCTGGGGCTTTCTGTAACTTACACTGTTCATAGGAGTGTTAGATCTTCATCAGACATCGAGTCCACTCCAGTCCTCCGCCACCCTCCTCAGCAGTAATGATCATTTCTCTTATGGAGATCAAGGATCATCCTCTGATGAATTCATCCATCAGTTCAACACATGATTATTAAGCACCAATAAACCGCCAACCCTTGATGAGAAAGCCTGCCAGGCCAGTCATCTGTCACCATCAGGTAATTGAATTGGAATGGATGAATGGGAGGTTTTCAGCTCAGCTACACAGACCAGACAGTGAGGCTGGGGGCGGGCTGCTGGGTGTGGGCATCCCAGGAGCAGCCTCTCAGCCTCTTGAGGGTGGCGATGTGTGCTGGGGACAGACCTCTGTCACTGAACACCACAAGTCTGGAGGAGGTGTGAGGGATGAGTCTTTTCTTAGCTACTATTCAAGTCTGTTGGAGCTGCGTGGAGATGCTAACGCTGGAAACATTTTAAGGCAACTTGAGGGGGTTATATTCATGCCTCCTCTCCCCATCCTTGAGTAGCACAATGCTCTTGTGCACATCTCCTCCTCCTCCTCCTCCTCCTCCTCCTCCTCCTCCTCCTCCTCCTCCTCCTCCTCCTCCTCCTCCTCCTCCTCCCCCTCCTCCTCCTCCTCCCCCTCCTCCTCCCCCTCCTCCTCCTCCTCCATCTTGACTGGCTAGAAGGCTGCAGATTCCTGGCCTAGCCAGTACTTCTGAATCATGCCAGGAGGAAAGCATATTCAACATTCCTAAGAAATCAGAAACCTTGAGACATTGCATGTGTGTGTGTGTGTATGTGTGTGTGTGTGTACACAAGCACTAGTACTGGAGCTTGAACTCAGGGCCTAAGCACTGTCCCTTAGCTTTTTCTGTTCAAGGCAGGCACTCTACCACTTGAGCCATGCCTGTACTTCCAACCTTTTCCTGGTTAACTGAAGATTAAGAATCTCATAGGCTTTTCTGCACAAGCCGGCTTCCAACTGTGATCCTCGGGTCTCAGCCTCCTGAGTAGCTGGGATTACAGGCGTGCGCTACTAGTGCCTGGCTCAGGCTCTAGATAAAGGCCCTCCTAGCAAGGACTCCCTATGGCTGGGCAAATGGGAATGGCCCGAGGTATTCTGGGGCACGGGAGACACGACTTCCCGATAACTCTTCTCTTCAGTATCTCAATCCTTAGGGAGTTGCACAGTGGGAGGAAGCAACCATACTCCCCCAGGCCTCTGAGTGGAGTTGAAGCCCATGCAGACCATGGGTGAAATAAGACCATGGGAGATGACAGAAGCTCCCAGTCTTTCTCCTCCTTGGCTGTCTCCCTGGCCCTAGTCCTTCCTGGAAAGTTTCTCAGGCCCAAGCTGTTGCTTCATGATACCATGACTCGGCATGCACCAGGGGTATTAATAATTCATGCAAATTTGCAAGTTAAATGCTATGTCAGAAATAGAAATGCAGTTGTCTACAATAAAATTAAAAATATAAAGTCCTCACATCCAAAGGTTTCTATGGACAGACTTTCTCATTCTCTGCAAGAACAAATCTCTTGCTGTGTTGGTGTAGAGGGTGACAAATACCTCTCTGATCTGACCTCCTCCCACTCACCTGCGCACAGCATCCTCTCCAGAGACACCTTCCTAGGTTCACCGCCACATGCTGCTGCTCCCCCCCACCGTCCCATTCCACCTTACTTATCTACCTCCAAAACCCAGCCTGCCTAGCTGGGGGTCACTGGAACCTGGCTGGAGATGTCTAGACCATTCCACAAAGCTATTCAGGGTAGGAATAAAAAAACCTCTGACATCTGCCTCTCTGTTCTCTTCAGAAGAGTCAGGTGCAAGTGGCTCACACCTGTAATCCCAGCTATAAAGGGGGCTGAGATCTGAGGATCACAGTTCAAAGCCAACCTGGGCAGAAAAATCTGTAAGACTCTTATCTTCAACTAACCAGAAAGCCAGAAGCGGAGGTAATGGCTCAAGTGGTAAAGTGCTAGCCTTGAGTAAAAAAGCTAGGGATAGCGTTCAGGCTCTGAGTTCTAGCCCTAGCACATACAAATATAAAAAAGACAGACAAACAACCAGATACCAAAAGCCTGGGATTAAGGAAACAAAGATTCACATTCAAGCTGGGCACCAGTGGCTCATGCCTGTAATCCTAGCTACTCAGGAGACTGAGATCTGAGGACCACATTTCAAAGGGAGTCTGAGCAGGAAATTCTGGGAGATTCTTATCTCCAATGAACCACCAGAAAACCGGAAATAGTGCTGTGGCTCAAGGGGTAGAGTGCTAGCCTTGAGCACAAAGAGGCTCAGGGACAGTGCCCAGGCCTGAGTTCAAAACAAGCCAAAAAAAAAAAAAAAGATTTGGATCAAGCTCTACTGCATTCTAACTAGCAGACTGGCCTGGCCTAAGTCACTCGGCTCTGCTGGCCTCAAATTCCTCATCTGAGAAAGGTCATGACAGACCAGTGCTATCTAAACGGCTTTGGCAGCAAGAGGTAGAGCTTGAACTCAGGGCTTGGGCACTGCCCTTGAGCCTCTCTGTGCTCCAGGCTAGCACTCTACCACTTGAGTCACAGCACCACTTCTGGCTTCTTCTGTTTATGCTGAGGAATGGAGCCCAGGGCTTCACGCCTGGTAGGCCAGCACTCTACCACTAAGCCACCTTCCCAGCTGGATCTCGTTTTTTTATGGGAACTGTTACCTAAAGTTCTCCACGCAGAAAATTGATTAAAATGAAGCCGTGGAGGTGGGATGGGAGCCAGACTGCTAATTATTAGGCTCCATACTTCCACCCTTCCCCCTAAGGAGCCATGGGCTTCCACGGGGAACACAAGAAATCCTTTGGTCTTGATCAATTACTTCCAGTGCAGCCGCATAGCCTTCCTCAAAGTTATCTGGGGAGCTTATTACACAGAGATCCCAGAAGGGCTTGTGAGAGCTGCCCCGCCCCCTCTGTATTCATGTTTGGCCAATACTGGGGCAGAGGATCTCCAAGGTCATTTCTTGCCGGGGTTTGAGATGGCTTCCATGAACCTGTAGGTGTCTCTCCTGTCTGCCCCAGACTCTGGTGTCCTCGGCCTCCAGAAATACCATTCTTTGCTCAGCAGCCTGGTCTCAACCCTGGGGAGGGAGATGGGTATGTCCCAGATCTGCCCTCAAATAAAGAACATCATGGGAGACACAGACAGAGCCTTAGCCTAAAAGGCAGCCTTGGTGAGCCTGCCCAGCTTTGAGGATCTTAGGTCTGCAGGAGAGGGACACACAGGACTTCGGTGGCTGAACAGGGCTGGGGGGGGAAGGGGGGGCTCTACGGGTAGAAGGTGGTATCCACAGATACAAATCTAATTGTATGCTGGTGGCTCATTCTTGTAATTCTAGCTACTCAGGAGTCTGAGATCTAAGGCTTGTGGTTCAAAGCCAGCCCCAGCAGGAAAGTCTGTGAGACTCTTATTTCCAGTGAACCACCAGAAAAATCACAACTGGAGCTGTGGCTCAAGTGGTAGAGCACTAGCCTTGAGCAAAAAAGGCTCAAGGATAGCACATAGGCCCTGAGTTCAAGCCCCCGGCTGACAAAAATAAAAATAAAAAACCAACAATTGCAAACTGTCTTTTTTTTCTTTTTTTTTGGTCGGTTGTAGGGCTTGAACTCTAGGCCTGGGCGCTGTCCCTGAGCAATTCAGCCCAAGGAGAGAGCACCACTTCCAGTTTTCTGTTGGTTCATTGGGGATAAGAGTCTCATGGACTTTCCTTGTCTGGGCTGGTTTTGAACCTCCAACTTCACATCTCAGCCTCCTGAGAAGCTAGGATTACAGGCATGAGCCACTGTCCCTGGCTGTAAACTGTGTCTTTTTTTTTTGCTTGTCGTGGGGCCTGAACTCTGGGCCTGGGCACTGTCCTTCAGCTCTTCAGCTCAAAGCTAGGCTCTACCACTTGACCCGCAGTGCCACTTCCGGCTTTTTCTGTTTATGTGGTGCTGAGGAATCGAACCCAGGGCCTCATGCATGCAAGGCAAGCGCTCTACCACTGAGCCACCTTCCCAGCCCCTGTAAACTGTGTCTTTAGAGCACTTCAGACACACATGATCTCATCTGAGCTCCCAACCACCAAGGCAGCCCCACAGGACAGGGCTTGCTGTAGCTAGATCTGGTTTGAACTGGAGAAGCAGAGACCAGAGATACGGAAGCTTCTGACAGAGTCATCATGGGACATTAAGTCCTAGAGTTTTGGGCCTCATGTGAAGTTACGATTCCTCCCCTCTCCTCCATGAGTCCCCCTCAATGGCTTACCCCTCTATGGGACAGCCAGGTCTGCATTCAGAAGCACTTGGAGAAATTGAGAAAATACAGATTCTGAACCTCACAAAACCAGAGGAGTATAAGAGGAGAGGGTGACATTTTATAAGTTCCAGTGAATCGTATTTTGTGGTGGTGTCTCCTCCTTCCCAGCCCTTTCTGTCATATCTGGCAGCCCAGATGAATACCTATGCCTAAAGACATAGCCAAATTTTATTTATTTATTTATTTATTGTCGGTTGTGGGGCCTGAACTCTGGGCCTAGGCCCTGTCCCTCAGCTCTTCAGCTCAAGGCTAGCGCTCTACCACTTGAGCCACAGTGCCATTTCCAGCTTTTTCTGCTTATATGGTGCTGAGGAATGGAACCCAGGGACTCATGCATGCAAGGCAAGCACTCTACCACTGAGCCACCTTCCAGAGCCATTTTTTAAAAAAAATTTCTTGGTCAGTCCTGGGCCTTGAACTCTGGGCCTGGGCCCTGTTTCTGAGCTCCTTTTGCTCAAGGCTAGATCTCTACCACTTGAGCCACAGCTCCACTTCCAGACTGGTTTCGAACCTTGATCCTCAGATCTCAGTCTCCTGAGTAGTTAGGATTACGGATGGGAACCACCGGTGCCCGGTTTGAGAGAGCCCAGTTTTATGAAACAGGTTCAACTCTTTTGTTGACTCAGAGAGATTAAGTCACTTTTCTTAGGCAACACAGCACCTAGCGATGTCTATTCATGGTACTACTACTGCCAGTGTTTAATGGGGCCTTGTGACTATCACTGGGTGGGAGTACTCAGGATGGGGAAGGAATTGACCTTCTCAAGGTATATGTGAGAGATGCTCAGACCTTTTACAGCACCCCCACACAGATCCTGAAGGTCCACTTACCATCCAGCCTGGAGGACACGCACACTCGCCGGTGATGTGGTGACAGGTGCCCCCATTCTGGCAGGGGCAGCGCAGCTCACAGTGAGCTCCATGGCTTCCAGGGGGGCACAGCTCCTCGCAGCTACATGGAGAAGCAAGGTGTAAACAGCCACATTCCTACTGCAGCCTCCTGCTGCCAATCCCCATGCCCAGAGCTAAGAACTGATGTACCCCACAGGCAAGAACCCTAACAGGGTCAATGAAGGTTGCAGTACTGCTTCCGGCCAGCAGGGGGCAGAAGAGCTTAGAGATAATATATTAAGGTGCAGCGAGCTTGGGGCAACACAGATGAGCTGACACATGTCCAAGCTCCAGAAGGTTCCTAGCTAGCTGCCGTGGTGAGCTCTGGACCCTATTGAAGGGTGGGGGAGGAGAATCTGCCTGGGTCTTGGTCTTAGGTTAGAACTTTTGGCTCAAAATTGTCCTGGGAGCTGGCCAAAAACAAGACCTAGAAGAACCTCAGTCAGGGTTCAGCTGAAGTGCTTTGGAGGTTCCCAGACAATGAGGATTCTCCAGGGAACTGGGGCTGCTTGGGGGGGTCTCACCAGAGAAAGTGTGGTGGTGGTGAGGTGGGCGGGGGAGCGGGAACAAACACAGTAACCTAATCTGCACAGCATCCAGGGGAGGGCTCTCGCTCCTTCCCTTTCTAGATCCGCAAGGGTCCATCAGGCGCAGCTGAACACAGTGGTTCAGGGGTTAAAGTCAAGAATTTCAAGCGGAAGTCTGCGCAGTTTGCCAGGAAAGGGCCCGTGGGAGTTGATCCATGAGCTCCTCTGGGCTTGAGAATTACTACCTATGCAGTCTCTGGAGGACCACCAGTGACCCCGAGGCGTAGATCTGAGCCCATGTGTGGGCCAAGCCTGGGCATGTTAGACTGCTAGGCTTGGGGTCCGAATGCGGATGTGACAGCCCAGATTATTTAGCCCTTCCTCTCGCTCCCACCACCCAGAGCCAAAAGGCCCTGGGAACTCAGAAGGCGCGGTGAGGGGCGACCAGACCACGCCCCTTCACAAAGCCCCGCCCCTCACAAGGCCCGGTCCCATTCATTGACTCCCTTCCCAATCCTGCTCCATTCACAAAACTCCACCCAGATCCTGCTCCTTGCAAGGCCCCGCCCCATTTACTGACCACCAATCCCCGCCCCTTCGCCCAAGCCCCACCCGTTCAAAGGCTCCACCCAAGCCCCGCCCCTCACAAGGCCCTACCCCAGCCACTATTTCCCAAACCCCGCCCCCTTTGCTGACTCTACCAATCGTCACCTCTTCACACAAGTTCCACCCATTCGCGGGCTCCACCCAAGCCCTGGCCCCTCGAGAGGCCCCGCCCCCTCCAGGCCCCGCCCCTCCGCGCTACTCACTAGACGCCGGTGTAGCCCGGAGCACAGTGGCACTCGCCCGTGCGCGGGTCGCAGCTGGCGCCGTGGCGGCACTGGCACGGCAGCTGGCAGCCCTTGCCGTGCGTGCCCGGCGCGCACAGCTCCTCGCAGCGCCACCCTCGGAAGCCGGCGGCGCACACGCAGGCGCCGGTGATGGGGTTGCACAGGGCGCCGTTCTGGCACTGGCAGCGGTTGCTGCAGTGGGGACCCCAATGGTCGCTGTCGCAGCCTGCAAGGGAGGACGCAGTCAGGGCTTGCGGGTCCCCCTGGAAGGGGAAGGGGGGATCTGGACCCCATGTCCACGCGGTCTTCCCGTCCCTCTTCCGACCAGATAGAAGGCTGCGTGCGGGGTGTCTGCGTGGCAGCATGGACACCTGTAACCCACATCCGTAATTCCGCTGCCACCCCCAAGTGCCGGTCCAGGTTTATTTCTTTTCCCTTTTTTGGGGGGGGGGGCGAGTTGGACTCAAACTCTGCATCTGATGCTTTCTCTCACTAGCTGGCTTTCCACCACCTGAACCACGCCTCCGACCCCTCCTCGGCAGGTTTGCAA
Source organism: Dipodomys merriami (assembly GCF_024711535.1). NCBI lineage: Eukaryota > Metazoa > Chordata > Mammalia > Rodentia > Heteromyidae > Dipodomys > Dipodomys merriami. The sequence goes on along the minus strand of NW_027206046.1, from coordinate 1,712,185 downwards.
TGCTGGAGTCCCCAGGTCTGCCCATCAACCAACCTTTTCATGGTTGGCACCCCCTGTTTTCTGTGACCCTACTGCTCAGTCCATCCCAGCCCCCGCCCCCCCCCCATGTCTCTCCATTTCATCAGTGCCTCAGGCCTTGGGCTGTCTGATCTTCAGTTTAATTGCATTACTGTGTAAGCAGCCAGCATCCCAAGGAGCAGGAGAAAGAAATGCTTCCCTGGAGTTAATAGACCAGCCTTTGAGATCTTTGCCTGTAATTAAATGTTTCCAAGAGTACTCGGCAGCTGTAGAGAGGGACGGAATGACAGTGCCAGGGGAGGGCTGCCCAGTCATCTGCCCCCCCTCTCTCTGCCCTCCTCCTGTACATATAGGATACATATATATATATATATATATATATATATATATATATATATATATATATGCATATAGGTGTGGCAAACTATGGCCTTAATCACTGGAATTCTGGTATAGGGCTGGAGTATGGAGGGCAGGTATAGAAAGACGGACCCATTGGAGAAGAGGTCCAATGTATTGCAGCCAGCTAAGGAGACTAGGCAAGCTTCCTAAGAGAGAAAGCAGGGCCATGGGCTTTAAAGATTGTCTCACTTCAAAGTCTGATAAGGGTGACTGCTCTGTGTGTGTGTGTGTGTGTGTGCACGTGTGCGTGCACGTGCGTGTGCACAGGTGTGTTCAAATCAGGGCCTGGGTACTGTCCCTTAGCTTTTTGCTCAAGACTAATGCTCTACCACTTGATCCATAGCTCCACTTCCAGCATTTTGGTGGTTAATTGGATATAACAATCTCACAGACTTTCCTGTGGGCTGACTTTTTAAAACATGATCCTCAGATTTCAGCCTCCTGAGTGGCTAGGATTACAGGTGTGAGCTACTGTGCTTTCAGCACAAAACATCCCACATTCCCTGAAGCCCATCAGTCCTGGGGGCGGGAGGGAGAAAGCTGCTAGTCACTCTTCTACCTGGACACTGGGGTGATGATTGGGGTGGCTCTCTGTGCTCCAGGTTTCTAGGGTTTAGGCACTCAGAAAGGAAATGCCAGGTAGGGGGGTGAGGTGGGGCTGGAAAGTGTCACTGGGGTCAGTAGGCTCATTATGGATAGAGTGGAATTACTTTGGCAGCTAAAGGATTGGTGGCAGGATCACTCCATCAGCTCCATCAATCTCCTGGAAGTCCCTCCTGCTGGCTGACTGGGTCATGTGGTCACTCCTATACAGCCTGCCTATCTTCCTTAAGTAGTCACGACTACTGAGTCCCAGAATAGCCTTCACACACACTCTGGCTCATCTCTTCTTCATCTGTACTCTCAAGTATTCACACACAGAAACAGATGCCACATTGTAGGTGGTTGTAACTTGCACTTCCCGCCTGTATTATAGAAAAGCAAAAACCTAGTAACACTTAAGAGTTATACCCTCTGCTTAGGCTGACAGAGGCTTGCAGGTGAGACATTGTGGCCTTCAGCGCATCCCAGTCTCTGGGATACACAGCATGCATAAAAGAATCCCAACCTGACACCTGTAACCCTAGCTACTAAGAACTGAGGATCACAGTTTGAAGCCAGCCTGGGCAGGAAAGTCCTTAATCTCCAATTAACCAGCAAAAAGCTAAAAGTGGAGGCATGCTGCAAGTGATAGAGCTCTAGCTTTGACAAAAATGCTCAGGGACAGTGCCCAGACCCTGAATTTGAGTCCCTGGATACACAAACACACACACACACACACACACACACACACACATTTCTTTTTTTTTTTTCTTTTTTTTTCTTTTTGTCAGTTGTGGGGCTTGAACTTGTGGGACTTGAACTCTGGGCCTGGGCACTGTCCCTGTACTCTTCAGCTCAAGGTGAGCGCTCTACCACTTGAGCCACAGCCCCACTTCCAGTTTTCTAGTGATTTATTGGAGATAAGAGTCTCACGGATGTTCCTGCCTGTGCTGGCTTTGAACCACGATCCTCAGATCTCAGCCTCCTGAGTAGCTAGGATTACAGGCATGAGCCACAGCGCCCGGCCACACTGGCATTTCTCTACCTCCTTTGTTGCCATGAACATGTAGTTGATTCACTGAGTTTAGTGTGTTTATGATGTGACTCGACTGTAATAAAAACAAATTCCTGGCCAGGTACCACCTTACATATATGAATATCTAACATACATGGATATCATACATGCATGAACCTCTGACATACAGGAATGAAACTTACTCCTTTCAAATGTGATTAAGATCTGCTTTCCTCATTTTATAGACAGGGAGACAAAGGCTCAGAGAAGGTTCTAGCAGGGCAGGCCCAAGTTTTTGGGTTCCCAGTTCCCACTTCAGGTAAGTGGGACTCTTTCTAGAGAATATCCCAAAGGAGGGACCTAACGGTAGCATGGGACAGGGGACAGGCTGCAGGGACTCTGCCGAGACCAGACACTTCACCAGCATGTGACACCTTGGGATCAAGCACACCAGGCTCCATTTTGTTTGTTGGGACCACAGCTCCTGCCAAGGCCTTGGCGCTATTAGAAAGCATTAAGAATCTGAAGCCAGGGGCTGGGAAGGTGGCTCAGTGGTAGAGCGCTTGTCTTGCATGCATGAGGCCCTGGGTTCGATTCCTCAGCACCACATAAGCAAAAAGAAAAAAGCCGGAAGTGACGCTGTGGCTCAAGTGGTAGAGCACTAGCCTTGAGCTGAAGAGCTGAGGGACAGCACCCAGGCCCAGAGTTTAGGCTCCACGACCAGACCCAAAAAAAAAAAAAGAATCTGAAGCCAGCCAGGCACCAGTGGTTTATATCTGTAAATCTAGCTATTCATAAGACTGAGATCTGAGGATCCTAGTTCAAAGCCAGCCTGGGCAGGAAAGTCTGATAGACTCTTATTTCCAATTAATCACTCAAAAACCAGAAGTGGAGCTCAAAGTGGTAGAGCACTCGCCTTGAGCAAAAGAACTTAGGGACAGAACTCAGGCCCTGAGGTCAAGCCCCATGATGAGAAAAAAGAAAAAGAAAAATAGAATCTGAAGCCAGTTGGTCCTCGGTGCAGCCTGGTAATATTGCTATACCTGTCTTGCCAATGGACCTGCCTGACCTGGCCTGGCCAGACCCAGTAGGAAACAAAAATGCTTCCTAGTTCCTGCAACTTCCATTACTTTAGTTGTCTACTCACCTTTTCCCAAGCACCTACTCGTGCTGAGAGGTGACTTCCTTCTTGGGATGAACAGACCAGTATGAAAGTGCTGGAATGGGGGTGACTTCAGACATTGGAGAACTCATGTACACACACTTCTAGAAAGCCTGATGCCAATGACTTCTCTCGTACCTTACACTGTGTGTGCGCGCGTGTGCATGGGCGCATTCGTATGGTGGGATCTACATTTTTCTATATGTGCAGACTATGGAGCTTGAACTCAGGGCCTTATACTCTTGCTTGGCTTTTTTGCTTAAGTTTCTACCACTTGAGCCATACTTCCACTTTTTTTTTTTGGTCTGTCTGTTTTTGCTGGTTAAATTGGAGCTAAGAATCTCACACTTTTCTGCCTGAGCTGGCTTCAAACCATGATCCTCAGATCTCAGCCTCCTGAGTACCCAGGATTACAGGGGTTGAGACACCAACTGCCTAGTTTGTGATATATCTTTCCCCCAAATGGAAGAGATCAGTAACTAAATTAACTCAAGAGGATAAAATTATGGGAAATACAAGTCGACTCTGTGTAACCTGGGACCACATCTCACACATAAACGAACCCCCGAATCAGGCACTAATGGAAAACCATCAGGTACTGTGTCATCGTGGAGTAGGAAGGATGGCTGTTTAAGCCCAGGCTGGCTGCCAGCATCCTGGCATCCTCTCCCATCAACACCACACCATCACTGGCAAGACAGCAGGTGTTAGTAGCTTGGACTCCAGCCACTTCCTCGCTGTGGGACTGGGGTAAGTTTTGTAACTTCCTGCTTTTCTTCCTTCTAAAAACAGCAGCCTCTATAATAAACAAGAAAATCCACTTTATACCTTTATCCTATGGCCTGGCACGAAATAACTGGTCAATCAACCCTAGCTACAAATCAACAAGCCTGTCCATGGGAGGTCAGAGGGGAGGAGAATGGTCAAGTCTTGCTCCTTCATGAGGATCAAGGAGCACACAGGCCAGGATCCCGAAGCCTGGAAGGGTCAAGGAGGAAGCGATGAATGGCCACGCTTTGCGTCTGGGTGCCCCTGGATCCTCCAGCAGCTGCTCAGAGAAGACTCAAGTACCTGGAGGTCCGCCTAAGGCGTGTATAATTGGGAAAAGGTGTGACAGGAAGACACAGTGGTGTGAGAGGTGACAGTCCAAGGCAGAATTGGCCAGGGTGTATGACTGTATCTGTGAGAGAAGATCAAGACCTGTTGCAATTATGGCATGACCCTTTCATTCACCTTGAGGACAGTGGGTAAGCAGCTCTGTCTCATTTTCTTGTCATTGCTGGTGAGTGGGATTTCATTTATTTATTTATTTTATTTACTTATTTATTTATTTTGTTGGTCATGGGGCTTGAACTCTGGGCCTGGGCTCTGTCCCTGTGCTCTTCAGCTCAAGGCCAGTGCTCTACCAGTTGAGTCACAGTGCCACTTCTGGTTTTCTAATGGTTTATTGGAGATAAGAGTCTCATGGAGGGCTGGGAAGGCGGCTCAGTGGTAGAGCGCTTGCCTTGCATGCATGAGGCCCTGGGTTCGATTCCTCAGCACCACATAAGCAGAAAATCAAAAAAAAGCCAGAAGTGGTGCTATGGCTCAAGTGGTAGAGTGCTAGCCTTGAGCCTTGAGCTGAGGGACAATGCCCAGGCCCAGAGTTCAGGCCCCATGACCGGACCCCCCCAAAAAAAGAAGAGTCTCATGGACTTTCCTGCCTGGGCTGGCTTTGAACCGTGATATCTCAGCCTCCTGAGTAGCTAGGATTACAGGCGTGAGCCACCAGCACCAGGCAGTGAGTGAGCTTTTTAAAATAATTATTAATTATTATTATTGTTGTTGTTGTTGTTAATCATGGGCTTGAGTTCAGAGCCTAGGCACTGCCCCTTAAGCTCTTTTTGCTCAAGGCTCTACCACTTTGAGCTGTAGCACCACTCCTGGTTTTCTGGTGGTAATTGAAGATAAGGGTCTCACAGACTTTCCTGCCTGGCTGGCTTTAAACCCTGATCCTCAGATCTCAGCTTCCTGAGTAGCTAGGATTACAGGTAGAAGCCACCAATGCCTAGCTCTGTGTGTGTTTGGTAGTGGGGCTTGAACTCAGAGCTTTATACTCTTGCTTAGCTTTTTTTTTTTTTGCTAGTCCTGGGGCTTGAACTTAGGGCCTGGGTACTATCCCTGAGCCTCTATGGGTTCAAGACTAGCGCTTTACCATTTGAGCCACAGTGCCACTTCCAGCTTTTTCTGGTACATGGTACTGAGGAATCAAACCCAGGGCTTCATGCATGCTAGGCAAGCACTCTACCACTAAGCCACATTCCCAGCTATTGCTTAGCTTTCTTTCTCTTTTTTTTTTCTCCAGTCTCAAACTTTTCCACTTGAGCCATACCTCCACTTCTGGCTTTTTACTGGTTAATTGGAGATGACAGTTTCACCAACTGCTGCCCATGCTTCAAACCATGATCCCCAAATCTCAGCCTCCTGAATAGCTAGGATTACAGGCAGGAGCCCCCCCTTGGTGTCCATCCTGCTTTAAGTAAATTTTGTACATAATTGGCATTTATCCTCATGAACCCTAACATTTTCCCCCATTTAATCACTCTGGGGAGAAATATCTTTCAGTTGCACTACACGCTTCCCTGCTTCCCTAATCAGAATATTTTAAATGGAGTGTGACCTTTTCCTGTCCATTTGGATATGAGCTCCAAGTAGCTTTGCTTTTTCAATCTACAAATGTTTTTCTGTTTATTTGCATGGCTTCCCACTGTGTCAGAGCTGCTGTTACATGTTTTTAAGGACCCAATAAAACCTGTAGACATGGCTAGAGAGGTAGCACAGTGGTAATATTCTTGTCTAGCATGCTTAAGGCCTTGGGTTCAATCCCAAGATCTAACAAGAAAAACCATCATAAGAAAAACAAAACCTTTCTTCATACATATCTGATACTTTAGTTGGATGGACATCAAGATGTATCCCTTGTAATCCCAGTACTGAGGGTGATTTTGAGTTCAAAGTCAGCCTAGGTGAGTAATCCCAGTACTGAGGGTGATTTTGAGTTCAAAGTCAGCCTAGGTGACATAGTGAGACCCCCTGTCTCCAAAGACCAGGTGCCAGGGGCTCAGGCCTGTAACCCTAGTTACTTAAGGGGTTGAGATCTGAGGTTAGAAGCCTGGACAAGAAAGTCTGTGGAGGGGCTGGGAAGGTGGCTTAGTGGTAGAGCGCTTGCCTTGCATGCCTGAGGCCCTGGGTTCGATTCCTCAGCACCACATAAGCAAAAAGAAAAAAGCCGGAAGTGGCGCTGTGGCTCAAGTGGTAGAGTGCTGGCCTTGAGCTGAAGAGCTGAGGGATAGCGCTCAGGCCCAGAGTTCAGGCTCCACGACCGGACCTGCCCCCCCCCAAAAAAAAAAAGAAAGAAAGAAAGTCTGTGGAGCTATGGCTTATGTGCTAGACTGCTAGCCTTGATCATAAAAGCTTAAGGGACAGTGCCTAGACCTTGAGTTCAAGTGCCAGGTCTGACACAGGAAAAAAAAAGAAAAGAAAGAAAAGAAAAAGACAAAACAGCACGTATTCCTTTTGACTCAGCGTTAACCATTCTGATTTAAACTAAATGACCAAAGGTGGTAGGGAAAGAGCAGAAGATCTTTGAAAAGCTCTAGGCCAGCCAGGCAATGGTGGCTCATGCCTGTAACCCAGGCTAATCAGGAGGCTGAGATTTGAGGATTGTAGTTTGAAGCCAGCCCTGTGAGATTCTTTTTTTTTCCTCTTGTCGGTCGTAAGGCCTGAAGTCTGGACCTGGGTGCTGTCCCTCAACTCTTCAGCTCAAGGCTAGCGCTCTACCACTCAAGCCACAACACCACTTCTGGCTTTTACTGCTTGTGTGGTGCTGAGGAATCGAACCCAGGGCCTCATGCATGCAAGGCAAGCACTCTACCACTGAGCCACCTTCCCAGCCCCCCAGTCTGGGAAGGTATTCTTACCTCCAGTTAACCACCCAAAAACTAAAAGTGAAACTGTGGCTCAAAGGTAGAGCAGAAAAAGCTCTGGGATAGTACCCAGACCACACCCTGAGTTCGAGTCCCACAACTGACATTAAAAAAAGAGAGAGAGAAAAGTTCTAGGCCAGCACTTCCTTCCCTTACTGCTTCTCCCCATCTCCTGCCCCCTACAGCCTCGGTTCTCATTGGTCCTCATGGGGAAATGGGTAGGAGGATGTTGGGCCAATGAGAGAGTGGAAAAGAAGGATGGGTCTTCCCTATTATAGACACGGGAGTCCACGGGGAGGAGGGGTGGCCTGAGGCAGTGAAGTTTGAGAGGGTGAGGGCTTTCCACTCAGCCCCTGTGTCTGGGCCAAAGCTCCTATCCATCCCTGGGCAGCCCCCTGTCCCTCTCTGGGCCTGTTTTCACATCTGTAAAATGGCAGCTGTAGATCCACAGTTCTTGCCTGGAGTATGGGACATTTCTCAAGAGGGCGCCTGGAAGTGGAGGGAGGGTCACGTCATCACAAAGGAGGGCAAGGCAGGGCCTGCTGGGGTGCTGACACAGGGAGCCTCTGCTCTGTCTCCACTTGAGAAATGGTCCAGAGGATGGGGGGGGGGGGGCGAGAGGCAAATGTTTTGTCTATGTGGAAAAGACGAATGCCAGGCAGTTATCCAAGCTCTGAACGGAGCCATCGCTCACTTCCCTATCTCTCCCCCATTCCCACGGTCAGAATTAAATATTCATAGACCAAGGTGCTGTAGATTAAAACCCAAATCTCCTGACACCATGCCTAAGTCTGCAAGATGCTGACGACTCAGAATTCCTGCGATGCATCATTAGCTCTTAGTGATCTCTTTATTACACTTCTTCCCTCCGCTGTTACTTAAGTATCAACTATAGCTACCTTAACCCCCAGGTAGGCAGCGTGTCCCTCAGTCCTCTAGGGCAAAGGGAACAATGGGAGGGGTCCCTTAAAGGCAGAGGGAACTAATTCTAGCCCTGAGTGCTTGTTTGGGGGCTGGTGCACGTCACCTGGGCCTCCATACCTACTCTTCTTACTGTCCCCCAAGCTATGTGTTCAGCTCCTGCCAGCTCCTCAGAAGATCAAGTAAGACCACCTCATCTCCCATTTACCATTAAATAACAAAGCAAGGATTCTCAACCTTGCTTCCAGACACATACTGAACTAGACCATGTTTGTTTGTTTGTTTGTTTGTTGTAGGGCTCTCCTGTGTACTGCAGCCTTAGACCACTACCCACTACATGCCTGTAGCCTTCCCCGCCTCCTCCTGACATCACTGCAACATCCAGAGACAACCAGATAGTGACAAATGTCCCCTGGGGACAGAGTCACCTCTAATTGCAAAAGCAGGGTTGAGGGTCAGGTGTGTCTCTCCCTTGGCAATGTGCTTACAGCTGGCATTCTACCATTTGAGCCACACCTGCAACGTCCGGCTTTTAACTGGTTAATTGGAAACAAGACACTCTCAGATGTGGCCTGAATTGGCTTTGAACCTTGATCCTCAGATCTCAGCCTCCTGAGTAGCTAGGATTACAGACGTAAGCCATCAGTGCCCGGCTCCATTCATTGTGTGTGTGTGTGTGTGTGTGTGTGTGTGTGTGTGTGTGTGTGTGTGTGTGTGTGTGTGTGTGTGTGTAACTTATTAATTGAATTTTCTTTTTGGTGTTACTGGTGTTTGAACTCAGGACTTTGCCCTTATGATTTGAACTACACCACCAACTCAGATTACCTTTTAGATTCTACAGGAAACTTGCTATGTAGAGCAAGCTTGTATGTCAACAGTGTGTGTGTGTGTGTGTGTGTGTGTGTGTGTGTGTGTGTGTGTGTGTGTGTGTGTGTCTGCTGCACACACACCAGTCCTGGGGCAAGAACTCAGAGCCTGGGCAGTGTCCTGAGCTTTAGTGCTCAAGGCTAGTGCTCTACTACTTGAGCTATAGCTCCACTTCCAGCTTTTTTGGTGGTTAATTGAAGATAAGAGTCTCACGGACTTTCCTGCTTAGGTTGGCTTCCAACCACGATCCTCAGAAGCTCAGCCTCCTTAGCAGCTAGCATTACAGACTTGAGCCACTAGTACCCAGCTCAATAGAGGAATTCTGACCTACCACCCTTTCCCCCTCGCCTATGCCTCCCCAAGCAAAAGTGTGATGTTCCCATTGCTCTCAATGAGCCAGGGAATTGAAGCACCAATTCCTGGCTCAGTTGGCTGAAGAGTGGAGATTCCAGTTGTCAACCTACCCACCACTCTCCAGACACTACTTCTGCAGGAAGGACAGGAAGCAATCTCTTTCCTAATGCAACTTCTTGCTCATCCTCTGTCTTCTTATTGATATCATTTGCATCATGCTCTATTTGTCCCTGAGTGGGAGAGGGACCTGGCCTGCTCATCAGAGGCTGCCCCATCCATCATTGATGGTGGTGACCTGTGGCTTCCCCGGAGAAAAGGCTCGAGGGTGAGTGACAAATGGCCAGCCTGTCTCCTGAGAGTTACTATCCAAGGACGGGATCTGGCTGCTCCTGAGATCTATGGCAGCCAGGGAGGTCTGGTTAGCTCATCATTTATTTGTTCATTCAGTTAATGAAACATTATCAAGGCTGGATGCTGGTAGCTCACACATGTAATCCTAGCTACTCAGGAGGCTGAGATCTGAGGACTGTGGTTTGAAGCCAGCCTGGGCAGGAAAATCTGTGAGACTCTTACATCTAAGTAACCACCAGAAAACTGGAAATGGCGCTGGGGTCAAAGTGGTAGAGTGCTAGCCTTGAGCAGAAAAAGCTCAGGGACAGTGCACAGACCTGAGTTCAAGCCCCAGGACTGATAGAGTGAAAAATAGAGAGGGAGGAAGAGGAGGAGGAGGAGGAGGAAGGACAGCAGAGAGAGAGAGAGAGAGAGAGAGAGAGAGAGAGAGAGAGAGAGAGAGAGAGAGAGAGAGAGAGAGAGAGAGAGAGAGAGAGAGAGGGAGGGGAGGGAGGGAAGCAGGGAAGGACTAAAAACAAGCCCCAGTCCTTTTGTGTCTCAGGTTTGCTCCTAGCATGCCTAGATCCAATGAACTGCCTGGGAATGCAGGGGTGGGGGTGGGGGGATGGCAGGACCAAACAGAGGGCAGGCTGTGGAGAGGGATGCAGCCCCACGGGGCAGGCTTCTTGCTGGCTCCTTGGCATCCAGGTGACTCCAAAAAGATGCTGACACTTGAACACAAACCAGGACTTCACAAATGACAGAGCTCCTCTTTAGGAGAGGCGAGGCCCTTGCTAAATATAGCTCCCTTCCTTATTTATGATTCCCAGATTCTGTGTACGCCATCACTAAAGGCTGGCTGGGGGGGGAAGATGGGGGGAAGGCCCATTGCACCAGTCAGCTAGGAACAGGACAGTGCTTGAGCAGGAGGTGGGGTTAATGACCCTTGGGATTTCTGTGACCACATGGCTTGCTGCCTGGAGCAGCTTCATTAAACAGGACATCCACATTTAATGCTTCTGGAACCTCCTGAGCTCTGAGGGGTTTGGGCCTTCAGAGGGAATGGAATGAGCTTCACTTAGAACTGGCCTGAGGCTAGGTGCCAGTGGCTCACGCCTGTAATATTAGCTTCTCGGGAGGTGGAGATCTGAGGATCCCAGTTCAAAGGTAGTCCATGCAGGTAAGTCTGTGAAACTCTGATCTCTAATTAGCCCCCCCCGCCCCCCACCAAAAGCCAGAACTGAAAGTGTGGCTCAAGTGGTAGAGTGCCAGCCTTGAGTGGAAAAAAAGTCAAGCAAGAACGCAAGGACTTGAGTTCAAGCCTGGACACTGGCACACACACACACAAAAAGGAAGGAAAAAAAGACAAATGATTAGCATAGCTCAGATAAAATGGATAATAATTGTATTGTTTCTGCCCTCAGGTGCTTATAACTTGGGGTAGAGATGGTACAACAACATGAGGGAAAGAAAAAGGAATTGTTAGAAGTGGTGGACATAACTCATGGCAAATAATATGGGCCCCATTGCGGTGCTTCTTCTTCCCATAATACCCTGGGGTGCCTGCTCAACCATTGAAAAGTCATCAAGCAATCACTGTAATAACCCAGCTCTAGGCAGAACCCATGGAATCTTCAGATCTGAGGCCCTTCCCTGAGCAGACTCTAAACTTCTGCTTTCAAATGAAGTTGCTCTGCTCTAAACACGTTCTTGCCTTTTCTTTCTTTAATTGGTAGAGAAATAAACCCATTCCCTAGAAAGGTATCAGACACATGACAAAAGATAAAGGATAAATCACACTAGAAGGCTAGGAGAGCAAGGTGTTGGTGACTCACACCTGTAATCCTAACTGCCCAGGAGGTTGAGATCTGAGGATTACAGGTTCAAAGTCAGCCTGGGCAGGAAAGTCCATGAAACTCTTACCCCCAGTTAACCACCAAAAAAAACCCCAAAACAAAACAAAAAGCTAGAAGTAGAGCTGTGGCTCGAGTGGCAGAGCGCTAGCCTTGAACACAAAAGCTCAGAAACAGTGTCCAGGCTGTGAGTTCAAGCCTCAGGACCATGTATACACACACAAAAAAAATAGTTGTGTATATGAATGTAAGAGAGGCTCCCTGGAGCCCCCAAACTCACCCCTGTATCTCCATAAAAGTTTCTCTACCTTTCCAACCTGAGCATCTATCTGTACAGAGCAATTCTGAGGAGCTGGCATCACAGAGATGAGTGCTTAGAAATTAAACAAGGAAGTGTACCTCCTCAGCCTAGAAAAAACTGGGATCCCCTCTGGCCTCAGAAGACCAGGGCCCAGGAGAAGATGTTGTCACCACCAGCCTTCCCAGGAGGCTGGCGGACTACAAAGGTGATTGTCATTCTATAGCTCAGTCGTGCAATGAGAAGACAGGAGACTCAGAAGCTGCTGCTGCTGCTGCTGCTGCTGCTGCTGCTGCTGCTGCTGGTGTGTCTCCCTCCTCCTCTCAGTCTCCTGCTTGCTGAGTCTTTCTTCCTTCACCTCTCCCCTGTGGCCCACCCAGCTCTTTCTCCCTCCCAAAGTGGTTTGGTCCCTGGGGGGCTGGGTGGGCAGGTTTGGGCTGTGCAGACTGGCAGACGGGGACATAGAAGAGGCAGGAAGTCCTCTAAACTGGGTGATTGAATTAAATGGGGTCCCGGGTGGGCCTCCCCCCATGTGTGGGGTTTTCTTTTCTTTTCTTTTCTTTTAATATTTCACTTTCAAAGGAATCCATGTCTCCCAGAAGGGAGCTGGCACACAGTCACAATGCCTTTGAACCTGGTCTGGAGCATTGTGGTCCTCTCTTCATCCTCTGGCAGGGGGCTGGCCGAGGATGGGGGGGGGCAGGTAACGCCTGGATATCTAATTGGCAGCTAATTGGATACCGGGAAAGAGGGGGAGTGGAATGGGGACTTGCAATCCAGTTGTTGGAGATGGAAAAGCAGCCGATCAGATTTTCTGGTACGTATCTGGGCGGCGGGAAGACCAGCTTCTGGTACTTAATGAGCTCATGGCTCACGCTGTCTCTAGCTAGGGAACCTGGGAGGATTTCAAGAAAAAAGTTAACACTGTCGTTAGTTCTAGCTGGCTACCTGTCATCATTCAGGCTCAGGAGAGAGATAGTTCTTACTAAAATGAACAAACAAGGGAGTGGGCAGACTTCTTCACAGGGCTTTCCAGAATGGCTCTGGTCACCCACAAAGCTCAGGGGAGCCCCAGATTTGTTTTTCCTCTCATGTGAGCCAAGGAAAATTTGGAAGGTGCTCCCATGGCACCAGGCCCAAACTGAAGTTGGGCAAAGCATTCATTAAGGTGTAGAAATGCAGACTGAAGGCTAGAAAGACCCAAAGACTGAACTGCAGATCCTGGTTCTTCAGAGTCACCTTGGGTGAGTTATTAGAATTTTCTGTGCCTCAGTTTCCCCCCTAGAAATAGCCCTTTCTAGGATGCTGGTGTCTCACATCTATAGTTCTAGCTATTCAGGAGGCTGAAAACTGAAGATCGTGCATGGGTCAAAGCCAAGCTTGTGAGAGACCCTTAACTCCAATTAACCACCAAAAAGCCAGAAGTGAGGTGTGGTTCAAGTGGTAAAGTGCCAGCCTTGAACAAAAAGCCATGTGACAGGGATGGGAATGTTGCTTAGTAGCAGAGTACTTTCTAGCATGCATGAAGCCTTGGATTTGATTCCTCAGTACCACATAAACAGAAAAAGCTAGAAGTTATGCTGTGGCTCAAGTGGTAGAGTGCTAGCCTTGAGCACAGAGAGGCTAAGGGACAGAACCTAGGCCCTGAGTTTAAACCCCAGGACTGGCAAAATTACAAACAAAACAAACAAAAAGCAATGTGACAGTGCCCAAGCCCTGAATTCAGTCCCCAGTATGAACACACACACACACACACACACACACACACACACACACACACACACACACACACACACACACACACACACACACACACACACACACACCCCTACACATCTGGCTGGGCAGTTGTTGTAAGGAAATAAAATTACATTAGTACTTAGCTCAGAGCCAAACACATGAAAAAAGACACAATTAATTGTAGCAATTATGAGCAGAGCAGACCATTTGTAGACCTTAGAATCAGAGTCCCAGAGATAGCTGGGTGCTCATGACTCACACTTGTAATCCTACCTACTCAGGAGACTAAGACCTGAGGATCATGGTTCAAAGCCATCTGGGCAGGAAAGCCCATAAGACTCTTTTTTTTGGGGGAGGGGGGTGGGGGTCCAGTGGTGGGGCCTGAACTCTGGGCCTGGGCACTGTCCCTCAGCTCTTCAGCTCAAGGCTAGCGCTCTACCACTTGAGCCATAGTACCACTTCCGGCTTTTTTCTTTTTGCTTATGTGGTGCTGAGGAATCGAACCCAGGGCCTCAGGCATGCAAGGCAAGCGCTCTACCACTGAGCCACCTTCCTAGCCTCCCCCATGAGACTCTTATCTGCAAATGAATCACCAAAATGCCAGGACTGGAGCTGTGGCTCAAGTCGTAGAGCACCAGCCTGGAGTGTAAAAGCTAAAAGAAAGCATCCAGGCCCCAGTAACAGCAGGCACACGCATGCGTGCACACACCCACACACTCGTACCCACACTTCACACAACAGTCCCAGAGAGGACTGGCAGGGGGTGAAGAGGAGGACTTAAGTATAAAGCATTAGAACCACAGGCCCCTCCATGATCAGCATATCCCATTTTCCCCTTGAAGGCGAAGCAAAGACTCAGAAAGGGAAAGCGATGATTTCCAGGCACATGATGATGTGGGGGAAGTGATTGGGGGGGCTGGCACAGGGCTGTCTCTACTGCCGCATCTGCGCTGAAACAGAGCTGAGCCAGAAAGCCATCATCCAGAATGCCTGGCCTTCTCTGGCAGGCTCTAGAGCGCTCCCTCTTATCTGCTCAAGACTCACACAAACAGATGTTCTGCCCCCAAGAGTGGCAGGGGCGGTCTAAGGGGTGGGCCTGATCCAGGAGAAGCTACAGGGGCCTAAGAGTTGCTACAATCTGCCCCCCCAAGTCCCACAGCGCGGGGAGGAACCATGGGAAGTTGCAGATGGTTCTAATGAGCTTCCAAGCAGAGCCGTACACGAGCCTGCCTCCATCCCTCCTCTGCCTAATTCCAGAGTGACTTTTCCCAATGAGCAACCTTAGGTATATATGGTCCCTGCCTACCTATTGCCCTGCCTTGAGCTCCACAGGTTCAAGTCCCTGAGCACCATGGCCCTGGCCCTTACTCCCCCTTTACAGTCTCATGCTAGATTACTTTCTATCCAGGCTCATCAATTTGATTCCCCGCCCCCTCTGTGCCAACCCTGGGCCTTGAACTCAGGGCCCAGGTGCAGTCACTGAGCATCTTTTATTTTGGGGGGGGGGTCAGTTGTGGGGCTTGAACTCTGGGCCTGGGTGCTGTCCCTCAGCATTTCAGCTCAAGGTGAGTGCTCTACCACTGGAGCCATAGCGCCACTTCCGGTTTTCTGGTTGTTAACTAAAAGTCTCATGGACTTTCCTGCCCAGGCTGACTTTGAACCGCAATCCTCAGATCTCAGCCTCCTGAGTAGCTAGGATTACAGGTGTGAGCCACCAGTACCCGGCTTGATTTCTCTTTTTATTCAGTAACCCTGACCATGACTCAGATCTGTCATGTGGAATGTAGGTAAGCCCAGGAATTATTCCAGCTGTGGCTTTTCTGGTGGATTGATTTTTTGTGGACTCTGTAGTAGAGAGCTAAAAAGATAGACGCATAAGACTTTAAAGACACAAATGCCAATCAACTCATGTCCCACCCCCAAACAAAAACTGGAATAAAATTCACTAGAAGATAATGCACAAAAGGTCCACCAAGAAAGCAAGCCTTCCTTCTAAGACTTGGTGGTTTTGTTTTTATTTGTGTGTATTTGTCAGTTGTGGGGCTTGAACTCAGGGCCTGGCGCTGTCCCTGAGCCTCTTTGTGCTCAAGGCTTACAGATGTGAGCCACCAGTGCCCAGCTTCTTTCCCTTTGTGTTTAAGATACAAACAAATACTTATTTCCTAGGACATTTTAGTGATCAAAATTACAGTAAGATACCTTCATATTTGACTGACTGCCCCCCACCTCTGCCTCTTGTTAGTGTCCCAGCTTCCCGCCCCCCCCCCTGTCCTCCCCCCCAAACACACAAAAAAGGCCTGGTATCAGTGGCTCATGCCTGTAATTCTATCTACTCAGGAGGCTAAGATTTGAGGATTGTGGTTTGAACCAAGCCTGGACAGGAAAGCCCTTGAGACATTTCCAATTAACCATGAAAAGGCCAAAAGTGCCAGGCACTGGAGGCTCGTGCCTGTAATCCTAGCTACTCAAGAGGCTGAGATGTGAGGATCACAGTTCAAAGCCAGCCTGGGCAGGAAAGTAGTCCATGAGACTCATCTCCAATAAACCACCAGAAAACTGGAAGTGGTGCTGGGGCTCAAGTGGGCCCAGAGTTCAAGACACATGACAGACAAAAAAAAAAAAAGGACCCAAAGTGGAGCCTTTGCTCAAGTGGTAGAGTACTAACCTTGAGTGGAACAGCCCAAGGATGTACCCAGGCCCTGAGTTCAAGCCCAAGGATCATCTCTCTCTCTCTCTCTCTCTCTCTCTCTCTCTCTCTCTCTCTCTCTCTCTCTCTCTCTCTCTCTCTCTCTCTCTCTCTCTCTCTCTCTCTCACACACACACACACACACACACACACACCCCGTAAGTGCAATATCATTACTGGGTAATACTAGCATGACTTCTGCTCTAGTAAAAGGGAGTGGCATGATTTCTCAGGGTGGGGAGCAAGGAAGATGCTGAGCGTTATATTAAGCTGAATGAGTCCACGAGCACATGCTCAGGGAAATGGTCCACTTGGCTTCCCTGTGGGTAAATGAACATTTTTGCAGATGGTGTTCGGTGATTTTGTAACACCACAGGCTTTCCACGTGGAGGTGGGCAGCAGGAAGGATGGCATGGTGTGGTTGGCCTCATTGAGCTGGGGGCAGAGTCAGAGTCAGAAGATGGGGCCACTCATCAGTTTAAAGGGAAGAGCTGGGTGCTAGTAGCTCACACCTGTAATCCTAGCTGCTGTGAGCTGAGGATCATGGTTTAAAGCCAGCCTGGGCAGCAAAGTCTGTGAGACTCTTATCTCTATTTGAATAACAAAAAGCTCAAGTGGTAGAGCACCAGCCTTGAGCAAAAAAGCCAAGGGAGAAGCATTGTGGCCCTGAGTTCTAGCTACCAGCACATAAACAAACAAACAAAAGGCAGGCTAAATTTCAGAGCCCATCTTTGGTCCTGGTCCAGCCACTCAACCTGTTCACGCGGTGAACTGCAGCTGGGCTCAAGTCCAATCTACCCACTGACTAGCTGGATGACCTTGGGACGGTCATTTCACTTCCCCAACTATATGCTTTTCTTTCTTCCTCTTTTTTTTTTTTTTTCTTTTTGCCAGTCCTGGGGTTTGAATTCAGGGCCGTGGCTCTGTCCCTGAGCCTCTCTTTGCTCAAGGCTAGAACTCTACCACTTGAGCCACAGCACCACTTCTGGCTTTTTCTATGTATGTGGTACTGAGGAATCAAATCCAGGGTTTCATGCATGCTAGGCAAGCACTCGACCACTAAGCCACATTCCCAGCCCCAACTGTTTTCTCTCTCTCTCTCTTTTTTTTTTTTTGGGTCCGGTTGTGGGTTAAATGTTTTCTTCTGGGCTGGGAAGGTGGCTCAGTGGTAGAACACTTGCCTTGCATGCATGAGGCCCTGGGTTCGATTCCTCAGCACCACATAAGCAAAAAGAAAAAAGCCGGAAGTGGCGCTGTGGCTCAAGTGGTAGAGCGCTAGCCTTGAGCTGAAGAGCTGAGGGACAGCACCCAGGCCCAGAGTTCAGGCCCCATGACCGGACCCAAACAAACAAACAAACAAACAAAAAAAAATGTTTTCTTCTTTCTTTCTCTCTCTCTCTTTTTTTTTTCCCAACTGTTTTCTCTAGTGAAAAATGAATATATTAAAACCTGCCCATAAGGATGGAGTCCAACACAAACAGGTGGCAAGAAGGTAGTCTACTTGTGGCACTAACACTTGTTGGTTTTTTAACCTAACATATTTCCTTCCTTCCTTCCTTCCTTCCTTCCTTCCTTCCTTCCTTCCTTCCTTCCTTCCTTCCTTGCTTGCTTCCTTCCGGTGCTAGTACTGGGACTTGAACTCTAGGTCATGTATTCTCCTTTAGCTTTTGTTTTGTTTTGGTTTTGCATAAGGCTAATTCTCTACCACCTGAGCCACAGTTCCATTTACAGCTTTTGGCTAGGTACTTAGAAATAAAGAGTCTCATGAACTTTTCTGCCCAGGGTGTTTTTGAACTATTATCCTCACAGATCTCAGCCACCTGAGTAGGATTAAAGGCATGAGTCAATGGCACCTTGCATTCTGGAATCTTTCTGTACGTTAGCATTTACAGAATGGAGACGTTCATAGGTGACTAGGAAACGCTCTGCACATAGAATTTGTTTTTCCCTCTGAGAGAAGGGGGTAGAGGTGGGGGAGTTGGAGGCGTGGCTCAGTTGGTAGAGTACTAGCCAATCAGCAAAAGCATCAGGTACCGAGTTTGAGTTGTGGTCTCCAACCAAAAAAAAGGAGGAAAGAGGCCCATGGGACAATGCAGAGATATGGCCTGGAAGGCAAGAGATGGGGCTCTAGTTTTCAAAATGGGTTTCCTGTAGAGCGCATGACTCTCCTTGGCTTCCACACTTCTAAAATAAAGGATGGGGCTTGGTCACCTCCAGCTCTAGGTCCCCAAGCACCAGGCCTTTCCCTAATGAGTGCTGTGGGCCCACACTGGTCTAGAGTTCCAGGAGAGGGATGGGTCCGTCAAACACACACACACACACACACACACACACACACACACACACACACACACACACACACACACACACACACACACACACACACACACACACACACACACTATTCTTTTCCATTTCATCTCTGACTGGAAAGGCCAAACAGTCAGAGGAAAGACACACACACACAGACACACAGACACACAGACACACAGACACACAGACACACAGATACACACACACACAGACATACACACACACAGACACACACAGACACACACAGACACACACACACGTCCCACAATGTGTGGTTGAGCCGCGCGCAGGCCGGCTGCGCATTTCTAGTCTTGGCACTTTGCTGAGCATCTTGGTCCTGGCCTCGCTCTGTCTGTTGCTGGCATCCTGGACAGGAAAATTAATGGCTGTTGTCATTCTGCCTTTTGTTCCAGTCTATATCCCAGGAATAAGATATCTGAGCGACATTAAATGACCTGTATATAAAAGCTCTTTGTAAAGAAAAGACTGAAGCAGCAAGCGAGCGCACTGGGGCTGGGAGGGAGCCCAGCCTGCCTGGTCTCCAGGAAACTGCTTTCTGGGGAGAAAGGGGTGCCACCCCCCCTTTTCATACTGGGTGCACTCTGACACATGTGTTGTGCCAGCCTGCTTTGAGGTTTTCCTCTCCTCCCCTCCCTCCTCCCCTCTCCTCTTTTCCTTTCCCTCTCCTCTCCCTTCCTTTCTTTCCTGCTGGTACTAGGGCTTGAACTCAGAGCTTTGCCCTATCCCTAAGCTTTTTCACTCAAGGCTAGTACTTTACCACCTGAGCCACCCCAGTTCTGGCTTTTTGCTGCTTAATTGGAGATAAAGAGTCTCCTGAAACTTCCAGCTTGGGCTGGCTTCGAACCTTGATCCTAGGTTCTCAGCCTTCTGAGTAGCTAGGATTACAGGTGTGACCACTAGTACCTAGCTAGCTTCGATTTTTTTTTATAGATAAGGATGCTGTTGTGTGTGGAGGAGTGTGAGTTGCACAAGGTCCATTACTGGGGCTGTAAACCAGGTTTCTGGACTCTCAGACCAGCGCTCTCCTACTGTCATCCTGACCTCATAAAACATCAGAACCTGAATTTCCAGCCCGGCCCAGCATGCCTGGAGAGCTAGAAGGCTGGCAGGAAAGCCTTCCCTAGAACCTGAAGCTCCTGAGTGGTTTTCGCTCCTGGATTCTTTGAGAAAACCCCTGGCTCTTTGGAGTCTGTCTGCTCATGGTCTTAATTATTTGCGTGTACGTGATCTTGCAATCTGCACCTGGGGACTCTTTGAATTACAGATTAATATTCCACTAGCTGGAACGATCTTTTGGAAAGAGACTCACAGTAATTAAGTTGGTTAAAGAACACTTCACACTAACTTTATTTATTTATTTTTAAACAGCACACAAGTATTGTAAATTACCAGCGGAAGAAAGAGAAATCCTGCTGGGCGCCGGTGGCTCACGCCTGTCATCCTAGCTAATCAGGAGGCTGAGATCAGAGGATCATGGTTCAAAGCCAGCTCAAGCAGGGAAGTCCACGAGACTCTTATTTCTAATTAAGTGCTTACCCAAAAGCCAGAAGTAGAGCTGTGGCTCAAGTGCTAGCGTGCCAGACTTGAACAAAAAAGCTCAGGGACAATGTCCAGGCTCCGATTTCAAGCCCAGGACTGGTGTGTGTGTATATGTACACACACACACACTCATCAATCCTTGAACAATACTTCCTCATGGTCACTGGGGACCAAGAAGCTCAATATCCAAAGACAGAGCATGGTGAGGGACTGGATGCCGATTGCAGGGTGGGAAGAAAGAGGTAAGAAGAGGATGGACATGGAGTAGGGTAGGTGAATTGCTGGACAGGCCCAGGTCTAAGGCTGGGTACCATGTTCCCCCGGATTCTGTCCCATGGTGCAAGTGGGCAGTTCCAAAGCAGAAGCAGGATTACTGGGGCCCAGAAAGAATGCTGGTCACGTTTGATTTTTCTAAACAAAGAGGGGAGGGGGGAGGGAAGGCTTGAAAGACTTGGTACACATCTCTAGTTATTTTAGAAAATAATTTGGGGTGCCAGTGTGGAACAATCTATAGTTTTAGCCTAAGTGCTCTTGGCCGCGGCTGTGTGTAATTTCGTTATTATCATTATTACCATTATCCACCAAACACAATAGACTGTAAAGTTTGTCACAAATGATTTGCTATTAATGTAGTGCCACGCGGGCGAATAATTTATTTTCCTACTAAATGGCAGAAGTGGTGTAAGCGTGTAAATTCCCGCTGGCGTGCGCATGCCCAAATGTGTTTCCAAACAGAGGAGAAAGAATGGGGCTCCAGGACCACGAACCGCCATCCACGGAATTGGGGTCCAGTCTGTGGGGAGAGTGTGTTCCTTCATCTCAGTGGAAGACTGAGAAAAACACCTACATGGATGTTCTCAGACAGCTGGTGTGTGTGTGTGTGTGTACGTGTGTGTGTGTGTGTGTGTGTGTGTGTGTGTGTGTGTGTGTGACAGCCAATACTGGGGCTTGAACTCAGGGCCTGATGTTCTCGCTTGGCTTTTTTCACTCAAGGCTGGTGCTCTACCACTTGACTCACAGCTCCACTTCTGGCTTTTTGATGGTTAATTGGGGATAAGTGTCTCTTGATCTGGCTTCAAACTGCGATCCTCACATCTCGGCCACCTCTGTAGCTAGGATTACAGGCGTGCACTTCTAGCTCCTGGTTTAGGACAGGTATGGCAGTGGGAAAGGTGGCAGGGGAAGGCAGGGTTCTCTGGGTGACACTCCGGCTCCCTGGTACCATATGGGGGTGCAGTGCGTGTAAAGGGGGGTACTGGCAGGAATGGCAGGGCAGGTGCTTCTGTTCTTCTTATGGCTTCAATTCAACCCCTGCAACCAGCTGGGGACAGATGTTCTCAGGGATTGCCGTGCTGAGAGGTGACCTCTGAGGACACACGAGGAGAGAGGGGATAAGGAGGAAGTTGGTGGGTGGGTCATTGCCCCCCTGGAGGACTTGGGCCAAATTTCTTCAGCCCCCCCCCCCAAAGATGCTCATTTCCTCATGTGTGAAAAATGACATTTGGAAAAGAGAAACCAACCTGGAAAAGAATATGGGAGGCGATGTGCGACCACCTGCTTATGTATACAACCCACTCCAGAGCTGGAGCGTATGATACGACCCACCTCCCACAAGCTTCATATGACTCTGCACAGGTCACAGGGACAAGTCATCCCCTTGGATTTCCTCATCAGGAGGGGTTAATAAGAGTGCTGTGTCACAGGAAACTATGTATGTGAATAGGGAGGGGAGAGTTCTAGTGAATGCAAGCAGTAATCATCATTCTTGTCCTCTTCAATCAGCCTAAATGGACAACAGCAGGGAACTGCCTAGGCCGATTATGACATAGCCACAGAATATTATGCAACCATTAAAAAGGTAATTATATAGCAACTGAAAGAATGATTATGCCCCGCTGTTAAGGGGGGAGAGGGAAAGACACACTGTCACATACCTATGCAGACATTATGATGATAAAGTAAGGTTTGCTGGGGAAGAGAGAGAAGGTAAAATAATGAGAAGAAACAAATGCATTAAAAGAAAACCTCTCTTAAAATAAAAAAGAAAACCCCTCTTTGTTCAGTTATAAAAAATAAAGGTGAAGCCAGGGGTTGGAGGTGTCTTTCCTATAATCCTAGCTACTCAGAAGTCTGGTCTTCAATTAACCAGCAAAAAGCTGGAAGTAGAGCTGTGGCTCAAGCGGTAGAACACCAGGCTTGCACAGAAAAGCTGAGAGACAGGGCCCACGCCCCAGTACTGGCATGCACACTTGCACACACATGCATGCACACACATATGTATGCATATACATATGCATGCATGCATACATACATACATACACACACACACACACATAAAGTAATGGTCAAAGGTTTCTGGGAACTTCCAACTCTGACACTCTCTGCCCCCTCTGTTAGTACCAAGCCCTGAGGGCTAGCTCTCAGTGTGGGGGAGCCCTGGTGGTTTTTGTGTGTGTGGGGGGGGAACAGCAGAGTTTAGCACGAATGTCCTCAAATCCTGTCCCAGCAATGTCAAAGCGGTCCAGCTGACTCCTCTTTGGCTTAATTTGTGTCAATCGATTTCCTATTTTTAATTAATAATTCTAATTATGATGCAGCAAATTTACCCAACGGCCATGACTGAATTAATCAGGGTCTATTGATTGGGGCTGCAGAGTTATCCCACAGTTTCTGACACCATCGATTTCCTGCTGGGAACAAATAAGAAAACACACGGAGGGCAGATGCGGCTGTCAGCCCCCTGATGCTAAGAGACCTAAACTGGGCCCTTGAAGAGTTCTGCCACCCCTCCAGCACCCACCCAGCGGCCACCACCTCCATGGCCACTAGGTGGCAGTGCTGCCTCTGGGAGCCCTGGAATGGCAGTCCCGGTGACACAGATGGGCAGGCCCTGGGCAGGGTCTGTGCAGAAAATACCCTTCAGCAGGCCTGAGCATGGGTTTAGAATCGGCTGTTATAGATCCATGGGGTGGGGGAGTCATTCACATCTTCCTGTGTTCTTTTTCTGGCCCTCCTAGGGTTTTGATTCAGGGTCATTTGGGGGCCCGAATACCTAGGATTACAGGCATGAGCGCCTTTACCCATTACTGTCATTTCCTTGTAGACAAAAAATCCCTAAGGGATTCTCCTCTCTTGCCTTGCCATTTTGCAGATAAGCAAACTGAGGTGCAGGAAGAAGCAGGGTCTTGCCCAAGATGGTAGCTAGAACTGAAATGTTGGTCTTTGGCATCCCATGCCTTTTTCCAACCACGGGGAGGCTGAGCCGAGGAAGATGAGGTTAGAGGCATAGCTCTGTCCCATACTATGGGGATCATCACGAAGCGGGGACACCTGACGGCGGTCAGGGTGAGATGGCCCTGGTCTGGTCTTCACCTCCTTTCCCCTGGCTCTGTGCTTGTCTGTGGGCATCTTCCTCCCTGGTCTTGAGAAACAGGCCTCCCTTTTTATTATCTAACTTTTTCCTTCTGTTTTTTTTTTTTTTTTTTTCTTTTGGGTGCTGGTCCTGGGGCTTGAACTCAGGGCCTGGGCATTTTCCCCTGAGCTTTTTTTTTTTTTTTCTTTCTCAAGGCTAGCACTCTATCACTTAAGCCATAACTCCAACTCTTTGGTGGTTAATTGGAGATAGGAGTCTCATGGGCTATCCTGTCTAGCCTGGCTTCAAAGTTGGATCCTCAGATCTCAGCCTTCTGAGTAGCTAGGATGACAGGCGTGAGCCACCAGTGTCTGGCTATTTTTTTTTCCTTTTAAAAATTACCTTGATGGAGTTGCACAAGGGGGTTTCGATTTCAACATAGCAATTTAGGAGTTCAGTGCATCCTGATCGAAGCCACCCTTCCCAGCATTCTCCATCTCTCCCAACCCCGCCCGCCCCCTCTGGTCTCCTGATTCCATTTTCGCATACATACATTAAATACCATGTTTCCACTTCCAGGTATTTGTTTACCATGGTACTTTCTGTGACACATCTGTAATTCTGAGTCCTGTGGGGGGGAGGGATGGCCCAGAGGGAGCCCCCATTTCCTGACCACCTTTTCTGGGCTGGCTCCTCACATCCTGGACCGGATCTAATTCCACAGCTCATGGCAGAGCTAGGGATCAAGGAGGCGCACCTGAGGAAATGAGGGACACTGATTTGGGCCTCTTTGAAAAGCAGGGAATAGGGAGATTGGGGCAGCCACCGTGCCATAGGTTGGGCCCTTCTCAGAGGACCCCCAGCCAATGCACAGAAGAGTGAAACTCTGAACTGTACAGAGTTAGCAAAGTGGAGGGAATGAGTAGCAACGCTTCAGTTTGGCCACTGATGGCTCTGGAGAGGGAGGCTGGGCCAGATCATGGGGCGGGGATGAGGGTTCATATGACAAGCTGAACTTTGGTCCCTGAGAGTGAAGGGCACCCAGGAAACCGGAAGTGGACCTGTGGCCCAAAGTGCTAGCCTTGAGCAAAAGGGCTCAGAGATAGCGCCCAGGCCCCGAGTTCAAGCCCTACAACTGACAAAAATAAGCCGTGGGGAGGGGGGTGTGCCTGTCAGTTTATATGTCTCCACAAGCATGCTGGGAAAATACATCTTCCAAGAACAGAAAGCATCATGGTCTCCTCTCCCCACAAACCCTCCCCGGCACAGAGATGCCAATTTCTAGGGGGAAAAAAATGAGTAAGAACAGCTGGAATTCTCCTCTTCTTCCTTCGTGGATTGCCTTCAGCATTCCGACACCTGCACCTGTGTTAGTCAGGGAAGAAATAAAGGTTGACAGCCCTTTGAGCAACAGCCAATGACCTCAGGGTCATGTACAAAGAGCATGGTCGCACATCAAACACTTCCAGTTACCAGCTGTGATATAGTAAGTGCCCAGAGACCAGCTCAAGTCTGGATCGGTAGTATCAGCCCATTCCCATGGTGTAACTCCTGCCACTACCATAAGGGGTTCAAGCCAGTGACATGCAGTGGTTACACAGAGTCGGGAAGAGAGCTGCAGTCACTCAGTTCTCAGGAGGTACAGACAAATGTCTGGGAACCGGACCGCAGGGCCTACACTGCAGGCCCCCCCAGCGCACGCTACTAGATCCATCAGGTAGCTCTTAGAAACTTAGAAATTGTCAATTGGGGGGGGGGGAGGGTGCGCGCACATGCGCACAGCAGTCCTGGGGTTTGGACTCAGGGCCTGGGTGCTTGTCCCTGAGTTTCTTTTGCTCAAGGTTTTGCTCTACTACTTCAGCCACAGCTCCACATCCAGCTTTTTCCTTCCTTCCTTCCTTCCTTCCTTCCTTCCTTCCTTCCTTCCTTCCTCCCTTCCTTCCTCCCTTCTTTCTTTCTGGTAGTTTATTGGCCCAGGCTGGCTTCAAACCACAATCCTCAGATCTCAGCCTCCTGAGTATCAGCTAGGATTACAGGTGTGAGCCACCAGTGCCCAGCTGTAAAAACTCCTAACGAATGGAGCTGGGAAGGTGGCTCAGTGGTAGAGTGCTTGCCTCGCATGCATGAGGCTCTGGGTTCGATTCCTCAGCACCACATAAGCAGAAAAAGCTGGAAGTGGTGCTGTGGCTCAAGTGGTAGAGCACTCGCCTTGAGCTGAAGAGCTGAGGGACAGCGCCCAGGCCCAGAGTTCAGGCCCCACAACTGACAAAAAAAAAAAAAAAAAAAGCAAAACCTCTTAATTGAGGAAGGTGAGGGCCACGTAGGCAGCCTGGATGTATCAAAGGGGCTGCACTGGAATCCAGATCAGCCCAGTACCAGCCACATAAGCCTGGTAACCCCTTGCTGGATAATTGGTCACTCATGTCATCGGGCATTTAACACTTACTGTCCATCTAGCATGGAGAAATGCAGATGAGAAAAAGAAACAATGGAGAAGGGAGTCATAAAAACAATAATATTTTGACCAGGTGCTGGTGGTGTATGCCCATCATCCTAGCTACTCAGGAAGCTGAGATCTGAGGATCAAGGTTCAAAGCCATCCCCGGCAGGAAAGTCTGTGAGACTCTTATCTCCAAGAAACCACCAGAAAACCAGAAGTGGAGCCGGGCCTC
Source organism: Dipodomys merriami (assembly GCF_024711535.1). NCBI lineage: Eukaryota > Metazoa > Chordata > Mammalia > Rodentia > Heteromyidae > Dipodomys > Dipodomys merriami. Next base: position 1,686,095 of record NW_027206046.1, on the reverse strand, counting down.
AAGTGCTACAGTGCTAGACATGAACACAAAAGCTCAGGAACCGTACGTAGGCCCTGAGTTTAATTCCAAGGACCAGCATCCATGTATTACCCGCCCACCTCCCAAACATTAGCATCGGTGGTTTCCTCACCTGAATAGAGCAAGGGATTCACCGCGAGAAAATCAAACGAAAGCACATGGAAAGTGTTCTCCTTAGTATCCGCAACACACAGGGGCCCAGCAACTATGCAGTCCCAAAATGGAGGAAGCAGGGCTAACTGGTGAACTGAGTCACTGTATGGCTGGATACATGCCAGCTGTGGGCAGAGACTAATCTAGGCACCCAGGAGCTGCAACATGGCCCCGGGGTTGAAGCCCCTACTGTCCCCTGCCCAGAACCCTGTTACCCTCACAACATCTACTTTCCCAGGGATGTAAGGGAGGGAGGTCACTCTGGAATATTCCTCTGAGCCTGCTCTTTTGGGGTGTGTAGGTAAGAGATGGTGTTTGTGTTATAGGACTGAGCTGCAGCCGTGGACACCATGTTGAAAATGAACTGTACAACTTGTGGGTGGGGACAGGAGGGGAAAAACAGGGAGAGAGAGAGAGGGAAGAGGTGACAATACCCAAAAAGAAATGTACTCTTAGCTGGGCACTGGTGGCTCACGCCTGTAATCCTAGCTACTCAGGAGGCTGAGATCTGAGGACCGTGGTTCAAAGCCAGTCCAGGCAGGAAAGTCTGTGAGACTCTTATCTCCAATAAACCACCAGAAAACCAGAAGTGGCGCTGTGGCTCAAGTGGTAGAGTGCTAGCCTTGAGCTGAAGAGCTGAGGGACAGCGCCCAGGCCCAGAGTTCAAGCCCCACGACCAACAACAACAACAAAAAAGAAAATGTACTCTTTACTTGACTTACATAACTATAAGCCCGCTGCACATCACCTTTATAATAACAATAAAAAAATTTAAGAGAGAGAGGCTAGCTCTTCCACACTTCTAGTATTAAAGCACAGAATGAGGCAGGGCAAAGAATTTGGAGTTTATTGATATAATAATTGTTTTAGTCCAGTGAACTCTGTGTGCCTGTGTGTGCCTGTGTGGTACCACTACTGGGGCTTGAACTGTCATAGTGTTTTTTGGCTAAATGCTGGTGGCTTTACCACTTAGACCACAGCTCCACTTCTGGCTTTTTGTTTTGGAGATAAGAGTCTCACAGACTTTTCTGCCCAGGCTGACTTCAAACCAAGATCCTCAGATCTCAGCCTCCTGACTAGCTAGGATGACAGGTGTGAGCCACCAATGACCAGAGTATGGGGCTCAGCCTTATCCATACAAAGAACCATCTCCTTCCTACCTATCCAAATGTCTTCTCCTGGAAGCAAAGAGTTAAACAACATTTAAACACAGCAACTCGGCTTAGCAACGCCCTTGACAACCTGCAACATTGACACATTGTGTCTGATCCTGGCTGCCTTCTTTTACAAAGCCGCCAGCTACAAATCCAAGCTGACAGCCGAGTATCACCTTCAAATCCACAAGTTTAAATGAGTTATTATTTGTAAAATGACTCAAAAGCATGTCTAGTACACAGAAAGCCCTAGCCAAGTATTTCAGCTTTTACTTACTCCTCACATACCCCCAATTTTTTTTCCATTCTCATCCTTCCTTTTGTACAGGAATGTAAAGTCATTTCCACCATGTAGGAATGAGCAGTGAAGGAATCTTCATTACTCTGGTTTAATAATCTGCTCCCTGTGTAGAAGGGAAGGGAAGCCTAGAGAGAGCAGAAGTACTTCCAAGGGGGATCTGGGGTTGGGCAGGGGGAGGAGATCTCTCCTCCCTGACACCCCTAACATGGGGAGACCCCTTACAGATGTCCCTGGCTCAGGGAAAAGCCAAACTTCCTAATTATAGGGATGCCCACCAGGGGTTCTTTATTTCTTTTCTTTTCCTTCTTGAATTAAGCCAAGAATTGAAGCACAGCCACGGGTGTTTGATCAATTCAATGATCATAAACAGCCAGGCTGAGAGCTTGCAATGGAGCTGTCCCGGGAAGGCAGACTGTGGTATACAGGCCTGGTGTACAGCTGGTGGGCTCTGATGGTACCCAAGGATGCTCAGGATGCTCTGAGTGGCGGTAACTATGGTAACTGCCACTCACTGTGCTCTTCGGTGAGCTGAGCCCGTTTCTTCCTTTAGGATCTACACAGCCAGAAGTGGAGTCAAGTGGTAAAGAAAAAAAAAAAACTCAAGGACAACACTCAGGCCCTGAGTTCAAGCCCCAAGACTGGCACACACATGTGTGCGTGCACACACACACAAATAGACCTTCACAGACAGACACTTGGGCAATCATAGACAGCCCAAGAGATTCTGAGGCCACAAAGAGGCTGAGAACTCTATACAATAAGGAGAAATGGAAAGCCAGGCATCGGTGGCTCATGCTGTAATCCTAGCTACTCAGCTGAGGGATAACATCCAGGTCCAGAAGTCAAGCAAGAGAGAGAGAGAGAGAGAGAGAGAGAGAGAGAGAGAGAGAGAGAGAGAGAGAGAGAGAGAGAGAGAGGAGAGGGGAGAGAGAGAGGGGGGGGAGCCAGGAGCAAGTGGTTCATGCCTGTAATCGTAGCTATGCAGGAGGCTGAGATCTGAGGATCACAGTTCAAAGCCAGCCCAGGCAGGAAAGTCCATGAGACTCTCATCTCCAATGAGCCACCAGAAAACAGGAAGTGGTGCTGTGGTTCAAGTGGTAGAGCACTGGCCTTGAGCTGAAGAGCTGAGGGACAGCACCCAGGCCCAGAGTTCAAGCCCCAGGACCAACTGGAAAAAAAAAAAAAAAAAAAGGAGAGAGAGAAATGGAGGTCTGTGGAGATGGAGAGAAAAAGACACAGAGCTAGGTGGAGGAAGAAAGACTATGATTAGAGCAGAAGGAAGATCAACGTGGGCATTGTCCTTTAGCTTTTTCACTCAAAGTTGGCATTCTCCCACGTTAGCCACATTTCCACTTACAGTTTACTGCTACTTCAGTGGAAAGAGGCATCTCACAGACTTTCCTACCTGGGCTGGCTTCAAAATGCGATCCTCAGATCTCAGCCTCCTGAGTAGCAGGGATTACAGGCGTGAGCCACTAGCACCTGGCTAAAACCAGCTGTATTTCCCCTGGATTATGGCCCTGTATTATTGGAGGGTTACCTTGGGCCTGAAGCCAGGGAAAAAGAGGGGCATGGGTGGGGAGAGGGTAACCAATTGTGACTATTCAGACAATATGGGGGAAAGGGTCTATGCCATGCTACGCCCTGCCTCCCAGTCCCTGGGGCCATTCATAGCCCCAGAGAGCATCTTTCTGGTCTCACTCCATCCTTCTTTTGCTGACCTAAGTGCAATTTACTTGTGTGGGAGGGGGGGGAAAAACAACTTTCCCTGGTCCCCAAATCAAATCACTCTGGGAAGGGAGAGGGTTGAAAGGAACCAGGGGAAATAAATGTATTCAGCAAGTGTATTTTTATTCCAATAAAACCTGATTCAATAACCATCATGAATATTTCATTGGCAAGACATGGCCAGGCTGCGTACTGGGCCCCAGCCAATTTTGTCCTCCTCCCCCTCCCCCGGAGCAAGGGCAGCCCCCCCCCCCCCCCCGCAGCCACCTGAGCAGCTTGGAGAGCAGAAAGAAAACGGCAGGCCCTTTAGATCTCCCAGCTGTCATCAGCCAGCTCTTGGCACTGCTTCAAGCATGAAGGTTGAGGACAGAGAACTGGGTGTGAATCTTGACTGTGCCATCTCTCCAGCGTGCGATAATCCTTTCGTTTGCGTTTTGTGCCAGTTAGTGGGGCTTGAACTCAGGGCCAGGATTCTGTCCCTTAGCTTTGGTTGGTTAAGGCTGGTGCTCTAGCAATTGCATCAGAGCTCTGCTTTTGGCTCTTTGGTCGTTCCTTGGCGATCAGAGTCTCATGGACTTTCCTGCCCGGGCTGGCTTTGAACCGTGATCCTCAGATCTCAGCCTCCTGAGTAGCTACAGGCGTGAGCCACTGGTGCTTGGTGAGAGATTCAGGTCTGGGCCTGTGCAGAATAGCTGGGTAGGGGTTTCTCCACACTTTACCAAGGAGATGCTGAAGCCCATGGCTATGTGAGGCATACATGGTGCTCCACCAAGCAACTAGGCTGGTGTATAGAAAGCTGAAGCAGCCACTGTTACTTGGGAAAAGAGCCATGGAGGATGAAGCCAACACAAAGCAAGATGGAACCACAGCCCCCTGATACAGCTGTGCCTGAAGCTGTGCGGTGACATAGCCAGTCTTTCCACTGTCTGCCTAATCCTCAGGCTAGATTTCTGTCATTTGTAAAAACAAAAGTCCCCCTTAAAGCCTGGGCTGTGAAATATGGCTTTTCATGACATTAAATTAGGGCCTTGGTCCTCCCCAGAGAAATCTCCAGAGGTGGGGCATCAGGGTGGAAGAAATGCTGGAGCTTTCTACTGACTTGTCCCAGTCGACTCTGTCCTAGAGGTAGGTTTAAGAAGTCAAAAGCAGCCAGGCACCTATAAACAGCCCTGTAATCCCCGTTACTCAGGAGGCTGAGATCTGATAATCAGGGTTCAAAGCCAGCCCAGGCAGGAAAATCCATGAGACTGTGATCTCTAATTAACCACCTAAAAGTCAGTAGTGGAGGCGTGGCTCAAATGGTAGAGTGCCAGGTTTGAGTAAAAGAAGCTAAGTGAAGCTGGGTGCCAGTGGCTCACACCTGTAATCTTAGCTATTCAAGAGGCTGACATCGGAGGATCAAAGTTCAAAGCCATCCTGGGCAAGAAAGTCTGTGCGCATCTGATCTCTAATTAATCACCAAAAAAACCCCAAAAAACCCTGGAAGTGTAGTTGTGGTAGAGCACTAGCCTTCAGCACAAAAGCTCAGGGATAGTGCCTAAGACTTGAGTTCAAGCCCCAGGACCAGCACCAAAAACAACAACAAAAAAAGCTAAGTAATGGCTGGGAATGTGGCTTAGTGGCAGAGTGCCTAGCATGCATGAAGCCCTGGGTTCCATTCCCTAGTACCACTTAAACAGAAAAAGCTGGAAGTGGTGCTGTGGCTCAAGTGGTAGAGTGCTAGCCTTGAGCAAAAGAAGCTCAGGGACAGTGCCCAGACCCTGAGTTCAAGCCCCAGGACTGGCAAAAACAAAACAACAAACAATAACAACAACAACAACAAAAAGCTAAGTGAGAGTCTAATGCCCTGAGTTCAATTTCCAGTACTAGTGCACATGCGAGTGCATACACACACACACACACACACACACACACACACACACACACACACACACACACACACACACACACACACACACACACACACACACACACACACACACACACACACACACACACACACACTCTTAAAGTCAGGCACCAGTGGCTCATTCCTGTAATCCTAGATACTCAGGGAGCTGAGATCTGAGGATTTGGTTTGAAGACAGCCCAGGGAAGAAAGTCCATGAGACTCATCTCCAATTAACCACCAGAAAACTGGAAGTGGCCCTGTGGCTCAAGTGAAAGTGCACTAGCCTTTAGCAAAAGAAGTTGAGGGACAGGGCCCAGGCCCTGAGTTCAAGCCCCCGGACCAGAAAAAAAAGGAAGGAAGGAAGGAAGGAAGGAAGGAAGGAAGGAAGGAAGGAAGGAAGGAAGGAAGGAAGGAAGGAAGGAAGGAAGGAAGGGAGGGAGGGAGGGAGGGAGGGAGGAAGGGAGGAAGGGAGGGAGGGAGGGAAGGAAGGGAGGAAGGAAGGAAGGAATGAAGGAAGGAATGAAGGAAGGAGGAAAGGAGGGAGGGAGGGAGGAAGAGATGGAAGGCGGGAGGAAGAGATGGAGGGAGGGGAGGGAAAGAGAAAATTTCTGTTTGGGCACTGGGTATTTGAATGAGGTAGTAGAGTACTTGCCCTACCAAGCAAGGGGGCCCTGAGTTCAATCCCCACTTCAAAACCCTACAAGGATTTTTGTCTGATCCTTTTATTTCCCCCTCCTAGATCTTCTGGACTAAAAGAAAAGCCAGGACAGATATCCTGTCTTTTCGTCCACCTTCTGGCTAGCCAGCAGCAGTAGTTACTTTATTCTCAATCCCAGGTTGCAACTTAAACTGCCCGACAAGGTCAGGAGCCTGGAGTTGGAGGCAGGCTGGAGAAAGCAGGACTCTTATCTCCTCGCTGCTAAAGCTGGCCCTGCAGGGTTGACCCAGTTTGTTAGGAAGTCCAGCTGGGCCTGGAGACAGGAACCTTGTGCCTCAGCCACAAGCAGACCCAGTTAAAAGGCAGATTAATGGGTGGTCAGGTGCGAGGAAGCCAGCCAGAACCCCACGCTGGGGGAACACAAGGCATTTGTTTGGGTTTCTGAAGCACTTTATGAATCCCTTCTCTCTGGCCTTTCGGAAGGGACAAGCCTCTCAAACACTCACAGCCCGCTTGTGAAAAGGCCCCTCTGTCTCTGCTGGCTGTGGGCAAATCCACGTGGGGTCAGCACACCCAGGAGAGTGTGCAGAAGAAGAAAAGTGGTTGGAATCAATGGGCTGGATTACAGACCCCGCGTCCCCGGGCAGATAATAGCATGGAAGGGCCAGTGGCTCACACCAAATGTCCTTCCCCAGCCCTGGCAGACAGCGAGTGCCAATCACAGGGGATTAAAACCAGCTGGGGGCGAGGCCTACAGAGAAAAAAAGGCCTGAGATTGGGCTGGCAGCCAGCCCTGGGGCCTGGGATGCAGGGATGGAGTCCAGTCTGGATGTCTTGCATGGGTGTGTGTGTGTGTGTGTGTTTGGGAATGGCAGCATGGAAAAAAAAAGGTAAGTGACAATGTGCAGGCCTTGAGTTCAAGCCCCAGTACTGGCTGAGAAGAGGAGGGGGTGGGAGGAGAGAAGGGAGAGAGGAAGGGAGGGGAGACGAGGGGAACTCGAAAAATCTGGGCCTACAATGGACTCAGCAGTGTCTGATCGTAAGACACCTGTGCCCACTTATTGCTATAGTAACCGCTGGGCCTACAAGGAGGACAGAAAGCAAAGTGATTTCCCCAAAGCCACAGGGCAGCCTCAGCTCCTCCATGGGTCTTACCTGCCCTGGTCATGAACCTCACCTATAACACCTGCCTGGAGGAAGTGGTCATGCCAGCTGCCCACGACGGCTGGACACTGTGTCAGGCCCTTGCCGACATCATGTTGTGGACTCATTTCAAGAAGGGCGGAAGCTGGGGTCGCTGGTCCCTTTTGCAGAAGTTGGAGAAGGGCGAAGCCAATGGCCTGCGGTCACTGGGTAAATATCACACAGCAGTTTGAACGCTGTGAATCTGGCTTGGCCTTTGTACAAAATCAAATGTGAAGAAGGGATTTTATGAAGTGCTTAGCTGGTGGCTGCTGAGCAGTACCCAGGCTGGGCAGGGCGCACGATAGGGGAAGAAAGAGGAAGAATCTGGGCGTCAGCCCCTCCCGGCCAAGCAAAGGCCAGAGGGGATTTGGAAGCTTTGTTTGGAGGTGGACAGGCACTGGGCTGGGCGGAGCTGGGGCTGGGGCCTGGGCTGGTGGGCGAAGGTTACAGCCACCCTCTTATATGCAGCCTCCCCAATCCCCTGCTAACAGCCTTTTGGGAAAACTGTCTGTAAGAGGTGATTTTTCTGCTGCTGGAAGATCAAAGCCTGGCCTGGGGCGGAACCCCCTCCTCACTGGAAAATGACGATGACTCCCAGCCAGGTCTGCCCAGAAAGACCGTTAAGTAAATGAAGATGGCAGTTTGGTGACTGGGGAGTTTGTACTGGGGCCAAATGGAACTCTGTCTTCCAGCCAAGTAGATGCAAAGACCTGGGCTGGTGCCCAAGAAAGGGGGTACATACGCCTACGTGCACGCTTGGGCACTCTTTCCCTCCTCCCTGCTACCACTAGGAGGGGGACAGGGGAGGCTGGTCTCCATACTGAAACTTAGCCTGGCTCACGGACACTCAGGCAGGGTTGGATCTTGGCCAGACTTGAGCTGAGCGGGGCGCATCCCATTTTGATTTGTTTGGTGTCAGTCCTGGGGCTTGAACTCAGGGCCAGGGTGCCATCTATGAGCTTCTTAGCCCAAAGCTAGCGCTCTACCACTTGAGCCACAGCTCCAATTTCAGCTTTTTTTTTTGGTAGTTTATTGGAGATAAGTCTCACAGACTTTCTTGCCCTGTTGGCTTCTAACTGTGATCCTCAGATCTCAGTCTCCTGAGTAGCAAGGTTTGCAGGCATGAACACCGGCACTGGGCTAGGTGTCCTCTTTTATCTCCAACACACTTAGAGACCTGGCATCAAGTCCCAGATCTTATAGACTTAAGTGACCATAAACAAAACCCTAAGAATCTGCAAGCCTCCATTTCTAAGATCTGTAATATGGGAATGAAAATGGACCCTGCCACACATCTAGGCGCAGCCTCATGGTAGGAATCCTCACTGGTGCACCCCTCTCTGCCCTAATTCTCCCCAGAGCCAAGGCTGGGCTTACACTGGCCTAAATTGACCTACATCCGGGTACCTGCTTCCCAGGCACCAGGCCTAATCTCTGTGAACCTCACACAGGTAGGGAATTCTGGCCCATCTACTTCCTGGATATGCTAATTAACAACCATGCCTCCAGCCTTGGAGAAAAGGGAGGGGGAAGGGAGTGGTGGGAGAAACCTGGCTAGCACAGCAGGCTGGGGACACCAAAGTCACACCTCAGATCTTCAACTCAGGACCCCACGCTTTGATTGGCTTTTTTTTTTTTGTCTCATGGCTGGTACCCTACTACTTAAGTCACACCTTCAATTCTGCTGTTTTTGCTAGTTAGTTGGCGATAAGAGCCTCACAGTTTTGTCTGCCCAGGCTGGCAAGAGTTGACTGTTGTTTGTTCGGTCAGTTGTGGGCTTGAACTCAGGGCCTGGTCGCTATCAGAGCCTGAGCAGTTCAGCCAAATCTACCACTTTGAGCCACAGCACCACTTCCGGTTTTCTGGTGGTTAACTGGAGATAAGAGTCTCACAGACTTTCCTGCCCAGGCTGGCCTTGTACCACGATCTTCAGATCTCAGCCTCCGGAGTAACTAGGATTACAGGTGGGAGCCATCAGTGCCTGGCTGACTTTTTTTTGTCTCTTCTTTTTTGGTACTGGGGTTTAAACCTAGGATGTTGCTGAGCCAGCACTTTGCCACTGAGCTACACCAGCCCAATGTTTTTTTAAAGCTCTAAAGAGGGACAGTCTGGACTGGGAACTGGCCCCTTCCCTTCTTCGGGGCCTGGTGTCTATTTAACAGCATTCAGCTTAGAACCATAAGCCCCAGGCTTGAGTTCTAGCTCTGAGGCTTCTAAAGCTATGGCCAAAGGTGAGTTGCTCAGCAGCAAAGATGAGCCTCTGTTTCCTCACCTCTAATGAACATAAATTGTCTTGGTCAAAAAAATTCAGGGACTGGAGGCGTGGCTCAGGTGGTAGAATGCCAGCCAATGAAGGAAAAGGGTCAGATAACAAGTCCCAGTCTCAAAGAAAAGAAAAAAGTTTAAAGCCGGGAGCTGGTGGTTCATGCCTGTAATCCTAGCTACGCAGGAGGCTGAGATATGGGGATCACAGTTCAAAGCCAACCTGGGCAGGAAAGTCTGTGAGACTCTTATCTCCAATAAACCACCAGAAAACCGGAAGTGGCACTGTGGCTTAAGGGTACAGTGCTTGCCTTGAGCTGAAGAGCTGAGGGACAGTGCCCAGGCCCAGAGTTCAAGCCTCACGACCAGCCCCCCAAAAAAGACAATTGAAATCTGTGGACTGGTAGTGCTTGCACCCCCTGCTGGCTGTGTCTCAGCTTGCACCCGACTCTCCACCTCTTAATCCCAGATCCCAGGGCCAATTTTTCCCACTTTGTCTCCTCCAGCTGCTTTCTCTGACTGGGTGGTCCTTTCTCCCTTCTCAGATCCAAAATTCACCTATCATCCTTCTGTAGCCAACCCAATGGCATCTTTTCCAGGATCTCTTGCTGTATACCCAATCGCCTGGGCTAACCACAGAGCCATAGCATCAGACTGTGAGACCCCCCTGAAAAACAAGGCTGGGCCTCTTCCCAGCATCCTGCAGTCAGGCAGAACCAAGCAATAGTAAGTACCCAAATAAAAGGCCTTTTGTGGCCAGGTACTGATGACTCACGTGTGGTATCCTAGCTACTCAGAAGGCTGAGATCTGAGGCTCAGAGTTCGAAGCCAGCCCAAACACACAAATCTGAGAGACTTTTATCTCTCATGAACCAGCACAAAGCCACAAGCAGAGCTGTGGAACAAGTGGTGAAGCTCCTCCCGGGGACAGCCCTTTGATGGAGCAGTTGGGCTCCTATGACCCGCTGCCCAACAGCCATGGAGAGAAACTCATTGCCCTCAACCTGGACAGGATCGGGCACTGGATGGGCTGTGGGGCTCACTTCTCTGAACCTATGGAGAAGCTTCTAGGTCTTTCTGGTATTTTCTCTCTGCATCCTATGATGATTACAAATGCTGAGAGACTGCGGAGGAAACGAGCGCATGAAGTCCTCTTAGCTTCTCAGAAAACAGAAGCTGAGGTCCAGAAACAGAAATAAGCTGACTTCAGTGAACATAGTGATTACAAGGTCAAAGTCTTCTGAAGTACTTGTGTATAGAGCTCTTGATTGTGTTAGGTTTGGAGGTCAATAAAAGTCACCCATCCGCTTCTGGCCTAACTTGAACAAGGGCTAGGCAGAGATTTGTTCTTGTTTGACAGAAAAGCTCTGTGTGGATACTAAGTAGGTTTTTCTGCATTTATCCTGGAAAAAAACTGATTTGTGGGTAGGATTGGACTTTCGGGTCCACAGGCAGCCTTACAATTTGTTGTCTTCCAAGTCTTTTTTACTTCAAAGCTCCCAACTAGTGTTACTGGCCTACTCCAATGTTTCTTTAGTCACGCACGGTCATCCCACAAGAACCAACACAGATACCCTGCTTATTTTTGTAAAGGGAGGTTTACGATGTTTCCTTGGCATGTAATTGTACCTTTACAAAGATAAATGAAAATTGTTTGGGGGCTATCATAGCCTAGATTTTAAGAATGAAGATGTATATATGGAAACATTACAACAAATCATCTTTGTACAATTAATATATGCTTAATAAAGAAGTAAAAAATTAAATTAAATTAAGTTTTAAAAAAGCTCAGACAGTGCCCAAACCCTGAGTTCAAGCCCCAGGACTGGCAAAAAAAAAAAAAAAAAAAAGAAAAGAAAAAAGAAAACATACACACACACACACACACACACACACACACACACACACACACACACATACACACATACACAAACACACACAAACCAAACCAAACGAAAGGTCTTTTGTAAAATAGAAAAAAACATCTGCTCTTGCCAGAAAGCTAATAAATGCAAATCAATGCAATGTGGAGGTCCTATTTTATGCCTGCCTTGTAAATTAGCAATTTAGGGGGAAAATGATAAGAAGTATCACTGACAATGTTATGTTGAAACCAGGACACACATTACCGATAACGTTGAAAATTGCAATGATCATTTGAAAAGCAATATGACAGCACATGGCAAGGGTTATAAAAATGCTCATTTACTGTGACCCAATAAATTCCCCTGGTAACCTCGTATCCGAAGACTTCATTCACAAGGCTGACGCATGTCATGCGTCTAGAAAGATGTCTATTGCATCACTGCCTATAACAGCCCCAAATAGAAAACAACCTAAGTGTTAAACAATAGGGGAATTGAGGAGTAATGACTGCATATAAATTCAACAAACTATTTTGTGGCTATTTGAAATATTGACGAAAACTGTGTTACAAAACAAAGTGCTTAAGATTTAAAAAAAAAAAGTGAAATAAAAAATTCAGAATGGCCATGCACTGGTGGCTCACACCTGTAATTCTAGTTAACTCAGGAGGGTGAGATTTGAGATGTTGGTTCGAAGCCAACTCAGGCAGGAAAGTCTGAGAGACTCTTATCTCCAATTAAGCATCAAAACACCCCACACAAACCAAACCAAAAAATCCAAAAAACCTGAAGTGGACCAGTGGCTCAAGTGGTAGAGAATTAGTGTTGCACAAAAAAGCTCAGGGAGAATACCCAGGCCCTGAGTTCAAGGCTCAGTCCTGGCACACACACACAAAAGGAATGCTCTCAATGGGTCCTGGGCCATTTATAGCCACATCCCAGCTCCCATGAAGCCACTGTGGTCCCTTCTCCGTTCTCAGGCTTGACTCTTCCTTAATCTTTCCACCAATATGAGCGACCCTCCCGGGCTTCCTGCTTCCCATACCTGTCCCTGAACTATTCCTTTCCCTCTACTGAGCTTTGGAGATTTTCCTTTTTTTGTCCTTCTTGCTGATCCTGGGGCTTGAACTCAGGGCCTGAGCTCAGTCCCTGAGCTTCTTTTGCTCAAGGCTAGCCATAGCACCACTTCAGGCTTTTTTCTGAGTCATTTATTGGAGACAAGTGTGTCTCACGGCCTTTCTTGCCCCGGCTGGCTTCGACCTGTGATCCTCAGATCTCAGCCTCCTGAGTAGCTAGGATGACAGGCGTGAGCCACCAGCACCCCGCTGAGATGTTAATCAGTCTGTCTCCGGGCCCCAGCTCATGCTTTGTAGAGCCTGTGGAATTCCTCTCTTTGTTCTTGAGAACATTTGTCACCTGTCTGCTCTCTAACCAATGTTATCTTAGTGCTAAGAGGGATCATAATTCTGCCCTACGCCGCTGTGAGATTTCTCAAGAATCTATCGCTCTGACGGTAACAAAAGCCCTTCAGGCCGGGACACCCAGCCCACACTCATGGGTGGGTTCAGACACACGTGCACATGTTACTTCTGCCAGCCATGTGCTGGGCACAGACCACATGAAGAATTCTAGGCCCTTCCCTTCCATGTCCAGCCTAGGTCATCACCCAGCATCCTTCAGACCTATGAGACCACACATGACCTGTACTATACAAGTATATAATGCATCTCAGACTACATATCCAGCCATCCCACACCCCCACAAAACACCCCTATATCTGACAGCCTTGTACCCTGGGACTCCAGCCAGCAATGTCTAGATTCCACTCAGAGAAAAATGCTCGATTCTCACCCCAGACATCATGTCCCCCACCAAGTTATGCTGCGCTCGCTGCGCAAGGACTTCGGGGAGGAACATCCATTATTGCTAATGAGTATTACATGCCTAATTAATTCCCACGTTCAGCCTGAGGACCTGACCCGGGATCCAATTTCCATTCAGAGAAAATAAAATACGAAGCTAATAGGTCTTGTGTGCTAGCTCGTAGGACTTAGGGCCCACATGTTCATGTCTGTCTGTGTGATCCCCAGATTAAAAGCCGTGGATGAGAGGTGGGCAGAGGTCTTGTTTGGGTGGAGGAAGCTGGCTTTCCTATGAGCCTCTAAATCCTTCAAGTAAGGCTGGCTCTCTGTCCATTTGTTTGTGTATGTCTGTCTGTCTCCCTCTCCTTCTCTCCTTCTTCAGTATCGAGGGGTTGAACCTTGCACTTGCTCGGCTTGTATGAGACTAATGAGCCACGCCTCCAGTCCTAACTTTTACTGGTTAGTTTTAGGATAGGGTCTCATCCCCCACCCCACCCACCATGTACCTGAGCTGTGATCCGCCTACTTTCAGACTTTGTCACTGAGATCACTGGCACGCACCCCAAAGAAAAAGTCTCTTGGACTTTTCTTGTGTAGGCGGGCCTGGAACCACAAACCACCCGAATCTCAGCCTCCCCCACAGCTTGGGATGACAGGTGTGCACCACTACGCCCAGCTCTGGGTGGGGAGGGGGGGTGGTCTCATGACCTATTCTGCCCAGGCTGGCCTTGGAATGCAATCCTCCCATTCTCAGCCTCCCAAGTAGCTCCGATTGCAGGTGTGAGCCTGTGCCTGGTACAGGAAGCTTAGGTTGATGAGGGAAGAGCCCATTCTTGGTTCTCATGTGGCATTACTAGTGCTCTTCGAACCTCTGCCCTGCTACTGCCATTCAGACATTGGGATTGTGTTCAAACTCTTCAGTGTGGTGTTTGACACCTAGCAGCCATGGCCCTACCTACATATCCACCTTTCATTTCCCCAGTACAGGTACCCTGATCCAACTTTCCCCCTGAGCAGCCCCTCCCTCCATGGGACTACTACACCCCTCCAGGTGTACTTCTCTGGTGTTTGTGATGAGGAAGAAATGTCTTCAACATAAAGGAACAAAGGGTGCTGGTGCTCATGCCTGGAACCCCACCTGCTCAGGTGGCTGAGATCTGAGGATCTTGGTTTGAAGCCAGTGTAAGCAGTAAAGCTTGTGAGATTCTTGTCTCCAGCTAATCACCAAAAAGCTAGAAGCAGAGCTGTGGTTCAAGTGGTAGAGTGCTAGCCTTGAGAGGGGGGAGGGGGGAAAGCCGGGTGCTGGTGGTTCACGCCTGTAATCCTAGCTAATCAGGAGGCTGAGATCTGAGGATTGCAGTTCAACACCAGCCCAGGCAGCGCAGAAAACTAATAGCGGCGCTGTGGCTCAAGTGGTAGAGTATGAGTCTTGAGCTGAAAGGCTGAGGGACAGCGCCCAGCGTTCAAGACCCAGGACTGGCATAATAAAAGGAATGAAGCAACAACGATCCAGATCCTTCATGGATAAAAGCTGAGCCATGGTGCACTGCCATCTCTGCTGCTTGCTCCTCAATGGAGTTTCTGTTCTTCCCAGACACAAGCAGTACCCTGAACACCATGGTGATCAAAGTCCGTTCCTACCTGGCACATATTCGTATACTGACTGGCATTGTGGCTCTGAGCATGTGCAGGCTTGTGTGTGCATGAGATCTCCGGCAGATGCTTTCTGTAGTGTAACTCTGCACCCCGTCTGTCAGTCTGTCTGTTCCAGTATAGCACAAACACAGGAAGGGCTGGGTGACAGTAGTTCATGCCCGTCATCCTAGTTATTCAGATGGCTGAGAGCTAAAGGTTCAAAGCCAGCCCCAAGCCGGCTGTGAGACATCTCCAATTAACCAGAAAAAAAAAAAAAAAGCCAGAAGTGGAGCTGTGGCTCATGTGGTAGAGCGCTAGCCTTGAGCAAAAAGGCTCAGGAACAGCACCCATGCCACGAGTTCAAACCCAGGAATTGTACAAATAACCACAACAACAAACGATGCGGGGGGTGGGGGGGTTATCCTACCAGCTACGTAAACCAGCCTCTGCTTTCTCCTGCCTTATGTCCCAGGAAGTGGCACAGCCATTAAGAGGGGGGTGGGGGGAAGGGGGGAGGAAGGAGATGGATTTCTTGGGGACAATCCTAACTTAGCAAGGGACAAGAGCTGTGAACAATCAGGCAGCCCCTCCCTCCCTTTTTTTTTTATGCTAGTCCAGGGACTTGAACTCATGGCCTGAGTGCTGTCCTGGAGCTTGAGTTCAGGGCCCTGCCACTCTCCCTTAGCTTTTTTTGTTGTTGTTGTTGTTGGTCGTGGGGCTTGAACTCAGGGCCTGGGCGCTGTCCCTGCGCTCTTCAGCTCAAGGCGAGCACTCTACCGCTTGAGTCACAGCGCCACTTCTGGTTTTCTGGTGGTTTATTGGAGGTAAGAGTCTCATGGACTTTCCTGCCCGGGCTGGCTTTGAATTGCGATCCTCAGATCTCAGCCTCCTGGGTAGCTAGGATGACAAGTGTGAGCCACCAGCGCCCAGCTGCTCTGCTGCTTTTTTGGTGAATGGCTCAGGAAGGTGACTCAACCTCCTCATAACTCAGTTCCCTCGGCGGCAGAACAGGAATGAAGATGCTTAATGTCCTCCAGGGCATTGTGAGGGCAAAGATAGCAATCCCACTCCAGCTCTGAGATCTGCTCCAGCAGGCAATGAGTTCTAGCTGGCCCTGACAGCCAGGTAATCCTGCCCCCTTCCCAGTGTCTCCTGTCATCCTGGGGACTTTCAAAAGGCAGACCCATAGGGAAGAAGGAAAACCCATCTTTCTTATCAAAGTGAGGGCCAAGAGCACTGTCCCTAGCAGCCTGGCTATAGCCCCAGATTCCAGCCGGGACAGCCATGGGGCTTAGGACAAAGGCTCTTCAACTCCATGATGTGGATTCTTTTTTGCCAGTCATGGGGCCTGAACTCTGGGCCTGGGCGCTGTCCCTCAGCTCTTCAGCTCAAGGCCAGTGCTCTAGCACTTGAGCCACAGCACCACTTCCAAATTTTTCTGCTTATGTGGTGCTGAGGAATGGAACCCAGGGCCTCATGCATGCAAGGCAAGCATTCTACCACTGAGCCACCTTCCCAGCCCCAGTGGATTCTTGACTAGAGGAAATATAAAGGCAACTTGTTGCAAACCCCCCAAAACCTGTTTTATCATCAGCTAATGGTAGTACTTACCAAGGCAGTTTTAGATGTAATAAAACTTTTTTATTGTTTCAGTCTTGGCTTGGAGAGGCAGAAAAGGAGACAAGCCCAGAACAAAAGGGAGGAAAGAGACTCATAATGAACATGATTGCTAATGGAAACTTCCAAGCCAGGGCTGGCGGCTTACATCTGTAATCCTAGCTACTTAAGAAGCAGATATCTGAGGCTCAGAGTTCAAAGCTCGCCTGGGCACAAAAGTCCATGAGACTCTTATCTCCAATTCACCACCAAAACAAAAACGCTGGAAGTAAAGCTTAAGCAATAGAGCTCCAGTCATGAGTGAAAAAGCAAAGGGACAAAGGCCAAGCCCTGAGTTCAAGTCCCAGTACCGACAGATGCGAATGTGTTCAAGCGTGCATATGTACGTGCACACGCACACATGTACAAACTTCCCATAAACACATGGGAAGTGGGCCTAGAGATGGGCATTATCTCTCTTTCACAGAGGAGAAACTGAGGCTCAGGTGAGCAAGGCCATTTGCTTCTGTTTCAGCTAGGAGTAGCCCAAGGTCACTCTTGCTGTGGGGTACATGCCAGATTGCCCCAATTCTGTTTCTGAGGCTCGTGTTCTTCCCACCAGATGCCGTTTGTGGCTAAGCCAAGATATCTAATCCAATCACCTAGCCTCCCTGGCACCTGTGCCAACTGGTACCTGGATGCCACACCGGGGAGAGGAGAAGCAGGAACAACAGGAAGGCTTTAACCCCTCTGCACCCATGGGACCTGACAGTATGCCCATGGCGCACACTCCTGCCCAAGTGGCCTAGGTTGAGTGGGACAGAGACCAACAGCGTGGGCCAGAATGAGCAGCTTCTGTGTGCTTGCTGAGAAGGCAAAGTCTGCGGCTGTGTACCCGGTAATAAACAGCAAAAAAACACTACAAGATAATGGCGTGGCCGCCTTGGATGTGATTTTAGGGATGCAAAAATTCACTCCACTGAAAAACATGTCCTTAAGCAGACCCCTTCAGTGGGTGGTCCAAGGAAACATGATCTCAACGCGCGCGCGTGCGTGTGCGTGTGCGTGTGCGTGTGTGTGCGTGTGTGTGTGCGCGTGTGTGTGTGTGTGTGTGTGTGTGTGTGTGTGTGTGTGTGTGTGTGTGTGTGTGTGTGTGTGTGTGTGTGTGTGTGTGTCTCAGGACCTGGTGCCTGTCTCTGAGCTTTTCTTTTGGTTCAAGGCTAGCACTCTACCACTTAAGCCACAGCTCCATTTCCTGCTTTTGGGTGCCTTATTGATGATAAAGAGTCTCATGGGCTTTCCTGCCCTGGCTAGCTTAGAACCATAATCGTCCGATTTCAGCAGCCAAGAAGCCAGCCCTTCCGTTGAGCCTGGTGTCTGCAGAGAGCGTAGAGCTGAGCCACCTGCCCAAGGTCCTGGGAGACCAGAGTTCTCTCTCCTGGTAGCAGGACAGGTGAGAGAGGTCCTGGCCTGTAAAACTCACTGAGGTTTTTTATTGGCTGATAGTGCCCCATGGGGAATCAGGAGGCTTACAGCCAATTGGGGAGAGAGCTGAAAGCCAAAGAAAAGTGTGGCTGGAGCAGCTGGGGGTGGGGCAGGCAGGCTTCCAGGTGAGCCGGCAAGTTATGGGGAAGAGGGATGTCTTTGGGGTTCAAATGTAGTGTCGGGGCAGTAGTGGCTGCAGAAAACGAGACACTTCAGACAAGACTCTTTTTGTCAGGACTCTAAAACCATTCCAGATGTTTCTCAGACCCTTCCCATTCTATAATTATCTTTTAATCACACACATTAATGCAAATGTGGTACACTGGGACTGGAGGTGCACTTGATCCTTCAGGCAGAAGGAAGCCAGCTTGGGCGGCAGAGTCTAATCTCCAATTAATTACTTCAAAGTGGGGTGTGTGGCCCAAATGGTAGAGCACCAGCCTTGAAAGAAAGATGCTAAAAGTAAGCACCACGCCCTGAGTTCAAGCCCCAGTACACACACACACTCACACACACACACACACACACACACACGAACAAAACCACAAAACAGAGTAGATATTTGCTGTTCCAGTAGGAACTGTCACTCCTAAAAAAGATGCATTATCCCTAGCCCTCATTGGTAAAGAAGATTGTTGCTGACATAATTAAATTAAAATGAGGTCCAGTTGGAGTAGAGTAGGTTGAACACCTAACTCAAAGTGACTGAAGTGTGGGGCACCAGTGGCCCATGCCTATAATCCTAGCTACTCTGGAAGCTGAGATCTGAGGATCGAGGTTAATTGGAGGTAAGAGTCTCACGGACCTTCTTATCCAGGCTGGCTTGGAACCACAATCCACAGATCTCAGCCTCCTGAATAGCTAGGATTACAGATGTGAGCCACTAGGCTTGTCTTACCCCATTGATCCTTCTCTGAATCCAGGAGCTGGCTAAAGGCAGAGGAAAAAAGAAGTCAACCCAGGTGGGACAAGGCCTGGACTGTTCTCACTGAAGATGTACTGTTCTAGAACTTTCCTTGTCTCCAGAATGAGAGCTCTTTGGGGCTAAGTCCTCTTCTTTCTGATTCCAGCAGGAGTTAGTACACAGTAGGTACTCAATAGTGGTTGGTAGCCAGGCACCGGTGGCTCATATCTGTAATCCTAGCAACTCGGGAGACTGAGGTCTGAGGATCATGGTTCAAAGTCAGCCTGGGCAGGAAAGTCCATGAGACTCTTATCTCCAATAAACCACCAGAAAACGGGAAGTGGCACTGTGGCTCCAGTGGTAGAGCATTGGCCTTGAGCTGAAGAGCTGAGGGACAGCGCCCAGGCCCAGAGTTCAAGCCCCAGGACCAATTTAAAAAAAAAAATAGTGGTTGGTAACCCATTGATCCCATCAAATTGTCCCTCCATGCTTCTGTTGGAGATGCATAGGGGCCACAGGGCCATGGAGCCCCAGGGTTGGAGGGCGCAGTAGCTTTCTGGGGTGAGGGGTAGGGGAGGGGCTGAAGTCACATGCAAATGAGCTAGGCTGCCAAGCAGCTGGGAAGCCAGGGGGCATCCTGCAGGAGGAGGGCCCTAAACCAGTGCCATCTGCCATCCTGGCAGGGCTTCTGAGGGACGTCTGGGCTCAGGCCGCATGGATGCCAGCTTCTACTCAGCCCAGTGGCCTTCACTGTGTGTTTGCACAGCTAATGTAATTATGCCCGTGGGATGCTGACACGAAAGAATCCATGTTTGAGAAAGTCTTATGAGCTACCCAAAGAGTCCCTGATAGCTGCGCCAAAGAGGTTCGCCCAACATGAGCACTCCAGGGGCACTGGCCTCACCAGTAAGCCAGATCCTTCTGAAGCTGTTTTGGGGGACAGACATTGGTACCAGGAACCTATTCATGGCCTCATAAGTCCTATTATTAATTTGTTTAGTTAACAACCAGCCTGAGCAGAGAGGCCACTTTGCCTGGACAGGCAGCAGTAGAGAGGATGGGAAGAGACAATGGGTGGGGGGCAGGTTGAGGCTTGTGGAAGTTGTGGGTGAATGCATGGGATTTATTGGACCATGTGACTTTTTGTTGTTGTTGTTGTTGTTGTTGTTGTCAGTTGTAGGGCTTGAACTCTGGGCCTGGGCGCTGTCCCTCAGCTCTTCAGCTCAAGGCTAGTGCTCTACCACGTTGAGCCATAGCACCACTTCCAGTTTTCTGGTGGTTAGTTGGAGATAAGAGTCTCATGGACTTTCCTGCCTGGGCTGGCTTTGAACCGTGATCCTCAGATCTCAGCCTCCTGAGTAGCTGGGATTTCAGGTGAGAGCCACCAACACCCGGCATGGATCATGTGACTCTTGTAGGTACCATCCCACACCTCCCATGGGATGTGGATTAAGTCGACGGCAGAGGGCACATGCCATGGTGGTAACCTATTTCCTAGTGACTGTGTGTGATGTTCAACCTGTGACATTTCTCAGTACCTATCCCTCTCACCAGATGATACATGACTGTATTTGAAATATACACCCTCAGCCCAGTTTTGCTCTAATTGTTTTATTTGTTTGTTTATTTAACTAATCCTAGGGCTTGAACTCAGAGAGCCTGGGTGATGTCCCTGAGCTTTTTCACTCAAGGCTGGTGCTGTACCACTTGTGCCACAGCTCTACTTCCAAGTTCTTTGCTGATTAATTGGAGATAAGGGTCTCACAGACTTTCCTGCCCAGGCTGGTTTCAAACCTCAATCCTCAGATCTCAGCCTCCTGAGTAGCTAGAATTACAGGTGTGAGTCACTTCTCCCAGTTCAGTGGGAGTTTTAAGAAAGAAAAACTAAAAAGAAAAGACGATCATGTCTAGTGGCGGATGGGGAGGAAGAAGAGTTTGCAGAGTGCTTCCCAGAGGAGACTGCAATCTGGGGCTCACCTGGGAAAGGAGAGGAACTTTCTCCCTGTGAGGAGTAACAGACATCTCATAGCCAGGTGATGTGAGAGGAAGATGGTTTTCATCTTCTGGGATCTCTAAGGCCTGAGTTCCAATCCCACCCCAAAATCTCACAGACGGATCCATACCTTATAGAATAATGGTGGGTGTTAAGGAAGATAATGGAAAAGAAGGGGCAACATAGTAGGCCCTGAATCAATGAAAATCTCACTCTTACATCCATCCATAATGCGATGGATCCACTTGGATGGGTCCCTCCATCCCTCACCTATCCAGCCCCTGTTCATGGTGTGTTTCAGGCTGCCTGTGACCACCTTCAAGGCAACAGGAAAGAATATACCTGCATAATCCTGAGGGTAACTGAGGGTCTGCACCCCAGAGAGCTGCCACGATCCTCTTCTCAGGAAGATTGAGTCAGCTGGGTAATAGTGGCTCATGCCTGGAATCAGAGCTAGTCAGGAAGCTGAGATCTGAGGATCATGGTTGGAAATCAGCCAGGGCAGGAAAAGTCTGTGAGACTCTTATTTCCAATGAACCAGCAAAAAAACTCAAAGTGGAGGTGTGAGTCAAGTGGTAGGGTGCTAGCCTTCAGCTGAAAAAGCCAGGCAAGATAATGAAGCCCCACGTTCAAGGCCCAGTGTGGAAGGAAGGAAGGAAGGAAGGAAGGAAGGAAGGAAGGAAGGAAGGAAGGAAGGAAGGAAGGAAGGAAGGAAGGAAGGAAGGAAGGAGGGAGGGAGGGAGGGAGGGAGAGTAGGATGGATGAGAGGAGAGAATGCATGATAGAGAAAGTGAATGATGGGATAGATTTTACCTCCCTACATGTTAAGCATGAACTCACACAGCTCTTGCCAGAACGAACTCTGGTTCTCTTCTCTGTGATCCTATATGATCCTGAATAGCCTCCTCCACTCCACAAAGAGCAATACCTGGTGCCCAAACTAGATACCTCATTCAGTTCCTTCATGTCCTCTCCAAGTCTCTGCCTCCCCTCCTCACCCCTCCAAACCACAAGTTGTTTGGAAAGTTGATAATAAAAAGGCATGACTGCAGGTGGAGAGCTTGGCAGGGCTGGATGGGGAGCAGAGAGGCTCCTGATGCCAGTCAGGCTGGCCAAGGCAGGTAGGGACATCCTTGCTCCTCATCCAGGCTGGTCCTTGGTCACTCCAGCCAGTGGACGTGAAGCAGAGGGCGCCATGTTGGTTCTTGGGCAGAGCTACCTGAGAAGAATCTAAGTCATCACTATGAAAGTCAGCTCGCTCTCTCTCCCTGCCCCACTCACTCACGCAGCGCCCCCTAGTGACAGAGGCCAGAGGCGCTGCTCAGCTCCCCAAGAACAGTCACCAGTGAGGGGGACTGGAGGGTCTCCTGGCTCTGAGAGGTGAAAAGGCAGACAACCAGAGAGGGAAACCTTTCTGCAGACTAGAGGCCTGGCAGCCACGTGACCATGGGGATCATGAGCCACCTGCCTCTGAACCTGCCTCAATTCACTACCGTGATCCATACAACAACAGAGCAGAGACCTTTGATAGGCTGATCTACTGGTGCCCAGTGTCTGGCCTGATGGGAAGGATGGCAAACTGACCCCTTCTGAGCGTCCCAGATAGGCAAAGAGAGGCCACAGAAAGCTAACTGATCTCACAACAGACATTGTCATCTCCAGGCAGCACCAGAACGAGCAGCTGAGGCCTAATAAATGACCCTGATGAACTTCTGGGTACTCTGAAGACCTCCAGATAGCCTTGTGGGGAGTGTGCTGTCCTCACCCCATTTTACAGCTGAGGTCAAATAAGTCTATGATCAGGGAGGGATTCTTTGTTCTTGTCATCTGTTCATCCATCCATCTTTACCCATTTACCCTCCCTCCCCTTCCCTTCCCTTCCCTTCCCTTCCCTTCCTTTCCTTCCTTCCTTCCTTCTTTCCTTCCTTCCTTCCTTCCTTCCTTCCTTTCTTCCCTCTTTCCCTCCCATCCATATCCATGTATCATCCATCCTTCCATTCAAACAACTTGTATGTCTCAAGAGCCAACTCCTCTCAGAAGAGGGATGGCAAGGTAGGTGTTTCTGGGGGACACAGTCATAGCACCCAAATAGCATCCCTCGCCCTCCAAAAGCCTCCTACACTCATCAGAACACATGCCAGAGACACCTGCCCCTGGAACGGGTAAGTGGTGATTTCCAGATTGGCCTTTTGTTCCTGGACAGGCTGCAAATGACACCAGTATCCACTTATTCCAAAGAGAGTGGAAATTCATTCCCCATTATTTCCTCATCACAGAAAAGACTTTAGATAGGCGTCAGCTCTGGGGTTTAAACTGTGTTGTTCCTGGGGCCTGTGGGCCAGACTCAGGGCCAGGGTCAAGGGAGAGGTGATGGAGGAGAAGGGCTGGTGTGTTCATAGTTCTGATTTACTGATGGCAATTAGTGTCTTAAAAGGGCTGACCTTTCAACCTTCTACCTGCCACCACTGGGGGAACCACTGACATTTGGAACCTGCAAGTCAAGTGCCACAGTTAAGGGAGGCAATGTTTTTTTAATGGGTTCCAGCTCTGCTCCTCAGCCCCCTCAGTGCCATTTGCATACTTTACCAAGTGTAGGTCGGCTGCATTTGAACAGCTCTGTTGGCTTTCTGGGAAAGTGAGTGTCAGTGACTGTGAATTAGTATACATATGCTTTCCAGCATTCTCTCCTGCAGAGGAATCAGAAAGAGAGGCTCCGAACTGGGTTAAACTGGGGCTTTTCTCCCTTAGGATCTAAAGGGCAGAAGAAAAGGTTCCCTTAACCCTGCCAGCCTCATGGCCAGAAATCCACCCTACTCCTAGATAGGCCTTGCTTTCCAATGGCTACTATGTCCAGCATCCTGGTCCCTCTCGGACTGTTCTATTATGGGTTCAATAACTGATTATCAGTCAGGCACTGATGGCTCATGCCTGTAATCCTAGCTACTCAGGAGGCTGAGATCTGAGGATCATGGTTTGAAGCCAGCCCAGGCAGGAAAGTCTATGAGACTCTTATCTCCAGTTAATCTCAGAAAAAGCCAGAAGTGACACTGTGGCTCAAGTGGTAGATGCTAATCTTGGATGAAAGGAGCTCAGGAACAATGTCCAGGCTCAGAGTTCAAGGCCCAGGATCAGCAATAGTAATAATAATAATAGTAATAATAATATAATAATTAATTATCTAGCCAGCCAGCTAGCCATCCACTCATCTATCTATCTATTCATCATTCTTCATCCATTCACCCATTTACTCATCTATCTATCCATCCATCATCCATCCACTCATCTACCTACTCATTTATCCATTATCCATCATCTATTTACTCATCTAATCATCTATCCATCCATTCATCTATACATTCATCTATCTATCCATCCATCCATCCACCCCTCTACCCACTTTAGCTATATATTCATCATCCATCCTCTTATCTACCCATCTACCCATCCATTTATGCACTTATTCCTCTACCCATAAACCCATTTTCCCCATCTATTTAGCCATCAGTTCATCATGAACTCAAGGACCAACTATGTGCTGGGCACTGGTACCATGGATTCAGCAGAGAATATGACAGACCCCATCTCAGCCTGCACAGAGCCCCTTTTTAGTGGAGAAGACAGAGAATAAGCAAAATCACCAAATACAGTGTGGAGTATGGATTATACAACGTGCTTAGAATGACACAGCAGGGAAGGCAGAGTGCTGGGGAGGAGGACTTGTACTGTGATATAGTCACAGGAAAGGCCTTAGCAAGAGCCACATTTGAGTGAAGACTTAAAGCAAAAAGTAGTGAGCCACAGGAAGCTAGGGGAAACAGCCAGGGAGAAACTGAGCTTCCCAAGAGAACCTGCCATGTGCAGGGACAGGAAGGAAGTCAGTGCTGCTGGTGATGACCAAGTAAGCCCTCGGGATATTAGGTGTCTCCATCCAGCCTGGGTGCTTGCTCTGAGCATTGACAGGGAGCCTCAAGGCTTGGCAGGATCTGCCAGTGCTTTGAAAGGCCCGCTCTGGCAGCTGAAGAGAAAGATTTAGGAGTTTACTGAGAAAGGATGGAGAACAGTGAGGAGCCTGAGGTAGGGTCCAGGTGAACAGTCATTGCAGCAGTCTGGAAAAGCTGAGTCTAAGTCCTCATCAGGGTCCAGGCTGACCATCAGAGAGAAGCCAGTTTGTCAACAGCTGACCCCAGGACTCTTGGACAAATCCTGAGGCTGCCTGGGGCTAGAAGATGCCTGAGCAGAGCCAAGGATGGTGGCTCACGACTGTAATCCTAGCTACTTAGGATAAGGCGTTCAATTCAAGGAATCACAGTTCAAAGCCATGTCAGGCAGGAAAGTTCATGTGACGCTTTTCTCCAATTAATCAGCACAAAAGGTGGTAGTAGAGCTGTGGCTCTAGTGATAGAGCATTAGCCTTGAGCACAATAGCTGAAGGGGCAGCGCCCAGAGCCTGAGTTTAAGCCCCAGGACCAGCACACATTAGAAGGAGGAGGAGGAGGAGGAGGAGGAGGAGGAGGAGGAGGAGGAGGAGGAGGAGGAGGAGGGGGAGGAGGAGGAGGAGGAGGAGGAGGAGGGGGAGGAGGAGGAGGAGGAGGAGGAGGAGGAGGAGGAGGAGGAGGGGGAGGAGGAGGAGGAGGAGGAGGAGGAGGAGGAGGGGGAGGAGGAGGAGGAGGAGGAGGAGGAGGAGGAGGAGGAGGAGGAGGAGGCTGGGAAGGTGGCTCAGTGGTAGAGCACTTGCCTTGCATGCATGAGGCCCTGGGTTCAGTTCCTCAGCACAACATAAACAGAAAAAGCCGGAAGTGGCGCTGTGGCTCAAGTAGTAGAGTGCTAGACTTGAGCTGAAAGACAGTGCCCAGGCCCAGAGTTCAGGCTCCATGACAGAAGAAGAAGAGGAAGAAGAGGAAGAAGAGGAGGAAGAGGAGGAAGAAGGAGGAGGAGGAGGAAGAGGAAGAGGAAAGGAAGAAAGAAGGAGGAGGAGAAGGAAGGAAGGAAGGAAGGAGAAGAAGAAAAGAAGAAGGAAGGAAGGAAGGAGAAGAAGAAAAGGAAGAGGAGGAGGAAGAGGAGGAGGAGGAGGAGGAGGAGGAGGAGGAGGAGGAGGAGGAGGAGGAGGAGGAGGAGGAGGAGGAGGAGGAGGAGGAGGAAACAGCAGCAGCAGCAGCGTATTAACTTATCCTGCCAGTCAGTGGGGTCCCCTAGCAGAACCCCTGAGGCTTCAGGTCCTCAGAAACTGGGCTCAGGCATTCCCCCTGTAATTATAATAAGCCCAGAGGACAGAGACTGGAGAGCATAATGACACAGTACTGTCACCTGCTTTTACCCAAGGGTGTCTTGGAACTACCCAGCAGGTTAGATCTCAGTATTGTTTTCCTATGCCCATTTTGCAGGTAAAGAAATGAAGGCCTCTGTTGCAGGCCAGAGAGCGAATACGGGGAAAAACAGCTGGAGATGAGCATGGCAGGAAAGGATCCAGGACACAGGAGAAGCTGATCCTCACTGCCTCCTGGCCTTTACATTAAGGATCCCCTTCTCCCTTTAAGTGAGACAGGAAACAAAGGAACAGACCACGAACCTCTAGACTCTCAGGACATTGACTCAGGTCTAAGCCATCCCAGAACCAATAGCTCAACCCCCATTGTCCACAGAGCACCCAACTCCCCCCTCAGAAGCTGAGAAAAGCAGAGGGAAGATGAGGACTGGGTTTCCTGAATCGGCCATCACTGATAGGGTCCCAGGTGCTCCACCCGCAACAGGCAAACAAGATGGCTGCTCTCTGCTGGGCCAGGCCCAGAGCTAGACCACACAGTGGCTAAGGGATAGCCTAGGGCCAATAGGGCTGGAGCTTAGGGACAAGGCTCCTTGGATCTATGTGGCTGACTGGAGCTCAGGACTCAGGGAAAGGAGAAGCAAGGAAGGGCTCACCGATCATTTTAGGCTACCATGTGGTCCCTACCTACTCGAGCACTCCCTTAGACTCCCAGGAGATCAAATTGAGCAATGTAGTGGAACTTCCTTGGAAAACTCCAGCCCACATTTCTAATAGATTTATAAGAACCATGTGGACATGTTTGCTTCTCCCCTCACAGCCCCCCCCCCCCCGCCCCGGCTTCTCATAAGTGATGCCATTATGGTGTCTATAACTCTTATTTACTCCATCAGCAAGCTGCTGGCAAACGTACAGAAATAGATTGGGAGAATTTATCTCATACGTGCATCTTGAGGAGAAAACAGAGGTGCACAGGTGAGATTTATGTGCGTGGGGAACTGGCATCCATCATCCCCACGTTCGCATTACCACTCCTTTTCGAAGAGACACATTACCTTCTTAATCAGAACAAAGTGGTCGTTTGAAACTCTTCCTCATGTGCCAAGAGCTAGGCGCTTACATCTGTAATCCCAGCTGCTCAAGGAGGCTGAGATCTGAGGATCGCGATTTGACGCCAGCAAGAAAGTTAGTGAAACTCCAACTTACTAGCAGAATGCTGGAAGCGAAGTCATAGCTCCATTGGTAGTATTAGCCTTGAGTGAAAAGGCTAAGGGACAGCGCCCAGGCCCTGAGTTCAAGCCCCAGGACCAAGCAAGGAGACAGATGGTTAACCTGCTGAGAGTTTTAGTCCAGAGAGACATGCTAGAGTTCAAACCCCAGAACCAATACAAGTATACACACACACACACACACACACACACACACACACACACACACACACACACACACACGAAAAAAAGAGCAGGTATGCAAAAGAAAAAAATATTCTCAAAAAGAAAAAGAACAAAGGAGAAGAACAAAGAAAAGAAGCAGGCAATAAAAAAAAAAAAAAAAAAAAAAAAAAAAACAAGATGTATTTTTGGGCCAAACCAAGAATCTGGAAATATGGCAAGGGTAAACATAGATAGCCGGGCAGGCACCCTCCTGGACTGAGCTACACAAGAAAAAGTAAATTTCACTCAGTCTTCATAAAACATACTCAAAATTCCAACAGGACTTGCCCATTGCCCTTTGACAAAGCTTATGCTCAAACGGCACCAATTTCCCCTGATAAGCCTGCAAACTAATGAGCCTGTGGAGGATCGTGTGCAATGTGATGAATACATACCATGGGCCACTGGCACGAAAGATTCAATAAAACTATCGAAATTCATGGGCCCAGGATAAAGCTCATAGAAAGTTCATATTCTTTAGCTAATGCAGCTTTCAATTATGCTCGCCCATTTTAAACTGCACGAGATGTAATGTTAATCAAACATTTAATTTGCAAGTGTTTTTCTTCGTAAATGTCATGTACAAGGAGATATTCAGACGTGAGCTACAATCATAATGACAAGAGGTGACTAGTTTGAAAGCGTGCACTGCAGTAATTAGTGTGTGTATGGGGGGAGGGTGTCATTACTGGGATTTGAACTCAGGGCTCACGATCTCACTTGGCTTTTTTTTTGCTCATAGATGACACTCTTCCACTTCAGCCATACTTCCACTTCCTGCTTTTTGCTGGTTATTAGAAGAAGATAAGAGTCATATGAACTTTCCTGTCTGGATTGGCTCCTCAGATCTCAGCCTCCTGAGCAGCTAGGATGACAGGTGTGAGCCACTGGTGCCTTACTAATTTATGATGTTTGGTAACATACAGATCACAACTTAATTTTTCACAAGGAAGAGCGTTGCCCTAAAGCATGCTCTGAAGTTCCAGGAGGGAGAAAATGTGTGGGTTGTTCAATTCCTGGTTATTAAATTCCCATGGTGGGAACAGACTAGCCTCAGCACGGTTTGGGAGGCTTTGGGGAAGGGTTTTATCTCTCCCCTAGTCACTGACTCAGCGGCAACAATAGCTCCAAGTCTCAAAAGTGGAGGAATGGCAATCTGGTGGTTTAGAAAGCACTGCTGGCAGCAAGGCTTGTAAAGGCTGGACCTGGGGGAAAAGAGGACTCAGGGAGGAGCTACCCAAGGCAGGCAGCTCCTAGGGTGACCCCTCAGTGGGGTCAACATCATAACAGAGCTTAGAGGAAGTAGAAAACTCAGCCCCGCCCCCACCAATGAATGGGATTCTGCATTCTAGCAAATCCCTAGATAATTCATAGGCACAATACACTGTCAGAAGCACCAGCCCAGTCAGCTCCCCCCACCTCCCCAATCCAGTGTTCCCCTCATTAGAAATGTCTTACTCAGTTCTATTAGTGTGTGTGTGTGTGTGTGTGTGTGTGTGTGTGTGTGTGTGTGTGTGTGTGTGTGTGTGTGTGTGTGTGTGTGTGTGTGTGTGATTAATTGGAGATAGGAGTCTTCACAAACTTTCCTGCCTGGGCTGGCTTTGAACCCTGATCCTCACATCTCAGTCTCCTGAGTAGCTAGGATTAGAGGCATGAGCCATCAGTGCCCGGCTCATTCTATTTCTTGTTGCTCTGGGCTCAGGAGGTGAAGGAGGGCTGCAAAAGGGAAGAGGAGAGGAAGCACTTAACAGTGGAGCCTTATTTTTCCCATCTATAAAACGGGACATCCAATACATGTCCCACATGGGACCATTCTCAAGATTATAAATAAGAGAGCTCTGTGTCTGGCGTCTCTACTAATGTGTTCCAAGCCCACATGCACTTCACACACCCATACAGACAGCCATGTGAGTAAGAATCAGGGGTTCTTTTTGGGGGGGAGGGTCCAGTCGTGTGGCCTGAACTCTGGGCCTGGGCGCTGTCCCTCAGCTCTTCAGCTCAAGGCTAGCGCTCTACCACTTGAGCCACAGTACCACTTCCTGCTTTTTTCTTTTTGCTTATGTGGTGCTGAGGAATTGAACCCAGGGCCTCAGGCATGCAAGGCAAGTGCTCTACCACTGAGCCGCCTTCCCAGCCCCTAAGAATCAGGGGTTCTTATCTTGAGCATTAGGCCTCTAGTTCCTGCTGAAGGCAAAGAGATCTCCATCTCCAGAGGCAAAGACGATCACTAGATTGGGGTTCAACCCTGGGTCCTGGCTGTGTGACTGAGAGCTTCATTTTCCCCATTTGACCCAGAGCAGGCAAAGCTCCACCTCCGGTTCTGTCCACTCTGATTCTGCTCCAAGATGCTAGAAGCACTTTCTCATCCCAAGCCTGTACCAGACTTTGCTCACTGAAAAATTATTTCAACCCTCACTGTTGCAGTCTATAAATTACCGGCCAATCTGTTTCAGAAATATTAAGGGAACATTTATAAATGGTCCCTTCCATTCAATGCTGCAAAAATCAAGATCAGGAGGCCTTCAGATGTTTATCTTACTCAAAGCCACAGCGAGAATCAATCTCCTCTCCCTCTCCCCCCAACTTTCATGGAGTGGCATGAGAAGGAGGGACAGAGTTCAGCCTGATCCATCCCATGCTCCCAAGTACTCACTTTCTCCCAAACCAAGCCAGACATTTCAGCAAAGCTAGGAGACCTGGTGGGTACCCAGGGGATGCGTAACAGGTGGCTGGGACCAATAGGTCACCTTGGTCAGCTCTTCAAGGGCACAGGGCAGCCCAGGATGGCTCAAGGGGCCCTGCAAAGGAGCCAAGAAAGTTAAGCTGTCTTCCATGTTAACTGATTTTGACAGCATAACAAGTTCATTCGTCACTGTTTCTACAATGTATTTGAGAATTTATAGGTAAGCAGGGTCCCACGAGACCTGCTTGTAATCACATGTGAACTCAAATTAGGTCTTTCAGTAGAACAGGTAGAACTGGGCTGCTACCAGTGACTACAAATGTGTTTTTTTTCCCCACCTTCAAAGACCTATCCTGGCTCCAGGGCAGGTAGCAGAGCAAGGTCAAGTTCTTGTGCCATAGCTACTCAGCGATTATGCCAACTGCAGCTACCTAACTGGGTAAAACAGGAAGATGGTCAAGTCCTCCAACCCCTTAAATGCACATACCTTGGCATCTCTGTGATATGTCATCAAGAAATAAATGTCAGGGGCTGGGAATGTGGCTTAGTGGGTAGAGTGCTTGCCTAGCATGCATGAAACCCTGGGTTCCATTCCTCAGTACCATACAAGCAGAAAAAGAAGTGGTACTGTGGCTCAAGTGGTAGAGCACTAGCCTTGAGCACAGAGAGGCTCAGGGATAGAACCCAGGCCCTGAGTTCAAGACCCAGGAGAAAGAAAGAAAGAAGAAAGAAAGAAAGAAAGAAAGAAAGAAAGAAAGAAAGAAAGAAAGAAAGAAAGAAAGAAAGAAAGAAAGAAAGAAAGAAAAAAAAAGAAAGAAAGAAAGGAAGAAAGAAAGAAAAGAAAGAAGAAAAGAAGAAAAGAAAGAAAGAAAGAAGGAAGGAAGGAAGGGGAAGGAAGGAAGGAAAGAAAGAAAGAAAGAAAGAAAGAAGAGAGAGAGGGAGGGAGGGAGGGAGGGAAGAAGGAAGGAAAGGAAGAAAGAAAGAAAGAAAGAAAGAAAGAAAGAAAGAAAGAAAGAAAGAAAGAAAGAAAGAAAGAAAAGAGAAAGAAGAGAGAGATAGAGAGAGAAAAAGGAAGGAAGGAAGAAAGAGAGAGAAAGAGAGAAAGGAAGAAAGGAAGGAAGGAAGGGAAGGAGGGAGGGAGGGAAGGGCAAGAAGGAAGGAAGGAAGGAGAGAGAGGGGGAGGGAAGGAGGGAGGGAAGAAATGTCAGAATAAAAAAAAAAAAAGACTCACTGAGTGCTGGTGGCTCACGCCTGTCATCCTAGCTACTCAGGAGGCTGAGATCTGAGGACTGCATTTCAAAGTCAGCTTGGTGGAGAGAGTGTGAGATTTTTTTTATCACCAATTAGCCACCAAAAAGCCAGAAGTGGTGCTGTGGCTCAAGTGATGGAATGTTAGCCTTGAGCAAAAATGCTCAGGGACAATGCCCACGCCTGCAGTTCAAGTCCCAGTACTAGAAGAACAGCAACAAAAAAAGACCCATTGAGAACCTATTGAGTAGAATTAATACCTGTGTAAAACCTCCTTCCAGCAGGATCTTCCCAAGACTTTATTACAAGAGTTTATCAGGAACAGTTGTTTTAATGCAAGGCCATAAAAAATGGTATCAGGTGGCAGCTTTATTTCCCAGGAGTTTAAATATTAATTGCTGCATGAAAGGAATATAAAAATGACGTGGGAAACACACATCCCAGCTTCCCACAAAGTGGGAAGAATTTTTAATATCAGCGTCTTTACAACGGTGTGTGCAGCGGCTTAATTAAAATGCACAAGTAGCCAGGGCGCTGTCATCAAAGCTGCTCAGGAGGCTGAGAGCTGAGGACCGTGGTTCAAAACCAGCCTGAGCAGATAAATTGGAGAGGTACTTATCTCCAATAAACTAGAAAAAAAAAAAAAAAAAACAGAAGTGGAGATGTCAACCAAGTGATAGCGCATCAGCCTTGAAACAAATAAGTAAGAGCAAACCAGGGCCTGAGTTCAAGCCCCAGTACTGGCACAATAACAAAGCACATCATTCTTCTGTCCTGGTGGGTTTGATGCAATAGGTTCACTGACAGGCTCTCATCCCCGCAAATCTCAATAAAGCATTTCCTCTAGCAGTCTTCGCAGGGCCACTGCAATAATGGGAGACTATCGGGATCTAAGCCATACTGAAGGTAAACGCAACTTTCCCTAAGAGCCTTGAAATGTTTTAACTACCATTTCAATCAAGCCTGCAAGTCTGAAATGTTGCATTAAACCTACTTCTGCAAGAAGCTGTTTTCTTTCCACCACTCTCCCCACCAGAACTAATAAATCCAAAGGCCCACTTAGGTTAAGACAAGCTAGTCGCTGACAAGGCAGTTTCGGGAGCCGATGCAAACAGCCCTGGGACGGATGGGGTGAGGGGCAGCTAGGCTCCTAGAGCTCCAAGTGCAGCCGGGTGGTGACAGATTTGGGGTCTGGATTATAGGATTGGGGTGTGCTGCTCCCCTCCACCCCCAGCACCTTTTCTGCTGTCCCAGAGGCCCTGGGGAAGGGTGAGAAGTACCTCTGAGTATCTAGCTACCTCTCCATCTTTGCAGAACTCACCCCATCTCGTCCCCTGCCCAGTGGCGAGCTCTGGTTCTGTAATATCCCCAGCCAAGGAGGAGGGGACAGTGGCCGCTTCGGATCCTGTGGTTTCACTCTGGTCCATGGTACCATCCTAAATGACTTCCATCCTAGCTGCAAAGAACCATTGCCCAGAGTTCTCCAGTGCCATCGCCCCAGGACAGGGCCAGCTTGCCCCTTCCCTAGGCCGTCTCCTCCAGAACTGCACCCTTCAGCGAAGGGGTTTGACTTTGGGTGGGTCAGAATCCCTCATCTCCCCCCCCCCCTGCCATTATAGGCCCATCACCTTGAGTGACCTTGGAGGAACTGCTCGGGACTTGGCTCCTCCCCCTTCATGTGGAGGGTGTGGCCAGGGGAGGCCCAGCCTGGTGAGCCCAAACCAGAACGGTTCCCTTTCTCTGCCACCAAGTCTTCACCTCCAGGAAGTCTTCCCCTGCTCTAACCCAAGTGTTTGCTGCTTCTGGGCTCCTCTTTCTCCAGGGATCCAATCTTGCCAATCTAATGAAAGCGATCCCCGCTTTCCGAAGAAGAAAGGCAAAAGCTCTACCTGGCAGACCTCATTCTGATAATTGGGTTTTAATAGCCCTGGGCAGGGGAGACGGAATGCCATGTATGCTCCACACTCTAGGTGGGGACAGCTTAATGAACAACACCTGCCCCTCATTACCTGCTCACCTTGCTCAGTTCCACAGCAGTCCAGGATGAAGTAAACCCCAAGCCCTTGGAGAACTGCACAGGCTCAGAGTGGTAGGGGTGGGGGAGGGAGACCACACCCCTGTGGTAGCCACCCAGCAGGCCTGAGAGAGGGCTGGGAGTCCCAGACCTCCATGGACCGCCTGATACCCAGTCCCCTGTGTGTATGTCAGAGCAAATCCTTCTAGAAGACAGCAGGTTCCCAAGCAGGGGAACTAAAGTGCTGATTTATTTACCTAATTAGAGCAAAACAAACAGGCTGGAAGCAGGCAGATCGGTTCTCTTATTCACCAAGGAGTCACTCCACCCTGCCCCAGGGCACAGGGGAAGTTGGGCTTGGGGAATCTGAGGGAGGATGTCCCAGGAGACATGGCTGGGAGTGGCACAGGTAGTGGGCTGCTGGGGTTTTGGTCCCTAGCACAAAGAGAGGACAGAGAGATGTGGCGGAGGATCAAGAGTGGGGATGCATAGAAATGGGAGAAGGGTCACCAGATGGCATTGGAGACAGAGAGACGGGGTAAAGGGCAGAGAGCCAGGGTAGGGGACAGAGAGAGAGGGCAGAGAAATGGGGGAGGGGACAGCGTAGATGAGGACATGAATCAGAGAGATAGGACAAGGGACAGAAAAGTGGCAGGCGATAGAGAATGGGTAGGGGACACAGAGGTTTGGTAAGGGACCCACCCAGGTCTGTACCCCCAATTTGCCCTATGCCAGCAGCAGCCCCTCTGGAGTTCAGAGCTGGTTAACTCTCTTCCAAGTGCTCTTTTTCCCCATGGAGTCCCCGGCTGGTTCCCCAGAGAAGCCCTGTCCACACTGTGGGGGGGGGAGGGAGCTCTTAGGGGTGCTAATAAGCACTTTGGGGTCCTGTTCCTGTGCACACACATCTTGCACCCCCCTGCCCCCCACCATGCTGCCATGTGGCTTAATGGCTTCCCACTGATCTTTGGATTATTGATTGCAATCCCTGGTTAGCAGCCTGAAAATGAGATCATCTCCCCCCTCCCCCTTCCCCATCTCCCCCGCCCCTGCCCTATTGATTTCCCCATCTTTTCTACTAGGCAAACACCAAGATCTCCGCTCATGGTTCACTGCTGGAGGAGACTGGAGGGAAACCCAAGTTAAGATGGAGGAGCATGTGGGGGTCCCCCTCCTCTTCTTTCTTGGGCTAGGGCTTAGGACCCTGCTTTGGGTGTTGGAGGGAAGAGAAGGCTTTTGTTTTGCAGACACCCCCAAGTTCACAGGAGGAGGGCTACAGAAGCCATTTCATCCAATGCTCTTTCCAGAAGGTTCTGAGCAGAATCAGAATGGACAGCGAAGTTGAAGGGAAAGCCTTAGCCGAAGAACTTTCTGAATGCTAAAAGAAAAGCCTGAGGAGGGACAGAAGAGTAGGTCCTGAGCTGCCAGGGCCTTGAGACGTGGAGTGGAGGGATACATCTAAGACCCTTAATTCTACTTCAGAGCCCCCAGTCAGGTGCTGGCCCTTCCCCTCCCTCAACACAGGCCTCCTCGTGACCCTCAGGACCAGGATTCACCTGAGACAGCACGTCTGTGGTGGGACTAGAACAATCTAGAATTCTAAAACTATCTCATTGATAATCTTTTGTGTGTGTGTGTGCCAGTCCTGGGCTTGAACTCAGGGTCTGGGCTCTGTCCCTGAGCTCTTTTTGCTCAAGACTAACACTCTACCACTTGAGCCACAGATCCACTTCCATCCTTTTTTGGTGCTTACTTGGGGATAAGAGTCTCATGAACTTTCCTGCCTGTGCTGACCTCAAACCACGATCCTCAGATCTCAGCCTTCAGAGTTAGCTAGGATGACAGGTGTGAGCCACTGTGCCCATCTACAGTGATCATCTTCAACATGACACATCTGATATAGGGACACCCAATGTGGAGGATTATGGGAGATCTACCCAGGAGCTGTCCAGCATCCATCTGCTCCTAGTGGGGAACTTCGCCACCATGTGGCCTTGGTTTCTCTGAGCTTCAGGTCTCTAAGCAGTGAGATCCTGCATCTCCTGGCTGGGTCTCTGTGGGACTGTGTATTTCCTCTGGATGTCACCTGAATGTCCCCTTACTAGGAATCCCATGGGGATTCCACCACTACTTGAACCAAGGCTTGAAGTTAGCCCCCAAAGGGAAGTTCCCCAGACATAGGCAGGATACCATTTCCTTGGAGGAAGCCCCAGGGGCAGCAGAGACCCTCATGTCTCCTAATCTGGAGGGCAGTGGAGTGTGCCATCTGCCGGCCATTCCGCAACCCACTCCAGTTCCCACGGATGAGTGCGGGCAGAGCACACGCAGGCCACCCTGGTTTGGCCTTCCATTTCTTCCCCCATAAAACAGAAAAGAATTCATTCTCAACTCATAGGTTTGAAGTGTGGCTCAAGCGGTAGATGCTAGCGGTAGAGCAGAGAGAGAGAGAGAGAGAGAGAGAGAGAGAGAGAGAGAGAGAGAGAGAGAGAGAGAGAGAGAGAGAGAGAGAGAGCGCAACAGGCTGTGCTGAAGACTCATACCTGTAATCCTCGACACTCAGAAGGCTGAGATCTGAGGTCAAGGTTTGAAAGTCCAAGCAGAAAAGTCCATGAGACTCTTATCTCCAATCAGCAAAAAAAGCCGGGAGTGGAGCTGTGGCTCAAGTGGTAGAGTCCCAGCCTTGATTGAAAAAACTAAGGGAAAGCATGGGGCGGGCACACACACACACACACACACACACACACACACACACACACACACACACACACACACATACACACTAAGCCCAACATTAAATGAATGAATGAATGAATGAATGAATGAATCCCTCTTCCTCTCTTGGTGGCCACAAATGGTAATAATGCTTCAGAGCTCCCCAGAAGACAGAGCCTTCAAACAGCCCTAGGAAATACACATCAATAGCTCCATTTTACAGTTGAATACACTAAGGCCCAGAATAATTGTGGGACTTGTGGGAGATCTTGGGGACTGTTTTAGCAAAGGGGCAGCAGAATCCAACCCTCCTGCTGCAGTCCCACTTTCATCTTACCTGAGGTGGAAGATTTTATATCCGTCAGTAAAAGTCCCAACACCTGAGCCCCAGGCAGCCAACTTCCTCCTCGCCCAGGGGCCTGTGCTGGGAGGGACCTGGTCAAATTGTCTTTTATGGCTCCCAGAACTGCACTAACAAATGTCTGTAAGCAGCAGCAGTTAGAAGCAGATTAATGTCTCCGTAGCCCTAACACTTCTTCAGCCCCCTCTGCCTGTCAGGTCATTACCAGCTAGTTTATAGTCATGAGGCCCTTTTCCAGTGCACTAAATGGTTCCAATGATAAAGAGTCCACAGGGCCAAGCCATCCATGCTGCCTGGCCCTGTCTTCCCGTGTGTGGTAGGATGTGGAGGGAAGGTGTGGCTCCAAGTAAAAAAAAAAAAAACAACAAACAAAAACAAAACAAAACAAAACCACTACTACCCGTCATCCTAGCTACTCAGGGAGCTGAGATCTGAGGATCATGGTTTGAAGCCAGCCTGAGCAGGAAAGTCTAGGAGACACTTATTTCCAATTAATCACTATAAAGCTCAAGTGGTAGAGCTCTAGCTTAACCAACCTTAGGGACAGCACTCAGGTCCTAAGTTCAAGCCCCAGGACCAGCACAATAAAAGAAAACAAAAACAACAAAGAAAACATGCCGGGGCTGGGAAGGTGGCTCAGTGGTAGAGCGCTTGCCTCGCATGCCTGAGGCCCTGAGTTCGATTCCTCAGCACCACATAAGCAAAAAGAAAAAAGCCGGAAGTGGCACTGTGGCTCAAGTGGTAGAGCGCTAGCCTTGAGCTGAAGAACTGAGGGACAGCGCCCAGGCCCAGAGTTCAGGCCCCATGACCGGACCCCCCCTCCCCCAAAAAAGAAAGAAAACATGCCACCATGTACTAACTACTTACTAGCAGGTGGCTAATAGAGAAAGGTGGGGGGAGGGGGGACGGGCGGGGACGGGGAGGAGGAGAAAGTGTGTATACTGGGGCTTGAACTCAGGACCTTGCACTTTGCTTGGCTTTTGAACCACACTTCCTCTGGCTTTAAAAAAAACAAAACTGGTTAGTAATTGGAGATAAGAGTCTCACAGACTGTTTGGACTAGGCTGGCTTTGAACTGAGTTCCTCAGATCTCAGCCTTCTGAGTAGCTAGGATGACAGGTGTGAGCCACTGGCACCCAGCCAATTATCACCTTCATTTTCTCATTACTTTTCTCATTATCAAATGCTCTCTGTAGGGAACCTTTCCCAGCCACTGAAAGCTAATATCCTCAGTGGAGAAGGGAGCGAGTTGAGGCTCTGAGAAGGGGGAGCGGCTTGCCTGAACGTGGCAAGTATTATGGCAGAGCTACATTCAAACCCAAGTGGCCTGATTCCTTCCTTGTCTTTAGTGGCTCCATTCACAGCCCCTCCCATCAGGCTGTGACTCCTCCCAGGAAGTGCCCAATTCCTGTTCCGCCCCTGTGTCGGTTCAGTCAGGGGGAGCTATCCTGAATGAGAGGCTGGCCAGGAGGGAAGCCCAGTAGCTGCTACCTAAGAGACAATGCCATGCCACTAATGCCCCAGACTTGGCCAAGACCAGCACTGGCTGGCTCCGAAGGTTCATCTCCCTCATGACTTCTCTTAAGCATGGGCGCCTACTCAGAACCAGGAACTCAGCCAGAGACTGGCAGAGTACTCCATTACTGGGTGTTCAAGGGTCAGACAGTCTGGCTCCAAGTCCTGCTCTCCATGCTTAGAAACCATTTCTCAATCTCAGTTCCTCTATCTGTAAAATGGGGATGAAAATGATAGCTATTTAAAGATCCCATGTTCAAGCCAGGTGTGGGAGCATACACCTGTAATCGAAGTATTTGAGAGACTGATGAGAGTTCAAGGCCAGTCTGGGTTAAACAGGGAGACCTGTCTCAAACAAGAAAATGAATGACAACAACAACAACAAAAGATCACAAGTTCTGTCTGGCACCAGTGTAACTTCACTCAGGAGGCTGAGATTTTAGGATTGGGGTACAAAGCTAGCCTGAGCAAGAAAGTCCACGGAGACTCTTACCTCCAGTTAACCATCTGACATTCATGTGTTTCTTTGTTCAATCTCATTATACATGTATTGCACTTTAAAAATTGTTAACCTTGGCTGGGCACCTATAATCCTAGCCACTGAGGAGGCTGAGAGCTGAGGATCAGGGTTTGAAGCCAGGCCAGCCAGAAAAGTCCTCGAGATGCTCAGCTCCAATTAACCAGCAAAAAACTGGAAGTGAAGGTATGGCTCAAATGGTAGAACACCATCCTTGAACAGAAAAGCTAAGGGACAGCACCCAGGCCCTGAGTTCAGAGCCTAGTACTGGCATGTATGTATGTGAGTGCATACACGTGCACATACATAAACACAAGTAAATAAATAAAATTTTAAAAAAACTGCCAGGACATTGGGAGGATAAAATAAAGCCAATGCCCTAGTGCCCAGCCCATACTCTGTCATATAGTAGGTGCTTTGTAAAATGCCATCCCCTTCCCTACGTTCCAAAATAGTTACGTAGTTACAGAAATCAAAGGTTATAGGAAGGTTTTAGAAAGCTAAACAGAATTGAGAGAAACCTTGTGTTGGCTTCGGAGCAATTTCCCTACTCCAAAGAACTAAGAAAAGATGGAATCACTCATTTCAGGCTCTCTTGGTCCAGCTTAGTGACCATGGCACCTACATTCTTGATTCTGGTCTGTGCCCAGCATTGCACAGGCATGGGGAGAGAATAGAAATCCACACAAGATCCGCTTGAGAGAAAATCTTGCCCCGGCCTCGCTTCTGCCCAGCACTCAGAACAGTACCAGTCATGTCTCTAGGATCTCACTTGCCTGCCTTCCTGCCTCTCTATAGTGCCTTCCATTCCTTGTTTGGTTTTTGTTTGCTTGCTTGTGTGGGCCTGAGGCTTGAACTCAGGGCCTGGATGCTGTCTCTGAGCTTTTGTGCTCATGGCTACAACGTCACTTCCCACTTATTTTTTTCTGGTTAATTAAAGGTCAGAATGTCATAGACTTTCCCACCTGGGATTGCTTTGAATCTCAATCCTCAAGATCTCAGCCTCCTGAGTAGCTGGGATTGTAGGTGTGAGCTACCAGTTCAGACCTTCCTTGTGGGCAGGAACTGTCCATCCCTCCCCAGTGCCAGCTATCCCCACAGCCCAAGGCCACAGCCCTACCCCCACCCCCACCTCCCACCCCGTCTCAGGAACACAACAGGTACCCAGCTCCCAAAGCACGCAACGTCACTGCATTTCTTCATCATTCTCTGGCCCTGCTGGCTGCGATTGACATCGAGAGATGTTTCAAGCTGAGGGCAAGCCGGGAGAAGTTAGCCCTGCTAATCTTGATTTGCTAAGCAAATTGTATTGACTCATGGAGGAAGTCTGCTCTTTTCAGGTCTACGCCAGTGTACATCCTCCCTGGAAGACACCCTGAGTGGCATCAGGGTTCTGTCACTCCTGTCACCTGTACACCCAAGGGCCCTGCTTCCTAATGCCAGCTGAGACCCAGAGCAGGGAGACACACAATTCAGGAGACAGAAGAAGCCTCTTGGTGCATGTGTGCTGGGACTTGAACTCAGGACCTACCTACCATTCACATGTGGCTTTTTCACTCAAGATTGGTGCTCTACCACTTGAGTCACAGCTCCCTTTCTGGCTTTTTGCTTGTTATTTGGAGATAAGAGTCTGCCAAATGTGTCTGCGCGGGCTGGCTTCAGATCATGATCCTCAGATCGCAGCCTCCTGAAGAGCTAGGATTACAGGTATTAACAGAAAGCTGTTTCCTGCTCCACATCTCTCCCTGTACTTCTGCTGAAGTAACATTCATCATCTTCACTCTTTCACTGCAAGAAATGGCCCAGCTTACTGGTAATGAACACTCCACACACTCTCCCAGGACTAGTATCTGCCCAAATAAATAACCACCATGGGACCCGGCGTGGATCCTTCTGGATGGTCCACATTGGGGAGCCTGACCTGTGTCTTCCCTGCATTTCCAGCACGATCCCGGGTCACACCTATCCTGTGAATGCACACTGGAGGCGGGAACTTGACCTTGGGTTATTCATCTCTAAATCCTTAGAGTCTGGCTTAACAACAACCCACTCCCTACCCCACCCCCACCCCACACAAACCTAATTTTGTTCTGTGAAATAAAAAATGTGGGGAAAATGAATGTTGGCCACCCAGGTGTGGATTCAAATGAGAGGAGGGAAGAGGAAAGGAGAGGAGGGGAGGGTGGAGGGGAAGGGAGAGGAGGGGAGAGGGCAAGGGAGGAGACAGCAGGAGGGGGAAGAAGGAAGGGGAAAGGAGGGAGAGAAGGAAAGGAGAAAGGGTGGAGAGGAGGGAGGAGGAGAGGAGGGAAGAGGAAGGGAGAGGAGGGGAGAGTGGAAGGGGAGGGAAGGGAGGGGAGGGAAGGTCCCCAGGCCCAAGTCATTCACTCTACACTGCCACTGTCAGTCTTGTCTGCTCCCAGCACTTACATCACTGACAGGATGGTGTTTCTTAGCATGCTTGATAATCGCCTGCTTTTCTGACCAATCGGAAGCACTGTCTGAGCACTACCTTCTCTTTCCCAACTCCAGTGGTATCTGAGTCGCTCACCCCTGTAATCCTTGCTACTCAGGAGTCTGAGATCTGAGGATCACCATTCAAAGCCAGCCAGGGCAGGAAAGCCCATGAGACTCTTCTCACCAATTAACTACCAAAAGAAAAAGAAAAAAAGAAAAAAACCCAAGAAGAGAGAGGTGTAGCTGAAGTGGTAGAGCACTAGCCTTGAACAGTGCCCAGGCTCTGAGTTCAAGCCCTAGGATGGGTAGAAGAAAGCAAGAAAGAGAGAAAGAGAGAAAGAAAGCAAGAAAAAAAGAAAAAAAGAAAAAGAGAGAGAGAGAGAGAGAGGGAGGGAGGGAGGGAGGAAGGGAGGGAGGGAGAGAGGGAAGAAGGAAGGAAGGAAGGAAGGAAGGAAGAGAGGGAGGGAGGGAGGGAGGAAGGAAGAAAGGAAGGAAGAAAGAAAGGAAGGGAGAGAGAGGGAAGGAGGAAGGAAGGAAGGAAGGAAGTGAGGAGGGAGGGAGAGAGGGAGGGAAGGAGGAACGAAGGAAGGAAGGGAGGAAGAAAGAAAGAAAGAAAGAAAGAAAGAAAGAAGCAGAAGGAATGAAAGAAAGAGAGAGGGAGGGAAGAAGAAAGGGAGAAAGAAAGGAAGAGAGTAAGAGAGAAAAAGAAAAAGAGAGAGGGAGAGAGGAAGGGAGGGTGGAGGGAAGAGAGGAAGGAAGGAAGAGAGGGGGATTGGAAGGGAAGGGAGGGAGGAAGAGAGGGAAATTGGAAGGGATGGAGGAAGAAAGATGACCAAAGCTTATAATCAGTAGTCT
This sequence comes from Dipodomys merriami, assembly GCF_024711535.1. Classification (NCBI taxonomy): domain Eukaryota; kingdom Metazoa; phylum Chordata; class Mammalia; order Rodentia; family Heteromyidae; genus Dipodomys; species Dipodomys merriami. The sequence goes on along the minus strand of NW_027206046.1, from coordinate 1,644,356 downwards.
GCAATCCCCATGGGTGAGTAACTGAGCAAAATGAATGATGCTGTCAGTACTGGGGCTACCCTGACCTGGGGGAAAAAATCTCACCTTGAGCATCCAGCCTCTGGGCTTTGCATCTTACCCGCCACCCCCGGGGCCAGCGCTGCAGATGGAGCCCCCAAAGGTCGGCTGGCTCACCCAGGCAGCATGCTGGGACCTCATCTTCCTGACTTGCTGTCGCCCCAGCCCCACGGTCTCCAGATCCTCTGTCTCTCCATCGCCCTCTCTGCCCCTTGATTTAAGGTGGCGACTTTTTCCCAGGCAACAGCAGAACTTTAATAAGGAAGCCGGCCGGGGCTGATGGATGGCAGAAAGTTGGCACCAGCCTCAAGGTCAGAAGGAGTTATTTTAAACTATTCAGATTTACTAGGAGGGAAGCGAGTCAGAAGAGGATTTAGGGGTTTGCCTCCTGGCAAGACATGTGGCCATGTCCCCAAGCAATGGAAGACAGACAGCTCCTCTTCTCACTACCCCATCGCTGCCTCCGCCCTGCCCCCCAAGATGGATGGCGAGGCCTCTGGCATGGGGAATTTATTGGGAGCTGGTCAGATAAATGTGCAGGCTGGTGTCTGAGCAAGCCTTTGTCACCTCTCCTCTCTGTGGGGTGAGGGAAGGTATTAGTGAGGAGACAGGCCATGCGCTTTCTGGGCAGGCGGATTGTCTCTCCTCTCTTGCAGTTTCTGGGAACCCAGAGCCTCTAAATGTTCGTGATGAATTAGATTCATCTCTGTTAGACCCACCCTGCTCTTCTCATGGGCACCGCTGTCCAGATGTGTCTGACTCTAATGCTTCAGCAGCTTGGAGTCTTGGACTGCCTGTTCCTCTTTTCTCCCAGCATACCAGGGAGCTCCAGGTTCTAATTCTTCCAATGTCTCTAACATATCAATCTCTATTCATCTGCCCAAGGCCCATTTCATCCTCCTCCCCTGGATAGACAGAAATTCAGAACTTCCAGCTTCTCTGTCTGTCTGTCTGTCTATCTGTCTGTCTGTCTGTCTCTCTCTCTCTCTCTCTCTCTCTCTGACTTGGGAGGGTCTGCTGTGTGTACTACACACGGACATACCCATAAACAGCATGTTGCTTATTTTGCATGCTTGTAAACATACCCAGATGGAACTGTATGAAATGATCACAGCCCTCTGCTTGCTCCCACCAACTGTGATATATTTGAGATTCAGCCCGCAAGACAGGTACAGCACTTCTTCATTTATGTAACAGCTTTGGAGACGCCATCGTGGGAATATATTACAACTTATCCATTTCCCTCTGAAGGGACCAAGGTGTTACTGCAGATTTCCCCACTATGAATTGTGATTCGGGGCTGCATGTGTTGGGGAGGGAGAGAGGGTCTCTGAACAAATTTCAGGTTCTAACCCAGAGGAAAGTCATAAAAAATATATCATAGGTAAAAACAACCATTTGAAAACTTAAAGAGATTCTGTGTGTGTGTGTGTGTGTGTGCGTGTGTGTGTGCGTGTGTGTGTGCGTGTGCGTGCATGTGTATGTGCATGTATGAGAGAGATAGACAAAGAGAGAGAGAGAGAGAGAATGCCCTTATATGAGGCTTGAACTCAGGGCCTGGGCGCTATTCTTTAGCTTTCTTGCTCAAGGCTGGTGCTCTACCATTGGAGCCACACCTCCACTTCCTGTTTATAAGAGAGGTGAACATATCTGTTTATTGCTTATCAAAATTATTCTTTTCCTGGGAGTCGTATGTTAATATTCTTTTTGTGTGTGTATGCGTGCTAATACCAGGACTTGAACTCAGGGCCTTACATTCTCACTTGGCTTTTTCACTCAAGGCTGATGCTCTACCATTTGAGCCACATCTTCATGCCTGGCTTTTTTTATTTTATTTTATTTTTGGGGTCCGGTCGTGGGGCCTGAACCCTGGGCCTGGGCGCTGTCCCTCAGCTTTTCAGCTTAAGGCTAGCGCTCTACCACTTGAGCCACAGCGCCACTTCCGGCTTTTTTCTTTTTGCTTATGTGGTGCTGAGGAATCGAACCCAGGGCCTCATGCATGCAAGGCAAGCGCTCTACCACTGAGCCACCTTCCCAGCCCGCCCGGCTTTTTTTTTTTTTTTTTTGCTGGTTAATTGAAGATAAAAGTTTCATGGACTTCTAGCCCAGGCTGGTGTCAAGCAGGGATCCTCAGATCTCAGCCTCATGAGTAGCTAGGATTACAGGTGTGAACCACCAATATCCAGCTTTCAATATTTTTAACCAGTATTTGATCATATTAATGTACAGGAATTAAAATATATATTCTGAACAGTAACCCTTAAATAGTATGCTTGTTGCAAATATCAGCTCCCAGTCTGTGATTTCTCTTTTCACTTTGCACAGAGTCAAAGGGCTTTGGTCAGCTCTGATCTCCTGACTCACCAAACATAGGCCTAGATCATTTCTTTTCAAACAAAATGTATTATCTTTAAGCGGTTGTACAAGGAAGTTCCCATTCTACCAAGCAGTATATCAATACGAAGTGTCTGATAACATGGTTACTCATGGCTCCTAACCCACCCCTTCTCTCATTTTACTTTTCTTCTTTTTTTAAAAAATTGATATTAGGTCATTACATAAATTGTACATATTTCACAGTATTGTGCAATAGTGATACTTACAGTATCACAAACACGTTTTACTAGATTGTCTCTTGATACATATTTGGTAACCATAAAATAGCTCACGAAAACATTTTGTCAGATTAGGCCAGCACAGATGAGAATTTCATTCGGGATGCCTACTTAAGTCAGAATTAGACTTCTATCCAATGTTCTAGAAGCAATTACGGGTGTCCCACAAGTAGCCCAAAGCCTCTTGATTCTCATCAGCCGTGGAAGCAGTGGTTATTTATATTTTATAGATGGGCCAAGAAAAAGGAAATGTCAGGGGGAGGAGGGAGTGTGGTTGTGGAGGTGGCGAGAGAAAGGATGGTAGGGGAAAAACAAAGGAGGAGGCAACAATGCTTGATAAGAAATGTACTGGGGTTTGCGTCTCCTGTCCCGTCCAGTCCTGTCCGGCCTTCGGTCTTGAATTCGGTCATTCACCCAACTGATCTCGCCTCGCTTCCGCCATGGCCCTCAGCGATGCTGACGTGCAGAAGAAGCAGATGAAGCACATGATGGCTTTTATTGAACAAGAAGCCAATGAGAAAGCAGAAGAAATCGATGCAAAGGCCGTAGAAGAATTCAACATTGAGAAAGGGCGTCTTGTGCAGACCCAGAGACTGAAGATTATGGAGTACTATGAGAAGAAAGAAAAGCAGATCGAGCAGCAAAAGAAAATTCAGATGTCCAATTTGATATATCAAGCAAGGCTGAAGGTCCTCCGAGCTAGAGATGACCTTATCACTGATCTGCTGAATGAGGCAAAACAGAGACTCAGCAAGGTGGTGAAGGATACAAACAGATACCAAGTGCTGCTGGATGGGCTGGTCTTACAGGGCCTGTACCAGCCGTTGGAGCCCTGGATGTTTGTGTACTGCAGGAAGCAAGACTTCCCTTGGTTAAGGCTGCAGTGCAGAAAGCAATTCTGATGTATAAGATTGCCACCAAAAAAGATGCTGATGTCCAGATTGATCAGGAGGCCTACCTGCCTGAGGACGTAGCTGGGGGAGTTGAGATCTACAATGGGGACCGCAAGATAAAGGTGTCCAACACCCTGGAAACCAGCTGGACCTCATAGCCCAGCAGGGGGAGGCTCACTGGGCGGGGCCTCCACTCTTGACTCCTCTGCCACCGTATACCAGCTCTCCCCCATGGCTTCAGCAGCAGGGAGGTGGAATCAGATGGTGCCCTGTGGAGATCCCTTGAGTCTTCTGCTCTCCTGCTGCTCCCGTGTCTCAAGTAGGCATGTCCGGAATGTCCCACTCCACCCCCTGCTGCGGTGTAACATGCCTGCAGAATGCACATCTCCCAGAGGTCCTAGTAGCTTCACTTTTCCTCGTCTGTGTGACTTAAAACCTACGCCACCCAAATTCTTTATTTATTAAAACAAACGCTTTATATATATATATAAAAGAAATGTACTCATTACCTTGCTCATGTGGCTGTAACCCCTCTGTACAGTATTTTCACAATAAAAAAAAAAAAACAATAAAAGAAAAAAGAAAAAGGAAATGTCTTTTCTCTGACCAGGGTGGAGGCAGATCCTACATCTCCTGATTACCACCTGACAAAAAGTTGAAGTCCAGATCACTGAGTATTTTTGTTTGTCAGCTGTGGATCTTGAACTCAGGACCTGGGTGCTGTCCCAGAGCTCTTTTGCTCAAGGTTACTGCTCTACCATTTTCAGCCACAGCTTCACTTCTGGTTTTCTGGTGGTTCACTGAGGAGTCTCATGGACTTTCCTGCCTGGGCTGGCTTTGAACCACAATCCTCAGATTTCAGCCGCCTGAGTAGCTAGGATTACAGGCATGAACCACCAGCACCCAACCCCAGTAGGTGTTTTGAAGCTCTCTGACATCTCAAGAACAGGTGGCTTATTCCTTAGCTTAAGGTCAGGTTTAACTTGAACATTTGCTTACGTATTTGTGGAATGAAAGGAAATAGATGAAGGGCAAAAAAAAAAAAAAAAAAAAAAAAAAAAGCCACTTTTAGCAGGATCTGTCAAAAGGGACCAGAAACAAGCTTCTGTGACTCAAAGGTCACTTGTATGGGCTTCAGTCTCCTTGGAAAAGGGAAGGGACAGGTCTCATTCATCTCCCAATGTCCAGAACCTAGCATACTTCTGCAAGGACTCAAAAAATGTCTAGATGGATGGATGAATGGATGAAGGCATGGATGGATGGATAGGTGGGTGGGTGGGTGTGTAAATGGATGGATAGATGGGTAGATGGATGGATGAGTGGATGGATAGATGAATGGATGGATGAGTGGGTAGATGGATGGATAATTAGATGGATGGATAGATGAGAGGGTATATGAATGGCACGATTAGTGAGAAGATGGATGGATAAGTAGATGGATGATGGATCAAAGGATGGACAGACAGAATGATGGGCACATGGGCGGATAAAATGATACATGATCAGACAGGCAGATAGCTGGCTGAAATGATATTTGGGAATAATAGATGGGTAGATGGCTGTTTCCCAACTAGATAAGGCCCTAGGGGAAGAGTTGGTTTCAGTACAACTTTGCAAGCAGAGAGCCAACCCCGACAATCTTATCTTGGGTACTAGAATTATTCATACAAAAAGTTCTAAGTGGCAGAACGGCAAGAAATAATTGCTTCTAATTGGACTGAATCATTCTGGCCATACAGTAGACATATTTTTATAACTTTATTAATTATTCCATTTGAGGCCTATTACCCAGCCTGCCAGAATGGGCATCTCTTATTAGAGGGTGACAGATTCCCCAGTGCTATGGCTGTCTCAGCTGCCATAGCACTTTTGGGAAGAAGCTAGGCAGCTTCTAGGTCTCTGAGTGGATTAGTAAGTCTCTAAGGAGCCCCACCATGATCTGAGGCCTGGGGGGTAAAGGACAGGGCTGACCCCCCAAAGTGAGCTGTTCTAAGCCCTCCCCTAGCCATCTTACTGCCAGTCACGTCTGCCTTCCTTGGTCCCACGAGGGAGGGAAAAGGATGTCAGGCTAGGATATGCCCACTTGGCTTCTGTAGGTCACCCCCTGCCTAGAACCATTCACCCACTCTTAATCACAATGGGCTCCCCTTATCCAATCCGCTACCTGACAAAGGCCAAGAGAGCCTGCCATATGTCCTTTAGTCACCTCCAATCGGGAACTGGAGGGAGGTAACACAGCCTAGCGGGCCCCAAAGGACAGGCCAGGGCTGCAGTGTGTGTGTGGGGGGGGGATGCGCATAGATCAGAGGTGTTAGCAGTCTCCTTTGCCCATACCTGGGTCAAGATCTGATCATAGGTTACTTGGGAGAAGAAAGAGGGGCTTGACCCATCAGGAAACAATGAAGAATGTAAAATGCACCTATCGGGGCTGCCTGGTGGCCCATGGAGTCATGTCCAAGCTCCCAGTTTAAGAGAGCCATACCATCTGGTCCGGCCTGGCCTGCCTCTCCAACTTGGCTCCCAGGCCTTTGGCACCTCCTGCTCCCTCCACACTGATGTGAGCCCGACTCAACACCTTTGTTTCTATGGTCTACCTGCAAGGACAGCCCCTCTCGCTCCTTGCAATCTCTGGCTACAGCATCTTTCAACTGCATCCTTCCTCCCCCACCTTCCTGGCATCTTTCTCAACCCTCCAGATGATTGCGATCTCTGCTTCTTCTGAAAGATCAATTTGACTGTAGCTCACATTACAACCTTGAGGAATCAAGTTGCAAAGCTTTAGAAGATCAAGCATCGTGACTCTGAGTTGTACCCAGCCCTCTCCTCCCCCAGTACCAGCCTACCATGAGGACACCATCAAGGAGGAACAAAAGGCATGATTGGACAGGACAGCAAAATTGCCTGGTCCCAGATAACCCTGTGCTTATAAAAGGCCACTGAAAAGATGCTTCTGCTGGGTCCTGTGAATTAACTAAAACTCCCCCAACTTTGTATCTGTGCCTTTTTTTGGGGGGGTGGGGAGGGAGTATTGGTCCTGGGGCTGGAACTCAGTGCTTAAGCACTGAGCTTTATCTGTGTCTTCATTTGAACAATTCTCGGATGCAGTCAGCATTGTGATCACCAAGACTACAGCTTCAGTAAGAGAACCATCTCCTGTGGAAAACAAACTGCTCCTCAAGCCAGCAATGCCTTCCTCTTATCATCTTAAAGCAAACAGCAAAAACTCAGGAGACCATCTTGGTTCTTGGTCTGTTCCAGTAATAAATAGATCACTTTCCTGGAATTCCTCCAGGGACCAAGACTAAGCAAATGGTCCACCAGGCCTCACCTGTGATTTGAGACTGTTTTAACTCTGTGTACCGTCCTCATCCCTGCCCTCAATTCACCCTGTTTAATCTAAAGCCAATGCTTGAACCCCTAAAGATGGCTGAAGATGTACTGAAGTGCTGACTTCTCATGGCTACCAGGCTCATCAATCTCCTGTTCTCTGCCCTGCACCATGTCTGTTTATATTTGGTATGTGGGAATGAATGGTCAGACCTAACTTGGGACTCCTGGACTTTAGGCCTGGAATCTAAAGACCTGGTTTCATACTGAGTTACCACCAGGTGCAAGGGAGTTCAGCGTCACAGAGCCAGGTAAGATCCGGACCTGCCATGGAGAAGGTCTCAGTGGGAGAGGATGCAGGAGAGCAACTGTAACCAAACAACTTCCCTCTGGGGGTGGAGAGGACCAAAGGAGCCATGTGCAAAGCGGAGGCCTGCGGGAGTCAGGAGGGCTCTTCCCAGCAGAGATGGCTCCTGAGAACACAGGAGCAATGAGTCAATGGGCAAAGGGGGATAGTGATTGAGGAAGGACTTACAGAATGTGCTGCAAGCAAGCGATCATTGACATGAGAGTCATGTGTGAGACAGATACCTGGTTCAAATCTTGGCTCTGCTACGTATGAGCTATCATGACCTTGGATCTCAGTCCCGAGTCTAAAAGATGGGGGTATCAGGGATGAGTTACCTTGACAGTGTGGGAGTAGGGTAGAGCCCAACCTGTCAACCTTTCTCCTTTCGTTCTGGCCAAAATACACCCAAAGAACCCACCTCTTGGAACCCAAGCACCTGGATAATGGCCAAGTCTTCCTGGGGCCTGGATATTCTTAGTGGGAAGATTGTGGGGGTGGGGGAGGTGGAGTGGGGGGGGTGTAGGGGGGGGTCCCAGGAGCAGATGCAAGTGGCTCACGCCTGTAATCCCAGTTACTCAGGAGGCTGAGATCTGAGGATTGCTGCGGTTCAAAGTCAGCCCAGACAGGAAAGTCTGTGAGACTCTTATTTCCAATAAACTACTCAATAAAAAACTGGAAGTAGCATTGTGGCTCAAGTGGTAGAGAGCGCTAGCCTTGAGCAAAAGCAGATCAGGGACAGCATCCAGGCCCAGAGTTCGAGCACCAGGTCCAGAAAAAAAAACAAAAACAAAAGGAATCGCAGGATAGACTCTTTGGGGGTGCAATAGGGTTTTTCCCATCCATCTGTACGCTACTTTTGGGGACAGTGCCATCCTCCAGGCCTGGCAGAGAGAACCAACACGCCTCTCCCTTTTGGCAATGCCGGGCTGGCAGACGCAAGTATTGGCTCGTGACTCCCGGCCCGGGAGGAATAATGTTTCCCACAGCGCCCTGCCCACGCCACGCTGGGTGCACAGCGTGTTGGGAGGGGGTGCCCTTTTGCTGCCCACCCAGTGCAGGGAGGGGCGATGCTGGCATGGCTGCCAGCCCTACATGACAATGCCAGCTCAGCCCCTGCCAGTCTGTTTCTGTCACCTTCTAGGCAAGCGTCCCCCGCCCCACCCCCGGCCCCCTCGCCAATTCTTGAGCCTCTCTGCGTGCCATTTATGATTTCTATCCTTAGGGAGCAGATGGCTAAAGCTGAGCTGGGCAGAATGTATTCCCCTCCTCTATCAACAACACCCCCTTTGTGTGTGTGTGTGTGTGTGTGTCTCTCTCTCTCTCTCTCTCTCTCTCTCTCTCTCTCTCTCTCTCTCTCTCTCTCTCTCTCTCTCTCTCTCCTGGGGCCTGAACCCAGGACCTGGGCACTAGCTAGTACTCTTAACATTAAGCCATAGCTTTGTAGTTAACAAGAGTCTTATAGACTTTCCTGCACCGGCTGGCTTCGAATCAGGATCCTCAGATCTCAGCCTCCAGAGCAGCTAGGATTACAGGCATGAGCCACTGGCATCTGGCAACACCCCCCTTTCCACATACAACCCAGAGATGGCTGGCAGCTTCTGTGGCTCTCGAGATACAGGAGAGGCCAGGTGTGGCCACACTGAGAGCCTATTCATCTCAGGACCTTTCTAGTCTAGGGGTGCAGAGTAACCCTGGTAGGGTAAACAGTGCCCCCCACCCTGACCTCTGTGTATGGTTTGCCTCCTCCGGCCTGAGGGAACATGAAGCACAGAGCTGGTCCCGGGGGCAGCTGAGGATTCTGGGAAGGTCTCCCATCCTTCTTGGGGTGTGTGTGGGGGGACATCAGAGGTCTATGGCTCAGAGTATAGACATGCAGTAGGGGGCTGCTTCAGTCCTGGGGTCTCCATGAGCTTCCTCTCCCCTTCCCTCCCCTCTCCTCCCCCCCCCGCCAAGTCTCACCCTCATCTAGAAGGAGACCACCCCTAATAGTGGGGCACTCTTCACGGGGGTGGAGACATGCTCCCACTGTGGGGGCTTCTGGCCGCTCTGTGCCTTAGTTTGAGCTTCTAAAATGGGAACTAGATTGCCTGGCAGTGCTGGTGGCTCATGTCTGTGATCTTTGCTACTCAGGAGGCTGAGATCTGAGGATCACCAGACAAGGCCAGCCCAAGCAGAAAAGTCCATGAGACTCTTTTCACCCATTAACCAGAAAAAAAAAAGCTGGAAGTGGAGCTGTGGCTCAAGTGGGAGAGAGCAGGCCTGGAGTGAAAACAAACAACGAATAACAAAAACCAAGGGAAGAGCGCAAGGCCCTGAGTTTAAGCCCCAGTACGGGCACAAAATAAATACATAATGAAATAGAACAAAATGGGCAACAATGCTGAAGAGGAAATGGACTCATTACCTTGCTCATGTAACTGTAACCCCTCTGTATAGTATCTTTACAATAAAAAAATAGAATTTTAAAAAGAACAAAATGGAGACTCTAGTATGTGCCTGGATCCTTCTATCCTCTACTTCCTTCTGCTCCCCGTGATGTTTTTGTTTTGCTTTAAATTTTATTTTTTGTTTATATGGTACCAAGGAATCGAACCCAGGGCCTCATGCATGCTAGGCAATCACTCTACCACTAAGCCACATCCCCACGATCGTCCAAGTCAGAAACTCTGGTCTACTCTCCCTTCCTGTCTCTATGCAGGGGGCTCTGCTTCAGCTCCAGGCACACACTCTCTCTCCCCTCTCCCTCCCCCCTCTCTCTGATGATGATGATGAAGGCTACACCTCCCTCATCCCTCGCCCCCCAGCCCTGCTTGCTGGCCTGCACTCAGCAGCTGTGGATTCAATGGAACTATAGGGTGGAACACACCATGCTGTCAAGACCTGAATCCTTTTTGGTTCCACATTGAGATTCGCAGGGGGAAGGGGTGGGGGTAGGGGGTGAAGCGTGCGCCTCTTGCTCACAGACCTTGAAAAAGCATTTACCAGGCATCCGCAGCTCCCTTCTGTCCTCGTTACAGTGGCTGCGCCCTAGTATGGGGGGCCACCGTGGAGTCCACCATCCCAAGGAGGCCCCCAGGCATACCAGATGCCCAGCAGAAGGCTGCCCAGGCGGGTCTGCGTGGGGCTGGGTAGAGCAGCCTGAGCAACACCAAGCATAATTGCTTTGCAGTGATTTATCTGAAGTTGCTTTAACCTTGACAGCAGCTCGGTGAGATGAGAAACACAACCCAGGAGAGAGCGGTGGCCTCCTGGTGACACCGTGTCCTCTGCATGCTTCCCAGGAAGCCCCAGACTATGCTCAGGCCATAAAGGGCCTGCTGGGAGCCCCGACCTTGGGGAGATAAGAATGTGTCCTATGACTCGCCACAAAAGCCCACCCACTTTCTGATTGAGGATAAGGAGAGAACCACAGGAAGGGCCACACAAGGAAGCCACAGCTCCATTTCTGCCTTTTTGCTGGTTAACTGTACATAGTCTTGTGGGCTCACTTTCCCCACGCTGGCCTCAAAGTGCAGTCCTCAGATCTCAGCCTCCTGAGTAGCTAGGATTACAGGTGTGAGCCACCAGTACTGAATCACAGAGAATTTTAAAGTTGGACTATCCAGTTTTGTTTTGTTTTTGTCATGGGGCTTGAACTCTGGGCCTGGGCGCTGTCCCTCAGCTCTTCGGCTCAAGGCTAGCGCTCTACCACTTGAGCCACAGCACCACTTCTGGTTTTCTGGTGGTTCATTGGAGGTGACAGTCTTACAGACTTTCCTGCCCAAGGTTGAACCACCATTCTTAGATCTCAGCCTCCTGAGTAGCTAGCATTACAGGGGTGAGCCACTGGGCCGCCCGGCCCAGTTTTAAACTTCCCATTTCACCAAAGAGAAAACTAACACCCGTGGATAAAGGAAGATCTTAGTTACAGTCACACAGATAAGAGGTGGAGCCAGTGTGTTCCAATACAGGGCTGAAAGTTTGGTCTCCAAGTAAATACCCTGAAGCCCTATCCAACTGGGTGGTGTATGGAGCCAGGGCTTCTGGGAGGTCATAATGCCCAAGAGGGTGGAGCCTTGGTGATGGCTTTAGTACCCTTAGGAGAGCTGAGAGAGGGTGCCTAACCCCAAACTAGAATCGGACCCTCACCAGAAACAGAACTAGCTGGACCCTGACTTTGACCTTAACCTTCTGGCCCCTAGAACGATGAAGAATAACCTTTTGCTGTTCCAGCCACTCAGTCTGTGGGGCTTTTGCTACCACATTGTAAATGGACAACTACCAACTTCTCAGAGGCTGCAGGGGGCTGCAGGAAGGGGCGGGCTGTGCTTCCAAGATGAGATGAGCCTCTGTCCTCACAGACGTTCCCAGGGGTCTGAGACAGGGGTCCTCCCCTCATGGGCTGTGGGCAGACAGCAGGATTGGTCTCCTGAAATCTCTAATCCTCATTCTGTGGCTTAAGCAGCAACCATGAGTGTAGGACCGGAAGAGCCTGGGGTCAGCAGCATACATGTCTGTCTGGATCTACTTCCAGCTCCCCTGCTCCCTGGCTATGTAGCTGATTGCAGGAAATTCCCTTCCCCTCCATGGGCTTCAGTTTGCTATTTGTAAGTAATGTTGGCCAGACAAGTCTTGAGGTTCCCCACTCAAGCCCAGCTGCTGAGATCTTGGTGACTTAGAACCCACACCTTGCTTCTTAACATTCTACTGTGACTAGCCAATGGACAGGCTGTCAGGTGCTGGTGCTCATGCCTGTAATCCTAGCTACTTGGAAGGGAGAGATTTGAAGATTTGAGAGATTGGGTTGTTTTTTGTTTTGTCTTGTCTTTTTCCAACTGAGACCATGATTCTGAACTCTTGATCGAATGCCTTCATTCACTGGCTGATGCACTACCGACTAAGCCCCACCTCCAACCCCTGAAAGACTCATTTTCTTCTCCAATTCCCAGCAAAAAGTTACAAGTGGAGTGTGGCTCAAGTGGTAGAGTCTTGTGCAAAAAAGCCAAGTAGGGGATCATTGTCCACAAAGAAATGGACTCATTACCTGACTTATGTAACTGTGTAACTCCTCTGGAATCACCTTCATAATAACAATATTTATTTATTTAGTTATTTAGTTAGTTAGTTATTTAACCAGTCCTGGGGCTTGAACTCAGGACCTGGGCACCATCCCTGAGCTGCTTTTGCTCAAGGCCAGCACTCTACCACTTGAGCCATGGCACCACTTCTGGCTTTTTCTGTTTTTGTGGTACTGAGGAATTGAACCCAGGGCTTCATGCATGCTAGGCAAGCACTCTACCACTAAGCCACATGGCCAGCTTATAACAATTTTTTTAAGCCAAATAAGTGAAAAGTGTGAGGCTCTGAGTTCAAGCCTTAGTACTAGAACACTGGCGCACACACACACACACACACACACACACAAATTAACATAAAAATAGGAAGTGTTAGAGAAGATATGGAGAAATCTGAATCCTCATGCATTGTGGGTAAGAAAATAAAATGCATGGCCTTGGTGGAAAACTATATAGTGGATTCCTAATAGTTAAACACAGAATTATCCTGGGGCTGGGAAGGTAGCTCAGCGGTAGCGTGCATGCCTTGCAAGCATGAGGCCCTGGGTTCGATTCCTCAGCATCACATAAACAGAAAAGGCCAGAAGTGGTGCTGTGGCTCCAGTGGTAGAGCGCTAGCCTTGAGCTGAAGAGCTGAGGGACAGCGCCCAGGCCCAGAGTTCAGGCCCCATGACCGGCAAAAAAAAAAAAAAAAAACCCCCACAGAATCATCCTATGTCCAGCAAATAAACCATTTGTGCACCTATGTTCACAGCAGCATTATTCACCATAGCCCAAAGGAAAAACAGCTCAAGCATCCATTGCCAGATAAGCTGATAAGGAATATTACCCAGCCTGTAAAAGGAAGGAATTTCTGACCCAGGCTACCACATGGATGAACCTTAACAGCTCATGCAAGTGAAACATGCCAGTCACTGAAGGATAAATGACTCCGTTTCTGTGAAGTTCAGAGTATTCAAATTCATAAAGACAAAAAGTAGAAAATTCATTGCTGAGAGTTGGGGCTAGAAAGATGGGGGGGGGTTCATGTTTAAGGAATTCAGAGTTTCAGTTGGGGAAGAACGAAAAGTAGTGGGCAGCCACACAACACAAAGTTACCAGAAGTCTATACCTAACAATGGCTAAGAAAGAAAGTTCATGTGAAGCTTCACAAGTTTAAAAGACATCTCTCTGCTGGATCAGTGGCTCACGCCTGTAATCCTAGCGACTCAGGAGGCTGAGATCTGAGGATCACAGTTTGAGGCCAGCCTGGGCAAGAGAGTCCCTGAGACTCTTATCTCCAATTAACCAGCAAAAAAAAAATCATAAGTGGAGCTATGGGGCAAGTGGTAGAGCACCAGCCTTGAGTGAAAAAGCTAAGGGACAGTATCTAGGTCCTAAGTTCAAGGCCCAGTACCAATATTAGAGAGCGAGGGGGTGAGGTGGGGAGAGGGAAGGAGGGATTGGACTTGGTGGTGGCCTCAGCCAGGCCCTGCTGTCATCTGGCAGGAGTCCAGCTCCAGGGAGTCAGGGAGGGGCTCAGCAGACAGTGGGTGTTGTATGCTAAGCAGAGACCCCCACTTCCTCCAGTGCACATGAATGTATCAGGCCTGGTTGGGGGGGGGCTCTGAGAGAATATGGAGAATGGGAGGAGGATGGGGGTGGGAGGGATGTATCCTCACTAAGGTCAACTCCACCGTTTCTGGGGGGTCCTGAGACCAAACCCGAAATCCTGTCCAACCAAGGCCCACGAGGACAGAAGAAGCAGAACCAGGAAACACACTAATTAAATAATACAATGAAAGCTTAAATTTTCCAAGTTAATTCCTGGGTATCATTTATAAAAGTTAACAGGGCATATTTAATTTAGGAATTGGCTCCCGTCCCCCTTACAGCTCAAACCTCATAAATGAAATATACTGGATCATTGCCCGGGACGGAAATAAAAGTTATGAATAATGTTTCCATCTCAATCATTGTCAGCGTTTTAATATCCCTAATTACTTTAAAAAGCTAGATATTCAATATACGAAACTTTTTTTTTTTTGCCTTTTTATCTCCACTTGTGAGATGAGAGCAATTTAATAAGAGTCACTCTCATCTTTATTCAGGATAAACTGACATTTCATCCTTTTTACTCTTTATTATTCTATGGGATGGAGGAAGGTTTACGACCAAACATACAACTATTCCATTTTCCCATATTGCACAGGGAAAAAGCTCAGAACTATCCACAAAGCCAGTATATCCTGCCTTTATTGAACAGAAAGCAATCAGTCACAGCCTTAAAGAAATTAGGCTACAGGATTTAAGGGTGTTGATTAGTTTCGTTTTGTCAGTCGTGGGGCTTGAACTCAGGGCCTGGGTGCTGTCCCTGAGCTTTTTCACTCAGACTAGTACTCTACCACTTAGAGCCCCAGCACCACTTCCGGCTTTCCGGTGATTATTTGGAGAAAAGAATCTCACAAACTTTCCTGCCTGGGCTGGCTTCAAACCAAGATCCTCAGATCTGGGCCTCCTAAGTCGTGACGATTATAGGAATGAGCCACTGGCACCTTTAAAAGAACGAAAGTCCCCATTCCCTTCCCCCATAGTCATTTATCCCCTTTACATAGGACTGTCCAAGTTATAAATCCATTGGCAGCTACTAAGGGCAGGGCAGGCAGGTAACGGGATGATAGATCCTTCCACTTCCAGGAATTTATCCTCAGGAGAAACTGGAGCAAGCAAGGCAAGATATATGCAGAAGAAGAATGACTGACGCATTTTCACTCAGGGTCACTGGCTCCCCATTCCCACATCTGTAACCCAAAAGTTGTGGAAAAGTCCAAAAAAGATATCTGTGCCGTTGAAGAAGTAAATCTGCAAAGAGTAGCTGTGGGGCTATGTACTGTCATTGTGTGACTAGACATCATCCCATGCCACTTGAAAACATTACTGCTTTTACCCCTGGGACAGCCCAGATCTTTGTTACTGTTTCCACGTGCACTTTGAACTGTGACACATCCCAAATTCCAAAAGCCACAGACCCCCAGAGTCTTGGATAAAGGATGATATGGGCTCATAAGGGGGAAGACTCCGCCGGATGCCTGTAATACTAGCCACTCAGGAGGCTGAGATCCGAGGGTTTGTGGTTCAACACCATCTGGGACAGGAAAGTCTGTGAAACCCTTATTTCCAACTAATTACCAAAAAGCCAGAAATGGAGCTGTAGCTCCAGCAGTAGAGTAGCAGCCTTCAGTGGAAAAGCTAAGAGACAGGGCCAAGGCTCTGTGTTCGAACCTCAGGGCTGGCAATATAATCATAACAACAACAACAATAATAGGGAAGACTCAGCAACAACCTAAGTGAAATGTATTTGGTAATCTACAAAATGAAATTCTACAGGCCATGAAATACTTAAAGGAGATTAAAGTGCATTGATGAGAAAACTGAGAAATTAGTTATGGCAAGCATGTTTATTCCAAAGCCAGCTCCTTTTGAACCATGCAGAGCAATGACAGAAGACCAAAGACCCAAGGCCACAGGGATCATCTGTAGGTGAGGAAGGATCCCCAACGTTTTTGTCTATACTTTTGGTATTCTTTGACTTTTCTTTTTAACATGAACAGGTATAACTTAAGAATCAAAGAAGCTGGGTATGGTGATTCACTCCTGTAATCCTAGTTACTCAGGAGGCTGAGTGCTGAGGATCAGGATTCAAAGCCTGCCCCTGGAAGTAAAGTCTGTGAGACTTAGTGTCTCCAATTAATCACCAGAAAACTGGAAGTGGTGCTGTGGCTCAAGTGGTAGAGCACTAGCCTTGAGCTGAAGAGCTGAGGGACAGCGCCCAGGCCCAGTGTTCAGGCCCCATGACTGACAAAAAGAAAAAAGAACTCAGAAAGGTTTGGAAGGGAAATAATGGTGGTCCTTTTATTTTGCTTTGCTTTGCTTTCTAGTGGTTCTAGTTTGCTAGGCAAACGTTCTACCATTTGAGCCACTCTTCTAAGTCCTAGGACTTGAACTTATGGCACCCTCTTCCCTCCCAAAAATGTCACTCTAACACCTTTGAAACAGGCCAGAACTTACCTGCACAAAGGAGTCAAACCTGAGAATATTTGGAGAAAATGAGCTAGAGAAAAAGGATTTGGCAAAGAATTCCCAGCAGCTACTAGTGGTCCCTCAACGCTCACCAGCCCCATAGTAAAGATGACACCCCCTGACTCAGTCCAGAGTAGATGTCCCCCCACCTTCAACATTCCCATACCTGCGCTCGCCAGGAAGGCTCCTTTGGAGAACATGAGCCAGTCATACCCAGAGATGTAGGGATGCAGCACCCTGTCCCCAGAAGTGTCCCACTCTCTTGGCTTGGGGGACAGCAGTCCCCCTTGGGCCTCTATGGGTGAAACTGAGCAAATAACCTTCAGTTCCAAGCCTATGGGTGGTATTGTCAAGTTCACAGTCAACTCACAAAGACCCGATCGACATGTCTGCCAGCAGAAATCCCACAATTCCCATGAACCATTCACCTATACCCATCCCCACCCGTGTACTCCAAGTACCACCGCACAGTGCCCGAAGGTAGCCATGATAGGTCAATATGTATGACACAATCCCTGCCAAGTCAGAGCCAGTGGTCCATGGACCACCCCCTCTCCCCACTCCCAAAGAATCCAGTCCCCAAAACTCACCGCTGGAGCAATCGGGACCTCCCCAGCCTGGTTCACAGTGGCAGGTATCCGGTGAAACGCAGCGGCCATGCATGCACTCTTCCGTGCACAGGGCTAAGGAAGGGGAGGTAGGGAGGGCAGGAGGAAGAGACAGAGCCAACAGTGAGAACAAACCATTTGGGCAGCAAGGAGATCCCCCTTTTTTTTATTACAGATCCCCTTCTTGCTAAGGTTGTTCAGGACTCAAGGCCTGTGTGGGTGTGGGAGGAGGTATGTGAAACTCAATTCACTCTAAAATAGATCTGATAAGAATGTATTACGAGCCGGGTGGCTCACGCCTGTAATCCTAGCTACTTAGGAGGCTGAGATCTGAGGATCACGGTTCAAAGCCAGCCTGGGCAGGAAAATCCGAGAGACTCTTATCTCCAATAAAAAACCACTAGAAAATCAGAAGTGGTGCTGTGGCTCAAGTGGTAGAGCGCTCACCTTGAGCTGAAGAGCGCAGGGGCAGCACCCAGGCCCAGAGTTCAAGCCCCGCGACCGACAAAAAAGAATGTGTTACGAGCTTGGGAATGTGGCTTAGTGGCAGAGTGCTTGTCTAGCATGCATGAAACCCTGGGTTCGATTCCTCAGTACCACATACACAGAAAAAGCCAAAAGTAGCCCTGTAGGTCAAATGGGAGACCACTAGCCTTGAGCAAAAGAAGTTCAAGGACAGTGCCCAGGCCCAGAGTTCAAGTCCTAGGACAGGCAAAAAAAAAAAAAAAAAGAACATATTATGTCCCAGTTTCACATCCTAAAAACAAAACCCAACTACCTCACACCAGTGGCTCACACCTGTAATCCTAGCTACTCAGAAGCCTGAGAGCTGACAATCACAGTCTAAAGCTAACTCAGGCAGACAAGTTCAAAAGATTCATATCTCCAATGAACCAGCAAAAACCAAAGAGCCAGACCTATGATGCCAGTGGTAGAGCACCAGCCTTGAGTGGAAAACGCTAAGGGATGGCACCCAAGCCTTAAATTCAAGACCCAGTAGCAGCGTGCATACACAGACACACACACACACACACACACACACACACACAGAGAAAATGACACTAATGTTTAAACCTGCATCTCCCCACCCTGTAAGCCACAACCCCCACATCTATATTCACAAGCTCTTGTCCCATCTTTTGCTTACCCTAATTTCCTTCTGCAAAGCCCCCCCCCCGTGCCCCGCTCCCCACAAAATGTGCCAGCCTCCCTTAAAAGAACAGGCACCTTGCTCCCCTCCCTCCTCCCCAAAATGTCCCTATTTTAGGGCTTGTAAATGTCAGCAAATCTGCAAAGTATACAAATGCTGAGGGGAAAGGCATAGCTAATTATAAGAAAGTAATTAAGAGAGACATCCATGATGATGATAATTGTAATTAGAAAGCGTCTGGCAATTTCTTATCATGCAGTCAAATGCTGCAGCCTCCCAAGCCAGGAGGCTAAGCAATGAGCAAAGCTCCCATCCACCCCGCACCTCACTGGCTGGCTGGCTAGCTCACTCGCTCCTGGAGAAGGTATTATTGACAGCAGGGTGAAGAAGGGAGATTATTTCTCTTCTTTTGACAGAATCCACATTTTCTCAAGGTCATCCCCGCTCCTGAGAGGTCTCCCCTACCATCTAGAAGGATTACAGCAACTATCTACCCGCAACAACTTTAGGAACTCAAGATATTGGCATCTCCCATTAACCCTGTCCAGGTTTTTATTTTGCCTTGTTGTTTTTGTTTTGTTTGGCCAATACTGGGGCTTGAACACTAGGCCTGCGCACTTTCCCCGAGGTTTTGTGTTCAAGGCTAGCACTCTACCACTTGAGGCACAGCTCTACTTCTGGCTTCTTGGTGGCTCATGGGAGCTAAGAGGGTCTAGGATTTTCTTGCCCAGGCTGCCTTTGAATCACAAGGGTCAGCTCTCAGCCTCCTGAGTAGCTAGGATGACAGGTGTGAGCCACTGGTCCCAGCTAAACCCTGTCAGTTTCTTGGCTGGGATCTCCAACAAGGATATATATATATTTTTTGGGGGGGGATCCGGTCGTGGGGCCTGAACTCTGGGCCTGGATGCTGTCCCTCAGCTCTTCAGCTCAAGGCTAGAGCTCTACCACTTGAGCCACAGCACCACTTCCGGCTTTTTTCTTTTTTGCTTATGTGGTGCTGGGGAATCAAACCCAGGGCCTCATGCATGCAAGGCAAGCACTCTACCACTGAGCCACCTCCCCAGCCCCATATATATATATATGTTTTAATGAAGCATCTAGAGACCTTTTTTTCTGTCCATTGTGGCCTGGACTGGGGAGCAGTTGGCCCCCAGGAGGGAGTTTGGAAGGGCTGCTTCAGTGCCAAAGTGCACCTGCTTGCTTGAAATGTCCCCAGGCATGGCACTTGTCAAGCGAGACCTCAGCCCTGTGTGTGGGTGGCGTGGCATCCTCCAGTTGCTCCTCCACATGGCAGCAGCCCCTGTAGCTGCTGCCTGAGCTTTATGCCGGCCCCCAGGTGAATAGACACCCCAAGCCACTTCAGACGTACCAGGCAGGGGTCTGAAGTCAGTCAGTCTATGGCAGGTGGTATCTAAAAGGGCATGAAGCTGGATAGCAAAGGTACCAGTGGCTCACACCTATAATCCCAGCTACTCAGGAGGCTGAGATGGGAGGATCGTGGTTCAAAGCCAGCCCTGGCAGACAAATCTATGAGACTCCTATCTCCACTGAGCCAACCAAAAAGTCAGAAGTAGACCTGTATCTCCAGTGGTAGAGTGTCTGCCTTGAGTGAAAAAGATTAGCAAGAGCGGGAAGTCATGAGTTCGAGCCCCAGTCCAGGCACACACATAAACAAAGATATGCCATTGATCCAAATACTTTGCGAGGGAGGGCTTTGTCAAAGAACACAGCACTGGGATTGGAGGTGTGGCTCAACTGGTAGAGCGCTAGCCAATGAATGAAAGGGGCTGACAGAGACCAAGTCCTGGTCTCGAACCTGGGGCCACAATAAAATACTTACTTTGTGCTAGCAAGAACCCTAACCAGAAACCCCTGGTTTCCCTTCTTCCCACTGGACTTTGCAAATAAGTTCATGCGGGCCACTGCCCCCAGGACATGCTGGACACTAGTTGTCCACTTTCTCTTTCCCACCAGAGGCCAGTGTCTTGGTCTATCAGCAACAGCCCTGGCCTGCCCCCCTCCCACCAGCCCCTGCGTGCTCCAGCTAGGTCTAGCTGCATTACAGCTTATTAGATTAACCCAGTTAGTGACAACTCCAACTGCTCACTTTCTGACTGTAAAAGCTTGTGTGTGTGTGTGTGTGTGTGTGTGTGTGTGTGTGTGTGTGTGTGTGTCTGCCAAGATAAAAGAACAGAGCAAAATGTCAGGGCTGGAAGAGACCTCACATCCATTCCTTTACTTTATGCACAGAGAAACTGAGACTAGAAACCTCGTATGCAACGTGGCACCCATAGCTAGGAAGGGGGAAGCTTGAGGATGAGGCTGTAGGGGACAGCAGTTGCTGAAGGCATGGACTAGGAGAGAGCCCAGACTGTGGGGTCTTGGTGTATCCAGGATGGATGTCTTTAGATGACAATGGTGCCTGGCCCATGTGATGCAGGGTCTGGGGGAGGGCTTGTGAGGGCCAGAGACAGGCTAATGGAGCAACTTAGAAGTAAAGGAGTGGGGCTGGGAAGGTGGCTCAGTGGTAGAGCACTTACCTTGCATACCTGAGGCCCTGGGTTCGATTCCCTAGCACCACATAAGCAAAAAGAAAAAAAGCCGGAAGTGGCGCTGTGGCTCAAGTGGTAGAGCGCTAGCCTTGAGCTGAAGAGCTGAGGGACAGCGCCCAGGCCCAGAGTTCAGGCCCCACAACTGGACCCCCCCCCCAAAAAAAAGAAGTAAAGGAGTGTCCAGCAGGATGGGGTCGGGCAGTCAAACACAGGAAGGAGAATTTGTACCCATAATCCTAGATATTCAAGAAATAAGGATCATGGTTCAAATCCAGCCTGGGAAGGAAAGTATCTTCAAACAAAATCAGCTGGAAGTGGAGTTGTAGTTCAAGCAATGGAGCCCCAGCCTTGAGAGGGAAAAAGTTGAGACAGCATCCATGCCCTGAGTTCAAGCCTCAGTATTGGGAGGGAGGAGGAAGGCAAGTAACAGAGGGGGGGGGGAGGGAAGGAGGGAGGGAGAGAGAGAGAGAGAGAGGGAGAGGGAGAGGGAGAGGGAGAGAGACCAAAAAAGAGAAAGAAAATAACCAACACTTTTTGGGGTTGGAGGTGTGGTTCAATTGGTTAAGCAGTAGCCAATGAGTGAAAGCGTCATAGTGTCAGATAGAGTTCAAGTTCTGGTCTTGGAAGAAGGAGAGGGCAAAGTAGGGAGGGAGGAAGGAAAGATGGAAGAAAGGAGAGAAAGAGAAAAAGAGAAGACAGAGAAAAAGGAAGGAAGGAAGGAAGGAAGGAAGGAAGGAAGGAAGGAAGGAAGGAAGGAAGGAAGGAAGGAAGGAAGGTCCTCTTGACCTCCCAGAGACCTGCTTTCTTCCCTCTGTCTCTTTGAACCCAGTACCGGATTCTAAGTCTGGAACACAGACCATGAGTTCTAATTCTGGGCAGGCTCCAGAGCTCCAGGAGCTGTTCCTACGGTGTAAAGCAACCACCCACTCTGATACACAAAGCAGAGGACAAGAGGACCTACCTATAAGTCTACAGGGCAAGGGCCTGTAAACAATGAGTCTCACAGCAAAGCCAGCTGGCTGCTTATTTTTATAAATAAAGTTTTATTGGCACACAGCCATCCCCATTCATTTCTAGATTACCTCAGGCAGCCTTTGTACTACAAGGACAGGGCAGAGAACTCCAGAGACTGAGGGCCAACAAAGTCCAAAACACCTTCTCCTGGTGCTTTGGAGCGACATGTGCCCCCCCCCCCAACTATGGATTATTCCTGGACTGGAGAAGAGCAGACAAAGGACATGCAAAGTGTCTTCCTGTCACTTTTTCTGTCATCTACTCGCTCTCCATTAAGACCAGGCCCCAAATGTGCCAGTCCTGCTTTCTAAAGTGGTGCTTCCAGTCCACCTGGGGTCCAGCTGGGTCTCGAACCTTGCAGCAGCCACGATGCCGACTCAGCACTTTGTTTCAGCCACTTTTCCTCCCTGGGAACAGGGACAAGGACCAGGAAGAGGGATTCAGAGCATGCCATACTGCAATCGATGAGTTGCTCAGGTGACACTAGGAACAATGGTGACTAAAAATGGAAAGGAGGCCACATGAGAAGTCTTTCTACTTCACCCGGCATTGAGGAACATTCTGGAGATCTGTACTGGGGGAATGGGCCTCAGCCAGGCCTAGGCAACAAGTACAAATCCACCGCTAATAAGAGGCTGGAATTCTTTTGAGGCATTTTTGTCTTAGCATAACTAACTCCCTATGGAATTCAAATACCACCAGGCTCTGGTGGCTCACACCTGTCATTCTAGCTACTCCGAAGGCTGAGATCTGGGGATCGTGGGTCAAAGCCAACCAAGGCAGAAACGTCTGTGAGACCCTATCTCCAATTAACCAATGGAAAGCCAGAAGTGAAGCTGTGGCTCAAACGGTAAAGTTCCAGCCTTCAGCAATAAAAGCTAGAGAGTAGCACAAGGCCCTGAGCTCAAACCCCAGTAGTGGTATTAAATTTAAAAAATAAAAAAGGATTTGAATGCAAGCAAAGCTAGAGTTATTGATTTTTCATGTCACCCAAGAGAACATTGGTGTCCTAGTTCCTCAGAGAATTCATATAGGGCCTCACAGGAACAAATTTGAGATCTGAGGATCGCAGTTCAAAACCAGCTCAGGCAAGACAGTCCATGAGACTCTTATCTCCAATTAACTACCAAGAAACAGGAAGTAGAGCTGTGGCTGAAGTGGTAGAGCACTAGCCTTAAATGAAAAAAAAACAAACAAACTAGGGGACAGCCCCTAGGCCCTGAGTTCAAGTCCCAGGAATGGCACAAAAATTAAAAAGAAAAAAAAATCATATACCACAAATACACTGTGTGTCTTTGCCTTTATTTTATTTTTTGGGGGGGTCCGGTCGTGGGGCCTGAACTCTGGGCCTGGGTACTGTCCCTCAGCTCTTCAGCTCAAGTCTAGCGCTCTACCACTGGAGCCACGGCGCCACTTCCGGCTTTTTTCTTTTTGCTTATGTGGTGCTGAGGAATTGAACCCAGGGCCTCAGGCATGCAAGGCAAGTGCTCTACCACTGAGCCACCTTCCCAGCCCTGTCTTTGCCTTTATAAATGAGCATTTTATTATTAAACTCAAGCCTTTCTGAAGTGTGATTCATTTCTCGCTGGAATTCTCATTGATCCAGGGCCTCATGGAGGTTTGAACCCCTGGGTGCTTGATGCTAAAATAATGTCAGGTCTGCCACTGACTTGCCCCTCCCCATTCTGAGCCTCAGTTTCTCCATCTGGAAAAAAAGGGGGGAGCTAAGTAACACAATGAGAATGTCCCCATCTGTTCTGGGCAAATCGATGACTTTGTGGCTGACTTAAGCCAGGTTTGAGCTGACCCAGCTCCACAGGAAGTGAGAGGCGGGGACAGGGAGGCTCCACCCCCTCCAGATCCCAGCCCATCTTCTGCTCTCCCTGTTGACTGGGGAGCATGTATCGTCATTTTTATTTATCCTGACCTTTTCATGTGAGTAATTTTTATAGTTCCATTAACTAGTGAGGCCATTTGCAAGCTGCCAGGCAAAATATAGTACCCTGAGCCCTCAGGGATTTGAGGGTTGTCTTGTATGGAATGCTAATAGAAGGAAGAAATGATTCAGGGGCTCTTCGCAAAGGGGGGGGGGGCTGCCCTGGAGCCTCGGGTCCGGTCTAGCTTAGAGTGTTGCACTGGTTTATTTGCAGAAGAGCCCCCAAGTTTGACCCCAAGTTTGCTGGCTGTCTAGACCCCTGTGCTGGACCCTGAGTTCCCCTGTCAATGCACCACCACCTATGAGATGAGTGCTTCTCACAGTACATTTGTCTCCATGCCCAGGCTGGCTTCAAATTGCAATCCTCTACATCTCAGCCTCTTGAGACAGATGTGGGCCACTGGTACCCCACTTAGAATTGACTTTTGTCGTTGCTGTTCGTCATAGGGTCTGAGCACTGTCCCTGAGCTTTTTTGCTTAAGGCTATCGCTCTACTACTTGAGCGGCAGATCCACTTCCAGTTTTCTGCTGGTTAACTGGAGATAAGAGTCTCATAGACTTTCCTGCAGGAGCTGGCTTTGAACCACCATTCTTAGCCTCCTGAGTAGAGGATTACAGGCATGAGCCACCAGTATCCCGTATAGAATTGGCTTTTAATTGAGTTTCAACTAGTCACACTTCTGGCTCTAAGACATGAGTAATCAAGCTAAAGGGAGCAGTGTTTCATTACGGGGCTAAAAAGTGGAAGGATACAAAGGACCTCACACACTCCTGGTCTAGGGTTTGAGGATCTGCAGGTACCACTGGACCCTGCTTGCAAGGCAGACCCAGAGCTGCTCCTTGCTACCCTAACAACACAGCACTAGAAGCATGCTATAAGCTTATTAGCTCATTTCCTCAAGCAACCTCTCCTCATCCATTTCCTCATCTGTAAAACAGCCACAGATTTAGTTCTAAGTTAAGTTGCACAAAGCTCTAGAACCAGAGATCCATTGCAATTGTTAACTCTGTGTGTGTGTGTGTGTGCATGCGTGTGTGTGTGTGTGTGTGTGTGTGTGTGTGTGTGTGTGTGTTACACTGGAGTCTTTAGGCTTGAATTCCAGCCTGGGCAACATTCATTAGCTTTTTGCTCAAGGCTAGTGTTGTAAACTTAAACCACAACTCTTCTTCTGGTTATTTGGTGGTTAATTGGAGATAAGAGACTCAGAGACTCCCTTGCCTGGGCTGGCTTTGAACCTCGACCCTTAGATCTCAGCCTACTGAGTAGCTAGGCTTACAGGTGTGAGCCACTGGCTTCTGCCTCATGAATTGTTGACTTTAAGAAAAAAAGAAAACCTTTTGCTGAAGAAAGGGGTGTAATTGATCAAAATGCATTGCCCTCATCAACCGTGTTGAGCTAAAACCCTTTTGTACAAGTACTTAAAGATAATAAATTACTGGGTGCTGGTGGCTCACGCCTGTAATCCTCACTACTTAGGAGGCTGAGATCTGAGAGGAGGTATTCGCCAGCAGGAAGTCTGTGAGACTCTCATCTCCAATTAGCCACCAAAAAAGCTGGAAGTGGTGTTATGGCTCAAATGGGAGAGCTCCAGTCTTAAGTGAAAAAGCCTACCAAAAGCCTGAGTACCAGTACCAACATACACACAAAAAGGGTATTTCTCTAGATCTCAATGTCTTCAGCGCTGATATGGGGAGAATGGTCCCCTATTTCCCAAGCTGCTGTAAAATTTCACCACGCGCGCGCACACGCACATGCACGCACACACACACGCACACACACACGCACACACACACGCACACGCACACACACACACACACACACACACACACACACACACACCTGCTTCTTAGAATAGCGTGTGGGCAGGGATCCTTGCTTTTCTTCCTCATCTATTCTAAGCAGTCTAAGTCTAAGCAGTCACTCAACTCCAGAGGCATTTAGTAAGCCTCTACTATGCATGCTAGAGGCTGAGGATCCCAGAAGCAGATAAATCACCATTCCTCAGTGAACCATCCAGCACAGATCTGACAACTTCCAGCCAGTCCAGAGCAGAAAGGGCCTGGGGAGGGGGGCCAAGGGGAAAGGGAGGGCAATTCTCCCCTCTGTTGGGATGATAGAAAAGGACACAGAAGGGCTGGGAAGGTGGCTCAGTGGTAGAGCACTTGCCTTGCATGCCTGAGGCCCTGGGTTCGATTCCTCAGCACCACATAAGCAAAAAGAAAAAAGCCAGAAGTGGCGCTGTGGCTCAAGTGGTAGAGCGCTAGCCTTGAGCTGAAGAGTTGAGGGAGAGTGCTCAGGCCCAGAGTTCAGGCCCCATGACCGACAAAAAAAAAAAAAAGAAAAGAAAAGAAAAGGACACAGAAAGGCCGGATGCCGGTGGCTCACACCTATAATCCTACTAGCTACTCCAGAGGTTGAGATCTGAGGTTCACCGTTCAAAGTTTAGCCTAGGCCAGAAAGTCTATGAGACTCTTATCTCCAGTGAACCCCCAGAAAACCAAGAGTGGTGCTGTGGCTAGCCAAGAGTGGTAGAGTGTTAGCCTTGAGCAGAAAAAGCTCAGGGATAGCACCCAGGCCCTGAGTTCAAGCCCCACAACCAACTAAACAAACAAACAAAAAATAGACACCAAAAGGACTTCAAGGAGCTGGTGACACTCAGTTTACCCACATGTCAGGCACAGACCCAGCCTTCTCTTCCCCTTGGACCACTGGGTTCTACTGTAAATGAGCCCACGGCCCCCTCACACTGGGCCTCCATACTTGTCTGGACCCTCCTATCATCTGCCATTTATTTGGGTGTTCACGCTCACACATCACTTCCTCCACGAAGCAATCCCTGACTGCACGAGCCCTTTCCCCCACCTAGGTACCCCCAAGTTCCTTCCTACTTCCATAACATCTGGGGTGCCTCACGGGGTCATAGCCAATCTCTCCTAAATTCCACCGAAGCCTGTATTTGTGTATTTTGAACATGCATGAATCTGCAAAGGTACTCTCTCCCCTCCCCAGCCCCATCCACAGCCTGAACGCATAATTCAGCTAAGCAACCTCGCTATGCTAAGCCCACTGCCCTCCGTGGTGGGACAGAAAAATTCTCTTTAGAAGGATACCAGTATCTGGCTGGGAAGGTGGCTTCATGGTAGAATGCTTGCCCTGCATGCAGGAAGCCCTGGGTTCGGTTCCTCAGTACCACATAAACAGAAAAGAGCCAGAAGTGGCCCTGTGGCTCAAGTGGTAGAGTACTAGCCTTGAGCAAAAGCAGCTCAGGGACTATGCCCAGGCTCTGAGTTCAAGCCCCAGGACTGGCCAAAAAAAGATACCAGTATCTTCCCCAAGCTGGTAGAACCCAATAGTTAGCCCCTCACCCACCCATGTTTGGGACTCTTTACCCCCCAAAAATGTGGCCAGGCCAGGTAGATTATCTGTTATCAAATGCTAGTGACAGCTGACAGTTGGGGGGAGGTCCCCTTTGTATTCCTATCTGCCTGACTGACCACAGCACAGATTAACTGGTAATCATTGTTTACCAATTAAAAGTGCCAACGCATCAGAACCTTCCTATCAGGCTCCCTCATAAAGCAATCATTCGGACCGTGGGACCTGATAAAAGCCCCAAGTTGCTGTCAATTCCTTGAATCAATGTGGCAGGCCCCAGCTCTGTTCCCTGTACCCCAGCTGAGCTGTTCAAACCAAACCAGCAATCCCATGCTCCTGCGAGCAACAGCTTTTCAACTTGTTAATGATGCTGGAACATACGGCCTGAGTCAGCAGCCCGCAGCACACGACCCAAAAAAATCTCTTTCTAGGGCTTTTTTTTCCCCCCTCCCATTTGACAGATGCCAGACATTTTCCAGGAAGATACATTCCAACTGATTGATTGTCTTTCCCCCTCTCCTCCTTTGGAAAATTTATCCTTACCACCTACAAGGAAAGCAAAACACGAGGCCTGCCAAGCTTTCCTGTAATGCTTTGATTTAAAAACTCAGCCTCAAGCCGGGTGCCCGTGGCTCACACCTGTCATCCTAGCTACTCAGGAGGCTGAGATCTGAGGATCGAGGTTCAAAGCCAGCCCGGGCAGGAAAGTCCATAAGACTCTTATCTCCAATGAACCCCCAGAAAACTGGAAATGGCACTGTGGCTCAAGTGGTAGAGCACTCGTCTTGAGCAAAAGCAGCTTAGGGACAGCGCCCAAGCCCTGAGTTCAAGCCCAGTACCACCACCAAAGAAAGGTGCTGCTTCAAACCATGATCCTCATAACTCAGCTTCTTGAGTAGGCAGGATGATAGGCATGAGCCACCACTGTTGGCTTTGATTTTGAGCCTCCAGAAGACTTAGGATGTGAAGCAAGTCTCAGAAACAGGAAGCTTCAGCTTTGAGCCAGGGGTGGCTGGGAAACATGGGACCCATCAGTGAAGTGTCCTTCCTTCCAAGTCATCCTGGGTATGATGCAGGACCGCTGCCTCACCTGGCAATGAAAACCATCCCAGGTTTTACGAGCGTCCATGTGCCCACAGGCTCTCCATCTCATACCCGGGAGATGCAACATCAGAAGCTTCTAAGCCCCACTGATTTAGGGCTCTAATCAAATAATAACACGTGAAACTGAGGGCTGGTGGCTCACACCTGTAATCCCAGCCACTCTGGAGGCTGAGAGCTGAAGACCGCTATTCCAAAGCCAGTCCAGGCAGACAAATCCAACATAGTCTTATCTCTAACCAGCACAAAAAGCTAGAAGTAAAGGTGTGGCTCAAACCTTGAGCACCAAAAGCCAAGTGAGAGCTTGAAGCTCTGAGTTCAATCAAGCCCCAGTGCTGGTGCCAAAAAATAAAATAAAATAAAGTGGATGAGAAGAGGTCTCTATGATCCTTCTCAGCACCATTGCTCAGCCCAGGGTCTTGGAGGGTCTGTATTTATGGACTGATCCTCCAAATTACCAGCACAGGTTGCCCTGGTTTCTTACCATGCTGTGTTGTTTAGGAGTGCCCTTCCTTCAGAGTTTACAAGC
The DNA here is from genome assembly GCF_024711535.1 of Dipodomys merriami. Taxonomy (NCBI): domain Eukaryota; kingdom Metazoa; phylum Chordata; class Mammalia; order Rodentia; family Heteromyidae; genus Dipodomys; species Dipodomys merriami. The sequence goes on along the minus strand of NW_027206046.1, from coordinate 1,615,736 downwards.
AATCTTTTTTTTTTTTTTTGGGGGGGGGGTCCGGTTGCGGGGCCTGAACTCTGGGCCTGGGCGCTGTCCCTCAGCTCTTCAGCTCAAGGCTAGCACTCTACCATTGGAGCCACAGTGCCACTTCCGGCTTTTTTCTTTTTGCTTATGTGGTGCTGAGGAATTGAACCCAGGGCCTCAGGCATGCAAGACAAGCGCTCTACCACTGAGCCACCTTCCCAGCCCTACAAATAATCTTTGAAAGTCCCTTTACCACCCCTGGCTATGAATCAGAGACCTCTAACCATGGCCTGGCTCTGGGGTGAACCTGGCAATGTAGCCACCAAACCTTCTAGCTTTGACAGGCAGGGAGGGAGGGAGGGAAGAGAGGGAGGGAAAGAGCAGAGGGAAGGAGGGAGGGGAAGAAGGGAGGAAAGGAAGGAGGTAGAAGAAAGGATAGAAGAAGGCCAAATCACACTCTCCAGAGAGGAATGAACACAAAGGTGCAATGCCTATGTACATCTGATCATATAAAATAATATTTATCATGATAGAACTCTAGGAAATGGAAACAAGAGGGTTTTTTCCTTTGTTGCTGTTTTCTTTTCTTTTCATCTTGTTTGTTCATTTCTCTGTCTTTGGGAGGATGGGGGGGCACAGAAATGGAGGGACAAAGGGTAAACAAATGTAGCAGTGGTACTCACTAGACACTGTATTGAAAATGAACTATACAATTTGTGGGTGGGGATGGGAGGGAAAAACTGGGAGAGAGGAAGGGACATTGATGACAGAGGGTGACAAATTGTCTGGAAAGAAATATACTCTTTACCTGACTTATGTAACTGTCACCCCTCTGGTCCACTACCTTTTTTGTTGTTGTTGTTCAGTTGTGGGGCTCGAACTCTGGGCCTGAGCGCTGTCCCTCAGCTCTTCAGCTCAAGGCTAGCACTCTACCACTTGAGCCACGGCACTACTTCTGGCCTTTTCTGTTTATGTGGTGCTGAGGAATCAAACTCAGGGCTTCATGCATGCAAGGCAAGCACTCTACCACTGAGCCACCTTCCCAGACCTGTACACTACCTTTATTATAATTTTTTTTTGTCACTTGTGGGGCTTGAACTCTGGGCCTGGGCTCTGTCCCTGAGCTCTTCAGCTCAAGGCCAGCATTGTACTATTCGAGCCATAGCACCACTTCTGGTTTTCTGGTGGTTAACTGGAGAAAAGAGTCTCATGGATTTTCCTGCCTAGACTAGCTTTGAATCCTGATCCTCCATCTCAGCCTCCTGGATAGGTAGGATTACAGCCATGAGCCACTAGCACCCAGTTATTTTTTTTATCAAAAGAAAGACCAAACTAGATGTCGGCCCCCCCCATTTTTCTGAGCATATGCTAATTACGATTCATGTGATATTTTAGAAGACCTAAAGAGTATTTATCCTTTGGCTTTCCCAACTTCTCTAAACTTGTCATTATCCCCATTTACAGATGGGGTCACTGAGGCTCAGGCTCCTATTCCTCATGTGAGGAATTTGGCCCAGAACCCCCCCTTCTCCATCACTGCAGCCTGCTAGCTGCTGAGTGCTGGGTTAGGGGCACCAGCCTATCCCCCCAACCCCCCAGCCTGTGGAGAGGGCACTCCAATGGGCAGCCATGGCCCCAAGAACCAGAAAGTCTGGGAAAAGCTCCTCTATTTTTCCCCTGGAGGACAAAACAATCAAAGTGACAAGTAAATGAACCCCTTTAACCCAAACGCTATTGCTTCTTCCCCCCTTCCCCCGCTGCCACAGAGAACATCCTAGAAACTAGCCATCGCTGCAGTCCGAGCTTCTGAAGACTGTCCACCCTCGTGTAACCACTGCATCCAGAACCCCATTCAGCCTCATCCAGGCCCAGAACTAAGGCAAGAAAGATCACAGCCCTCAAGCAGGGAACTGGCTAAGCAGCCCCCAGGCTGCCTTGCCTGGACCTAAGTCACCACCTGGGAGCAGAGAATGTGCCACTAGCAGCCGCAGGCACACAATGAGCCTCACACGTTGTTGGCAGGTGATCAAATGGTTAGATCAGGAGTTCAGGAGCTGGGATTCCAAGGTTCAAGTTGTATTGATGTGTATGTGTATATGTCAGTACTGAGACTTGAACTCAGGGCCTTCAATTCGATTGGCTTTTGTACTCCAGGCCGGCGCTTTACCATTGGAGCCACATCTCTACTTGTGGCTCTACTTTTGGCTGGTTACTTGGAGCTAAGAATCTCATGGATTTTCCTGCCTGGGCTGCCTTCCAACTGCCATCCTCAGAACTCAGCCTCCTGAGTAGCCAGAGGGCACATTTTGATCCACCTCTTAGGAGCTTGGTGACTAGCAAGTAGTTACCAGAGCAACTCACTACTGTTATCCCCCTCCCCCCCCACACACACACATAAGTGGTTTTGTAGGGAAAAGAAGACAAGGGAAGAAGGCAGGGGATAATCTTTGCCCACACTGGCCTTGAACCATGATCCTCCGATCTCTGCCTCCTAAGTAGCTAGGATTACAGGTATGCACCATCATGCCTGGTTGCCTTCACCTATGAATTCTGGGAGCCTCAGCTCCATAGCTCTTCGCTGAGTCCTCCATCTAAGTGGGAGGTCTCCCCGATCTTAGCTCTCAGTAGTACCCTGTGTTCTTTTCTCTTATGGCATCTATCAAAAATGTCATTCTTGCTGGACACTGGTGGCTCACGCCTGTAATCTTAGCTACTCAGGAGGCTGAGATCTGAGGATCACAGTTCAAAGCCAGCCAGGACAGGAAAGTCCATGAGATTCTTAACACCAATTACCACCAGAAAACCAGAAATGGTGCTGTGGCTCAAGCGGTAGAGCACTAGCCTGGAGCTGAAGAACTCAGGGACAGCGCTCAGGCCCAAGCCCCACAACCAACAAAAACAAAAAACAAAAAAAAAAAGTCACTCTTAGCCAGGTGTCAGTGGTTCATGTCACTATCCAAGCTACTCAGGATGCTAAGATCTGAGGATCAAAGTTCAAAGCCAGCGTGGGCAGACAAATCTGTGAGGTTCTTAGAGCTATTCAGCAAAAAGCTGGAAGTGGCAATGTGGCTCAAGTGGTAGAGCACCCAGCTTTTAGCACAAAAGCCAAGTGAGAATGTAGACCCTAATTTCAAGTACTAGGACTAGGAACCATTCGTTTATAAAATTTATTTGGAGAGAATTATTGAAAGCCGTGTCTCTATGAGCTAGCAGCTATCAACAAACCTATCTGGTTTGTTGATCTCTAATGTGTTATCCCTTCCAACCCCAGCACTGAGCTGGAGGACAGCAATCACTCAATATGTTGCCCAAACAAAAAAAATAAATGAACCCTTGCTTAGCCTCTTGTGTGTATTTGCTGAATGGATAGAAAGGGACAGTGATTACTGTCATGGGAACACCACCAAAATAAGCACCTTTCTTTCCCTGCGCTCAGCTCCCGTGGGACAGCATGCGGTGTGACACAGTGAAAATCCAGGCCATGTGAGATGCCATTATAGCCCACGTGAATAAGTGGGAAAGGGTTAGCCTCAGGAGTCCCAGGAAAGTTAAGGGATTTGTCCAGCTTCACAAGACATGAATAGAAGTATGGAAATCAAAGCAGGGTTGTTGTCATCTGCCTGGATCAAGCCTGACCTGCAGCCCTTCCTGTACTGAAGAGGAAAGTGGGGGTTTTACTAGATTGTGAGTACCCTGAGTGAAGGGAAATAGCTATTGTATTGGTCCTATCTCTCCCGCACACAAGTCCAGACATTGGTACATAGAGGTAGTTGGAAATCAACTGCTAAGACAATAAATGATATTTATCCTGCAAAGAAGAATATTCTTTGGAGGGCAAGAAAAAAGGGATTCCATTTTTTTTTTGGAAGGGGGGGGTTGGTCGTGGGGCCTGGGCCATAGCGCCACTTCCGGCTTTTTTCTTTTTGCTTATGTGGTGCTGAGGAATCGAACCCAGGGCCTCAAGGTATGCAAGGCAAGCGCTCTACCACTGAGCCACCTTCACAGCCCCAGGGATTTCATTCTTTAAATGCCTTTAAAACTGTTCTGAAGAAGACAAAGAGTTGTTCTAAGCTCAAAAGAAATGCCTTTCATCTGATGAAAGTACTCCAAACCCACCTGGATGCCCTTACAGGTAGTGAGTGCCTTGTCAACTGAGGTAATCGAGCTGAGGCTGTTGACAACATCAGAATCTCCATGTGGCACAGTTCTATAAGCCACTGCTCACATACCAAGAATGGAAATGGCCACACAAAGTCTCAGGTAGAGATGAGCACCCAAAGAAGGGTGCTGAGTGCAGGGTCACTGATAAGCAAGGCCCTACCTAACACAATAACAGAGGCACAGAGAAGAATCGAGATCCGGCACCACATCTTATGATTCATGGCTGGGAGTTCTAGAGCAGCTGGTCTCATAACTCAGCACTACGTTTTGACTTTTGGCCCTGGCTCTCCCAAATTCAACCTTTCTGGAGATCAGAAAACAGCACCTCAAGCCAGGCACCGGTGGCTCACGCCTGTAATCCTAGCCATTCAGGAGGCTGAGATCTAAGGATCACGGTTCAAAGGTAGCCTAGGCAGGAAATTCCGTGAGATTCTTATCTCTTAACTAAGCACCAGAAAAATGGAAATGGAGCTGTGACTCAAGTGACTCAAGTGGTAGAGCTTTGAGCAAAAGAGCTCAGGGACAGTACCCAGGCCCTGAGTTCAAGCCCCATGACTGACAAAAAGACAAAAGAAAGAAATGTGGGCCTCTTTTCCTTCTTTCCTTCCTTCCTTCCTTCCTTCCTTCCTTCCTTCCTTCCTTCCTTTCTTTCTTTCTTTCTTCCTTCCTTCCTTCCTTTCTTTCTTTCTTTCTTTCTTTCTTTCTTTCTTTCTTTCTCTTTTCTTCCCTCCTTTTGCAGGTCTTTTTTTCTTTGTCAGGGCCTGAGCAATGTCCCTGAACTTCAGGGCTAGCACTCTACCACTTGAACCTCAGCTCTACTTTCAGCTTTTTTTGTACTGAGGAATCAAACTCAGGGCTTTGTGCATGCTAGGCAAGCACTCTACCGCTAAGCCCTCTTTCCCAGCCCTCTTTTCTTTTCTTTTTTCTTTTCAGTGCCAGTCCTGGGTGAAGCTTGAACTCAGGGCCTGGGTGCTGTCCTTGAACTTCTTTTACTCAAGGCTAGTCCTCTACCATTTGAGCCACAGGCTCTGCTTCCAGCTTTGTGGGGGGTTTGTCCCTTGAATAGTTGATTGGAGACAAGAGTCTCCCAGACTTTTTTGCCCCAGCTGGCTTTGAATCGCAATCCTCAGCTCTCATGCTTCCTGAGTAGTTAGGCTCACAGACGTTAGCCACTGGCGCCGGGTTTAAGCTGATTTCTTGATCTCTCTGTGTTTTGCTTTCTTACTTAAGGATGGAGACTCATAGAACCCACCAGAAAGCACTAATATAAGATTCGGGGTGGGGAGACACCCAATAAACAAACAGTGACCCTCCCCCCCCCCGCAAGAGCCTGGCACTTCAGTCCATCCACATGGCACTCTTCTTGCTTTCCTGGATATTCAGAACTTACCAAGGAGAAAACACTCATTTACCCTGGGAGCTGGCTAGAATCGCTCCATCCATCCCCGTAGCTGGGAGGGGGACCTGCCGGGGAGGAACAATGACAGGGAAATAGGAGTCCTTGTCACCTTTAACTCTCCCACAGGGAGGCTGTCCAGCCTGAGTTATCTTCCCTGGGGAGGAAATGCTGCTCTGGTCCTTTGAACCCAGCACGGATCACAGAGCAGAGAAAATATAACAGCCCCAAACCACCAAAGCGCTCTTCAACGCCACTTCCCCCAGCCCTGCCAAAGAGGCTGCAATTCATAGAATAACAAGTCAATTTCCCAGAGGCAGTGAAAGCCCCTCCCAACCCACCCCAGCTAGTCCCAGGATACTGGATACAGCCAAGCCCTGATCTGAGCAGACAGGCTCAAGAGGTGAACCCTGAGGCTGGTGATCTGGCCAGGAATAGCCTGGAAGAAGGGGGATCGGGATACCAGGCATAATGGGGGAGGGAGATGGAGAGTGGGGGAGTAGGGGACCTTCCATCTCAGACTTACTCTACTGCTGGATGGTTAATTTGCTGTAACATATGCATGAAAATTGTAAGCCTTGTAATTCACCCAGATGGTGGGAACCTCCCTGGTTGCCCCCCCCCATCATTCCTCCTCCAGAGACAGCTGTACCACCGCTGGGCCATATGGCTCCCCTTGCTCTGCACCCCCCACCCTGAGAAATAAAACCACTTCCCACCAGCAGAACCCAACTCTGTGTTCTCAGCAGGTAATTAAGAGCTCCAGCTGTGACGCTGCTTGCTCTGGGGTTTGTCCACACATCAGAAGCCCTGTTTTAAAGCTCCGTCTATACACCCAGGCCGGGCACCCATGAGGAGGTTGGCTAGCTGGCTCTGCTTTCTGGCATTGCAGAGCCTTACGAGTTAGCCAGATGTCTGCTTTCAGCCCAGACACACCCCACATTCCTGGCTTCTCAGACAGATGAATAAAACTTTTTGTTTGTGTATTTTAGGTTTGAGAACTTGAACTCAGTACCTGATGCTTTTACTCATTGGCTGGTACTGTACCCACTGGGCCACATCTCCAAACTGAAATGGATAAATCCCACACATATCTGTTCAATGAAGGTAAGACTATGAAGAAAACCCCTCAGAACATTGACCTGTCGTGGAAAGTCAAGGGCTCAGGCTGCTTGCAAGCTGTGTCTTACTTATTTGCTCCATTCTGAGAATTTCTTTAGGAAGGCAGAGAGGAGCCCATGAGTGCCTCCTTCTAACCTTCTGCTTGTTCAAGAACCCTTCCCACAACTGCCTTCTTCCCAGTAGTGACAAATCTGTGTGATCCTGTTTGACTGGCTTATAAGAATATGTCTCAGCCAGGAGCTGGTGGCTCATGCCTGTAATCCTAGCTACTCAGGAGGCTGAGATCTGAAGATCATCATTTGAAGCTAGTCCAGGCAGAAAGTTTGGGAGACTCTTTTATCTCCAACCAGCAAAAAGCAGGTGGAGGCGTGGCTCACATGGTACGGCACCTGCCTTGAGTGAAAAAGCCAAATAAGAGAGGTCCGGGGGCATGTGCATACACACACACACACACACACACACACACACACACACACACACACACACACACAAATATTGCCACCACTTCCCATCTGTGAGCTCTCCTTGGACCATTCATCTGCTGTTTCTGACTTACTTATCCCCATTTCACAATATGGTCATATTAAAGATAAAAGAATGAGCCAGGCACTGGTGGCTCATGCCTATAGTTACTAGCTACTCCGGGGGCTAAGATCTGAGAATTATGGTTTGAAGCCAGCCTGGGCAGGAAAAGTCTGTGAGACTCTTATCTACAATGAACTATCAAAAAAGTTACAAGTGGAGGGGCTGGGAAGGTGGCTCAGTGGTAGAGCGCTTGCCTTGCATGCCTGAGGCCCTGGGTTCGATTCCTCAGCACCACATAAGCAAAAAGAAAAAAGCCAGAAGTGGCGCTGTGGCTCAAGTGGTAGAGCGCTAGCCTTGAGCTGAAGAGCTGAGGGACAGCGCCCAGACCCAGAGTTCAGGCCCCACAACCAGACCCCCCCCAAAAAAAAAGTTACAAGTGGAAATGTGGCTCAAGTAGTAAAACACTAGCCTTAAGCCTAAAAGCTCAGGGATGGTGCCCAGGCCCTGAATACAAGCCCTAGGACAGGCACAATTAAAAAAAAAAAAAGCACCCCTCCATGAAGGTCTGACACAAACAAAGTCTCTTCCACTCCCTCCTGGCAGGTAGACATTTGGATCTGTGTACCATACAAGCCCAGGGTTGGCTATGCATGGTGATTCCATTCAAGAATTTAGGCCTGGAAGTAGTGGGTCTGGCCAGGGCAGCTCAGGACACTTAATGAAGATAACGCTTTGGATCTTCACAGCGCCACCTAGAGGAAACCTAAGGAGCATCCCACATATGTGTGCCTGCAGTTCCTAGACACACACACACACACACACACACACACACACACGCACGCACGCACGCACGCACGCACGCACGCACGCACGCACACACACACACACACACACACACACAAGTGCGCGCTTCTCTGCGTTTTTTGCATCTCTGGGCTCTTCCCACTCATTCCACAAGATCCACAAGTCAGCTTTCCACTGAAGCATGCCACTCATCTTGGGTTCCTATGATCTTTTCCACTGTCCTCAACAGTGGAACCATACTTTGAAAGCATTTCCAAGAACATTTCCTTTCTATTTTTTTTTTTTTTTTTTGGCCAGTCCTGGGGCTTGAATACAGGGCCTGGGTACTGTCCCTGAGCTTCTTTTGCTCCAGGCTAGCACTCTACCACTTGAGCCACAGGGTCACTTCTAGGCAAGTACTCTACCACTAAGCCACATTCCCAGCCCCCCCCCACCCCCGAACATTTCTTTTGTATACATGTGCTACGGCCAGGGACTTGAAGGCCTAGATGCTATCCCTTAGGTTTTTAGCTCAAGGAAAATACTCTACCACTTGAACCACCACCTCCAGTTCTGTTTGGTTTTTGCTGGTTAATTGGGGATAGTGGCCACACAGATTTTCCTGCCCAGGCTGCCTTTGAACCATGGTCCTCAGATCTTAGCCTCCTGACTAGTTTGGCATTGCAAGAGTGAATACCTGGCTTGTTTCCCAGAACATCTGAACCCAAGGTCTTTTCCCTTTATAGATGAGAAACAGAGGCCCAGAGCGGGGATCGTACATTAGTTCCATGAGACCACAGCCAGCCGCAGGAATGCTGAACAACCTCCCTCTCCCTCAGCCAGCCCAGGGCTCACAGCTAACAGCGCCACCATGGCCTCAAGCCCAACTGGGTGGCTCTCTGCCAGAGGCAAAAGCCAAGTCCTTTCATTGAGGGTGCTGGAGGCCCTCCTCATACCTCAAAACCCGAAGTCGACACTGTCAGACCCACAAAAGCCAGGCCTGGCCCAGGACTGAAGTGGGATAGATGAGGGGAAATAAGGCATGAGCAGCAGCAGCCAGAAGTTCCAAAACTCAGCTTAATGCAAATATAGATGATTGCTCTTCACCCATCAACTGCCCTTAAGATTAAGGGACCGAAGTTTGTTTTTAGAGAAAATGAGGCAGGATAGTTTGGGGAAAATAAGGCCTGGTGAACAAGCAGCCAGGAATTTAGAAACAGTGTATTCAGAAACATAGGAGCACTATCTTCTTTGTTTTAACCCTTGCTGCAGCATTAACACAAGGGGAAAAGAAAAAAAGAACAAGAGCAGCTTTCTCCATCTGACCTTGCCTGCGGGCCCCAATTAGTGGGCTGAAAACTGAGAAAGGATATGATGATTAAAAAAAAAAAAAAAAAAAAAAGATACATTGGCCAGGCTCCCATGAATCACGCCTGTAATCCTAGCTACTCAAGAGGCTGAGAGCTGAGGATCGCAGTTCAAAGCCAGCCTGGGCAGCAAAGTCTGTGAGACTCTTATCTCCAATAAACCACTCAGAAAAAGCCAGAAGTGATGCTAAGGCTCAAGTGGTAGAGCGCTAGCCTTGAATACAAAGAGGCTCAGGGATAGCACCCAGGCCCTGAATTCAAGCCCCAGGACCAGTCCCCACCCTCCCCCACCTCCAAAATACATTGCCAGGTACTGGTGGCTCACACTTATAATCTTAGCTACTCAGGAGGCTGAGATCTGAGGATTGCAGTTCAAAGCCAGCCCAGAAAAGAAAGTCCTAGAGACTCTGATTCCAATGAACCACCAGAAAACCAAAAGTGGAGCTGTGGCTCAAAAGTGGTAGAGCACTAGCCTTGAGCAAAAGAGCTCAGGGACAGTGCCCAGGCCCTGAGTTCAAGCCCCATGACTGACCAAAAAAAAAAAAAAAATCCTAGAGAAGCAAATACTCAGAAAAATGGCTCCTGCTGGCACAAAAAGTGGTTATTATCTCAAAGGATGAACATGGGTGCAACTTCACAAATCCTCACCTAGATCCCGTGACAGAACCATTGAAGTTCCTGCTCCACTGCACCCCCAAAACTGTCCTGCCAGGCACCAGATGGCATCTGACTTTGCAGGCTCGATCCAAATCTGGCAACTGGCAGAGAATGGAGCCCCAAACCTAAACCCAACCTCCAGGGCTTCCAGACACAGGTGCCCTGATTGGAAACAAAGTAACAAGGTGGAAGGGGACCATGTGTACCCAGCTGCACAGTTTGCTCTAGGGCTTGCACCTGACCTGTAGTTCTAGAACCCGATAAGAGGATAGAACCCAGATAGATAGGAGCGGGGAAACAGGAGAGGAAGAGAGAGGCAGATGGGAGAGGTAGAGACCGCCTTGGGCCTTCTCTGCTAGGGAGGGGTAGGAGGATGGGGGGGATAGGGGGGTGCCTTTGATTCCTCCCCCAACATCTATCCACTGATAGTGCTTTCTGCCAGTCCACTGTGCAGAAACAAGATTAAAAGGGACAGGCAGAACAAAGCATCCATCTCCCTAACAAAGGCTTTTCCACTTAGTAAATTAGGAGGCCTTTCCACCTGACACACTTTTAAAGGGAAATCTTCCATTACGATGGACGGGCAAGACCACCAGGACAAAAGCTCCATCCTGGTGACTCTATTCTCAAAGCCCCGAGCAGGTACCAAAATGGTTTTATGGAATAGAGATACTAATCTAGTCCATATAATTTTGAGAACCCTTTATAGAGGGACTGAAGGGCGTTTGAACTTTTAAGGCTGTTTCAAAGAGATTTCTGTAGCTTATGCATTTACCTTGCCAAAGGCTTAGCTGAGCAAACAAACAGAGAGCTCTAAATCAGGCTGATTTACTATCAGGTTTCCACAGTTTGTTTGGCAGATGGAATCTTGTGAATAAACAGAGGCCAAACCCTGGGTCCACCTGGCCACACCAAAGGGAGGGAAAGCTTGGGAACACTGTTCCCCGGCTTTGGGAGTTTCCCTGTCTTTTCTGTTCAGAGCAGGGGCAAAGGTGAACAGCGGGAGCAACTCTCCTCCTGTCTAGCCTTAGCCCAGCGTGCCATCCTGGGGAAAGAGATGGATTTCTGCCCTTTGCTCTTCTCCCCCCAGGAGCAAGAGAATTAACATGGCTCCCTTGGTGATAATTCAGTGAATTCATTGAACTGGAGGAGACTCTGAATACTCCAGCCTGTTTATGGGCACCCGACCAGCGGCTTTCACATAGGAGGGCATGCAATAGACATACCCGGCAAACAACACAGAAAGCACGGGGAGGTTGGGAGGAGCTCCTTCTACACTGCCAACACCAGTACCCACAGATACACGTGTGTGATTCTGAATGCCCACCCTGGCGCACGTGCCTGGCCCTGAGCTCTTCTCCTGCGTTCCCTCATTCAGTCCTCACACATTCCCAATGCTGGGGAGGTTCTTCTGCTACCCCATTTTACAATTGAGGACACTGAGGCACAGAGAGGCTTAGTGATTTGCCCAAAGTCACACAGACAGTGAGTAGCTATGCTACTTTGTATAATCTGACATGACCTGCATGCATAGAGGTACCTCCACCCCACGTCCACACACAGGTACACACACGCCAGACCTGGAACAAGACTGACTTTCCTCAGAGGATCAGCAAGACCCATGGATTCCATTTCACTAAGGTCTGTTTGTTTTTGAGGGGGTGTCAGTAACTGGAATCTTAAAGTCAAGGCTTGGAGCTGTCCCTTAGCTTTATGGCTCCAGGCTGGTACTCTACCGCTTGAGCCACACCTCCACTGCCAGCTTTGTGGTGGTTACCTAGAGTTAGCGCCTCACAGACTTTCCTGCCCAGGTTGGCTTTGAACTACTATCCTCAGATCTCAGCCTCCTGAGTAGCTAGGGTTACGGGCGTGAGCCACTGGCAGTCCCTGGCTCAGCTAAAGTTTAGAAGAATGCTAAGGGTAGAAGAATGCTATCTATGTGTTCAAGTATGAAAATTCTCCTTGCTGAGTGATGCCACCCTGCACCTGCCCACCCTTCCCCATTATCCAACATCCCAGGGACCTCCCGCCCCCCAGGCCCCTCGAACTTCCTGGCCAAACCGGAAGTTGAACCTTTTTCAAAATGGATACCATGGCATGTGCAACAGGCAACCTGGTTCTCAGGCTCTCCATAAGTCCTGGCAACGCCTGGTCCGCAGGGCATCAGGGCATCTGCTCTCCCAACTGGGCCTCACCCCCACATCTGGAGAGGGGGAGCAGCTGATCAAGGCCTTTCATAGATGGCTCTTCAAAGACATTGAAAGGGCCAGCAGGAAGCAGAGGGAGGCTCATAACTGGCATTGTCTCCCTTCTGGAGCCACTCAGCCAGCCCTTAATCAAAGAGCAAGCATTAGTGGCGATTTAGGGTCTGATGTGTCCATCCACCACACAGCCCTGCTAATGGCAGTTCTTTAGAATCATCTCTGCTACAAAGGCCAGAGCCAAGGATGGTGCTCCAGCCTGCACAGCCTGAGGAATCCTCTTTCTACCCACTCTATTCACTGCACAGCCCAAAGCTCAGCACCACCCCCAGAAACACAGCCTCAGGGTTTCAGACAGTGACCCAGTTCCCACAGAGCCCACCCCCCCAGCAAAGTCCCCTAACCTGTGTGTGTGTTCATCCTAATATTTAGGGCCTGAACTTCGGTAGGTTCACACCTGTACCTTTATTCCTAGACCAGTGTCTGGCATAGATACGCAATAAATGTGAATAAGTGAATAAATGAACTATGAGTTCTATGGCAAGAGCACCATTTAAAAATCTATTATTGTAAGCTGGGTGCTGATAGTAGCTCATGTTTGTCATCCTAGCTACTCAGGAGGCTAAGATATGAGGATCAAGGTTCAAAGCCAACCACAGCAGACAAATCTAAGAGACACATCTACAATTAACCACCAAAAAGATGGAGGTGGAGCTATAACTCAAGTGGTAGAGAACTAGCCTTGAGCAAAAATAAATAAATAGATAAATAAATAAATAAAGCTCAAGGACAGCACCAAGACCCTGAGCCCAAGCCCCAATTCCAGCACAAAAAGAAGAAAAAGAACTTTAGGACTGGGGCTATAGCATAAGCAGTAGAGTACCCACCTAGCAAGCTTAAGGCCCTGAGTTCAAACCCCAGGACCACCAAAAAGCTCTTTTAAAGATGTTAAAGGTACAAGGTGCATACAGACACACACATGCAGAAAGAGAGAGAGAAAGAGAGTCTCTGATCCAAAGACTGAGTCCTACCTCACAGCCCTCACAAGGAACTAGTCCTCTAATTTCTTGCTCCTAAGATTTCTAACTCCCAGTTTACTGTGAGGTAATAAACTTGGTGAAGCCACCAGCCTATGGTACTACATAACAGCTGCCCTGAAAAGTACGTATCCCATGTTAACTCAGCTGCCTTGGTCCTTTCCAGCTCACACGTCTCACACGCCTGCCCATCTCCATAGTTTTGTGGGAAAGGTTTTCTCTCCTACCCCAAAGATGTCCTTGTATAGCCCTGCCCAAAGTGACACACTTCCTGAGTATGCATAGGTGACAGTTCTCCCTTGCCTGTCTTATCTTTCTTGTGTCATCTCTGGGCTCCTGTGGGATGACTTTCTAGAAAGTTAGTCTCCCCTTCCCAACAAAGATGCTGATGCCACACAAGTAGCAGTCATTCTGCAGTGGGCCATAATCGTTTTGTTTCTGGAATACTGGTTTAAAACAGCCTTCTGAGTCCACAGCCAGTGGCTCACACTTGTCATCCTTGCCACTCAGAAGGCTAAGATCTGAGGATCGTGATTCAAAGCCAGCCCGAAAGGAAAGCCCTTGAGACTCAGCACCAGCAAAAAAAAAAAAAAAAAAAAAAACTGATAGTAGAGGTGTGGCTCAAGGGGTAGAGCGCAAGCTTTAAGCAAAAAAGCTCAGGGACAGTGTCCAGGCCTTGAGTTCAAGCACCAAGACTGGTAATGAGTGCGTGCGCATGTGTGCAAACACACATACGCATCTTTCTGTTTCTGGTTTAAGCATGCTTTACAATAAAGCTCTTCCCTTGCTGGTCTACAGGCTCCCCCAGGGCAGCAACCATCCGTCACCGGTATGTGCGTCTCCTACACCTTGTACAGAGGGAGCAGTAAATATATGCTGAGTGGGCAACACCAGCATCTGGCACAAATTACTCACCAGGGCCCAAGGACCTCGTAAGGGTTTCAAGAGATCCATGAGCTCACTGAAAATATATTGAGTGCCGAAGACTCTGAGCATGCATGCACGTGCATACATATGCCGGTGTGTAGATTCATATACACAATGTGCATTTTCCCAAGGAAAGCATTCATGGATATCTTTGAGCAATTAATAGCCATGATTGAGAACCTGGAGCCAGTGGTTCACACCTGTAATGCTAGCTACTCAGGAAGTTGAGATCTGAAGATCATAGTTCAAAGCCAACCCAGGTAGGAAAGTCTGTGGTTTTTTTTTTTTTAATCTCTAATTAACTACCAAAAAAGCTAACCGTGGAACTGTGGCTCAAGTGGTAGAGTCCTGATCTTAAGCAAAAAAGCTCAGGGATAGTGCCCTGGTCCTGATTGGCCCCCCAAAAAAAGCCAGGACTGAAATAAAACTATGCAAAGTCAAACTTTTTTTTTGTTTGCTCATATTAGAGCTTAAACTCAGGGCTTAGGTGTTGTCCTTTACCTTTTTCCCCCAAGGGTAGCATTCTACCATGTGAGCCACACCTTCACTTCTGGCTTTTTGGTGATTAATTAGAAATAAGAGTCTTGGGGCTGGGAAGGTGGCTCAGCGGTAGAGCGCTTGCCTTGAGCTGAAGAGCTGAGGCACAGTGCCCAGGCCCAGATTTCAGGCTCCACAACCGGAACTCCCCCCCCCCCCAAAAAAAGAAAAGAAATAAGAGTCTTACAGACTATTCTGTCTGGTCAAGCTTTCAAACAAGACCCTCAGATCTCAGCCTCTTGAGTAGCTAGAATTACAAGTATGAGCCAACAACACTTGGTCTGAAAGAAAACTTTTTTTTCTTTTTGCCAGTCCTGGGGCTTGAACTTGGGGTCTGGGCATTGTCCCTAAGCTTTTTTTTTGTTTTTGCTCAAGGCTAGCACTCTACCATTTGAGCCCCAGTGCCACTTCCAGCTTTTTCTGTGTATGTGGTTCTGAGGAATGGAACCCAGGGCTTCATGCATGCTAGGCAAGCACTCTACCACTGAGCCACCTTCCCAGCACTGAAACTTTTTTAAGCTTGGCATCCTGGGGTCTGGCCTGTGGAAACCCACTTGGCAGACGGTGCCTGATTATTGCATAAAGAGTTGGGGGTGAAGGTAACCCTTCCAGGCTGGAACACTTATCACTTCCTCCTGCTCTTTGTTTGCAGACAGTCCAGTGGTAGAATTAGGAAGAGTTCATTCTCATCCGCCCAGAGCCTTGTGTTCATGTCCCCACTCAGGCTTGGATGCCACACCCTGCCCTGTACAGGTGCTATGACCCCAGGGTCACCTGACTCTCTCACCCTGTGTAGACAGAGCCACAGAAAACTCAGTGCTTGCCAGGCACCGGTGGCTCACGTCTATCATCCTGGCTACTCAGGTGGCTGGGATCCGTGGATGGCGGTTCAAAGCCAGCCTGGGCAAGAAAGTCTGTGAGATTCTTACCTCTAACCACCAGAAAATCAGAAGTGGCACTATGGCTCAAAGTGGTAGAGTGCTAGCCTTGAGCATGGAGAGTGGCCAGGCCCTCAGTTCAAGCCCCACAACCGACAAAAAAAAAGGGGAGGGGGCAGAGAAAGGAAGCCAGCAAGCTCAGTGTGTGGCCTTGTTTCCATTCCAGGTGCCCAGCGTCTGCCTGTAATCCTGTAATCCTAACTACTCAGTGCCCAAGACCTCATCCTGCCCAAGACCCCACAGCCTTTGGGATTAGCTTTATGTGAGTCTCTTTATATTTTTCCTATATTTGCTGGGCATGGGAGTTCACACTTGTAATCCTAGCCAATCAGGAGGCTGAGATCTGAGAATCCCAGTTCAAAGGCAGCCCAGCAGGAAAGTCCACAAGATCTGAGACTCTCCAATTAACCAGCAAAAAGCCAAAAGTGGAGCTGTGGCTCAAATGACAGAACTAACGTAAGCAAAAAAGGCCCTGAGTTCAAGCCCCACTACGCGCATGTCTATATACATACATACATACATAAACACACACACACACACACACACACACACCTGAAAAATTACAAAAATGTCCACAGCAAAGTCCCAATGGGCCTAATTCCATGCATCTAGGGTGAGTGGGGCCTCGTGGATTCCAATAGGGCCTCCACAGTCATCCTCCACAGGAGGTAAAGTGACTTGCCCACAGTGAGCGAGACTAGAGTCCGTGGATGCCTCCTGCTGGACCCCACTGCTTCCCTTCCCCCATCCATACCCACCCCCCACCCCTGACTACAGGACCTACAGCCATCAGCAACTCAGCTCTACCAATCTCATGGAACTGCCTTGTTCCGCATATATTCCCTTTACAAGGAGTGTGGCTTCATCACCCAGCAACTCAGCCTGCCTGCCTTCCTCCTTCTGTCTCCATCCATCTCCCCACACCTGAATCCAGCCAAGCCTGCCAGAACTGCCCCTATGGGCTAGCTCCAATCCAGGCCCATGTCCAAGTCTCCCCAACCCCATCAGGCCCTAGGACTACAGCTTCTACCCACCCAGCTAATGTGTTTGTACCATTTTTTTTTTGTCTTGGACTCAAATTCTTACTTTGATGCTTTTACTCATTGGCTGGTGCTCTACCACCTGAGCCACGCCTCCAACCCCAAACCCATGATTCCATCTGAGCACAGGAAGAGCAGAGACATCTGGGGTGAGCTGAGGCCTGCTGGAATTATATCACTTGCACCCTATTCTACCTCTCCCATTGCCCTTCCCCCCTACCCCCTACCCCCCCCCCCACCAACAGCTGGGACAAGCCCCTACATACGAATGCAGAAGTCTCCATTCTCATAGTAGCCCGGGCAGCACTGGGACCGCCGCCGGTACATGGTCCGAAGCCCGCGCCGATATGCTGTCTTATAGCTGATCCTACAGACACAAGGGAGAGAGGCACTTGAAAATATTGAAAAATCAATCTGTCCCGTTTAGAATGATATTTGTGTTAAGCTCTATCGAGGATGCCATTCAATAATTACTTGAAAATGCATGGCGCCTTTGAATTTGGAGGACCACAATAAAGAAAAATCAATGTGGGCTGCTGTGACACAGAATGTATTACCCAACGTGGGGTTTGAGAAATCTGCTGACTTCCAATCTCTTCCAAGATAGAAGGGTTCTGGGAGATTCCAGCTGGGGTAAGTAACATAGTGGGGTGAGCGCAATGGGCTTCAGCCTGTCCTTAGAATGGCCAAGGGTAGAGAGCTCTGTGCCTACCCCTGGTATTTCCCACCAAGATGCCACTTCCAGTCTGGGGTGTTAGGTGCCCACTTGAAGATGGGGTACAGAGACAGGAAGAGAATCTCTGAGTCGATGTGATCCTAAATTAATCTTCCACTTACCAAAAATAATGGCTCCTGCCAGGCACTGGTGACTCACTCCTGTAATCCTAGCTACTCAGGAGGCTGAGATTTGAAGATCCCTGATTAAAGCCAGCCCAGGCAGGAAAGCCTATGAGACTCTTATCTCCAATTAACCTCCAGAAAACCAGAAGTGGTGCTATGGCTTAAAGCAGTAGAGTGCTAGCCTTGAACAAAAGAGGTCAGAAACAGCATCCAGGCCTCAAGTTCAATTCCCATAACTGACAAAAAAAAAAGAAAAAGAAAAAAGAAAAAGTTCTCCCAGAAATCTCCACTGGTATGCTCTATGGATTCCATTATCTTTTTTGGGGGGGGAGGGGGTGTCCGGTTGTGGGGCCTGAACTCTGGGCCTGGGCGCTGTCCCTCAGCTCTTTCAGCTCAAGGCTAGCACTCTACCACTTGAGCCACAGCGCCACTTCTGGCTTTTTTCTTTTTGCTTATGTGGTGCTGAAGAATCGAACCCAGAGCCTCAGGCATGCAAGGAAAGCGCTCTACCACTGAGCCACCTTCCCAGCCCATAATCCTCTGTCTTGAAGGCAAAGCTCTTTCTTTCCATTCACCCAACACACCAGCTCTGTGGCCCCTCCACAGAGAGAGCAGCTTGGGCCCTGAGGGACTGCAACTGGCTCCCAGAGAAGGGGGAAATTGGTGCTATGTGTGATGCTGTCAAGGAAGCGAAGGTCATTCTACTTCATCAAAAGCCCGTGAAGGGAGGTAGGCTGGCTGGGCTAAGATGCTATTTCCTATGCACAGGAAGGCAGCCCCAGCAGTTCACGGGGGAGTCTGTTAGCCTCTCCCAGGTGAAGAATGACTCCGAGTTGACATGGAGGTCATCCGTCCATTCTCTGCGCAACACAGGATGGATCCCAAGTGTCCCAAGCGGGGGAGGTAGGCTTTGCATCCCAAGCATCTTTCAAAAGAGAGATGGTACCCGCCCTGCTCTGGCTCGCCCAGTCTTGTTCCCCACCCCGGACCCTAAGTACAAGAAGCAGAAGGAGGCCGGGTGGGGCCAGGTCTGCTCTAGGGAGAAAGATGCTGAAAAAAAGCTAGTCCACCCACAGCTGACGGATGGTGGTGCTGTCAGCAATGCTCTCCCTGGGTCATCAAGAAAGTGGCACCGACTCAATAATTTAGTCCAATAATTCATGTTCCAGGAATACAGTGTATTTTAATAAGCAGCCCAGGCACTCTCCCAATGCAGGGATGATGGACGGCAGCTGGTACCTCCAAAAAACAATGTAGTCATACCTCAGAAACAAACTGCACACTGGCACAGACATGCCAGGACTCCGGGGCAGAGCGAAGCAGCATCCTCATTTCCATTTATTTCTTTATTTTTGGTGCCAGAACTAGGGTTTGAACTAAGGACCTGGGAACTGTCCCGTAGCTTTTTTAATTTATTTTTATTCTTTTTGCTTATGTGGTGCTGAGGAATCAAACCCAGGGCCTTAGGCATGCAAGGCAAGTGCTCTACCACTGAGCCACCTTCCCAGCCCCCCGTAGCTTTTTTGCTCAAGGCTAGCACTCTACCCCTTGAGCCAAAGCTCCACTTCTGGTTTTCTGGTAGTTAATTGGAGATTAGAGTCTCACTGACTCTCCTATCCAGGCTGGCTTTGCACTATGATCCTCAGATCTCAGCCTCCTAAGCAGCTAGGATTACAAGCATAAACTACCCACGTCTGGCAGCATTCCTATTTACTTCTGACATCACTAGCCAGGGACACAGGCTAGTAACACTGGCAAAATCAGGGGAGAGGAGAAGGGAAGATCTGGCCCCACCTCTGCTCTTCACCAGGGGAAGAGGAGGAGGATGAAATGATGGCTGAGTAGCCCTTCCAAGAACAACTATGAAAACGTGGAGCAAAATACAAACTGTAATTCACTCAGGCAGCAGAGAAGGAATTACCATGGACAGGTAGTAGGAGAAGTAAGTATTTAAAAGAAAGGATTGACCCTGACAGACTTACCCAACAACACCCTGGGTAGATGAAATTCAGAGAAAACATAAGCAAGCTGTGCTGGTAGCCCATACTATTCTGGCTACCAGAATATTCCCAGCTATTCTGGAAGGCTAAGATCTGAGAATCACAATTCAAAGGCAGCCCAGACAGAAAAGTCTGTGAAATTCTTATATTGAATGAACAAGCAAAAAGCCAGATATGGAGCTGTGGCTCAAGTGGTGGAGCACCAGCCTTGACTGAGAACACGAGGTCCTGAATTCAACTCCTAGTAGTGGCAGACACACACACACACACACACACACACACACACACACACACACACACACACACACACACACACACACACACACACACACACACACACACACACACACACACACACACACACACACACACCCCACCACCACCACCACCACCACCACCACCACCACCACCACCACACCACTTAATTAGAATTAAAAAAAATAAATAAAAAGTCAAGCATCCTGTTTTGAAGAGCCGAGGCTGGACCCAATAATTGTCAAGTAGAAAGGGAAATCTAAAAAAAGCAGAAAGCCATGAAGAGAAAACTCCAAATTCTTCCAAAAAAAAAATCTGCCCCCAAACTCCAAAACTCTGAATTACATGCTTGAGGGACAGATCACAAGCCCACCAGTTACAGCTAAAAAAATTAATTAATTAATTAAAATTCCTGAATCCTCTGTTTGTAATTTGAGTTTAGTCAAGTTAACTAGCTGCTAAAACAATAATTTCTTTAAAAAGTTAAAACATTTTGGAGGGGGACTGGGAAGGTGGCTCAGTGGTAGAGCACTTGCCTTGCATGCATGAGGCCCTGGGTTCGATTCCTCAGCACCACATAAGCAGAAAGAAAAAAAAAACATTTTGGAGGAACATGACAGTGTCCCATGAACTGCGTATTTCATATTACAATGCCTAGAATACAATCCAAACTTACTGGACACATGAAGCAAGTGGAAAATATTACCTACACAAGAGAAAAAGGAAGTCTATGACAACCCACTGTGAGGCGACCCAGATGCTGGAATTAGCAGGCAAGAATTTTAAAGTAGAATATTATAGCTACGACAATGTCTCACAGACAGCTAGTAGAAAATATCAAAGAAGGGCTGGGAAGGTGGCTCAGTGGTAGAGCACTTGCCTTGCATGCCTGAGGCCCTGGGTTCGATTCCTCAGCACCACATAAGCAAAAAGAAAAAAGCCGGAAGTGGTGCTGTGGCTCAAGTGGTAGAGCGCTAGCCTTGAGCTGAAGAGCTGGGGGACAGCGCCCAGGCCCAGAGTACAGACCCCACGACCGGACCCAAAAAAAAAAAAAAAAAAGAAAATATCAAAGAAAACCACTGTTTTGGTCTCACAGGGCAGAGAAAATTTCCACCATGAACCCCACCTAAGCCCGCAGAAAGGATCTGAATTAACAAGAAGAAAGCAAATGAGAAATCTGGCCTCTCACTGGTAGCTCACAGCTGTAATCCTAGCAACTCAGGAGGCTGAGATTTGAGGATCACATTTCGAAGCTAGTGTGGGTGGGAATATTGAGATTATTATCTCCAATTAACCAGCAAAAAGCTGGAAGGGGAGGTGGCTCAGGTGGTAGAGCACCAGCCTTGAGCAAAATATTCAAGGACAGCATATAGACACTGAGTTCAAGACCCAGGACCAGCACACACACACACACACACACACACACACACACACACGTGTGCACACACACACATATACACACAATGATCTATCCAGGGTCATCCCTCAGGACATGTCCTCTCTTCCTGCCCCCTACCCCTGTGACAATATGTCATGATTATCAGGAGAGCTGCAGACAAAGGTACAGGATGACATATACCACTGTTCATAATGGGCATTGTTAAGAGCGCCCTTGGCCAAGGTGCCATGAGGTTTTGCTCCATTCTAGCCTGAACTCTGTTCTCTAAGCCAGATGGGTCTCTATCTGTTCAGAATTGGCTCGTGCTGGATTCTGTTTTCCTCCAGGAGACAAGGAAGCAAAATGAGCAGTCTATTCAGGAGGGGACTCTGGGAAGCATTCCACGACACGGATGTGGAGCCAGGAGTGTGGGTGGGTTAGTGAGCAGATTATTTGTGTGACCCATCCACTGGGAACACACTGCAGAACATGACTCACAGCTGAGCACCAGTGGCTCACACCTGTCATCCTAGCTACTCAGAAGATTGAGATGTCAGGATCACAGTTCAAAGCCAGCCTGGGCAGGAAAGTCCAAAAACAAAATCCTCTCACTTTAAGGATAAGGAAGGTAGAGTGCTCATCTACCAACTCCCCATCTGTCACCGGATGACGATACCCCAAGGATACTAGCTCCAGCACTGTGCTACAGGGGCCTTGTCCTGACCTGTACCAAGCCCAGCCCTAGAGCCAAAATCCTCCATCCCATCTTTTTTTTTTTTGCCAGTCCTGGGGCTTGAACTCAGGGCCTGGGCACTGTCCCTGAGCTTCTTATGCTCAAATCTAGCACTCTTCCACTTGAGCCACAGCTCCAATGCTGGTTTTTTCTGTTTATGTGGTACTAAGGAATCGAACCCAGGGCTTCATGCATGCTAGACAAGCACTCTACCACTAAGCCACATTCCCAGCCCTTCCATCCCATCTTTAGACACAGGTACTGACCGGTGCCGGGTGCACTTAAACCAGTTGAGGATATCCGTGCATCTTGTGTAGTAGATCTGATCGAAGGGGTGTGCGTAGGACTCCTGGACCGTCACCGCATAGCTGAGGACCAGAGAGGAGATAGAAATCACGGTCAGCACTAGACAGGCCAAACTGGTCAGCAAGACACACTCCCCTCCCCAGGTACACAGCCCTGAGACCCCGCTCTGTCCTCCTCTTCCACGATGCCGACCTCCTGCCCTAGACACCCAAGCGCAAAGACCTCCCTGGCCCCAGCCTGGACCCAGGACACTGGCTTGCTGATTTCCTGAAATCCCTTATTTACCAGAGAGGAAATAAAGGAGGATTTAAGTTTCTGCTGTGTGGTTCTGAAGGTACAGTCAGTAAGTTTAAAAATATTTCATGTTAGCCCAGGACAGCAGTACACACCTGTAGTCTCTGCTACTCAGAGAAAACATGGTGAACTCAGGAGTCAAGGTAAACCTGGACAACTTGGGCAGGTACTCTACCACTAAGCCAGGCCTCCAGTCCCAATTTTTTGCTGGTTATTACTGGATAGGGTCTGGCTTCCTGCCTACAAGTTGATCAATTTTAAGCTTTTCCTGGTTGCTCAGATGACAGATCCATGTTACCATGTCCAGCTTCCCTCCATTGAGATGAGGGCTCTTCTGCCCAGGCTGTCCTAGAACCATGATCTTCCCACTCTCAGTCTCCAAAGTAGCTGAGATTACAGGTATGCACTACCAGAATACAGCTTTGTTTATATCTTAATGGTTTTCAAATGAAGTGAAGTAAGCCGGGCGCTGGTGGCTCACACCTGTAATCCTAACTACTCAGGAGGCTGAGATCTGAGGATTGTGGTACAAAGCCAGCCTGGGCAGAAAAGTCTGTGAGACTCTTATCTCCAATAAACCACCAGAAAACCGGAAGTGGCGCTGTGGCTCAAGTGGTAGAGCGCTAGCCTTGAACTGAAGAGCTGAGGGACAGCGCCCAGGCCCAGAGTTCAAGCCCTAAGATCAATAAAAATAAAAATAAGAAGAAGAAGTAGTCCCATTTTACAGATGAAGAACAAAGAACCCGAGGCTGAGAGAGGTAGCTGGCTGGTATCTCCTGTCTAATTCCTTTTAATTTGCAGCCCATCTCATAAAGTCTTGGGATTGCTATGTTCACTTTATACATGAGGAAATGGAGCATCAGATAGAATAAATGACTTCCCTAAGCTCATCCCACCCAGAACCTTCTAATCTGTTCTGCTTCTTGGGGGTACATGGAGGATGTGCCCTGGACCTTGTGGTAGAAAGCGCAATTACTTAAAAAACAAACAAACGAAAACAAGGGGCTGGGAATGTGGTGTAGTGGTAATGTGCTTGCTTTTCTAGCCTTAAACAAAAGAAGCTCAGGGACAGTGCCCAGGCCCTGAGTTCAAGCCTCAGAACTGGCAAAACAAAAGATCAAGCTGCGGGCTGGTGGCTTGTGCCTGTAATCCTAGCTATTCAGGAGGCTGAGAGCTGGGATTTGAGGTTCGAAGCCAGCCCAGAAGTCCATGAGATTCTTATCACCAATAAACTACTCAGAAAAAGCCATAGTGGCACAGTGGCTCAAGTGGTAGAGCACTAACCTTGAGCACAAAGAGGCTCAGGGACAGTTCCCAGGCCCTGAGTTCAAGCTCCAGGACTGGCAAGAAATAATAATAATAAATAATAGCCATCCTTTTAGGGGTTGGAGGCATGGCTCAGGTGGTAGAGCACCAGCCAATGAATGAAAGCATCCATTACTGAATTTGAGTCCAAGTTAAAAAGAAATAAATAGGGCTGGGAAGGTGGCTCAGTGGTAGAGCGCTTGCCTTGCATGCCTGAGGCCCTGGGTTCGATTCCTCAGCACCCCATAAGCAAAAAAGAAAAAAGCCGGAAGTGGCGCTGTGACTCAAGCAGTAGAGCGCTAGCCTTGAGCTGAAGAGCTGAGGGACAGCACCCAGGCCCAGAGTTCAGGCCCCATGACCGGACCCAAAAAAACAAATAAATAACAAAACCCAGAGAGGATAATTATTCTCCTGCCTATTGGCTGGGAGCCTCAGGGAGCAGTATTGGGGTACCAGAGCTCAGCTGCGGCAGTGAAAGTCTCCCCCTGTGTCCTGGCAAGGCGGTGAGCCATGGCAGAGACCTGGGCAATGCTGGAACGTGGGGGACACGCCCACTCCCACCCTCATCCCCCATGCACACTCAATAGCACCTCAGCTGCGGTCTCGGGAATTAATTTTCTTGTTGGCTTGGCTCTGTTTCCCCCAGAAGGCTGTCTGGCTGACCTGAGCCAGATGGTCTGGTCCAGGCCATAAAAGCCCATCTGCTTTGCCTGGAGAAGCGGTTGGTTCAATGGCAAGGCAACTGCGCATGCGTGGGTCCACGCTGGTTCTCTGAAGTCTGTAAGGTCAAAAGACCTGTAATCCAGTAGCAAGCCAAGCACCATCAATGGTGCTCAGGGACCCAGGTCTTGGGGGAATTCTGTCTGAGATGCTGAGGATGGATACAGGGCTCTGGGTGTACCCCCATTAATAAGTACACTAGAGATGAACCCCAGAAACACAAATAGGGCCCAAGAGCCTGTTCATCAGAGTACCCAGGCTCTGGAATACAAAAGCACAAGGCCAACTTTGAAGCTTGTCGCTTATTAGCATGACTTGAGATGTGTAATTTTTCTCAGTGTGTGTATGTGTACCAATACTGGAGCTTGAACTCAGGGCCTGGGCACTGTCCCTTACCTTTTTTGCTTAAGGCTGGTGCTCTACCACTTGAGCCACAGCTCCTCTTCTAGCTTTTGCTGGTTCATTGGAGATGTCTCATGGACTTTCCTGCCCTGGCTGGCTTTGAACTGCAATCCTCAGATCTTGTTCTCCTGAATGGCTAGGATTACAGGTGTGAGCCACTGGCATCTGGCTTAATATGTGCTATTTAACTCCTATAAGCCTCCGTGTCCCTGCACACAGATCTAGGATAAATACCAGTGACTCTCGTAGCTATCATAAGGATTAAGACACCTCTCAGAATGGTGGGAAGACCAAACATGCATATCAAGTGCTTGTCCGGCATACAGTAGGTATCTAATAGATGCTGGCCATTGTCACCTGACATCTCGGCACTGAATGTGTTTTCCTCCTAACCATGTAGGCAGGGAGAGAAAGGGAGGGGAAAGAAAGGAGGGGGCAGGGGAAAGTAAAGCAAGATCTATATGTAGAATGGACTTCCCACCTTTGCTAAGCAGCAGGGGGTTCAGTCTCCACTTCTGGCACTGGCAAGGACAGTGGGTGCCTAGAAAAGGCAGCAGTCCATCAACAAGGGGTGGCGGGGTCCTGAGGGTGGACCCCACTTCCATAGGATTCCCTGGGTTGAACGACTCTGCCAATAAGGCCTTGCACCAACTTGCAAGCCTGTGACCTGTAGCCTGGGCCCTGATTTCACAGTTGGGTGGATTAACACTGCTCATTTGCCAACATGCTAATGAGGAGCCCATGAATCCTGTAGAGCTAGGCTTTACCACCCTACAATGGGTGCTGCACTGGGTTTGATGGTAGCAGGGAATAATTAACAAGGAGCCCACCATAGCAGTGCTAATCTAGCTGGGAGAGCCGCCCTATGGGGTCTCTGAAACTGGCCGTGAATGGTGAAAGATAGATCCACCCATGCACAACTTGCAGGGGAATTCCTTTAGAAGACCCAAGCAGGAGGAGGAAGCTGGCATCAGTAGGCCTCAGGGGGAGAGCCTGAAGGATCCCAGATCTTGGTTTTACTGTCTCTTCATTCTTGGTCCTCTATCTCAAATACAACCTCCGCTGAAGGCCCCAGCCCCCAGAATAAGCAGCTTGCCCCCAACATTTTATGTCCCACACTTATTCACATTGGATTTCCAAGCTGGGTTAAATTGGAAGCCAGAGGTTCACGCCTTTCATCCTAGCTACTCACGAGCCTGAGATCAGAGGATCCAGGCTCTGAGGATCAAGATTCAAAGCCAGCCCAGAAGAGTCCATGAGACTCTTATCTTTAATTAAATCATCAAAAAGCCAGAAGTAGAACTGGAAATCAAGTGGTAGAGTTACTGGCCTAGAACACAAACACTCAGGGACAGAACCTCAAGCCCAGAGTGCAAGTCCAGCACCAAAAGAAAAAAGTCACTAGAGACCACGCCAGTGTAGGCCGGCAGCTCTGATTGGGTGAGGTGTTTTCTCTGTCATGGGGTCAGCCACTTACCTTCTGGGGAATGATATATGACCACCCCCCCTTGCCTCCCTCCTCTGTGACCCTCCCCCACCCCTGAATCAAGGCTTCACTTAATTTTATTCATTTGATTTATTAGCATCTAAGTGGCAGAGTCGTCCTGGTCAGCATGGCCAATCAATTCCAGGGTTTGATTGGAGGGGGGGGGTTCTCCCCTTTTTTTTATTCTGATTGGATCTCTGGTCACTGTCTTTCTTGCTCACCAAAAATCAATACTTTCACCTTGTGCTTCAAAGTCAGACCAGCCGCAAGGACCCAGCCATTCTCCTCCCCACAGGACAAAGTGCTGCAGCCAGAATTCAGGGATTCCTTCTGCTGCTGTGGCCTCAGTGACCCCTTCCTCAATCAGTCCCCAGTCCCTAGCAGATGAAGCAGCAGGGCCCTCTTCCAGCCTCCATCAGGCCTCAGCCCAGCTGCCATGTGAATGCCAGTCCCACAAGTGAGGGACGGGGGTCCCAGCATCAGAGAACATTTGACACCAGAGTCCTCATCCCCCTACCCTCTGATCCTTATTTGACCATGAGTATGGATAAAGCTCCTCTGGGCGTCTATTTCTTCATCTGTAAAATGGGTAGGAAGCTGCCAGGCATAGGTGGCTCATGCCTATAATCCTAGTTATTCAGGAGGCTGAGAGCTGAGAATCATGGTTGGAATTCAATCTAAGCAGGAAAAAAAAAAGGCCTGTGAGACTCTTATTTCCAATCACCCCGCAAAAAGGCAGAAATGGAATTGTGGCTCTGGTGGTAGAACACCAGCCCTGAGTGAAAAAGCGAAGGGACAGCGCACTTAGGCCCTGAGGGCAAGCCCTAGTTACCAGCACAATCACAGGTACAGGCAAGGACAGCACACTGTCAAGGTCAAGTTCAGTGAGTAAATACAACTCTCCATCTCAGCCTGGCCCTGTCCTTTAGCATCTGAGCTGTGCCACAGCCAGACTGCACGCTGCTGTCTCTGCAGATTCTGCGTCTGCATTACCCAGGCAAGCTCCCTAGGGATGTCTAGTTGAAGCCCACAGCTTACCTCTCCCAGTGGCTGCACACATTGGGGTCCTCGGGGTTTAGGGTGAAGACAGTTTGCAGGAAAGAGACAACCAGCAGGCTGGCCACGGGGAGCGCCATCAGGGCCTGTAGGGGAGGAGAAAGAAAGATGGTGTCTTACTTCAAACCCAGACTTGTATGGGGGCAGCTGTTGGGTACTGGGGTAAAGCATGCTCACAAAGTCTCCCATCCCTGAGGTATAATACACATTTGCTTTTTTACATCTGCTCGCTCACCAGTTCTAAGTAATGAACTGCACAGGAGAAAGCTTGAGTGGGGGTGGGGGGTCAGTGGGGCCAGGGAGGGGGTTGGGCAGGAATTCCAGTCCCAGGGCTTGAACTCAGGACCTGGGCACTGCCCCTGTGCTTTTGTGCTCAAAAAAAGTTAGCACTCTACCATTTGAGCCACAGCTCTACTTCTGGCTTTTTGCTAATTGGAAATCAGAGTTGCTGAGACTTTGCTATCCAGGCTAGCTCCCAACCTTGATCCTCAGATCCTCCTGAGTAGCTGGGATTACAGGCAGGAGCCATCAGCAAAGGCTCTGAGCTTAGCCTTGACCCAGAAACCCAAAGCCTTCCCCTGTTCGGCTCCCTGATCTTTGGCAAGTTTGACCATCCACTTCCTCTCCTTGCTCTATCTTGCCACAAACAAGAGTAGAAGGGCATCTGGGCCCCTTCCAGGTGGTGCCAATTGCTAGCTGCCCAAAAGGCTAGCCACTGTCTTTGCTGCCTCCTGTGAGGTATCAACCACCTATACTCAGGATGATGGAACCAAGTACCATCCCTACAGCCTGGGAAAGGTCTCCTCCCCATCGGCTGCAATTCCTTTTAGTGCCAGCAGGTGGCAGATGTTGTGTGCACACACCCATGCCAACCCTGTTCACTAAAAGGGGGATCGCTCCCACAGGACTCCTCAAAGAGGACAGAGCATTATTTGAGTGGCAGTGACTGAAGACTCTAGCATCCTGTGGCCCCAGTTCAGACAACAAGTTCTAAGCCAGGAGCTCATGCCTCTCATCCTAGCTACTCAAGAGGCTGAGATTTGAGGATCGAGGTCTGAAGCCAGCCTGGGCAAGAAAAGTCCATGAGACTCTTATCTCCAATTAACTGCTAGGAAACAGGAAATGACTGCTGTGGCTCAAAGTGGTAGACCCCCACCCTCAAGCTCAGGGATAGAGGCCAGGCCCTGAGTTCAAGCCCAATGATCGACCAAAAACAAAAACAAAAAGCCAGAGATTTCAGGGGCTGGGAAGGTAGCTCAGTGGTAGAGTGCATGCCTTGCAAGCATGAGGCCCTGGGTTCAATTTCTCAGCACCACATAAACAGAAAAAGCCGGAAGTGGCACTGTGGCTCCAGTGGTAGAGCGCTAGCCTTGAGCTGAAGAGCTGAGGGACAGCGCCCAGGCCCACAGTTCAGGTCCCAAGACTGACAAAAAAAAAAAAAAAAGACCTGGTCAGTTCAAAGGCAGACAAGAAAAAAGGCTGAGAGACTTCACCTCCAAATAATCAACCAAATGCTAAAATGAAGGCATGGTTCAAATGGCAGAGCAACATCACCTGTGAATAAGGAAGTCATGTGAGAAGCTGGGTGCTGGTAGCTCATGCCTGTAATCCTAGCTACTCAGGAAGCTGAGATCTGAGTGAGGATGGTGGTTTGAAGCCAGTCCAGGTAGAAAAGTCTGTGAGACTCTTATCTGTAATTAACCACCAAAAAACCAGAAGTAGAGCCATGACTCAAGTGGTAGAGTGCCAGGATTGAGTGAAAAAGCTAAGGAACAGCACCTGAGTTCAAGCCCCAGTAGTGATACACACACATAAACACACACACGCGCGCCCGCACACACACACACACACACACACACACACACACACTTCAAATCCAAGCATTCCCATCTGCTAGGCTGCTGACCTTAGGTGTGGGGGAGGGGCGGGGCCCTCCAGAGGACCCAGAAGTCCCAATGCCATCTACAGAATGAATGAATGAATGAATGCACACCATAACTGGCCCAGATGGTGCTGATTTTTTTTCCTATGTATCTAGAGGCTATTATGATTTACTTAAAAGCTTTATGGAAGTCAGAATGGCTTTTCTCCTTAACCAATGAACTAAACAGCACAATTCTTCTATGGGGGATGGGGGATGGGGGCCAGGGGTGTTTGACTCTGGAAAGGGATTGCAGGTTTGAAATGGGAAATCTAGACTTTGATCCTGGGATAAGGCTCACTCATGCATTTCTCTTTTTTTTTTTTTTTTTTTGGGGGGGGGGTCTGGTCGTGGGCCTGAACTCTGGGCCTGGGCGCTGTCCCTCAGCTCTTCAGCTCAAGGCTAGCGCTCTACCACTTGAGCCACAGTGCCACTTCCGGCTTTTTTCTTATGTGGTGCTGAGGAATCGAACCCAGGTCCTCGAGCATGCAAGGCAAGTGTTCTACCACTGAGCCACCTTCCCAGCCCAGGGCATGCATTTCTCACACACATATACATACGTGCACAGGTACACACATGCATGCATGCACTTGCCTAGAACCCAGGCACACTGCACCAGTTTAATGGAAAGGTTAAATTCCTCTCCTCCCCACCCCAGTCATTTCCTTGTTAAACTCCTTCTTAAGCTGGTCTATCAGAGACAAATTGTCACAAATTTTGTATAACCGCGGGGGACCAAACTCATGATTAATGAGGTTTTACTTGCTATTAGAGATCTGGAAATTAGCTAGCTAAATGCAGATTTCGCCCCACTTCAAATGCATTCTACAGTCCATTAAGAAAGAAAATTCTAAAGCTGGTGGCTCAAACCTGTGAGCCTAGCTACTCAGGAGGCTGAGACCTGAGAATCAAGGTTCGAAGCTAACCCAGGCAAGGAAGTCTGTAAGACTCTTACTTGCAATGAAGTACCCAAAAATCCAAAAGTGGAGCAAAAGCTCAAGGACAGTACCCAGGCTCTAAGTTCAAGCCCCAGGACTGGTGCGCATGCGTACATACGTATTCCCCTTCCCTCCCCACACACACACAAGACTCTAGAGTTCCTACCCAACATGCAGAGCCCAGAAAGCATGGCCACTCTTGGGTCCCGAGCCCTGCCTGGATCCACCCTGCCTCAAAACTCAGTAGTTACCCTTTACCACTGGCCCTGAGCTCTTTTGCTCAAGGCTAGCACTCTACCACCTGAGCCACAGTGCCACTTCCGGCTTTTTCTGTGTATGTGGTACTGAGGAATCAAACCCAGGTCTTCATGCATGCTAGGCAAAGCACTCTACCACTAAGCCACATTCCCAGCCCTCCTTTACCCTTTTGTCCTCAAGTCTGAACTTCTAAATACCTTCTACTCAACTGTAAAGACTGGCAATGGGCTGGACACGGATGGCGTGTCCTGGACCACTGTAGCCGGTGTTTTACAGCTGGGCCGCCCACCCCAGTGAGCTGAGCGCCACCCCTCCCCCACACACATACTGACACCTTCCCGGCATGCTTACTTTATCTTTCTGACACATCATAAGCACCCCAAGGCGGAGTCAAGCCCCCATCTGCCTTTTCAGAAGGTGATCTTAGAGAAAAAAAACAATTTCAGCTTGTCTGAGACACTTCACTGAAGAAGAGAAAAGAGCAATCAGAAAGGAGGTGTCACCACCTTAGGGTGACACCTGCCACCCGATCACTTCAATGGGACTTCCCAGCTCTCTCTTGAAAGATAGATTCCAAAGACGTAAGCTTATGAGATGACGGAGGGAAAAAATCAATCCTGCCACCTGATTATTAGGCTGACTCTATCTGGAGTGACAGAGGTTAACATCTCAGGTGCCCTCTGACTGGGAGCATTTATAACAAATGGAGAGCCAGAGTGCTGGTGGCTCATGTCTGGAATCCTAGCTACTCAGGAGGGTGAGATCTCAAGATCGCAGTTCAAAGCCAGCCCGGGCGGGAAAGTCTGTGAGACTCTTATCTCCCAATTAACTACCAAAAATAGCTGAAGTGGAGCTGTGGCTCAAGTGATAGAGCACTAGCTTTGAGCACCTGGGCCGGATAGTTCAAGCCCCAGGATTGGCAGAAAGTAATAGTAACAATAATAATAATGATCATGATCATCATAATCAAAATGAATTGAGAACATGCCCCCAAATCATTTGAGAGGAAGGAACATAGAAGTAAGTGCACTATTTCTTCTTCCTCTTGTCCTTTCTTTGCATGTGGGAGAAGGAAGCAGAGTGGATTGAAGGCAGGGAGTGATTAGAGGCAATGTTGAAGGGGTGAGGAGGAAGCCAGGGAGGCGCGCGCGCGCGCACACACACACACACACACACACACACACACACACACACACACACACACACACACACACACACACACACACACACACACACACACACACACACACACACACACACACACACACATCTGGCCCAGGCATAGTCCAAACACATGCTGTGGCCTGAACTAATCAGAGGCACACTCCTAAGGCACCCCCTTTGAGTCCTACCATGCTATGGGGATGCAGAAAAATAACACACTTTGGCTGTCATCCAAACAGGAAACTAAAAGCAGCCAATAGCATTGAGTGCAGTAATGAAAGCCTGTAATCCTACATACTGTGCAGGCAATGGCTGGAAGATCCCAGGTCAAGGCTAGCCTGGGCATAAAAATGCACAAGACTGGACTGGGAAGGTGGCTCAGTGGTAGAGTGCTTGCCTTGCATGCTCAAGGCCCTGGGTTCGATTCCTCAGCACCACATAAGAAAAAAGAAAAAAGCCAGAAGTAGCACTATGGCTCAAGTGGTAGAGTGCTAGCCTTGAGCTGAAGAGCTGAGGGACAGTACCCAGGCCCAGAGCTCAGGCCCCACGACCGGACCCCCCCCCCAAAAAAAGTCACAAGACTGGCTCTGGTGGCTCACACTTGTCATTTTAGCTACTCAGGAGGCTGAGATCTGAGGATTGCCATTCAAAGCCAACACAGGCAGGAAAGTCTATGAGATTCTTATCTCCAATTAACCACCAAAAAAAAAAAAAAAAAAAAGCAGAGCTGTGGCTCCACTTGTGGTGGAACATTAGCCTTAAGCAAAAAAAGCTAAAGGACAGCACTCAGGCTCTGAGTTCAAGCTCCAATACAAAACCAGCATCGCCCTCCATCCACCTCCCAGAATAAGATTTCTCTTCCTAGCCTAAAGCTGCTGCTCTGACCTGGGTTATTCCTGCAGCTAAGCAGACTCTGAAGAGAGTGGCAACTTCAAGAGACCCCTGCCCTGCCTTCCACCTAGGACTCTAGCAGCCATCTGCCTCCCTAGGAGCAGCATCTCTGGCCAGCCACCAGCTGCTCACCTTACCCAATATGCATAAGGTGCTCAGGCCATCTGTTTGTCAGTCTGTCCTCTGCCTAGGACCTGTCATGTCCTCTGGACAATGCCGGAATCTTGAGTCTTGCAGGCTGATCTGTGCTTGGCACTGGCTCTCTGTGAACCCTTTCTCTACACGCTTGCTCTGGTAACAGGTATGGTGGTGGTGATGAGAGGTTCCTGTCCCACAAGGACAGGGACATCTTGTAGTAGCCACTCACAATGCATGCTGGGAAAGGGGCCCAAGTGAAAAGCCATGCTATGGATGAATGGTGACATTTG
The DNA here is from genome assembly GCF_024711535.1 of Dipodomys merriami. Taxonomy (NCBI): domain Eukaryota; kingdom Metazoa; phylum Chordata; class Mammalia; order Rodentia; family Heteromyidae; genus Dipodomys; species Dipodomys merriami. The sequence goes on along the minus strand of NW_027206046.1, from coordinate 1,582,673 downwards.
TCACAGCCTCTAGGCGCCAGAGAAAGACAGCCAGCACAGGTCTGTACACTTGTGGTCCCTAATGATGTCACCACTCTGGCAATGATTTTCATAGAGTTAACACCTGATATGGCCTCGACTTCCCTCTGGTCTTGAGACGTGTAAGTCACTTCTGTCTCCTGGCACCAGGCCTCGAGGACACTCTCAGAGAATGTATTTGTGAACGTTGTCACCTTTTTTTTTGTTGTGGTTGAGGCTCCTGGGGCTTGAACTAAATGTGTGGGTGCTGTCCCTGAGCTTTTAGTGCTCAAGGCTAGCACTCTACCACTTGAGCCACAACTCCACTTCTGGTTTTTTTTGGTGGTTCATTCAAGATAAAAACTCCCAGATAAGCCAGGCCCCTGTAATCTTAGCTACTCAGGAGGCTGAGATCTGAGGATCACGGTTCCAAGAAAAGTCTGTGAGACTCTGATCTCCAATAAACCACTAGAAAACCGGAAGTGGCGCTGTGGCTCAAGCAGTAGAGCGCTTGCCTTGAGCTGAAGAGCGCTCTGACAGCGCCCAGGCCCAGAGTTCAAGCCCCACGACCGACAAAAAAACAAAAACAAAAAACAAAAAACTCCCAGATTTTCTTGCCTGGGCTGGCTTCAAACCATGATCCTCAGATCTCAGCCTTCTGAATAGCTAGGATTACAGGCGTGAGCCACTGGCACCTGGCTTAGTTATCACCTCTACCACCAATCTCCTCTTCCCGCCTGCGTTCACCCCATATCTTGGGATCAGCCACATTGCTTGAGTCTCACCTGCCACCAAAAACCCAAATCACACTGTACAAGGCATTCAGGACCATGGTGACATTGCATCACAGGGACCCCAACATGTTAGCATTTGATACAATGGGCACCTAACATCCTAAGCATAATTCAGAGCCTCCTGCCTTGACTTCCCCACCAAGACCCCAGCAGGACCAAGTGTGTCTGGTCCAGGAGCTTGCATGGGTGAGCAATTGAGGCCCAGGCAACAGTTCAGGCTACAAGAGAAAGAACAGGGATTTTGCACAGCTCATAAAATCATTTCTCAGCCAGGCACCTGTAATCCTAGCTACTCAGGAGGCTGAGATCTGAGGATCACAGTTCAAAGCCAGCCTGAGCTGTAAAGTCCATGAGACTCCTATCTCCAATTAAACATCAAACAGCTGGAAATAGGAGCTGAGAAGGTAGCTCAGTGGTAGAGTGCTTGCCTTGCTTGCATGAGGCCCTGGGTTTGATTCCTCAGTACCACATAAGCAGAAAAAGCTGGAAGTGGCACTGTGGCTCAAGTGGTAGAGTGCTAGCCTTGAGCTGAAGAGCTCAGAGACAGCACCTAGGCTCAGTGTTCAGGCTCCATGACCAGCAAGTGGTGGAGTGCTAGCCTTAAGCAAAAAGAAGCTCAATCACAATGCCCTGGCATTGAGTTCAAGCTCCAGGACAAGCCTCCCCCGCCCCCAAAGAAAAAGCTCTCTCAGCTCAGGAAGTAGCAAAACCAAACCCCCAAACTCAAGCTGATCATGGAAATGCCTTCCATCTCTCCCAGCATGTAGGTGGAGATGTAGGGAGAGACAGCAAGAGAGTGAGAGCAAGCAAGAGAGAGAGAGAGAGATTTCTATTTTCTATTTATAGAGCACACACATACACATGATTTTTTTCTGAATAAAACTGAAAAGCCAAGTTTCCACACCATGTGGTCAATGCCAAGGTCATCATTCAATCTAGCCAGCCTTCTGCCCACTGTTCTCAGCCGGCTCCCAGCCCCTGTCTGTTCTCCGGCCTTGCCAGGGTCTGATTAGTACAAGATGAGAAGAGGAGTTGGGATGGCCCCATAATGATAAAACGCTTTCCCACTGTGAGCTCCAGCCCTCCAGCAGGGCCCACCACAAACACAGTTTATGAACAAGGCTTTTTAATCTCCCTCTACTTAAAGGGAAAAAAAAATCTTAAAAAATAAATCTACAAGCCAGGCAGTAATGGGCTCACTCCTGGAATTCTAGCTACTTAAGAGGTTGAGATCTGAGGATCACAGTTCAAAGTCAGCCCAGGCAGGAAAGTCCCAGAGATTCTTATTGCCAATTAACTACCAAAAAGCTGGAAGGGGAGGTGTGGCTCAAGTGGAAGAGTTCCCAGCCTTGAACAAAAAAATATAAAATGGGTGGAGGAGAGTGGGGAGCGGTAAGCAGAAGAAAATGATGGAGTGAGTAACAGTGTTTAAAAAGAAATGTACTCAGGCTGGGAATGTAGTTTAGTGGTAGAGTGCTTACCTAGCATGCATGAAGCCCTGGGTTCGATTCCTCAGTACCATATAAACAGAAAAAGCCAGAAGTGACACTGTGGCTCAAGAGGTAGAGTGCTAGCCTTGAGCAAAAGAGCTCAGAGACAGTGCCCAGGTCCTGAATTCAAGACCCGGGACTGGCAAAAAAGAAAGAAAAATATATACTCATTACCTTAACTTATGTAACAGTAACTCCCCTGTTCATTACCTTTACAATAATTTTTTTTAAACAAAGAAAGAAACTCAGGAACAGTACCCAGACCCTGAGTTAAGCCCCAGGACTGAATAATAATAATAATAAATAATGTACTATTTACCTGACTTATGTAATTATAACCCCTCTATACACCATCTTTATAATAACAATAATACAAATATTTAATTTGAAAAAAGAAATTTTTTGGGGGGGGGTCCGGTCATGGGGCCTGAACTCTGGGCCTGGGCGCTGTCCCTCAGCTCTTCAGCTCAAGGCTAGCACTCTACCACTTGAGCCACAGCGCCACTTCCAGCTTTTTCTTTTTGCTTATGTGGTGCTGAGGAATCGAACCCAGGGCCTCATGCATGCAAGGCAAGTGGTCTACCACTGAGCCACCTTCCCAGCCCGAAAAAAGAAATTCTTTGTTGTAATGGTTAAATGTAATGAAGGGATAGTACTTTGTGTGTGATCTATCCTGTGATTAAAAAAATGGGAATTTTGGGGCTGGGAAGGTGGCTCAGTGGTAGAGTGCTTGCCTTGCATGCATGAGGCCCTGGGTTTGATTCCTCAGCACCACATAAGCAGAAAAAGCCAGAAGTGGTGCTGTGGCTCAAGTGGTAGATCTCTAGCCTTGAGCTGAAGAGCTGAGGGACAGTGCTCAGGCCCAGAGTTCAGGCCCCATGACAGACAAAAAACAACAACAAATAAATAAATAAATAGTAAGAAATGGGAATTTTTCTTTTAGAATAAAACAATACAAATTTTACATTTACTCCATAAAAAAAAAAAGCTAAAGGACAGCACCCAGGTCCTCTGTTCAAGCCCTATTATTAATACTAAATACTTAAATAAATAATAAATCCACAGCTTTTAATCTCCAAAAGAGTACTCCTCTACCTGCTGGATGAGGCAGAAAGTCTTACCATTCCCCTAGGTACCTGCCCCAGAGACTAAATCGGGAGGATCACAGAACAAGCTAAATGACTTTCTCTGCAGCTAGTCTCTGCCACCCTGATCAATTCTGCTTTTCCTTACGTGGGAAGCTTCCAGCTACAAATCTTGAGACGAGCTCCTAGGGAGGTCTGCGGTGACATTAATCAGGAGCCACAGGCTGCCTGTCCCCTTCACCTCGCTGAGAGCAAGGAGCCCTGACACTGGACGGACTAGAGAGGAATGACAGCCCCTCGGGCAGAGAGAAGTCACCAAACTAATAAAGTGTCAGCCTCCTGCTCCGTGCTGTGCAGCCAGGCCCGCAGCTTGGGCCTCCCAGCCTCCAGCCCTGCAGAAGATGAAGGCCAAAAGTTATCAGTGTTGTTAGGCCATTCATTTCTCACATAGCAATTATCTTCTTCTTTCTATTTCTTCACCAATCAGGAGCACTGGCGGCAGCCTGGCCAAACACAGAGGCCTGCTGGGGCCTCCCTGGTGCCCCAACCCCCTGCAATGCTACACCCAGCTCCCCACATCCCAGCATTAATCCTGGCTCCACTCACAACTCATAACTACTCGGGACCCCACAGCTCGTGGGGATCATCCTCCATCCTGCCCACTGTCCAAAGAGAAATGTACTCTTTACCTGACTTATGAGACTGTAACCCCTCTGTACATCACATTTATGATAAAAAATTAATACACATATATTAAAAAGAAAACACAGTTCTCACTAGGCACCAATGGCTCACATTTGCCATGCCAATAACAGCAGGCTGAGATATGAGGATTGAAGTTCAAAGCCAGCCTGGGTGGAAAATCCTTGAGACTCTTATCTCCAGTTAACCACTAAACAGCCAGATGTGAAGCTGTGGCTTAAGTGGTAGAGCGCTAAAACCTTGAGCAAGAAAGCTCAGGGACTGAGCCCCCTGAGTTCGAGATTGCATACTGGCAGCGGAGTGCCAGGTGGCTCACGCCTGTAATCCTAACTACTCAGGAAGCTGAGATCTGAGGATCGGGGTTCAAAGCCAGCCCAGGGATGGAAAGTCCGTGAGACTCTTATCTCCAATATACCACTAGGAAATCGGAAGAGAGGAGGGGCAGGGAGAGGGAAAGAGAGGAGAGGAAGGGAGGAGAGAGAGAAATAGGGAGGTGGGAGGAAGGGAGAGAGAGGGAGAGGCAGAGAGGGAAAGAGGGAGAGAGAGAGGGACAGAGGAGAGGGAGAGAGGAAGGGAGAAAGAAAAGAGGGAGAGGGAGGGGGAGGAGGAGGAGGGAGGGAGAGGGAAAAACAGGGAGAGGAAGGGAGAGCGGGAGAGGGAAAAAGAGGGAGAGGAAGGGAGAGGGAGGGAGAGGAAGAAGGAGGAAGAGAGAGGGAAATAGCAGGAAAGGAAAGAAGGAGGGAAGAAAGGAAGAGCCCGGTGCTTGTGGCTCATGCCTGTAATACTAGCTACTCATGTGGCTGAGATCTGAGGATCGCAGTTCAAAGCCAGCCAGGGGAAAGGAAAGTCCCTGAGACTCTTAGCTCCAACTAACCACCAGAAAAACCGAAGTGGTGCTGTGGCTCAAGTGGCAGAGAGCTCTACCTGAGCTGAAGAGCTCAGGGACCATTGACCTGCTCTGTGGTATGTGGTTGGCTCTCTACAGAGGTTATGAGCTAGTCAATGAGAATGGAGAAGGCCCCTGGCCCAAGGTGGGGTGCACAGAAGGTATTCAAAGAAATGTTCGTTTCCTCCTGACCCACATTACCCACCTCAGCGACCCTTCCAACTCCAAAATCCTGACTTGTAGAATTTCTAAGCAGCCAGGAGTAGGAAAGTGTTGATGGAAAGCTGGCCCTGCTGGACAGTCCAGGCTGGGTTGTGCCTACGTGGTGAGCGGCGGGTCTCAGCTCCCTCTCATCCACTGTGCTGCTTCCCCCTTGCCCCCCCCCACACCTGTGCAGGTGAGTGGGAATGAGGTGTCAGAGGGTAGGGGGGCCAGGTGAGGCTGATTCAAAGCCCTAAGTAGCTAGGATCACAGCTACTGGCACTCGGCCCTCCTTATTCTTTCCCTTATCCAGCCCTTAGATTTTAGCTGGGTGCCATGGCTGAGACCTGAGAATCATCGTTCAAAGGCAGTCCGGGCAGGAAAGTCCATGAGACTCTTATCTCCAATGAACCAGCACAAAAGCCAAAAATGGAGCTGTGACTCAAGTGGTAGAGTGCTAAGCAAAAGAGCTCAGGGACAGCGCCCAGGCTCGGAGGTTGGATTCTCATTGTGGTCTGGGGAAATTCCATTCTTGCTCTGAGCCTCCTTTTCTTCTTTTAGGAAATGGGGGTGGGAGTGGAACCCTGCTTTACTCCGGGATTAAACACCACCCCCTCCCCTCTCCTCCAGACAGTGGAGCTCGAAGCTACACAAGTGAAAACAACAGGAAAGCAAATGGGGTCTCAGCTCTGCCCACCTCTCTCTGCCACTACCCAGCAGCCCTGCGGCCTGAACTCTTGCTGGATGCTCTTCTCCAGCCCTGAGTGCGCATGACACCAAGCCTGTGCGCCATGCCACCTCAACCCTGCCAGGACCTCAACAGCCAATGAACAATCCCAGAGAATCCAAGGCTTCCCTCAGGAACGTTCGAGATCTAGGCTGGGTCCTCTGAAGCCACACACCGTCTCCAAGTTCAAAGGGGTCCAAGGCTTGTGCAGAGAGATTCCTGTTCTAAAGCAGCCAAAATGCCCAGCCACTGGAGACGTTGCTAAAGGAATCCCAGACTGTCTACATAACAGAATGTTAAGATGTGAGCCTAGCATGGTAGCCCAGGACCACGACTTGGGATGTTGAGACAGATTGCTTGAGCATAGGAGGTCAAGGCCAACCTGGATAATATATTTTTGTGACCTTCCTTCTCTTCCTTCTCCTTTCTTCTTTCTTTCCCTCCTTCCCCTGCCCCCTTTTTTCCTCTCTCCCTAGATAGCTATTAGATACATACATACATACATACATACAGTCACATGGATAAATGATAGACACATAGATACGTAGATTGATAGATACATAGAGACAGATTATATACACACGTAATATAAAGAAAAATATGAAATCTCCATTATAAGAACACTGGTCATCTCCTGGGGGGAGGAAACTATAACAGAAGGCTAAGAAAAATACATTTTGTTAGATTAGGATTCCTTACAATCAGTGTTATCAGCACTTCAGTCAGCAAATGAGATATATAAAATGAGACTCATAAATGCTAAATGTCATGAGGCGCTGGTGGCTCACACCTGTAATCCTATCTACTCTGGAGGCTGAGATCTGAAGATCAAAGCCAGCCTAGGCAGAAAAATCCCCAAGACTCTTATCTCCAATAATCTACTTAGAAATGCCAGAAGTGGTGCTGTGGCTCAAGTGGTAGAATGTGAGCCTTGAACACAAAGAGGCTCAGGGACAGCACTTAAGCCCTGAGTTCAAGCCCCAGGACTGGCAAAAATAAATAAATAAAATAAAAGCTAAGTACCAGTGGCTCATGCCTGTAATCCTTGTTACTCAGGAGGCTGAAATCTGAAAATTAAAGTTTGAAACCTGCCTGGGAAGAACAGTCCACTAGATCCCATTTCCAAAGCAAAAAGCCAGATTGGAGGTGTGGTTCAAGTGGTAGAGTACCTGAGCAAAATAGCCATCAAGAAGCTAGACAGGAGATAAGGCTTAAGTGGTAAAGTACTAGAGGGACCAAGCTAAGGAAGAACACAACCCTAGATTTCAAACCCAGTACTAGCAATAAAAACAAAAAACAAAAACAAAAACACCAAAACAACAAGAACACAACAAGAAAAAAAAAACAACAAAAAGAAACCTACATATACACTGGCTGGCATGGAAAGATGATCCTGACATTTAACTACATCAAAGCTGCAGGTCACAAAGCAACATGAAGATGATCACGTGTGTATCAAGTGCTGGACGCAAATGTGAGCTCACAGAAAATGGATCTGACACTAGGCTACCTTTCTCCAAAGATTTAGACAGGACCCAAGCCCTGAACCTGCCACGCTTCAGGACACAGACCACTGTGGAGCTTCTCAGGCAGCCTTGAAGCCCCAGCTGGGGGCACCTGGCCCTGAAATTGAATGGCATATGTCCACGCCGTGAGGCTATCTGCCCTGTGATGAACAACACCGTGTCATTTCCAAAAGCCCAGAATGATCTTCCGACACAGAAAAACAAGTGGATAATGTGGGCTGTTGTCAGCTCTGTTCGCTCTAATAAATGAATCAGGTGTTCAGGTTTTAAAAGCCGTTTCTTGTGGTCCTTTGTGTGTGACGCTGATGAATTCTGGCTGGGAGCCTGGTCAGGCTTGGCCCCTGCTGGTTACTTTACCTCTCTCCAGCCAGGCCAACATCACATCATACCCAACCAGCTCCATTTCTGACCAACTGTGACCTTGAGCAGATGGCTTCACCTTGAGAGACCCAGCTTTCTCATCTGTAATATGGAAACGCCAATAAAACCTGACTCATGGGATCACAAGAAGCTAAAGATATAAGGGTATGAGTTGAGCACAGTGGCTCATGTCTATAAGCCTAATCACACAGGAGAAGATGGGAGGGAGGATCAAGGTTCAAGGCCAGCCTGGGCAGAAGGCTAGGAAGACCCTAGCTCTATAAAACTAGTCAAGCATGGTGGTTCATGTCTGCAATCCCAGCTATGTAGATTAAAAGTATCACAGCCCAAGCTCAGGACTGGGGGGGGGGGGGGGGGGGGAATGGGGACAGTAACTGAAAAGTAAGGAAAGCAAAAATGAGGCTGGGATGTGGCTCAAATGATCTGGGATGTGGCTCAAATAATCAAGTGCTTGCACAGCAAGTTCAAGGCCCTCGGTTCAAACTCTAGGATGATCAAAAAAGGGAAGGAGGAAAGAAAATAAAAAGGCAGGGGGGAGGAAGGGAGGGAGGAAGGGAGGGAAGGTGAGAGGGAAGAGGGAGGGCAGGAGGAGGGAAGGAAGGAAGGAAGGAAGGAAGGAAGGAAGGAAGGAAGGAAGGAAGGAAGGAAGGAAGGAAGGAAGGAAGGAAAGAAGGAAGAAGGAAGAAGGAAGAAAGGAAGAAAGGAAGGAAAGAAGGAAGGAAGGAAGGAAGGAAGGAAGGAAGGAAGGAAGGAAGGAAGGAAGGAAGGAAGGAAGGAAGGGCCTTTGAACAGTAGAGCATGAGGTAAGTTTTCAGCATTACTGGGTTGGGCATCCATTTGTGTGTGTGTGTGTGTGTGTGTGCGCGCGCGCGTGCGTGCATGTGTGTGCGTGCGCACGTGCATGCACATGTACACTTGAACTCAGGGCCTGGGTGCTATATCTTAGCTTTTTTGCTCAAGGCTGGTGGTCTATCACTTGAACCACATCCCTACTTCTTGCCATTTAATTGGAAATAAAAGTCTCATGAAATTTCCTGCGCAGGCTGGCTTCAAACTGTGATCCTCAGATCTCAGCCTCCTGAGTAGCTAGGATTACAGGCATGAGCCACCAGCACCCAGCTGGACATTGCCCTAGATCAGGGGGCAAAGGCAGTTAAAATACTCCATGGGCTACACAGGAAGAACTAGTAGATGAGGGTCCAGGGCCTGAGCAGGGCTATCTTGCTAGACTGGGGTAAGTCCAGCAGTGGGAAAGAAAGGGAGTGCAGATGAATTTCAATAAGATTGCTGTTTGCCCCAGCCAGGCCCTGCTGACCCACAGTGAAAGCCAGCAATGACACTGAGTCTGGATATGGGGCCAATTTGGCCGAGTTTCTGGCCTAGACAGTGTCTGCAGACTTCTCTCCAGCTGCAAGCATTTGAGATCAAACAATCACTCTGAACTTGGGTTTCCAGGAGGAACAAAGCAGCTGGCTGACATTCTAGACCTTACTACCCTACCTTTAGAGGGACCCCTAAAACAGTGCCATAGAACCTTTCAACCTTTCCCCAGGTTTAAGTCCCAGATTCATTGTGTGTCCTAGACAGATTATTCGTTGTTTATTCCAGTATTTTCCAGGAAATTGTTCATTAAGGATAAAAGCACCTGCTTACAGTAAGCAAGCATTACACAAAGCCCCTTGTCATGGGACCCAGGAAGAACATTAATTAATGAAGAGAAACTGAACAAACACACCATAAATTAAATGTCTGAAAAGAATCATCTGGCATTTACTAGGTTATGAGAAAAGCCTGGAATGAAACGTCATACATACATATATGTGTGTGTTTGTGTGTGTATATGTGTGTGTGTGTGTGTGTGTGTGTGTGTGTGTATATGTGTGTGTGTGTGTGTGTGTGTGTGTGTGTATTCATTAGATATATTAGACCACAGTGAGGTTAACAAAAGAGAGGAAAAAAATGTCCAAAAGGTGGTAGAGGTAACAATCTATTTCTGAAGCAACGAAAACTTGTGATTCCATTAAGAGAATTATAAATCAATTCTGTTCTGTCTGGGGAGATATACATACAGTGTGCTAAATTAAAAAGCTAAACATGTCACAAGAGTTCCTTTTGACTGTTGTGGCACAGAGCCAACAGAGGCTTGACAGATGGGGTGGGGGGTGGGGGTGAAGCCATGTCCCTAGTTGAGCCCAGCAAAGCACCGCCCATCCTGAGTACCAGAACCTTCAATTAACAGAAAGGTGGACAGAGTAGCTGGCCACGCCTACAAGGGCCAGCAGAATCTCACCAGTGCAACTGCACTCTGAAAGCTAGCCAGAACCATTCTTTCCCTCCCGAAGGCTAGCTTTCTATGGTGATCATTTATTCAGCTTAATTCTTTTCCCCTCAACACCTCCCCCCACTCCCCTAAGGCCTTTCGACACAATAATTCTAAAAAAAATCACAACAAATCCAAAGGGATTTAATCTCATGGAAAGATCCCTTAGGTGTAACTTACAACACTACAGGAGACTCAGAGATTTCAATTACCCATTCCTCAACAGCTGCTTCTTTCTTTCTCTTTCTTTCCTTCTTTCCTTCTTTCTTTCTTTCTTTCTTTCTTCTTCTTCCTCTTCTTCCTCTTCCTCCTCCTCTTCTCCTCCTCTCCTCCTCCTCCTCCTCCTCCTCCTCTTCCTCCTCCTCCTCCTCTTCCTCCTCCTCCTCCTCCTCCTCCTCTTCCTTCTCCTCCTCCTCTCCTTCTTCTTCTGGCGCTCTACCCACTGAATTATGCCTCTAACCCCTCTTGCCAGTTTCTTGCCAGACTCTAGCTTCTCCCCAGGCAAGCCTGGCCCAGGAGACACTAACCTTAAAATGCTGCATCATCAGTAGATAGAAAAGGGAAGCCTGTGCCAAGTCTAAATCTTCTTTCCCCCACCGTCTAATTCTGTGGCTTGCCCACAGATGTCTAAATTTGTCAGCAACACAACAGAGACCCAGTGGAGTTGGGAGAGCAAGAGGCAGGACAGAGTTACAAACTCCCAGCGGGCCTCTGACACATATCTTTGTGCTGAGAGAGAAGAAAAAAGGACAAGGGAAGTGGGGCAGGTGCCAGCCAGGCCTGGAGAGCAGGCACGTGCCCTAGGTTTGCGCCAATGGCTGCCCGTCTGGGCCTATGTGGGCACTGACTACTGTGCCATCAACCATATTGGATTAGTAATAAGATCCATCCTTACCACAGGCACTCAACATCTCAGGGAACTCCAGAGACTAGGAGAGCCGAGGGTACCCACAGGCCGCAGATCATCCCTTGGTTTGATAGTGTAAATGAGTGAGTGTGAGTGTGTCTATGTCTATGCTGGTCCTGGATCTTGAACTCAGGACCTGGGCATTGTCCCAGAGTTTTTTGACTCAAGGCTGGTGTTCTACCACTTGAGCCATACCTCCCCTTTTGGCTTCTTGGTGATTAATTGGAGATAAGAGTCTTACAACCTTTCCTGCCCTGACTGGCTTTGAATCTCAATCCTCACTCAGATCAGCCTCCTGAGTAGCTAAGGATTACAGGCATGAGCCACTGGTGCCTGACTTGAGGACTTCAGGTGTGCTCTGAGAAGTTAGGCTGGTAGGATTAATGGTCCACCTCCTGAAGGCCAGGGGAAAAATAACTGGCCAGAGATCAAGAAAGGTGAGCCTAAAGTTCAATAGTTAAGTGTATAGTCAAAGGGTGTGATTTATTTCATTATAAAAGGCCAGAGAAAAACCAGGAGAATGTGAGGGAAGAGGTGACATTATCCAAAAAGAAATGTACTCTTAGGGTGCTAGTGGCTCACACCTATAATCCTAGCTACTCAGGGGGTTGAAATCTGAGGATTGTGGTTCAAAGCCAGCCCAGACAGGAAAGTCATTGAGACTCTTATCTCCACTAAACTACTCAGAAAAAGCCAGAAATGGTGCTGTGGTTCAAGTGGTAGAGTGCTAGCCCTGAACTAAAGGAGCTCAGGGACAGTGCTAAGGCCCCAAGTTCAAGCCTCAGGACTGACATCAGAAAGAAAGAAAAAGGAAGGAAGGAAGGAAGGAAGGAAGGAAGGAAGGAAGGAAGGAAGGAAGGAAGGAAGGAAGGAAGGAGGGAGAGATAGAAAGAAAGAAAGAAAGAAAGAAAGAAAGAAAGAAAGAAAGAAAGAAAGAAAGAAAGAAAGAAGGGAGGGAGGGAGAGGGAGAGAGGGAGGGAAGAAGGACAGAAGGAACTCATTATCTGACTTAGATAACTCTAACCCCTCTTTACATTCCCCTTATAATAATGGGCCGTGCTAGATTCTGGGTCCCAGCAAGAAAATCCTCTGATACCTTAAAAAGCAAGAGCCCTCCTGGCCCTTTTTAACCTTAAACTCAGCTCACAGAGCCCCAAGGGGCTGCACCAGGTCCCCAGGCAAGGCGTAGAATTCCTAGGCCACCTCTGCACAGCTCTCAGGAAGCATCTGGCTCAGCAGTGGCCATGAAAACATCTCTGCATCAAATAGGACAGAGCTCAACAGCCCGGGCGCCTGCCAGCCTCTGGATCATTCCACCAAGTGCAGATGAGGATAAAATCGCCCAAGGGAAGGCAAAGGAGACATTTATTTCAAGCCAATTTCACCCACCGCGGAGCAATCACTAAAGCCAAATGGTAGAGCTGCGTGCGTATGTGGCGTGGTGTGTAAATGCGGGAAGAGGAGCAAGAGGACACGGCTACCAGCAGGGCCCAGCTACACGTAGGGGTGGGGGTGGGGGGCCCTCCAGGGGACAGAGTCTGCTGATGAGACTGTTCAGGGATAGCCTGAGCTGAATACCCAGGCCAGTGCTGAGAGAAGAGTACAGAGACAGAGCCACCAAGAGCCAGAGTGCGGTGGCTCATGCCTATAATCCCAGCTATTCAGAAGGCTGAGATCTGAGGATCACAGTTCAAAGCCAGCCTGGGCAGAAAAATCTACAAGACTCCATCTCCAATTAGCCAGAAAACAACAACAACAAAACAAAAACACCGAAGTGGCATTGTGGCTCCAAGTGGTACAGCACTAACCTGGAGTATAAAAGCTAAGGGACAAGCCAGGTGCTGGTGGCTCACACCTGTATTCCTAGCTACTCAGGAGGCTGAGATCTGAGGATCACGGTTCAAAGTGAGACTCTTATCTCCAATAAACCACTAGAAAACCAAAGTGGCGCTGTGGCTCAAGTGGTCAAGTGCACGCCTTGAGCTGAAGAGCACAGAGACAGAGCCCAAGCCCAGAGTTCAAGCCCCATGACCACCACCAACAACAACAAAAAGCTAAGGGACAGTGCTCAGGCCCTGAGTTCAAGCCTTGGTTACTCATACACACACAGTAGATGCCTCCCTTCTCCATGGAAGTTGTCACTCAGAGGGGCTTCTGAGCCCTCTCCTGCAGGAATGAGAGCTGGGGCTGCTCACCTGGGGAGGTCTTCAGGCCTGCTAAGCACAGGAATGAAAGTCTGTGTTCCCCAACTAGCCCCAGGCTACAAAGCAGTGTTGGAAGGAATTACAACCCTGGGGCTTGAACTCAGGACCTGGACACTGTCTCTGAGCTTTTCTGACTGGCACTCTACCACCTGAGCCACAGTTCCACTTTGCAGCATTTTGCTCATTCACTGGAGATAAGACTCTTCTCATGTGCTGGCTTTGAACCCCCATCTCAGCTTCCTGAGTGGCTAGGATTATAAGTGTGAGCCATTGGCACCCCAGCCTCTACTCCCTCTTTTTTTGGGGGGGGGCCATTGTGGGGCTTGAACTCTGGGCCCGGGTGCTATCCCTGAGCTCTTCAGCTCAAGGCCAGCACTTCCGCTTTTCTGGTGGTTAATTGGAGATAAGAGTCTCAGTGACTTTCCCTTCAAACTGTGATCCTCAGATCTCAGCCTCCTGAGTGGCTAGGATTACAGGCGTGAGCCACCAGCGCTGGGCTTCTATTCCCTCTTCTAATGAAAACTGAACTTGACTCCGGTGTGACATTCACCCTACCAAGTACTCATTAGAAATATGCTAATGAGGGGAAGCTGATCTCATAGGCCTTCAAATCCCATAGGGAAAAGAAGGGAGGGAAAAAATTCAATATTGAGCTCTGTCTCATTTCAAAGCCACTTGCAAAGTGGCCATAAATCTTCCCCTTGACATGACACAATGAGGAGCTGGCGGTGGTGTGGATGTTGATAATTAGCTCTTGCCAGGTGCTAAACTGGGGACAAGCCTGCCAAGCCCCCCTGGGAGTGTGTGGGGGAGGGGAGAGGAGAACACAGATACAAACTAGATCCAGTGTGTGGGTGCTCCCTCATTTCACATCCCCTGTCTGCTTGGGGGTGCCTGCCACAGGATTTGTGGCTGAGGGGAGAGGACAGCAAAGCTCCACTCGATGTGTGTGGCTAGATGAAGAATTGCTCTTGGTTCTGGTGGGTGGGAAGATGCTCTCTGTAGCCCTGGCTGGTCTGAATGGAGAGCCAGCTCTGCTAATGACTAGCTAAATGACTTAACACACACATGGACATGTCCCGAGGCTCTGTGTCCCCACCTAAGCATGGAAATGACAATTCTATCCACGGTAGAAATCGCAGGAAGAGATAATTATACACTGTAACCGATCTTCTGGGAACTCACCGGATAGAGCTGGCTATTATTTATTGAGTGTCTCCAGGGCCTCCCTCATACCCTTTTTCCTAGCCGCTGAAAAGCTCCCCTCTCTTATTTGTTTGTTTTGTTCTGCTGACATTCTTACTCAACACTGGGGCTCTACCATGTAAGTCACAACTCCACTTCTGGCTGGTTTTTGCTGGTTAATTAGAAATAAGAGTCTCAAGGACTTTTTTGCCCCCAGCTGGCTTCAAACACGGATTCTTATATCTTATATCTTCTTGAGGATCTAGGATTACAGGCATGAGCTGTTTTGTTTTTGTTTTTGTTTTTTAATGTGCTGGGCAATTTTGGGAAGTTGGCATATAAAGATCAAAAAGACAATGCAAGTAAACATGATCTGAAATGTATACAAAAGTGTATGTGTGTTGGGGCTGGGAAGGTGGCTCAGTGGTAGAGTGCTTGCAAGGTCCTGGGTTCGATTCCTCAGCATCACATAAGCAGAAAAGGCTGGAATTGGCATTGTGGCTTAAGTGGTAGAGTGCTAGCCTTAAGCTGAAAGGCTGAGGGACAGCACCTAGTCCAGAGTTCAGGCCTGACCACAGACAAAAAAAGTGTGTGTGTGTGTGTGTGTGTGTGTGTGTGTGTGTGTGTGTGTGTGTGTGTGTGTGTGTGTGTACAATTCACCACCGGCAAGCAGGCTGCTAAAGCTCAGGCTGGCTCTGTCTAGGCATTGACAGCCTTCTTCAAAGCTTTGCAGGGAAAGAGACATTTCTTCCAGACAACAGAGTACGCATGTGACAACTTTGTGTGTGTGTGTGTGTGTGTGTGTGTGTGTGTGTCCCAGTACTAAGGCTTGAACTCAAGACCACTGTCCCTGAGCTTTTGTGCTCAAGGCTAGCACTCTATCACTTGAGACACAGCTCTACTTCCAGCTTTTTTTCTGGTTAATTGGAGATAAAAGAGTCTCTAGACTTTCCTGCTTGGGCTGACTTTGAACCTCAATCCTCAGATCTCAGCCTTCTGAGCAGTTAAGATTGCCAGTGAGGAAGTGGTGCTGTAGCTCAAGTGGTAGAGCACTCGCCTTGAGCTGAAGAGCTGAGGGACAGCGCCCAGGCCCAGAGTTCAAGCCCCACGACCAACAAAAAAAAAAAAAAAAAAAAAGATTGCCAGTGAGAGCCACCAGTACCCGACAAGTGATAACTTAATTCAAGTCTTCCTACTTCTAGTAAAAATCCACAACAGATTTTCATCTCAAGTAACACCTGGCTCCAGGCTGGGACGTTGGATCAGTGCTAAGCATTTCCTTCTCCATCTCTGTGCAGACCCAGCATCTGTCACTAGGGGGCGCATTGTGAGTAGCTGGAAGGTAGGCAGAGTGGAGCAAGCTGGGTCCTCAGGCCCCGGCCCTAGCCCTGTGCTCTTCCACAGTTTGGCATCTATGGAGCACACTACCCTCCTGAACACTGGCCCCACTCCTGTCCCAAGCAGGTATCACATGGGCACCCTTCCTGGGTGGGGATGGTTGATGGCCCTGGCATGTTCCCCTGAGTCTCTTTGGCTGTCATTGAGACATTTCCTATGTCCCCAGTCAAACTTGAACATCTCCAGTCCCCATCGACCTGGCTTCAACTTGGCCATGATCTTAAATTCTAGCCTATTCTCCTTTCCAACTAGCACCTTCCCTGAAGCCCAGCCCAGGGTCTTCAGCAGGCTTCTTCCAGAAACAAATACTTTGGCTTTCCCCTAATTATGCTGCTGGTTAATTGGAGATAGGAGTCTCAAGGTCCTACCTAGGATAGCTTTGAACTGTGATCCTCAGATCTCAGCCTCTTGAGTAATTAGGATTGAAAGCATTAGTCACCAGTACCAGGTGAATAATCCTATTTTTATAAAGCAAACAATTGCCTGAGAGTGTGAGTCTGTGCATGTGTGTGTGCATGCACGCATGTGCGTGCGCATGTCTGCAGATACAACACAAAGATGCTTGCAGGAATTCCCTGAGTGGATGAGCACAATGGTGAAGAAAGAGAAGAGAACACGAGTGAAAGAAAAACCTTCATCAAGTTCACTACGAATCAAATATGAGCTGGTCTCCTTTACAAACTATCATTCATGTGGAAATCTCCAGGTCTCAGTTTACCTATACTAGCCTCTGGACAGTACCCCTTCCCAAGCTCCTTTGCAGTGACTCCAGAATGTCCACAGTTTCAGACTCACAGAGAAAAGGGATGAAATGAGGAGGGGGGCAGGGCCAGAGCAGAATGGTAGATTGTCTGCCTCAAAGAGCATCTGTTGCTTTGATGATGTCCAACATCATCCAACCCCATTCCCAGCCACCATTCTAGCATCCTGGATGGTTGCTCTCCACAAGTGTCCAGTCTGAGTGATTGAAAGGATGGGATTGAGGGTGTCATCCCTGGTTGGAGTAAAGGCCGCTCAAGATGAGAACTACCTGTTCCACTTCCTCCTTCCTGCAAGACACAGAATAACGATTGGCTCCTGGACCAGGGAGGACCTTGGTTATGCCCCTCCCCTTCCAGGGCCTCAGGGCGTGGCCTACTGTATGAGAAACTACAAAGAAAACTGAGTGGAGAAGAAAAGCACACAGTCAGGCACAGTGGGTCATACCTGGAATCCTAACTATTCAGGAGATCGGAAGATCGAGGTTCAAAAGACAATGCTCAGGCCTTGAGTTCAAGCCCCTGGACCAAAAAACAAAAACAAAAACAAAAAGGAAAGGAAAGGGAAGAAAAGAGCACGAAAAACAAAAAAGGCCAAGCAAGAATGTCAGGCCAGGGGCTGGGAAGGTGGCTCAGTGGTAGAGTGCTTGCCTAGCATGCACGAAGCCCTGGGTTCGATTCCTCAGTACCACATAAACAGAAAAAGCCAGAAGTGGTGCTGTGGCTCAAATGGTAAAGCACTAGCCTTGAGCACGGAGAGGCTCAGGGACAGTGCCAAGGCCCCGAGTTCAAGCCCCAGGACCAGCCAAAAGAAAAAAAAAAGCAAGCCCTTAGAGGCCCATCTAGCTAGACTTGGTTTTTGGTTCTACCTTGCCATTCAACCTTGACAATCCCTTGCTTTCTCAGTCCTCAGTTTCCCTGTCTGCAAAGTAGGGGAACAATTAACAGCACCTCCTTTCAAAGACTTATCATGAGTACACCCACCCCAGCCCAGGGCAGCGATGGTTTAACCATCACGGTGGCTGTCTTCCACATCGCCAAAGTTTGACACCCTACTTCCCCCAGTGCTCCCTCGCAGCCAGCGACCCCACGCCTCTCTGGAGGCAGCCCATTTGGGGCTCAGAGACTTGCTGAGTAGGAAGCAGGCCATCATGCAACCACAAAAGGTTAATTAGGAGATTCAACAGGAAGGTAGGAGCCGGCCCACTCAGCGAGCAGATGAAGACATGGCATTGGTTTGTTATTTTATTTTGCCATGGTGCCACCATCCCACACTGTAGCTTAGAGCCCACGGGGAGGTCACCCCAACACGTGATGGCTTCGCCCAGCCCTGCACTTTAGAAGTAAGCGCCTGCTGAGCCCCCCAATTATCACGATCTGGCTAATTAAAGCGCCCATTACACTTATTCCTTGACTCACGGGAGCTGGAGGGAAGCCCGGGATCCCAGTGGCTCTGCTTTCATGTGGCTCGGGGGAGACACAGCAGCCCCCCCCCCAGATTCCTTCACAAGCTACAGTGGAACTGATGGAGCAGTGGGGAAGGGGGGGGTGATGCCACCCCAAGAGAGATCAGTGGTTCAAAGCTAGCCTGGCAGGCGTGGTGGCGGTCCACTTGGGATTGGGGAATAATTAGGGCAATCTACACCCATAAGAATCAATAACATAATTAACAAATATGACGCTGTTCCTCTGAATCTTGCTACGAATTATACTGCCTTTGATCATACCTTGTTCCCTGACTGCTAATGACATGTAATGTTAATTACCAGAGAAAGGGAACTACTCGGAAGGAAGACTTCCTTGGAGAATAATTAATACTCTTTGAGGGAACACAGAGCTGGGACAGGGACGCTCCAACTGGAGTGACATTAACTGTAGGACACCCCTCCCATCTATGGAACCCAGAAGAGATGACAACGCAGCACAGGCCTGGGCTGGTGGTCAGACACTGGAGCCCAATCCTGCCCTGCTAACCATCAGGATGGGTCACTTCCCTTGGCTCAGGGCCATCGGTCTGTCTATCCTTCCTTCCTTCTTCCCTCCCTCCATTCTTTCCTTATTCCTTTTCCTTCTTCCCTTCCATCCTTCTCTTCCTTTCTTCTTTCCTTCTTCCTTCTCTCCCACCCTTCCTTCTTTCCAACCCTTCCTTCCTCCCTTAAAGCACTGGGAATTGAACTCATGGCCTCATCATGTCTTTGGCTTTAAGTTCCTTTTTCGGAGAAGGTCTGGAGTAGGCCTCCAACCTTGATCCTCCCCCATCTCTGTCTCTACTAGCTAAGACTATGGGCATAGACCACCACATCCATTCTAGGTCCTTGCTTCTTGGCATGTGTAGGGAGCGAGCTCAGCACAGCAGAGTCCCCACCACAACCATCCGTATCCTGTCAGTCCCTGAATTCTGATGCAATGAGAGAAATCCCAGGCCCCTCATTTTTTTAAGGGGTCCTCAGTTTCCCTTCCTGCTCCCTTGGTTCCCTACATGTTACAGCAAATACCAGGGCTCTGGAGAACAGGCCATTTTCTCCAGATGAGCTGGCCTCCGGTTGCTGTGGGGGGTCAGCCCACTTCCCATTCTCCTGGGAAGCAAGGTGCCTTCGTGGCAGGGTACAGCCCAGGCTCTGGGAAGGTCGGGTGGGGAGAGGCCCGGCCATCTCCTGCCCCCTGCTGCCTGAGTGCTCATCAGCACTGGGCTGGCAGCGGAAGGCAATCATGGGCATTGAGTGGCACAGTGGCTGCCAAGGGAGGCAGGCGGGAAAGGTACCAGGGTTCTGTGTAGCCCTCCCTCTCCCACCTGCCCCAGGCTTGGCAGCCCCCTGTCACCCCCGCCGCTTCCTAGATTGGTACCCCAGGGGTGCCAGCATGGCAGCAGCATCTTGTCATCTGCTCTAGTCCAGGCTGGGCAGGGCTGGGCCCCAGGACCCAACGCATCTGTCACAGGGGAGGTGGGGGTAGGGGGGGAAGGGTATGGAAGGACAGAGTGAAATAAAAGCATAGAGTTTTCCAAAGAGAGAGAATGAGGGGTTCCTTGAAGGGGCTGGCCCCCCACAACCTCCACCTCCAGTTCAAACAGCACCATTTCCTGAGATGGAGGAAAGAGAAGCTATTCTACAGCCTGCTTCTTCAGCACCCCAGAATGGGCCTGGATTTATAGAAGGGAGGGGGGTCCTGTCTGGCATTCTTCCCCGCCCCCCCCCCCATTTGTAGGTCAGGGCTCACACTCTCCAAAACCCCCTCCTCAGTCCAGCTGGGGTAGGTGACACAACCCTGCTTCTTTCTGGACCTTTCCTAAGCAGATGGGGGTTCATTCTTGTTCCTGGGGCACCTTGTGGGTACACAGAGCACTGTAGACAGCAGGGGTCCCTACAGGGAGATAGCAATGAGTGGAGTGATATACTCCTGGGGTCCTTCCTCTCCTGCAGCCCCACTGTGTGCTCACACCAGTCCTCCTGGGGTCTTAAGTCCACCTCACCACTGCCCTGCCTGAAGTGACCCTCCTCTTACATCCAGTCCCCCTTCCCCTCCTCAGGCCGCTAGTGGGAGATGGACAGACCACACCTTTCCTTTTTTTTTTGGGGGGGGGGTGTCTGGTCGTGGGGCCTGAACTCTAGGCCTGGGCACTGTCCCTCAGCTCTTCAGCTCAAGGCTAGCTCTCTACCACTTGAGCCACAGCGCCACTTCCAGCTTTTTTCTTTTTGCTTATGTGGTGCTGAGGAATCGAACCCAGGGCCTCAGGCATGCAAGGCAAGCGCTCTACCACTGAGCCACCTTCCCAGCCCCACACCACACCTTTTTTGCTCCCTCTCGCTTCCCACCCAGGCTTAAACCCCCCCATGAAAGGCCCAGGCTCTCAGTCCTGGAACTATTTTTTTTTTTTAATGTTGGCACTGGGGCTTGAACTCAGGGCCTTCTTCCTTGACTTTTTTTTTTTTTTTTGCTCAAGGCTGGTGCTCTACCACTTGGCCACAGGGCCACTTCCAGATTTTTTCTGATTACATTGCAGATAGGAGTCTCATGGCTGTCTCTGACTGGGCTGGCTTCAAACCACAATCCTCAGAGAGCTTGGATCACAAGTGGAAGCCACCTGGCTCCCAGCTTTGATACTCTTTGAGTGCCCAGGCAGATGTACAAGACAGAGGTGTACCCCCAAAACGAGTGGTGGATGTCAGAGACGTGTGTCTGTAATCCTAGCTATGCAGGAGGCAGAGATCTAAGGATTGAGGTTCGAAACCAGCCCAGGTAGGAAAATCCATGAGAGTCTTATCTCCAATGAACCAGCAAAAAGCCAGAAGTAGAGCTGTGGCTCAAGTGGTAGAATGCAAGCCTTGAGGGGAAAAGGCCAAGAGCTAGAGACCCTGAGTTCAAGCCCCAGTATGTACACACACACACACACACACACACACACACACACACACACACACACACAAACTCTATCTGTGGAATGGACCAATGCATATCCTAGTCTTAAGAGAGGAATAAAGAGGTTCACAGGCAGGCTAGTAGCTAACAGGCTGTATTCTCCTATGACATGGCCCCAGAATTATACACAGCAACGACCTCTCCAGAGCCAACTTGGCTGGTCTCCCTCCTCCTCCTTCCCTCCTCCCGCCTTCCCAAGGGACCCATCAGCCACTCTTTCTGGCTCACAACTAGCAGGAGGGAGGCATCCCTCCTTCCAGCAGAGAAAAACCCACTCTGCTTTAATTGGACAAATTAAGGAAGGAAGTACAAGAGCCGGGCCCACCCCCAGCCTCCCCCACTTCCTGTGTCCTAACAGCTGTGAGACCCCACCATCAGAGCCACATCAGGCGGTTCACTGGAGGTAAGAATCTCAGACTTTGCTGCCCAGGCTGGCTTTGAACTTTCATTCTCAAATCTGAGTCTTCTGAGTAGCTAGGGTTACAGCACCCAGCCCCCACCCGCTATCTTTGTGTCCGTCTCTTACGCTGTCCAAGGTACTGAAGTAAGGCTACAGCCCCTCCATTCCCCCAGGCACCTGTCTTGCCAGATGCCTGACGGAGGAAGATAAATCTATTTAGACTACACAGCAAAGTGCCTAACAAAAGAGTTTATAGAATTGTCTAGGACACAGCTGACAAGTCAGGGCCAGGCTGCATCTCCCAGCTCCAAAAGTCTAAGAAATGGACAGGCCAGCATCCCTTGACCCTTTGGGGGCCCATTTCTAAAGGCAAGGTGAAAATATTACTGCAAAGTATGGAAGTTTATTTTTTAATTTTAAAGGAAAGAAAGGATATGAGGTTGGCAAGCAGAATGTGGGAAGAGGATTTGATTGTAAATTAATCTCCGGATGTACCTGCCGCGGGCGTACCTCTGCGTTTGGTTCAATTCTAGGGAAAAGCAGTGTGTCCACTAGGCTGACGAGCTGCTGCTGGCTGGTACAACAGACTTGCAAATGGTCTCAAGACATGTGTGGTGGCAGATCCTAAAGATTCCTTGTTAATACACAATAAGTCACTCTTATTTCAACTATCACGTTGAGCCAGGCACCGGTGGCGTGTGATCCTAGCTACTCAGGAGGCTGAGGTCTAAGGATCTTGGGTCAAAGCCCCACCACCACCAAAAATAAATAAATTAGGCACTGGTGGCTCACGCCTGTAATCCTAGCTACTCAGGAGGCTGAGATGTGAAGATCATGGTTCAAAGCCAGCCCAGGTAGGAAACTCTGTGAGACTCTAATCTCCAATAAACCATTCAGAAAACCAGAAGTGGCGCTGTGGCTCAAGTGGTAGAGTGCTAGCCTTGAGCTGAAGAGCTGAAGGACAGTGCCCAGGTCTAGTTTAAGCCCCATGACTAACAAATAAATAAATGAATGAATGAATGAATAAATAAATAAATAAGGGAAAGCATCCAAGGCCTAAGATCAGATCCCAGTACTACCACACATGTATATATGCACACGCTTACACACACACACACACACACACACACACACACACACACACACACACACACAAAGACCAAAGAGTTAGGGGCCCAGTCTCTGGTCCAAATTTCTACCTCTATCTTGCCCAGGTCCCTGGCTAATTGTTCTATATCTCTAGGCCTTCGTTATGCAGACAAACAGACCTGCCATGTCTCCCAGGGACCTTGTTGGAGTTTGAACAGAAAGTAGGCTTTATAGATGACCCTCCCAGGGTCCACCTTGACCCCATCCTCATTTCTTTACCCATCCTTTGAAAAACTAGCCACCCTTCTTTTTGGGAGCTCACTCATAGCATTGGAGACAGAGAGAATTCAAGTGGGTCCTCATCACGCATTCTGTGATTCTTAGCTAAAGAGCCGCGCATTTGTCTGGCTACCAAAGGGAATACTTGAAACCGGAGCTGCTCTTGAAATGAGAGGCTAGTTAACTGCTCAGGCCGGAAAGGAGCCATGGCGCCCACAGCAGGTGCCCACCGGGGAGGGCCCCTGAGGATAGGAAATGCAGACGGCGGAGAAGATATGGCAGGCTGGGTGCCACCAAGAGAGCTGAGCACCCTCTCTGAGCGTGCCAGGTTCAGCCTTGCCAACCAGATAACCCTTTGTTTTAGAAACCATGTTTGTTTTTTCTTGGTTGGTCTGCCTGGAGAGTGGACAGGGGCCTTCCAAGACCAAACATCTGGCCCCAGGCAGAGTTCTACACAGTTCCACAGAATGGAACCACAGGATGATGTCCCCCCACACAACTGTGCCCCATGTGAAGCGCCCTGCCAGATGAGCTTTGTGGGGTGGGAGGGTCTCAGGAAGGCCCTCAGCTGTACCTGGACCACAGGGCCTGTGGATCAGACCATCCTGGGTGTTAGAACTCTGATAATATAGCACATGCCTGTGATCCTAGCCACTCAGGAAGCTGAGATCTGAGGATCTCAGTTCGAAGCCAGCCTGGGCAGGAGAGTCCATGAGACTCTTATCTCCAGAAAACCAGAAGTGGAGCTATGGTCAAGTGGTAGACAGCTAGCCTTGAGCAAAGAAAAGCTCAGGGATGGCCTCCAGATCTTGTGTTCAAGTCCCAGAGAGGGTACAAAAAGCAAAAATCAAAGCCAAAAACAAAACCAAGCAACTGTTGGGATGCTGGGAACAGGCATGTCTATGGCAGCCGGGTCTTCACCATGCTGCAGACCCTTATTAACACTCCACCCCCTACTTGACACTGGGACAGGACTCAAGCTCGGTTCCTCCTTCCCACCACCCCACCCATTACCCCATTGATCAGCAGACCTGCTGCCCCCAGCCTCCCTACTGCTACACCCACCCAACCCAGGCTGCTGCTTCTCCCTGCAGAGTCCATTCCCCCACCCCCCACCCCTCCATCTCTCTCTTGGTCTCCTTCCAGGACTTGGACGAAAAGATTGCTCCACAGCCAACTCTCCAGTGTCTTCCATTCACATAAAACAAAAGCCAAAGAGGCCTTCTACCTCTGGCCATTTCCACCTCAGGGCCTTTGCACATGCTTCCCCTCCGCCTGCAAAAAGGTTTTCCAGATCCACCAGTGCCTGGCTCTTTATCATTCAAGTTGTTTCCTCCAAAGTACTGTTCCTGGCCCTGGAGAGCAAGCCCTGAGACACAGCAAACGAAACCCCTGTCTATTATCATATATTCTAGAGTGCTTCCTTTGTCCCTTTACTTTTGATACACTAAGAAAATTAAGATATAAAATTGAAAATGAAAGTTTCTTGCAGACTGACAGCATTTGGGGAGAAAAGTAGCAGTCTTAGAATCTAAATTTAGCACCTTGTGCCGCCTAGGTAAGAGTTGTACCATTTAAGTCACATCTCCTGACATGTTGGCATTTGATATTTGTATTTGGTCATCGTGGGGCTTGAACTCAGGGCCTGGGCACTGTCCCTCAGCTCTTCAGCTCAAGGTGAGCACTCTACCACTTGAGCCACAGCACCACTTCTAATTTTCTGGTGGTTTATTGGAGATAAGAGTTTCACGGACTTTCCTGGGACTTTCCTGCCCGGGCTGGCTTTGAACCATGATCCTCAGATCTCAGCGTCCTGAGTAGCTAGGATTATAGGCGTGAGCCACTGGTGCCCAGCAGCATTTGATATTTGGGAGACAGGATTTCTGTCCACAGCTGGCCTAGACAATAATGCTCCTACTTTTGGCCTCCCCCATCACTGGGATTACAGACAACAACCACTACACACAGACCCAGCTTAACATTTATTTATTCAAGTTAGTGCCAGTCCTGGGGTTTGAACTCAGGGCCTGGGCACTGTCTCTTATTCTTTTTTGCTCCAGGTTGGCCCTCTACCACTTGAGCCACAGTTCCACTTTGGGCTTTTTTTTTCTTCTTTTTGCTGGTAAATTAGAGATAAAAGTCTCACCAACTTTTCTGCCCAGGCTGGCTTTAAACCACGATCCTCAGATCTCAGCCTCCTGAACAGAGAGGATTACAGGTATGAGCCACCAGCACCCAGCTTCTACTTTTTCCTTTCTTTTAAAATGATATGTGGCTTGCATTTGTGGCTGGTATTGTAGGCCTGCAGGGCTAATGCCAACCGGGCTGTTCCATGCCCCTCACCCCATACACGAGTGTCCTATAGGACACTAAGAAGGGAAGTCTTCTTCTCTCCCCCCCCCCTTGCCCATCACACCTTACCCACTGAATGTCCTGGAGAATCACAGGCCAGGCTGCCAGGCCTGGCTTCTGGGAGGGCAAGTAGCACACGTGAGCCACCTGATTGCTCCAGCCCCTGTCTAACAAAGATCCAGTCAGATGTCTGTCCTGCAAGGGCCTGGCCAGGCTGGGCCCAGGGCCCAGGGTACTAGGAGGAGGACCGGCCCTGGCTCTCGGGCACAACAGTGGAGTCAGTCTCGCTCATTCTGTGAAATATCATTTTTCACGGTTGGAAATGAAACCCATTATTCCCAATTAACCTGCGGTGAACCCACCGTTCTACTGCCTTGCCTGTAATTATTCACCCATAGTAATAGCTAAAGTAAATCCTGGTGGCCTCAGCCGGCACTGACAGCTCCTTTGGGGAAACTTTCAAAGATGCCTCGTCCTTGCTTCCTTATCTGAAGCTTCCTGGCCCGTTCAGTGTCCTTTTATTTTGAGATTCACATTAAAACAGTGTCGCAGGCCAGCAGAGTTCCACCCCAACCCCAAACAGATTCATGAGCTCTGCTGGTGCCTCCTGGAGTCTTCCTAACCACAGGCCACCGGGATCTGACAGATGGCAAACCCCTGGACCCCTGCATGAGCCACACACGGCCTGTTTCCCCAATTAGCCTGTCCCCCATGCCCTGCTGTCTGGGAGCTGGCCTCCAAGGTCTACCCTTGCCATCTTAGGCTCAATTTATTTGGGGTTGTCAAATGGAAATTTGCTGCTAGACTGTCTACCCCCCCCAACAAATCCAGAACGAAAGCGAAGTTGTCATTTTAAATTACACGTGGCTCCTTTCCTAGGGTACCAGAAAAGGAAAAAAGAAAGCTGCATTAAGACACAGCAGTATGACGGCCACAATCAAAGGACTAACACAGCAGAGGGAGGAGGGAGGAGTAGGGGGCCAAGAAATGGGGTGGGAGCCAAGCACTCGTGGCTCACACTTGGAATCCTAGCTACTTAGGAGGCTGAGATCTGAGGATTGTAGTTTGAAGCCAGCCCGGGCAGGAAAGGCCATGAGACTCTTTATCTCCAATTAACCCACAGAAAACCGGAAGTGGCACTGTGGCTCAAAGTGGTAGAGCGCTAGGCCTTGAGCAAAAGCACTCAGGGACAGGTGGCCTGGCCCTGAATTCAAGCTCCATGACCGACAAAAGAAAAAGAAAAAAGAAAAAAAAAAAAAAGAACTGAGGTAGGGGTTAGAGGTGTAGTTCAAGTGACAGAGTATGAGCCATGAGCAAAACAGCCACACAAGACATGGGGGTCCTGAGTTCCAAGCCCCATTACTAGCACAAAGAGAAAGCTGGGCGTGGGAGAGGTGCGGAGGGAAGGGGAAAGGGAGAGGAAGGAGGGACGGAGGGAGGGAGGGAGGGGAAGGGAAGGGAAGGAGAAGGGAAAGGGAGGGAGGGAGGGAAGGGGAGGACAGGGCAGGGGAGGGCAGGGCAGGGGAGAAGAGGGAAGAGAAGGGGAAGGGAGGGGAGGGGAGGAGAGAGAAGGGAGGGAGTCAGTGATTCCTGTCTATAATCCTAGCTACTCAGGAGGCTGAGATCTGAGGATTGCAGTTTGAAGACAGCCCAGGCAGATAAAATGGAGAGACTCTTATCTCCAATTAACCAGCAAAAGGTTGGAAGTGGTGAAGTGCCAGCCTTGAATGACAAAGCTAAGGAATAGTGCCCAGGCCCTGAGTTCAAGTCCCAGTACTGGCACGCACAGACACACACACACACACACACACACACACACACACACACACACACACACACACACATTAAAATTAAAATAATGGAAGGAAGAAGAGAGAGAAGGAGGAAAGGAGGGAAGGAACCAAGGTAGGAGAAACTCCTAGGGACACTGCGGTGCTGAGTGGAGGGCTGCTCCAGGAGCAGGGGGCACTGGGCACACTTGGCATTTGGAGGGGGGGCAGTCGTAGAGCCCGGGGAGAGCATGGGCAGGAACGCATTCCCTGGATATTTGGGATCATGAAGAGAGCAATGTCCACCCAGGGAAGCCTAGAAAGCAGAGACATGAGTGGAGGCTGCGAGCCATTTAGGGCACAGCCCTTGCTGTACCCTGGGCTATAGTTTCCCGTCTGCCAAACAGAGATCAAGGGAGTCACGATGTATGTAAGGATAAAAAGAGAAAAATAAATGGGGGTGGGGGGGTGTACTAGTACTGGAACCTGAACTCAGGGACCTCATGCTCTTGCTTAGCTTTTTTGCTCAAGGCTTAACACTTTACCACATGAGCCACAGCTCCACTTCCAGCTTCTTTGCTGGTTCATTGGAGATAAGAGTCACACAGACTTCCCTGCCCAAGCTGACTTTCCACCATGATCCTCAGATCTCAGCCTCCTGAGTAGCTATCTCCAATGAAACCACCAAAAAGCAGGATGCTCAAATGGTAGAGTACTAAGCCTTGAAGGAGGGAAAAAAAAGCTCAGAGAGCCGGGCACTGGTGGCTCATTCCTATAATCCTAGCTACTCAGGAGGCTGAGATCTGAGGATCACGGTTCAAAACCAGCCTGGACAGGAAAGTTCATGAGACTCTTATCTCCGATAAACCACCAGAAAACTGGAAATGGCACTGCGGCTCAAGTGGTAGAGCGCTGGCCTTGAGCTGAAGAGCTGAGGGTCAGCGATCAGGCCTAGAATTCAAGCCCCATGACTGACAAAAAAAAAAGCTCATAGACAGTACCCAGGCCCTGAGTTCAAGCCCCAGGAATAGCATGTGCATGCACGCACGCGCACACACTCTCTCTCTCTCTCTCTCTCTCTCTCTCTCTCTCTCTCTCACACACACACACACACACACACACACACTCCTGCCTGCCGCCCATTCCCCAAACCCAATCAGTGAGCCCCCTCACCAGCCATCTGAGTTTTTCTCAATTCTCTCACTGGCCAATAACCCTCTCCTGCAGCCCCCCCCCCCCAGGGTCGATAGCTCTACTCACAAGGTCATCATTACCTACTAATTGTCCAAAATTTCATTCCCTCGTCCTTCTTGGTTAAGGATTGATTTAAGGAATGAGTTCAATATCCCGGCTGTCTCCAAGTGCTTATTAATTCCCCGGCGCCTTCAGCTCCCCGTCAGAACCCCACTCCCCTCAGCCCTGCTGCACCCCACACTGATTGGCTAAGGCCCTGGCTTTTAGGCCTGCAGGATGGGAGGCCTAATGCACACTAATCTATCATTACTTCCCATGGCTGGCAGAGTGACGGATGGCAGCGATGGACGGCCCGGCGAGGGAGAGGGACACACATGGCCCTCTGTATCCTTCAGGCCTGCGATGGAGTCACAAGTTGGCTGTGAGGGAGAATGACCACCACCTCTAATCAGGGACACCCAGGACATCAAGGAGGGAATCAATGAATGCCTGTCACCCTGGTACTGGGCAGCCAACCCGGTCCACTGCTTCGGGGGTTCCATGTTTTTGCCCCCCCACACACACACACACATCTTACCACCTAGAAGGCAGATCAGTGCTAACGGCAGAAGGGGTGAGCTGGTGCTTGGATACTGGCTACATTCCGCCAGAGGCCCCCACCCCCCCACCCCCGCAACAGATGTGGGGGGCAGCGAGGCTGGGTGATTGTTGCACTAGCTTTGCCTTGCAGGGGCCACCCCGGGCTGGAAATGCTGTATCTGTCTGTCTGTCTGTCTGTCTGTCTGTGTCTATCTGTCTGTCTGTCTGTCTGTCTGTGTGTGTGTGTGTGTGTGTGTGTGTGTGTGTGTGTGTGTGTCTGTCTGTCTGTCTGTCTGTCTGTCTGTCTGTCTGTCTGTCTGTGTCTTCTGGGGCTTGAATTCAGGGCTTGAACACTCTATCTGTGAGCTCTTTTTGCTCAAGGCTAACCCTCTACAACTTGAACCACAGCCCCACTTCAGGCTTTTGGATGGTTAGTTGTAAAGAGTGTCACAGACTTTCCTGCCCAGGCTGGCTTTGAACTGTGATCCTCAGATCTCAGCCTCCTTGAATAGCTGGGATTACAGCTACTCTTATGGTGCCTGGCTTATCCTTCTACCAACCTTTCAATCCAGGGCTAAAAGCAGCCTCCTGTGTGTACTCCCCTTACACTCTGCCACACCTTTGTTAACAATCCCTTTGTAAACCCTCTCTTTATCCAACGCCTTTCAAATAGCCCAGCTTCAGGGTGCCATCCTGTGTGTGTCCTGGACTCAGTGCTTGCAGGGTCATACCAGGTCATGGCTGGGCTGGCTCCAGATCTCGCGTGGATGAACCTGGGTCCATGTCCCAACCACAGACAGGCCTTACCAGCCAGGTGCCCTTGGGACTCGGAGAACTCACCCTGCCCAGACACCAGTCAATGTGCCTCAGTTGCTTCCTCCTCCCTCTGCAGTGCACCTTCCAGATATTGGGGTATCTATCTGCACCATGCTCTGTGACCTGGGATACATGTATGTTTGTTTTATCAGTCATGGGGCTTGAACTCATGGCCTGAGCACTGTCCCTGAGCTCTTCAGCTCAAGGCTAGAGCTCAACCACTTGGAGCCGGCACCACTTCTGGCTTTCTGCTGGTTAATTGGAGATAAGAGTCTCACAGACTTTCTTGCCTGGGCTGGCTTTGAACTATGATCCTCAGATCTCAGCCTCCTGAGCAGCTAGGATTACAGGCGGGAGCCACTAGTGAGTGCCTTGACCTTTTTGTTTGTTTTTCCTACAGCCATCATATGGGTCTCTCTTATGAAGCAGGCCAAGCCTTAGGCCACAAGCAAAACCCAACTGAATCAGTGCCTTTGGGGCCCAAATTCTCTACCAAAAGAGTGCTGTGACAGAAATCCTGCATGATGGAAGATGATTTTGTCCATGAACCACTCCCTCCCCTTCCCTCTCCCCCTCTCAGCCCTCAGGAAGAGACCAGTGGGGACAAGGACAACTCAAGACCTGTCAAGGTCCAAGCCACCAGACTCAGCGGAGCTATCACTCAGCAGGAAGAGACCCTAGACAGTTCTGTAGACATCTGGCCAGGGTAGTTCTTCACAAACCAACCGCCCAGCCCATATTCCTGTGCTGGCTAGAGGCTTCTTTCCTGGCATAAGCAGGAGAGCCTAGATCTCATGATTCATCTCCCTGCTGCCAGGCGGGTCATCAGCTCAGGGATTCGTTTCTATCCTTGGCATCCCATCCTTGCATGGTCCCAGAGATTCCATAATTGGGAACCCATGAAAAAACCTAAATGTAAGCCAGGCACTGGTGGCTCACGCCTGTAATCCTAGCTACTCAGGAAGCTGAGCTCTGAGGATCACAGTTCAAAGCCAGCTCAGGCAGGGAAGTCCATGACACTCTTGTCTCCAATAAACCAGCAAAAATCCAGAAGTGGTAGAGTGGGCAGCCTTGAGTGAAAAAGCTAAGGGACAGGATCTAGGTCCTGGGGCTTGACTGGCACAAAAAGAAGACGAAAGAAGGAAGAAGAGAAAAAAAGAAAAGGAAAAGAAAGAAGGAGGAGTGGGAAAGGGGGTTTATCTGGTAAACAAAGGCCTTCTAGGTGGGAATTTCTGGCCTGGGGGTTGGGAGACATGCCCTGGTCCCTGGTCTATGCTGTGCAGGGAGGGGCTGGCTCAGGTGAGCACTGCAGGTGTCTACTTTTTCAGAGAGGACAAGGTGTTAGGCCCAGGCCTTACATTCTGGAAGCACACAGCACCACAAAGGCTGTCTCTACCCATCCAGAACTGGAACCCTGCCCCTCTCCTGGACCCTACAGCTGTAGGAAAGAGCTTCTCAAAGGGAGAGAGAGGGCCCCAATCCCTGCAGGTACTTCCTCTCCCCAGCCTCCCTCCCCTCTCTAGGCAACCTTCTTTCAAGCTATAGATCTCAGTGGCAGCTCTTTAAAGTGATCAGAAGCAGGAACACTTAAATCTCAGATCCTCAGTCACAAGAGGTGCAGTGTGTGGCGGTGGCACAGGACATGGGCCTGCTGCAGCTGGTGTCAGGCTGCTGGCACAGCCACGGGCTCTTCTTCACTACCCAAAACTTGGGACAGAAGCCAAGCACTGGTAGCTCACCTATAATCCTAGCTACTCAGGAGCCTGAGATCTGAGGATTATGGTTCAAAGCCAGCCGGGGCAGGGAAGTTCTTGAGATTCTAATCTCTAATAAACTATTTAGAAAAATCCAGAAGTGATATGGTGGTTCAAGTGGAAGAGTGCTAGCCTTGAGCTTAAGAAGCTCAGGGACAGTGCCCAGGTCCTAAGTTCAAACCCCAGGACCATGGGGCAAAAGAAAAGGAAAAGGAAGGGGAAAGGGGAAAGGGAGGGGAGGGGAGGGGAGGGGAAGGGAGGGGAGGGAAGGGGAGGGGAGGGCTAGGAAGAGCTGCCTAGAAGCTAAGTTTCTGTCCCCTGTACCTATCATTGCTCTCTCATGGTGAAAGTCTATTTTCTCCATTCCACAGATCCGGGAAGACCCCCATGGGGTTTTAGAAGGAGCCTGGCACCAACTGAGGCAGGGATTCTGGTCTGCTTCAGTGTCACCTAGAACCTGGAAAAGATAACAATGGTGCCGGACGTCACCAGCCCTTAGGAGGAAGAACTTGTTCTGGACAATGAGAAAAGTCAACTCCTCATCTGCTCCCCCACCCCCCACCACCACCACCATTTGATTTGGCCCTGGCCACACCTACCATGTCATAGCTAAATGGAGAGAACATTCTGGATCTGGGAGACTTTTGCTGGCATGACCAAAGGAAACTAAGAATACTCAAGAAATCACTTCAGAATTGTCATCTTCACAGAGGTCATTCCATTCCTAGGATATAGCTGGGAAAGTGCGCAAGGCATCAAAAATGTCTTCTAACCTACCTAACCAGACAGCTAAATGGGTTAACCAGAACATTCCAAGAAGGGTGTGTGTGTGTGTGTGTGTGTGTGTGTGTGTGTGTGTGTGTGTGTGTGTGTGATCAAAAATGTCTTCTAACCGTGTGTGTGTGTGTGTGTGTGTGTGATCAAAAATGTCTTCTAACCTACCTAACCAGACAGCTAAATGGGTTAACCAGAACATTCCAAGAAGGTGTGTGTGTGTGTGTGTGTGTGTGTGTGTGTGTGTGTGTGTGTGATCAAAAATGTCTTCTAACCTACCTAACCAGACAGCTAAATGGGTTAACCAAAACATTCCAAGAAGGGGTGTGTGTGTGTGTGTGTGTGTGTGATCAAAAATGTCTTCTAACCTACCTAACCAGACAGCTAAATAGGTTAACCAGAACATTCCAAGAAAGGGTGTGTGTGTGTGTGTGTGTGTGTGTGTGTGTGTGTGTGTGTGTGTGTGTGTGTGTGTGTGATCAAAAATGTCTTCTAACCTACCTAACCAGACAGCTAAATGGGTTAACCAGAACATTCCAAGAAAGGGTGTGTGTGTGTATGTGTGTGTGTGTGTGTGTGTGTGTGTGATCAAAAATGTCTTCTAACCTACCTAACCAGACAGCTAAATGGGTTAACCAGAACATTCCAAGAAGGTGTGTGTGTGTGTGTGTGTGTGTGTGTGTGTGTGTGTGTGTGTGTGTGTGTGTGTCAGGGCTGGCTTTGATCCACCATCTCAGCCCTCAGCCTCCTAAGTAGCTAGGATTACAGATGTGAGCAACTGGCACCAGTTACTGCCAGTTACTGGTGGTTCCTTCCTGTAATTCTAGCTACTCCCAAGGCTAAGAGCTGAGGATCACAGTTCAAAGCCAGACTCTTATCTCCAATTAACCACCAGAAAAGCAGAAGTGGTGCTGTGGCTCAAGTGGTAAAACACGAGTCTTGAGCTGAAGAGCTGAGGGATAGCGCCCAGGCCCAGAGTTCAAGCCCCACGACCAACAGAAAATATTTTTTAAAAAGCTAAAAAGCAGTAAACATATCATGTGTTATGCCTGTAATGTACAGACAATAATTATTTTTCTACCACATTTTTCTGTGTCTAATTCTGTGGTGACAGTCTCCTCTTACATCATATATTTCATAATCACTCTTGAGTGCAGGGCTTGGGCACTGTCCCTGAGCTTCTTTTGCTCAAGGTTAGCACTCTACCATTTGAGCCACAATGCCACTTCTGACTTTTTCTGTTTATGTGGTACTGAGGAATGAAACCCAGGGTTTCATGCATGCTAGGCAAGCACTCTACCACTAAGCCACATTCCCAGCCCTCAAAACCATTTTTTTTTTTGTCGGTCGTGGGGCTTGAACTCTGGGCCTGGGCGCTGTCCCTCAGCTCTTCAGCTCAAGGCAAGCGCTCTACCACTTGAGCTACAGCGCCACTTCCGGTTTTTCTGGTGGTTTATTGGAGATAGGAGTCTCACGGTCTCTCTTGCCCGGGCTGGCTTTGAACCGCGATCCTCAGATCTCAGCCTCCTGAGTAGCTAGGATTACAGGCGTGAGCCACCAGCGCCCGGCCTCAAAACCACTCTTATCTTCACTAAATATGCACAGTAATCTTTCTCTGCCTGTATCACATATTCAATAAGCCCCCTCATCAGTTTCTAAGGGTTAGGATGGAGGAAAGTAATGGTACATTTTAAATTAGCAACAGCTGTGTTTTTGTTTTTCTAATTTCACCTCCAACTGAAGTCCTGTAAATATCATCAGCTCCAAAAAAAAAAAAAAAAAATCAATGCAGGAAGCACTGTCTGCTCTGGCCTGGTCCCCAATTTAGCTCCCATTTTAAAGGCATTTCTCTGGGGACAGGATCTACCTCTGGCACCAGAGGGGTCAGATTAAGTGGCCACTGAACAGCTGTCTAGTTCCATCTCAGTCCATACATCACACAGCCTCCACGTCTTCTTCCATCAACACAGTGTAGGTGGAGACCTGTTCAGACTTTGCCCTCTTACCAACCATAGGATTCTTTCAATGGAGCGGGGCGGGGGGGGGGGGGGGGGGCGGGGGGGGCGGGGGAAGGGCTTGAACTCAGGGCCTGGGCACTGTGACTTAGATTTTTTACTCAAGGCTGGTACTCTACTGCTTGATTCTACCACCACATTCAGCTTTTTTTTTTTTTTCTGGCTTAATTGGAGATGAGAATCTCATGAACTTTTCTGCCTAGGCTGGTTTCAAACTTGCATCCTCAGATCTCAGCCTCCTGAATAGCTAGGATGACAAGTATGTGCCATGGTACCTGGCAAAGGCGGGGGGAGGGGAGTTCTGATTCATGGATCTGAAGCTGCTCATGCTGCCTCTGGATCTCCCTCTGAGCAAAAGTGGCCCCTTTCCTCTGTCAGGAAAGCAAGGTCAAGGTCAAGAAGAACTTGCCAACTGGTCTTGTCAGGGCCTTCAGAATGTAAGGACTCCCTTCATCTCTGGTGACAACTCCGTACATGCAGACTAGAAAGGCCTCGCCCACCTCCTGGTTGGTCTGCAAGTCAGTCAGAAGCAGGGGAGAGAGACTGAGTGGCCACACAGGACACAGAGCAGTGGGCGGACCAGGGTGGAGGAAGTTCATTGGAATGCTTCAGGGGGCTCCCAAACTGAAGAGAACTGACTTCTCTTTGTTTCAGACAGAGGAAAATTTAGCAGAAAATCAATCAGCACACATGCTGATAACTTATTTCATGACCAAAAAAAAAAAAAAAGGAAACAAAAACCCCATAAATTCCCACCGCCTCTGGGAAGTCAATGTCTACTGTCACTAATTAATTTTCCAGAACTTTCACTCTTGGGATATGTCAAACCAGGGTCAATCTGTCAGTGCCACAAGCATCAAGGCCCCGGATGTACGGGGTTGGGGGGCGGGGTGGTACTGGTGACTGGAGCCTCTTCCACAAGAGGAAAGAAATGAGATGCGAAGAAAGAGCAAGTAGACTGTCAACTTCCCCTCACCAAACACTCATACTCACACAATCCATTCTTAGCCTCTGGTCACCCTGCTCTTCCACCATGTCCCAGCCTGAGCCAGGAGAAAAACATGGGGGAATACAGAACAAGGTGAGAGCAGAGGAAATCACCTCCCTGCTTAGTTCCAGAAGTGCTAATAAGATCTCCTGTATGGGGCTGGGAAGGTGGCTCAGTGGTAGAGCGCTTGCCCTGCATGCATGAAAAAAGCCGGAAGTGGCGCTGTGGCTCAAGTGGTAGAGCGCTAGCCTTGAGCTAAAGAGCTGAGGGACAGCGCCCAGGCCCAAAGTTCAGCCCCCCCCCCAAAAAAAGATCTTCTGTATCAAAGGCATGGAAGGCAGCTGATGGGACTTTGGGCCAGTAACTTCCTCAATAAACTCATCTATCCAAGAATTCAGATATCGCTTGGTGCATTTTTGTTTGTTTTGGGGTTTTTTGGTGCCAGTCTTGGGGCTTGAACTCAGAACCTGGGTAGTATCCCTGAGCTCTTCTACTCAAACCTAGCCCTCTACCACTTTGAGCCACAATGCCACTTCCTGGTTTTTGGTGGTTAATTGTTTAAAAAAAAAAAGAGCCTTACAGACTTTTCCTGCCCCTGGCTGGCTTTGAACTTTGATCTTCAGATCTCAGCCTCCTGACTAGTTAGGATGACAGATCTGAGCCACCAGGACCTGGCTTTACTTCAAGGTTTATTGATACCAACTAGGGACCATTCCTCTACTTTGTTGCCATCTGGCTATAACTTTGAGTTGAACAGCCCTCCTCTAACACACCCTTCCGCCAGGATGCTCTGCCTGAAAGTCAGCCCACTATGGCCTAAAAATCTCTGAAATCACAAGCCCAAAGAAACTCTTCTTCCTTCAAGGTATCTTTTTTTCTCAGATATTTATCTCAATAACAGAACACTGATCAACATAAGATTCAGGAGCCCATGCCCTGTGGGGCATCAAAGTAATGTGGGGCTAGGAATGTGGCTTTGTGGTAGAGTACTTGCCAAGCGTGCATGAAGAAGCCCTGGATTCCATTTCTCAGTACCCCCTAAACAGAAAAGGCTGGAAGTGTTACTGTGGCCCAAGTGGTAGAATGCTAGCCTTGAGCACAGAGATACTCAGTGACAGTGCTCAGGCCCTAAGTACAAGCCCCAGGACTAGCACACACAAAAAAAGGTAATATGTGTACATATTGGATCAACATACTACTTTTTTTGTGTGTACCAGTACTGGGCTTGAACTCAGGAGCCTAGGCACTATCCCTGAGCTTTTGTGCTCAAAGCTAGCCCCTTCTGGGTGTGTGTATGTGTGTGTGTGTGTGTGTGTGCGTGTGCGTGTGTGTGTGTGTGTGTGTGTGTGTGTGTGTGTGTGTGTGTGTGTGTGTGATTGACTGGAGATCAGAGTCTCCGTCTTTTCTGCCTGGGCTGGTTTCAAACCATGATCCTTAGATCTCAGCCTCCTTAAGAGCTAGGGTTATATGTTTAAGCCACTGGCACCCAACTTTGATCTACACACTCCTCGAGATTGAAGAGTGAGTCTAATTCATCTCTGTGCCCTACCTGCATCCTTTCTCACCCAGGAACTGTGCCTTATGGAGGAATATGGATCATGCCACCTTTTTGCTCCCAGCCTGACCTTCATTGTTGTACCAGGCAAGGTTCCCAAGGTGCTGGGGGGGGGGGGAGCCTGTTATTCAGGAAATTCCTCCCAAGATCCCCTTCTTCCCCACCTGAATCAGCTCCTTGTGTCTCCCCAAAGGAACCACAACAAGCACATGAGCTTTGCCTATACAAAATCAGCATCACAGTAAAAAGTCCACAGTGAAATTCAGCTAGTGGGTTTTAGTTCTTTTCTGTAGTCTGAGCCCCCAAAGACTCGGCAAGTCAGTGTTAACAAGCTTTCCTACCCTGATCCCACTATTCTGAGAGAATACGAAGGAGGTAGAATATTTCCCAGGAGCCTAGAGACGATCAGGAAGCAGCAGCTTCCCAGGGAACCTGAGGCTTGGGAACTTCCTAGATGGTCCCTTTGGGAAAGTGGTCTAGGGAGACAATATCCTCTAGCTGGATGCTGGTGGCTCACACCTGTAGTCCTAGCTACTCAGGAGGCTGAGATCTGAGGATCGTGGTTCAGAGCCAGCCTGGGCAGGAAAATCTGTGAAACTTAATTAACAACTAGCCTGCAAGAAAAGCTGAACGTAGGAACTGGGAAGGTGGCTCAGTGGTAGAGCGCTTGCTTTGCATGCATGAGGCTCTGGGTTCGATTCCTCAGCACCACATAAGCAGAAAAAGCCAGAAGTGGTGCTATGGTTCAAGTAGTAGAGCGCTAGCCTTGAGCTGAGGGACAGCACCCAGGCCCAGAGTTCAGGCCCCAGGACAGAGTAAAAAAAAAAATTAAAGAGGAGGTAACAATACTCGATAGGAAATATACTCATTACCTTACTTGTGTAACTGTAACCTCTCTGTACAGTATTTTTACAATAAAAATATATAGAAATAAATTTTAAAAAAATTTTAAAGCTGAAAGTAGAGTTGTGGCTCCGGTGGTAGACTGCTAGCCTTGAACACACAACCTCAGAGATAGCACCCAGGTCCTGAGATCAAGTCCCAGGACTGGCACCAAAAAAGAAAAAAGACCCACATGGCAAATGAACCACATCTATACCTCCCTCCCTGAGACCCTGGGAAGGGAATGGGG
Organism: Dipodomys merriami; assembly: GCF_024711535.1. NCBI lineage: Eukaryota > Metazoa > Chordata > Mammalia > Rodentia > Heteromyidae > Dipodomys > Dipodomys merriami. Next base: position 1,545,000 of record NW_027206046.1, on the reverse strand, counting down.
TGATCCTCTTCCCAGGGACCCAGGAGCCCACTTCTACAGCAGGAAACAGTTACATCCTCTCCTGAGGAAAGCTTGTACTTTGTTTTATTTTAGTTTATTTTCTTTTTACAATTGTCTTATTTTCTTTTCCTCTCTCTGTTTCCTCCAACAGTATGTGCCTGGAATGAATACAAGGCTCTCTCTGGCAGCAAAAAAAAAAAAGAAGGGGGGGGTGGGGGGAGGGAGAGCAGCCATCCACCGGAACACTTTAGGAGAAACTGCAAGCAATTTCCATTCTATTGATCCTCCCTGAGCATCAAAGCCACACTGAGTTTATTTGGAAAATTAAATTCTGCAGCGTGTAGCATGAGGGGTCTCTAGTTAAGTTGTCTAGCACTACAGCCTCAATTTAATTATGTCCTTTCTCTAACCTTAAATACAGTGGAAGAACCTGGCCATGGAGATTCCCCCAGACCCCAACACCTGCACTGTGGCTTTGTCCTTAACCCAAAGGTTTCAGCAAACCAGCCCCTTCCATTTCCCTCCCCCTCAGCTCCACATTTATATATTAACTTAAGAAAAGGGAAAAAGGGGCTGGGAATGTGGCTCAGTGGTAGAGCGCTTGCCTTGCATGCTCGAGGCCCTGGGTTCCATTCCTCAGCACCACATAAGCAAAAAGAGAAAAGCTGGAAGTGGCACTGTGGCTTAAATGGTAGAGCGCTAGCCTTGAGCTGAAAAGCTGAGGGACAGCGCTCAGGCCCAGAGTTCAGGCCCCACGACCAGACCCCCCCCCCAAAAAAAAAAAAAGAAAAGGGAAAAAAAATAAGTTGTGGGGGTTTTTTTCCTTCAGAATCTCTTCAAGATGTAAATGTTACTAAAGTAACCTCATTTGTGGAGTTTGCTCCTTTTCTAAAAGGATAGGATTTTTATCAGAACAAAATCATGATTAGAAACAAAGTAACATATTACTTAGCAACAAATTGGATACAATGTGTTCAGCAATTCATTGTGGACCCTGGCAAAGAATTTAATTTCTACATCCAAACTTGTAAAATGCTTCTCAGGCCGAGGAGGTTTTCAGACAAGTAAATACTTTCAAATGCACAGGTGGCTCACGCCTGTAATCCTAGCTACTCAGGAGGCTTGAGATCTGCATATCATAGTTCAAAGCCAGCCTGGGCAGGAAAGTCCATGAGGTTCTTATCTCCAATTAATCATCAACAAAGAAAGCCAGAAATGGAACTGTGGCTGAAGTGGTAGAACTCAGCCTTGAACAAAAGAGGCTAAGGTACAGCGCTCAAGCCCAGTATTGGGGCACGTGCGCACGTGTGCATGCACACACACACACACACACACACACACACACACACACACACACACACACACGTTAGCACTATGAACGCCATGCTACTCTACTTCCCCTAAATTACCAGTGGAAACCTGGCCACTGTACACGAAGCACTCTTGGGAGCCACAAGCATAAACCCATTTTTCTTAATTAAAATTTGATTTAGAGCAAACACCAGGGAAAGAGCCTGACTCTGTTTGTCGGTCCTCAGCTCAGGAAACTAGGAGCAGAGCCCAGTTCACAAGGACTCAGGGACTTTCCCACCTCCCATCCTTTGGCTTCCCTCTAGTGAGGAACATTTCCAACAGAGAAAGTTCTAGAAGAATGTTATCTCAAGCAACCGATCAGACTGCTGTTAGACCCTAAGCCCCTTCAAACCAGCACAGTCATGTACACTCTATGGTACAGTCTCAATAGAAGCTGCTAGGTTTCACAGGAAAGTCAGTGGGTGACCTTCTAACCGTGGGGTTCACTGCACCCCTGTGTTTTCTAGTGTTTCTCCTGCAAGGAAGCCCCCTCTAAGGACAGCCAGCATATGCAGCCAGGGGGCCAGCAGTGTTGTGTTTATTTATTTGTTTGGTGTCACTACAGGGACCTGAACTCATGACCAGGGCACTAGCCCTTAGCTTACCTACTCAAGGCTAGCATTCCACCACTTGAGCCACAGCTCCACTTCCGGTTTGGGGTTAACTGGAGATCAAGAATTTCATAGACTTTTGCCGGGCGCTGGTGGCTCACGCCTGTAATCCTAGCTACTCAGGAGGCTGAGATCTGAGGATCGCGGTTCAAAGCCAGCCCGGGCAGGAAAGACCGTGAGACTCCTATCTCCAATAAAAAACCACCAGAAAACCGGAAGTGGCGCTGTAACTCAAGTGGTAGAGCGCTTGCCTTGAGCTGAAGAGCTGAGGGACAGCGCCCAGGCCCAGAGTTCAAGCCCCACGACCGACAAAAAAAAAAAAAAAAAAAAAGAATTTCATAGACTTTATTGGCTTCAGACTAACGATCCTCAGATCTCAGCCTCCTGAATAGCTAGGGTGACAGGAATGAGTCACTAGCACCTAGGAGCAATACTGGTTTGTGACTTCAGGACCACGGACAAATAGAATCTTCCAGTCCTTGTGTTTCTTGTGTCCCTATCAGTTGGAGGCCCCCGGGGGAGAGAAGGGGGAGGCCGATAAAGAGTCAAAGTACTTGGATCCTCTGAGCCCACACCAGAGGGATGGAGCGCAGTATTCCACAAGCTGACCGGCTCTCTCGAGAACAGAACTGTCCCTAAGCCAGCAGGCAAATCATTAGCTGATCTATAAATGATGACACAGAAGTGGGAACTGTCACTCTCGTCTGAGGACTTTGCAGACTACAGCTTTTAAATAGGTCTGCAGACTGGAGGCGGCCTGGGCTCCCTGGAGCAGCTGGTATCTAATTCACAAGGCTCAAACTTTCAGAAGCAGAGGTACCTCGTGAACCCAGAGGGAAAAGGAAGGGCTCAGGGATTCAGACAATCAAAGCCTTTCAGACCATCCGGTGTCAGCCAAAAACTTCACTCAAAGCAAAACGTAACTATTCAGACCTGCTGCCTGTCAGCGTGGGCGCCTGTGATCCCCCGAGGCCTTTCCACTTGCTAAAAGACACTCCAGGAGATGCAGCTGCTGCAGGCGGCCTAGGTCTTGGAAAAAGATGGAGGCTCAGGTTTAGCCTTCAGGGAGGAAGGAGGCTGTTGGTGACAGGAGGGATCTGAAGCCACCTGGCCCCTTAGGAAGAGGACATTGGACACTGAGCAAGACAGCACACAAATTGGGCAGCATGCTGGGCACCAGGAGCTCACTCCTATAATCCCAGCTGCTCAGGGGATGGTGAGTTCAAAGCCAGTTTAGGCAGATAAGACCGATGAACCCATATCTCCAATGGCCTTTAGCCATCCCTAGGGACTCAGGTTCCTAAGATCTGAAGGTGCTAGCTCATTTTCCTGCTCTCTCTCACCTCATCCTATATTACCTCTGCCGACTTCCCTCCACCAGAATCTCCCCAATCACAAAGTCCTGCCTCCATCTTAACCTTCCTTTCCCAAGCACAACTTGAACAAAGCAAACAGCACAGTGGCCTTGGTTCGGTGCTTTCTTTCCCATAATGTCAACACTGCTATATTTGGCCCGTAATCATTTCCTTTCTGGGCTTGGGTCCCAAACTCCAATAGTGCACAAGAGGGAAGAGACAGGACTGAGAGGGCAAGGTGGGTTGAAGTAGAAATCTACCCGCTCCCCAGCCTTGTCACCTCAGAGTACAATGGCAGCCAGACACTGTTGGCTCATGCCTGTCATCCTAGCTACTCAGGAGTCTGAGATAGGAGGATCTGGGTTTAAAGCCAGCGGGGGCAGGAAAGTTTGTGAGACTGTTATCTCCAATGAAAGTAGAGCTGTGGCTGTAAGTGGTTGAGCATTAGCAGGAATGAAGGAGGCAGGACTGCAGGTGGGCATATAACCATAATGCCTTCTTTATGCCTGGCACCCCTGGTCATCTCTCTACCTTCCTGAACCTACTGAAGCATCACCATCTGGATAGCAACCTGGTTGGGGGGGGGAGGGGGAAGGGCAGCCATCTAGGCTCTTCTGCAGAGCCCCAGCATGATGCAGAAATAAACAATGTGGCCAGGGACTCCCACCTGTAATCCTAGCTACTCAAAAGGCTGAGATCTAAGGATCAATGCTCAGAACCAGCCCAGACAGGAAAGCCCATGAGACTCTTATCTCCAAAGAACTAGTATAAAGCCAGAAGTGGAAGTGTGATGCAAGTGACAGCGTACCAGCTTTGAAGAAAATAAAAAAGCCAAGCAAGAGCATAAGGCTATGGGTTCAAGCCCCAGTACCTGTAGAAAAGGAAAAAGAAAGAAAGAAAGGAAGGAAGGAAGGAAGGAAGGAAGGAAGGAAGGAAGGAAGGAAGGAAGGAAGGAAGGAAGGAAGGAAAGAGAGAGAAAGGAAGGAAGGAAGGAGGGAGGGAGGGAGGGAGGGAAAGAAGGAAGGAAGGAAGGAGAGAGAGAGGGAGGGAGGGAAAGAAGGAAGGAAGGAAGGAATGAGGAGAAGAAGAGAAGAGAAGAGAAGAGAAGAGAAGAGAAGAGGAAAGAGAAGAAGAGACTGAGTACCAGTGGATCACACCTATTATCCTAAGTATTCAGAACTGTGGTTGGAAGCAGGCCAAAACAGGCAAGTCTATGAGATTCTGATCTCCAATGAGTCACCAAAAAGCCAGAAGTGGGGCTGTGGCTCAAGTGGTAGAGTACTAGCTTTGAGCAAATAGCTCAGGGACAGTGCATAGGCCCAGAACTAACAGGAAGGAAGGCAGGAAGGCAGGAGGGAAGGAAGGAAAGAGAAAAAGAGAGAAAGAAAAGAAAAAGGAAGAGGTGCCCAAGACTAAGGCCAATGCTGAGGGGCTCCCTGAAACCCCGGTCCTGGCCTCTAGAAGCCCCATCTCATCTGGGGCTGGGACGGAAGCCCAGGGGTAGTGACATTGTGGGTGTCCCTTCCTGCCTCCTGCCGAAAGAGCTGCCACCATTCTGTGAAGGCTTCAAGGTCAACAGAAGGCTGAGGGGCAGGGGACAAACCAGCTCCCAGCCCCACTGAGCTAATAACGTTGCTAAGTGACAGTTTCTAAGACATGATTAGCGGCCTTTTACAAAAATGGAAATTGGGACACAGAGAGGTTAAGAAGCTTGCCCAGGTCACAGAGCTAGTGATGACTAAACCAGAGCAGCACCCACTTTGAAGTAAATCCCATCCACATCTTTTTGGTTTTGTTTTATACCAGCACTGGGGCTTGAACTCAGGACCTCTCACCCTCAATTGGCTTTTTTTGCTCAAGGCTAACACTTGAACCACAGCATCACTAACTAGTTTTTTTTGTTTGGGTTTTTTTTTTAACTGTATTTTTTTTGTCTTTTCTTTTTTGGTACTGGGGATCGAACCCAGGACGTTGCACTTGCTAGGCAAGCGCTTTGCCACTGAGCTACATCCCAGCCCTACTAACTAGTTTTTTTTTTGAAGGTTCGTTGAAGATAAAAAGTCTCACAGACTTTCCTGCCTGGGCAGGCTTTGAACCGTGATCCTCATATCACAGCATCCTGAGGCATGAGCTATCAGGTCTTGGCCTACATCTACGTGTTAATCCTCGATCTGCCAGCTGTGAGACTTGAGCAGAGTTGTTTCACCTCTCTGAGCCTGCTTCCTCTCCTCACAAGTCTATCCATTACCATTTGTCTCCAGGGTACAAGGGAGAACACCCCAGAAGCTAAGGACAAACATTTGTTTCCTTCCTTCTCGATCCAAATCCTAAAATATTTCATGTTTGGGGACCATTCTCAAGTGGAGGTTACTTGGAACTTTCTGGAGGGAAAGAATGCATTTCTCAGACAGCCACTGGTGGCTTATGGCTGTAATCCTAGCTACTTAGGAGGCTGAGATCTGAGGATCATAATTCAAAGCAAAGAAAGTCTGGGAGACTCTTCTCCAGGTCCTGACTTCAAGCCCCACAACCAACAACAACAACAAAAGGAGATTAGAATCTAAGGAACATGGCTGGCCAAGCATTTCTCATTACTCTGTTCTCAGCAACCCAGGCTCCTACACAAACACACACACACACACACACACACACACTTCCACTCACACCACAACCTTACTCTGCAGGAAGTTCTCACATTTGTACCCATCACAATGATCAGGTGTCCAGCAGGCATTGGTAGCTCATGTCTGTAATCCTAGCTATTGAGGCTGAGATCTGAGGATCAAGGGTCAAAGCCAAGCTCAGGCAGGAACTCTTTTTTTTTTTTCTTTTGCCAATCCTGGGAAAACTTCAAAAGAGAAAGACGAGAAAGACAGAGACAGGTAGGAGAGAGAGAGAGAGAAAGAGAGAGAGACTGGTGCTGGCCCTCAAGCCTATAATCCTACCTACTCAGAAGGCTGAGATCTGAGGCTCACAGTTCAAAGCCAGCCTGAGGAAGGAAAGTCCATGACATTCTTATCTCCAATTAACTACCAGAAAACCAGAAATGGAGCTGTGGCTCAAAGTGGTGGAGCAAGCAAAGAGTCTTGAGCAAAAGAGCTCAGGGACAGCACCAAGGCCCTGAGTTCAAGTCCCAAAAGAGAGAGGGGAGGGGGAGGACAAAACATTGTTTGAGGTCACCAGACTCCATCTCAGCAGATAGAGCCCAGAACCCAGCTGCTAAACACTCCCCTGCAGACTCTGGTCCTTAACCCACACCATCAACCAGAACCAAAATCAAACCTAAGCGGCTCATGTCAACTTCAGCCCGTCACTTGATAGGATACATGGTATGCATCCTTGCTCACAATTCAGATCATTCTCATTCTCTCTCTCTCTCTCTCTCTCTCTCTCTCTCTCTCTCTCTCTCTCTCTCTCTCTCTCTCTCTCTCTCTCTCACACACACACACACACACACACACACACACACACACACACACACAGATTCTAAACTTTAGTGCTACTGACATCTGGGTGGCAGAATGCCAAGTCAGACGCAATCCTATTAGTAGGATGCTAAGTCCAATCCTTAATCTCCTCGTTCACTTCAAACTGTTATGACAAAACTGTTGCAGAAGTGGCCAAATTGGGATTGTGGGGTTGAGGGGTAGGGAATCATGGCTTCTGGTGGAAACATCACTGCACGGAGATGTGTATGGGGAGTGAGGAGTGGAAAAGGTGATAAAGGAGATACAAGGCCAGGCATTGTAGGTCATGTCTGTAATCCTAGCTACTCAGGAGGCTGAGATCTGAGGATCCAGGTTCAGAAAGTCAGCCTGGGCAGATGGATCCAAGAGCCTCTCATCCCCCGTTAACCAGCAGACCACAGAAGTGCAACAGTGGCTCAAGTGGTATGGTTCACCAGTTGTGGGCAAGAAAGGCCCTGAGTTCAAGGCCCTGTGTCTTGTGTGCACAGATCGGGGTTTGGCTGGGGGAGGGGGGGATACCATGCTAAGCCTGTGAATGCAGCCCTCAAAATCACCCAGGAGTAACTAAGCTTGCTCTGAGCTGGAGGTGGGAACGGAGAGCCCCAAGTTCACTGGGTCCCCAAAGCCAAGCTTGTAGGAAGCTAGCATCCACCATGAGCAGTTCCTTCAACTTCTTCCCCACAGGGGGCTGCGGCCGGGTCAGAGCTGCCTGCAGATTTTCCAGGCAGCATGTCTGCCTCCCTTGGCCTCATACTCTGCAATTATTCTTGGTGGAGCTGGCGGGCTGCCAATCAGAGCACATAGGTTTATCTAGGAAATAAAACAATGCACACCTTTCAAATAAATAAACAAAATCCAAAGGAGGAGCAGGGGCTGGGGAGAAGGGGAAGGAGAGGAATCATCAATTGCATAAATGCAAATGCTTTACAAATTAAAAGTCACTTTTAAGTTATTTAACCTCATTTCTGCCTGGCTCTGCTGGGGTAGACAGTCAACTTGTTCTCTGAGGCACAGAGATTTAATGGAAGCTTCTAGCACTATAGGGGGACAGAGGCCAAGAGTCTCCATGCTTCAAACCCCACTGCCCATTGGGGTGGGAGTGAGGAGAGGAGGACAGAGGCTCCAGTAAATACTGGAAGTAGAAGTCCAAGGAAGTAATTAATGTGGGCATCATACTTCTGGGGCCTGAATTCAAGCCCAAGACCAGCAATAATAATAACAACAAAAAAAAAAAAAAACCCAGGCCTGCAGCTCTTTCCCCCAACCCTTTCCTGTTCTGCTGAATCAATCATCAGGAAAGATACCAGGAGGAAGGGATGCCAGAGTCAGGCAGACCTGGGTTCTAGTCCCACCTCAGTTGAGTGACCATGAGGGAGGAATCTCACCATCTGAGCCCTAGGCTTCCTTGTGGAAGAGACCAAGCTGCCTCTTTCCTGCAGGACTACTGAGAGGGTGGCAGAGCTGTGGACCTAATGTCTGGCATTTAGAAGGTTCTCAATGGACAGATGGCTCAGAGGGACACCACAGCTCTGGCTAAAAGTCATCATGTAAACCCAGTGGCCAGTTAGGTCAGGAGTCATCCCTGGGCGCACACAGGCTATACCCTGCCATGGTCAGGAAGCTGTTGAAAATTTCTAGGCCCCCTTGCCAAACACCAGGGGCTCAAGCCTGTCATCCTAACTACTCAGGAGACTGACGTGAGAGGAGTGAAGTGTGAAGCCAGCCCAGGCAAAAAAGATCAAGAGACTCCATATCCAATCAACTACCAAAATTCAGGACTGGAGGCATGGTCCAAGTGGTAGAGTGCTAGCAAACTGAGCAAGAGCGCAAGGCTCTGCGTTCAAGCCCAAGCACAGGTATGCACAACTTCTAAAGACACACAGACCACAACAATTACAATCAAACGTTGCTAAGGGTGTTGGTTGTTGTTTGGTTGATTTTCTGACATGGCCTCTTGCTGTGGTGTCCCAAGCTGGCCTGAACCCCCAATTCTACTGCCCCAGCCTCCCCATCTCTAAGACCATGGGACCACCACACCCAACAGACCTCAGTATGCTTCAGAGCTCTCTGGCTGGCAGTAGAAACCGAGCAAGGTGTTGGAAGCATGGATTAGATAATAGGGCACCTGCCAATGAGCAGAAAGCATCAGATAGCGAGTTTGAGTCCCAGTGTCAGACAAAAAAGGAAGGAAGGAAGGGAGGGAGGGAGGGAGGGAGGGAGGGACAGAGGGAGGGAGGAAGGGAGGGAGGGAGGGAGGGAGGGGAAAAGAAGAACCAAGCAATACTTCACTTAATATAATTTTTTCCAAGTCTTTCCATTTCCTAACAAATGGGGCAATGTCATTCTTTCTGATGGAGGCATAGAATTCCATTGTGTATATATACCACATTTTCTTGATCCATTCATCTACTGAGGGGCATCTGGGTTGGTTCCAGATCTTAGCTATGGTAAATAATGCTGCAATAAACATAGTTGTGCTGGAGGAGGAGGAGGAGGAGGAGGAGGAGGAGGAGGAGGAGGAGGAGGAGGGGGAGGAGGAGGAGGAGGAGGAGGAGGAGGAGGAGGAGGAGGAGGAGGAGGAGGAGGAGGAGGAGGAGGAGGAGAGAAGAAGAAGAAGAAGAAGAAGAAGAAGAAGAAGAAGAAGAAGAAGAAGAAGAAGAAGAAGAAGAAGAAGAAGAAGAAGAAGAAGAAGAAGAAGAAGAAGAAGAACCAAGCAAGACCCAGAAATAAATATAAGCTGGGCATCAGGGGTTCACACCTGTGAGTATAGCTACTCAAGAGGCTGAAATATGAGGATAGTAGATCAAAGCCAGGACCAGGGAGGAAAGTCTGTGAGACTCTTCTTGCCAATTATCTCCAATTAACTACCAAAAAGTAGAGTTGTGGCTCAAGTGGTAGAGCACTATCCTTGAGAGAGAGAAAAAAAAAAGTACGCTCAGGGACAATGTGCAGGCCCAGAATTTAAACCCCAGGACAGCACAAGAAAACAAACCAACAAAACAAATAACAAATTTAAAGCCCTCCAGTGGCAGGTGACTTCAAAGAACCATTACACTCAAGGGGCTCTGGCCTCCAGTCTCCACTGGAATATGATGTGGACTGTTTGTGCAGCTGAAAGGATTTAGGGTAGACACATGAAGAGGACGGCAATTTGGTATGGGGCTAGAAGACAAAGAAAGTCTACGGGAGCTGATAAGGGCAGAACTGAGCTCTTGAGGCGTGGACAGCCCAATCCATGCAGCACACATTCCCAATACACTTGCAGCCATGCCAGGCCCAGGGCCACTACCCAGAGCTTCCATTTCCTTTCTCGTAATCAGAAATGGGTCTCCTTTGCATGTCATTTGCATGAATCTGCCTTTTCAGTTCCAAGAAGACTCCCAACTCCAAGCAGTAAGATAAAATAAATTGGTTTATTTAGAGTTCTCCTTCCTACAATTGTGTTCCAACCTCACTTCGAGGGATATTCCAACCTTGGGCTAGAGAGACCTGCCAGGGAGAGAACCCGCACTGGCTGATCTGCTGGGAGAAGGAAAAACCACGGCCTCCTTCAGTTAGGCCAGGGCAAGGTGGAGCGCCACCTAAAGGACACACAGGAGTATTTCCACAGCTTCAACCGTACCTCAGAAAAGAGCTACCACCAACTGCTTGGTGGAGCATTGGTGGCTCACGCCGGTCTTCCTAACTACTCAAGAGGCTAAGATATTTGGATCACAGTTTGAAGCCTGCCTAGGCAGGAAATTCCCCAAGACTCTTATCTCCAATGAACCAGCAAAACACCCAAGTAGAGCTGTGGCTCAAATGGTTTTTTCAAAAGCTAAGGGATAGTACCTAAGCCCTGAGTTCAAGTCCTACTACCATAACAAAACAAAACAAGAAAAAAACACAATACAAAAAACAAAAAAATACCCTTGAAGCTGGGAATGTGGCTTAGAGGTAAAGTGCTTGCTAGCATGCATGAAGCCCTGGGTTCAATTCCTCAGTACCACTTACACAGAAAAAGACAGAAATGGTGCTGTGGCTCAAGTGGTAGAGTGCTAGCCTTGAGCAAAAGCAGCTCAGGGACAGTGCCCAGGCCCTGAGTTCAAGCCCCAAGACTGGCAAAAACAAAAAAAAAAGGGGGGGGGCAGGGGGAGGATGGGAAGGGATGGGAAGGGGAAACAAAGGAGGAGGCTACAATGCTTGATAAGAAATGTACTCATTATCTTGCCCATGTAATTGTAATCCCTCTGTACAGTATTTTCACAATAAAAAATAAAATAAAATAAAACCTCTGATACAGCTCCCACTGTGTAAATATCACAGCCCTGACACAGAACCCAGAGCCCCTGCAACTGAGTTCTGATGTAGGGGAGACTCGCCACCCAGCTGTGTAATTTCCCCCAGAGCCCATGGGTGCTTCCTGATTCCTTGAATCCTGGAAATTATTACAAATCCCATACTGGTAAAATCTGATTCATATGATCTGACGATCTAACGCTTTATGACATCTCAGTAGATGATTCATAAAACGTAAATTTTTTTCCCCTGCCTTTTGGGCCATGGTCTCTCAGAGCTGTTTCTAAGATTCCAACCACATCTGTAAAGTCTCTACATTCCTTTGTGCCTGGCTCCATCCTGGCGGGGTGCTTCGAGCCTCACATCCTAGCAGGACCCCAACATTTCCTCTAATCAGGGACCCTTTAATTAAGCCTCCCCTGAACCCCCACCTCAGCCCAGCTTTCAGACATTAAGAAATCCTGCAAAAAGAACCCACGACATCTATCAAGAAATAATGGAAATACTTTTTTCCAACTTTAAATTAATCAAAACCAGCAAAGAACTTCTGAGGAACATAAAAACTACCCACTTTTTTTTTTCCTGATAAAAGCAGAAGGGGAAAAAATGGTCTCTTAACATAGATAGATGTTCAATGATGGGAGCGCAGGCTTCTCTTTGAAATTGCATCTGTACTTGGTAAAGGAAATGGAAAAAAGGAACAGCACCAGGCCCAGAGTTCAGGCCCCAGCCATCCATGGCCTCGTTCCCTTTCTTCATAAGCTCCCAATTTCTCTGACCATCTACTCAGCGATTCAACTCCCTGCAGTTTTGTTTTACACACACACACACACAATGTAATGCTACTCAAACCCATGCTTCATTCATTGAACTCACTGACTACTCTACTAACTTTCAAGTCACATGCAAAGATAGCCAATAAAGGGCTAGGAATGTGGCTTAGTGGTAGATTGCTTGCCTAGTATGCATGAAGCCCTGGGTTCGATTCCTCACTACCACATAAATAAAAAAGTTGGGGGGAGGGGCTGGGAAGATGGCTCAGTGGTAGAGTGCTTGCCTTGCATGCATGAGGCCCTGGGTTCAATTCCTCAGCACTACATAAGGAGAAAAAGCCGGAGGTGGCACTGTGGCTCAAGTGGTAGGGTGCTAACCTTGAGCTGAAGAGCTGAGGGACAGTGCCCAGGCCTAGAGTTCAGGTCCCACAACCGACAAAAGAAAGAAAGAAAGAGAGAAAGAGAGAAAGAGAGAGAGAAAGAAAGAGAAAGAGAAAGAGAGAGGAAAGAAATCAAAGAAAAAGTCAGAAGTGGCGCTGTAGCTCAAGTGGTAGAGCACTAGCTTTGAACACAGAGAAGCCCAAGGACATATTTCAAGCCCCAGAACCAGCCAAAAAAATAAGAGCAATAATCCATCACCTGTGGCCATCAGAGTGGCCCACCCCACATGAACAAATTCACAGGTTGGTGACTGAACCCATCCAGTCTTCTCCTCCTGGATGCCCTCTAGTGAGATCCTGCAGCCCAGCAAGGAGTTGAATCCAACCCCTCCCACTACATCAGACCTTCTCCAAAAGGGTAGGAGCACAGGGATCCAAGATATGGGCAAAGGAAGGTTAAACTTCCTACCTGAGCCATGAGCGGGTGCCAGCCTCAAGAGGCTGAGATCTGAAGATCCCATTTGAAAGCCAGTTTGGGCAGAAAAGTCCATGAGACCCTTTATTTCGAATTGGCCAGCCAAAAGCTGGAAGTGGAACTGTGGCTCTTGTGATAGATGCCAGCCTTGACTGAAATAGCTAAGGGACAGTGTCCAGGCCCTGAGTTCAAGTTCCAGTATGGGCACCAAAAAAAAAAAAAAGACTTAGTAGATGCTTTTGGGCAACAAAAACATAGTGACTTTATTAAATACTTAGTGTATATTGGCAAGTAGCATATGTGTGTGTGTATGTGTATTCTTTTTGTGACATAACATTGTATCATTATCCCTTGTGTATATATTCTTTATTAATAAATGTACATCCTTGGTGAAGCTCAGAACTTTTTCAAGTGATTGGAGGTGTGGTCAAATGTAGATTGCCAGCCAGAGAGTGAAAATGTCAGATACAGAGTTTGAGTCCTGGTTCCAGACCAAAAAGAACCCCTCCTTTTTCCATGAGGAGCAATGAAGAATCAAAAATTCATGGATGTAGCTAACTGTTCATTCTTCATAGCTCATGCCTGTAATTCTAGCTACTCAGGAGGTTGTGATCTGAAGATTGAGGTTCAAAGCCAGATGACACAGAAAAGCCCATGAGAGGACTGGGAAGTTGGCTCAGTGGTAGAGCGCTTGCCTTGCATGCATGAGGCCCTGGGTTTGATTCCTCAGCACCACATAAGCAGAAAAAAAAGCCGGAAGTGGTGCTGTGGCTCAAGTGGTAGAGCTCTAGCCTTGAGCTGAAGAGCTGAGGGACAGTGCCCTGGCCCAGAGTTCAGGCCCCACAACCGGACCAAAAATAAATAAATAAAATCAACTTAGTGTATACATTAAAAAAAAAAAGAAAAGAAAAGAAAAGCCCATGAGACTCCAATCTCTAACCAGCAAAAAGCCAGAGGTAGAGTTGTGGCTCAGATGGTACAGCACCAACTCTGAGTGGAAAAATACAAACAAGAGTACAAGGTCCAGAGTTTTGAAGCCCCAGTCCTAATATACACACTAACACACACACAAAAAGAAAAATATAGATGCCATGGCTGAAAATATTCTCTCCTCATACTAGCTTCCCTGTCCTGGGGTTTTGCTAATCTCCACCTCCCTCAAGTCTGGATTTGAGAAAAATGATATAGAGATAGAGCAGGGAAAGAGAGGGAGTTACCATGGTTACTCTACAAGATGGTCTATTATATAACCATTAAAAGTTACATTCTCTAACCAGGCACTGGTGGCTCATGCTTATAATTCTAGCTACTCACGAGGCTGAGAACTGAGAATTACAGTTTCAAAGCCAGCCCGGGGCAAGAAAGTCCTAGTTAACCACCAAAAATCTGGAAGTAGAGCTGTGGCTCAAGTGGTAGAGTGCCATCCTTGAGCAGAAAAGCTCAGGAATGATGCGCAGGACCTAATTTCAAGCCTCAGGACCAGGGTACACGGGCACATGCGCATACATGCATGCACACACGCACGCGCGCGCACACACACACACACACACACACACACACACACACAATATTCTCTAGAAACCTCTAAGAACACAAAGCAGTTCTCACGCCAGGAAAGCAAATATAAATATCCTGAAAATCTATATGCAATAGAATTGCAGTTATGAATATGCAAATATCCACAGAGAAAGTGCTGGAAGGAAATGCCAATGATCCTAGAGGCCTCTCTGCCAGGCTCATCATTACAAATCCAGCCAGTTTTCAGGGGATCCCTTGGATCTGACCCTCAGCTGAACCCCAAATGAAAGACTCAATGGCTGACTCTAGTTTCCTTACCTTGTGTGTCCAGAGGGTTTTTCTCCGTCTTCTACAAAGAGCAAGTTGTACTTTTATATTTACAAAAAAGAAACAGAACCAAACAGATCTTATTCCTTTTTTTTTTTTCATGTACAGCTTGTTCTGAGATGTGAGCAGACTTATTGATCCTACTTGCTTACATTGTTTTTTCCTCCCACAGATTTCTCTAGGGGGTAATCAGGGACTCTTTGTCAGAGGAATGAGGTGTTTGAGATATGGAAGGGGGGGTGCTTTCTGTAGGAATCCAGGGTCTCACTCCCTCACCATACTTGTTTCCCAAGGACCTCTGGGCATGAGTGCCTCCCCAAGCCCACCCCATCTGCACTGGAATCCAGACACAAAAAGAGTTTACTGCCAGGCACCATTGGCTCATGGCTATAATCCTAGCTATTGGCATGGCTCAAAGCCAGCCTGACCGGAAAGCCCGTGAGATTCTTACCTCCAATTAATCACCAAAAAGCCATCAGTGGAGCTGTGGCTCAAGTGGTAAGGCACCATCCATGATCAAAAAAGCTAAGAGATTGTACTTGGGCCCTGAGTTCAAGACTCAGAACTGGTACCATAAAATAAAATAAAAACACTGTAGGCTGGGCACTGGTGGCTCACGCCTGTAATCCTAGCTACTCAGGAGGCTGAGATCTGAGGATCATGGTTCAAAGTGATACTCTATTCTCCAATAAACCACTAGAAAACCAGAAGTGGTGCTGTGGCTCAAGCAGTAGAGCGCTCACCTTGAGCTGAAGAGCACAGGGAAAGCTCCCAAGCCCAGAGTTCAAGTCCCATGACCGACAAAAAAAATACCGTAGATAAATAAAAATA
Source organism: Dipodomys merriami (assembly GCF_024711535.1). Lineage (NCBI taxonomy): Eukaryota > Metazoa > Chordata > Mammalia > Rodentia > Heteromyidae > Dipodomys > Dipodomys merriami. The sequence goes on along the minus strand of NW_027206046.1, from coordinate 1,529,632 downwards.
GAATTCAAAAAAATGTCTAATCCCCAAATGGCAGGGAGAGGTAACAGAAAAGAAGAGGAGAAAAAAAAAAAGCAAACTGGCAGGCTTAAAGCAGATCAATAATGATATTAAATGTAAATAAGCTAAATTTAGGGGGGTCAGGGAAAATATTTAAAGATTGAGCCAGGTACTGGTGGCTCAGGCCTATAACCCTGTAACTCTGTAATCCTAGCTATTCAGGGGGCTGAGATCTAAGGATTGTGATTCAAATCCCAACCTGTGCGGGAAAGTCTGTGAGACGCTTATCTCCAATTAACCAGTAGAAAGCCAGAAGTAGCGGTGTGTGGGTCAAGTGGTAGAGCACCATCTTTAAGTAGAAAAAACTAAACAAGAGTGTATGAGGCCCTGAGTCCAAGCCCTAGTACCAGCACAAAAAAAAAAAAAAAGCAGGGGGTTGGGGGGTGAGGGGTGGGGGAGAAGGAGGACAGCAGGAGGAAGAGAAGAACATAGCAGCGCACTCTTATAAACATGGCCCTCAAGAGTCTGAGTCTGAGGCAGGAAGATCACAAATTTGAGGCCAGGATCAGTTACATAGCAAAGCCCTGTCTTAAAACAAAACAAAACACCAACAACAACATGCCTGGGAATGTGCCTTAGTGGTAGAGTGCTTGCCTTGCATGCATGAAGCCCTGGGTTCGAATCCTCAGTACCACATACACAGAAAAGACCAGAAGTGGTGCTGTGGCTTTGAGCAAAAGAAGTTCAGGGACAGTGCCCAAGCCCAGAGTTCAAGCCCCACGACTGACCAAAAAAAAAAAAAAATCCAAACTCCACAGGTAGGAAAACTACCACACCACAGACAATAGCAAATGCTACCACAGATGTGGAGAAACGGCACCACTCATACATTGCTGATGGGAATGGAGAGAACAAAGGCACTCCAGAAAACGCTGCATCAGAAAGTAAGTACCTCGTGCCAGCACCTGGGCACTTGAGCATTTATCCAACAAACCAAAGCCAGCCCTGGGGCTGGGCATTCTTCTTCATGCCAGAGCCAGCAACTCCATTGTTTTGTCTCCTTTTGGCCCACAGCCCCAAACAACACAGGAATGCACTTCCTTCCAATTCCCCTGAGCAGCCCCCGCCAGCCAGCCACCAGGCCTTCACCCACAAACTAGCCATCTCCACGGGGCAGGCCTGTCTGTGGAGGCCAGCCAGGGAGTCTTGGGCAGCCAGGCCAGTGTGCTGCTCTCCAGGGAGTAACAGCAGCCAGACTCAAGTCAAACATTCCAGCAATCCCGGACCACAGAGAAAAGATCCAAAGAGAAGGAGAAAAACTCATACACAGCTCTGGGAATAGAGTGAGCCTCTCCCCTCCCCTTGCTGGCTTTCCAGCCTTTAGATCTGATAGCAGGGTTGACAAGATGGGGGAAATCACAGCCGAACAAAGGAATGCAGAGGCTGGGGCCCCATGCCTGTCATCTCAGCCATACAGGAAGTAGAAATCTGGAGAGTTTCAGTTCAAAGCCAGCCTGAGCACCAAGTTAGCAAGACCCCTATCTCAGCAAACAAGCTAGGCACTGTGGGCTCAAATCTCTAATCCCAGCTACATAGAAGGTATAGGTGGGGGGCTGGGAATGTAGCTCAGGGGTAGAGTGCTTGCCTAGCATGCATGAAGCTCTGGGTTCAATTCCGCAGTACCACATAAACAGAAAAAGCCAGAAGTGGCGCTGTGGCTCAAGTGGTAGAGTGTTAGCCTTGAGCAAAAGAAGCTCAGGGACAGTGTCCAGGCCCTGAGTTCAAGCTATATGACTGGTAAAATAAAAAAGACAGTATAGGGAGGAGGATCATAATCCCAGGACAGCCCCAGGCCAAAAGCACAAAACCTAATCTGACAAACTAACTAAAGGCTGGGAGAGTAGCCTGAGTTCTAGAACAGCTGTGCAGCAAGCACAAGATCCAGAGTTCAAATCCCATTACCTCCAAAACAAAAAGGAAAAAATTATGCTAATTGTCATTAAATGTCATTGCATCTCATTGACTACAGTTTCTTGACATTTATTGCTACATTCTGGCTTTTTTAACAGAACAAGTGACATTTATTATATAGATATTATGTTACTTTCTGCTATGTCTAGCTTTAAAATGTTTCAAATCGTCACTCATTAAGACTTCTGTACATTTCCTTTACAGTCTTAACCATTTTCGAGCAAGTCTGTGAAATTAAAAACATTAACTTTTCACTTCCTTCAAAAGACTTATGCAAACGTCCCTTGGCAGTCCTAGATTAGATCTAATTAATGAGTTTGCTAAGCTTTTCTAACAACAGTCTCAATTATGTGTATCTAAATAAAGGTGGATTTAAAAAGTAAAATCAAACAAAAACCACTGGGTACCAGTAGCTCACACCTATAATCCCAGCTACTCAGGAGGCTGAGATCTCAGGATCACAGTTCAAAGCCAGCGCAGGCCCACAAATCCAAGAGACGCTAATTAAGAGATCCAATTAGAAATCTAATTAAGAAACCTAATTAGAGGTCTAATTAAGAAATCCAAGCGATCCCTAATTAGCCATGAAAAAAAAATTCTAGAAGTGGAGGTATATGTGGCTCCAGAGGCAAAGCCTTGCGTGATAAAGCCAAGGGAGAGGGAGAGTCCCCGAGTTCAAGCCCTAGTACCCACACCAAAAAAAAAAAAAAATAATCACGCCAGCTCCCTCTGGCCCCTCATCAGTAAAAGACACAAAATCAGCCAACTAGATGCTTAGTACCACAGCTCATTAAAGCTGAAAGCAATCCCTGAGAACATGCCAACCCTTCATTTATGGATGGAGAGACAGGTAAGAAGGGAAACAACCCGTTCAAGGTCATACAGAAAGACAGGTTCTCACCCCCCCACACACACCCCTCCCCACAAGCAGGGCTGGAACTCTACACACACACACACACACACACACACACACACACACACACACACACACACACACACACACACACACACACACACACTCCTTCCCCAGGCACTCTTATAGATGATGAGACACAGCAGCAGTGAACCAAACAATCATGTCTCTGCCCATGAACTTGACCTTCCAGAGGTCAAGTTCACTGTCCCAAAAGAGTTTCTGCAATGCTGTTAATGTCTCATATGCTGCTGTCCACGGGCCTATACGTGGCCCTGAAGTACTGGAGGTGTGGCTAGTGTAACCAAATGATGGAATTTTTCTTTAAGCATTTGTAGCTCTACTGTTTATAACACAGCTATTTAGGACTGTGCGTTTCCTTGAGGGAAGACTGACCCTGTTACTATGTTAATGTCCTTCTCTGTCCCTGACAAGTGTCTGTTCTGATGCCCAATTTTACCAGACAATCATGAAGCCACACCTGCTTTCTGCTAACATCTGCATGTCATGTCCAGTTACCACCTAAGAACTCAACGTTTTACCTGATTTCTTTTTCATTAGGTTGCATTTACAAGCCCACATGTGGCTAGAATGTTGGACAGTGCCACATGGAGGAAATTCAGTTTAGCTCTGTCTTCTCTCTGCTAATAGCCAAGGAGACCGCATCTCCAACCCAAGGAGGCCTGTCTGTGTTAGTCAGTTTCCCAGAACTGTTGAGAAACACCTGAGGAAGTTAACTTATAAAGAGAAAAGGTTAAGTTAGCTGATGGCTCCGGAGCTCCCAGTCCAAGATCTTGTCATGGTGGGGGGCAAGGCATGAGCTTTTTTCTTGCCAGATAAACTGTCAGTGTTAACACAGGAACTGATTCGATACAGGCAAAGGTGCAAAAGTCACACCAGAAAATGACTGTTACTCTTGATGCAGAAACTGCATGCTTTCAGCCAGACGCTGATGGCTCAACACCTCTAAACCTAGTTTACTGAGGAGGCTGGGGGCCGAAGATCAAGGTTCAAAGTCAGCCCTGGCAGGAAAGTCCCTGAGACCCTTATCTCCAATTAACCACGGGAAAGCTGGAAGTAGAGCAGTGGCTCAAAGTAGCAGAGCACTAACCTTGAGCACAAAAGCTCAGGGACAGAACCAAGGCCCTCAGTACAAGCCCCAGTAATGGCACAAAATGAAATAAAAGAAAACCAAAGAGCTTAACCAACATTCCAATCCTCTGCATTTTGACTTTCTCTGCTTACATTCTTCCTTCCCTTCCCTGGAGCGTGGGCAGGTGAGCAGCAGGGTGCCCATGTGAGGCCGGGAAGGGCCCCTTGAGCCCCTCCACTTTCATGAGGTTTGAGCACAGGGCAGTTCCTGAGCTTTTTTTTGCTGACAGTGGGCATTCTACCACTTGAGCAACAGCTCCACTTCCAGCTTTTTGGCAGTTAATCGAAGATAAGAGTTTCATGGTCTTTCTTACCTGGCTGGCTTCGAACTGTGATCCTCAGATCTCAGCTAGGATTACAGATGAGAGCCACCAGTGCCTGGCTTAATATACACATCCTTTCATTTTCTTATCAGATAAATAGTCACAAAAATACAGGAGCAGATTCAATTCAGGCAGCTGTGTAGACCACATCTCCAGAAGTGACTACAGAGGTGAATGAGGTGGGAAGCCACGCCCACTACTCAAGGCTCTGTCAGCCTAGATTACAGAATTAACCTGAGCCAGCCATGAATGAGAGACATCAGTCCAGGTTCAAGATGAGACTCATGGGGGGGAGAGAGGGGGACAGCAGAGGTGACAGTTGTGGGCAGATGTGGCCTGGTCAGAGGCATGGGAAAAGCAATTTAACACCAGGTATGGGACTCAGCCATACAGCCTACAGCTCTTCCTTCCCCAGAAGGACCTTGACTAGAATAGAACCTGGGAATGGCTCCCATTGGAAATTTCCAGCAAATGGCTCCTGTCATTTACTGGTTTGGCTAGAGAGATACATCTTGGAACTGCTGTGCATCTCTCCCACCCTTGCCCCAGATGAATTAAAAGGAATCACATCCCTACCCACTCCTGCCACCCCCAAACAAGGAGACACCCCCTCTCCTTCAGCTGCCTGACTCTGATGACAGGGATGAGTTCAGAGCCACACAGGCGTCTGGGCTGAAACAAACTAAAAGAAAAGTTTGAGAATGTGGAGGTTCATGGATTCTGTCACAAAATCTCTTCAAGGCCACAGGAGAGAAATGAGAATTCCTACTATTGCCAAGTGGAAGGTGGTAGATGCTGGCCAGGAGGGGTCTAGGAAGAAGATTCCAGATCTTCTCAGTAGTTTGATTTGTCCAGGAAGGGAGGGGGGCCATGGTGGGAACTGGGGCACCCCCACAGGATGGCCTTTGAGGCTTAAGGACATGCTATTGTCCCACCCCCTCCCCCAGAAGGAGACCAAGAAGCCAAGAGCAGGTGACTAACCCCTGTAATCCTAGCTACTCAGGAGGCTGAGATCTGAGGATCACGGTTCAAAGCCAGCCTGGGCAGGAAAGTCCGTGAGACTCTTATCTCCAGTTAACCAGCCAAAAGCCAGAAGTGGAGCTGTGGTAGAGCATCAGCTTTGAGTGGCAAAAGTCAAACAAAAATGTGAGGCCCTGAGGACCCCAGGACCAATGTACGTGCATGTGCACCGGCACGCACGTATGTACAGAAATCCAGGCTGTCTTCTCTGTCCTAGAAAGCAATGTGAAGAACTAAACCAGACTGAAAAATGGGAAGGGGAGGGTGGAGGGGGCTGGCGTTGAAGGCTGCAGTAGGCTACTCAAATTTTTCTTCAGAATGGTGACACTCATTCCCAAGTTACTCTCTTCAACTACCCAGAGAGAGACAAAGACAGACAGACAGAGAAACACACACACACACAGAGAAACCCTTGGGCTCCATTGCTGTTCCCTCAGCCCAGCCCAACTTCTCCCTGGGCCCCATCTCACTGCCTTCCCTCTTTTAGTGTCCACGTGGCAGGTCCCCCAAATCTTCCTGCAGGACAGGACCAATCATATCGCTCAGTCATCTTCACAGTGCCCACCCCCTCCCCGCCCCCGGGCTCAGCCAGGGGCCACGTGCTGAGAGGTGGACAGACACTCTCACCAGAGAGATTCTCATCTCTGATTCTCATCAGAGAATCAGCCTGCAGAGGGACAAGGGAAGGAAGCACTGAAGGACAAATCCACCTCCATCTCATGCAGAGCAGGCTGAGGCCGGTGGCTGAGTGCCAGCCTCCTGCCTCCTACTCCCGGCCTCCCTGCCTCCTGGCCTCCCTGCACAGGATGTGTTAGAAGAAAGAAAGAAAGGCCATCTGTGGCCTACAACCTGGAACTTCTATGAAGAGAAATCCAGCAGGCCAGTGCTGTTCTTTCCAGCACATTCCATTGCCAGGGCAGAAATTCTGCTCAGGGGATCCGTGCAGAAAGAAAGGAAAGGTCTCTAGGCCTGGTGTGGCAGGTGCCACATGATTGGAGGTGGGCATAAAATCATTGTCTGGCCCAGTTTCTCATGTCAGATTCAGAGAGAAGGAGCAGCATGCCACTGTCCACACAGCCAGCCCCTGGACCCGCTGCCCTGAGCACTCAGGCTTCCTATTCTGTTTTTCCCCAAGGAACTTTCATTGTTGGTTTTTTTTGGGAGGGGGTCCGATCGTGGGAACTGAACTCTGGGCCTGGGCGCTGTCCCCCAGCTCTTCAGCTCAAGGCTAGCGCTCTACCACTTGAGCCACAGCGCCACTTCCGGCTTTTTTCTTTTTGCTTATGTGGTGCTGAGGAATCGAACCCAGGGCCTCAAGCATGCAAGGCAAGCGCTCTACCACTGAGCCACCTTCCCAGCCCCCCCAAGGAACTTTCTAGAAACATCCACAGGAGGCTTGGGCCCCAAATGAGTAATAGAGGTAGAGGCTATATATGGATCTCTGCCTACTCCCTCTCCTCTATCTCGGCTTTTTTATTTCTGTGCTGGTCCTGGGGCTTGAACTCAGGGCCTGGGTACTCTCCCTAAGCTTCTTTTGCTTAAGGCTGACACTCTACCACTTGAGCAGGAGCCCCACTTTCAGTGTTTGGGTGGCTCATTGGTGATAAGAGTCTCATGGACATTCCTGCCCAGGCTGGCTTTGAACCATGGGCTTCAGATCACAGCCTCTTAAGCAGCTGGGATTACAGGCATTCAGATTCTGTCTCAGATTTCACTGTTACTTTGTGGGAAAATCAGTGCCCAGGACCAAAGCCCTCTGGTGCTCTCCTGGAAGTCTTTTGGCATATACCACCAGTGTCCTTTCTCAGAAGGGGGCATTTCTTGGCACTGGCATTTGTGGTGGGACTTAGGAAGGGGTGCCTTCATTGTTCCCACTTGACTTGTCACAGTTGACAATCACTCATCTATATCCCCCCAAAACTCTAACACTGGGGTGGGGGGGGGGAAATTACCCAGCATTCACAGTGAGTTGGTTACTCCCTAGAGGAAAATACATTAGAAGTGAGGAACACACTCAACACTGACTGATGAGTTGCCATTTTAAGATGCTTGGCTCAATTAAGCTAAAAGCCTGCTGTTTCCAGAGGGCCACAGCAATGTGGGGAGCACACTCAACTCGCCAAGACAGGGCTCCGGGCTACAGCAGTGCTCCACAGGAGCTGGGGCTCTGAAAGGCAGGAAAGAGGGGTCCCTGGAGCCTGTGCCTGAACCCACTCCCCAGCCACCCCCTGCCCTGCCTCAAGGAGACTCAGAAAGGCGGGAAGAGTAAAGGGGTTCAGGGTTCTACTGCCAAAATGTGGGGCTTTGAAGCCAGGTGCTGGTGGCTCATGCCTGTAATCCTAGCTACTCAGAAAGCTGGGAGCTGAGGATGATGGTTTGAAGCCAGCCTGGGCAGGAAAGTCCATGAGACTCTCCAAGTTCCAATTAGCCAGCAAAAAGCTGGAAGTAGAAATGTGGTTCAAGTAGTAGAGACTTAAGCAAAAAAAAAAAAAGCTCCAGGACAGCATGTAGGCCCTGAGTTTCAAGCCCCAGGACAGGTACTAAAAACAAAACAAAAAAACTTGGGGCTTTGTGTTTTGACTGTTTGCTTACTGGCTTCATAAAAAAGGGCTCCTGTGTGAACCCATTTACCCTGCTACATGGAATCTTTCCAAAGGTAAGCCAGGTTTAGTGGCACATGCCTGTAATCCCAGCACTGTGGAGGCTGGTGAGTTCAAAGCTAGCTTAAGCTACAGAGCAAGAAAATTACTTTAAAAAAATAAATCTAAGGCTGGGAAAGTGGCTCAGTGGTAAAGCGCTTGCCTTGCATGCTTGAGGCCCTGGGTTCAATTCCTCAGCACCCATAAGCAAAAAAAGAGCCAGAAGTGGTGCTGTGGCTCAAGTGGTAGAGCGCTAGCCTTGAGCTGAAGAGCTGAGGGACAGCATCCAGGCTCAGAGTTCAGGCCCACAACTGGACCCAAAATAAAAAAACAAAACAAAAACAAAAAAATAAATCTAAGACAAATGGAAACAAAGTTTGGTTCAAGGGGTAGAGCACCAGAATTGAGGAGAAAACCCAAGGGAGAGGATAAGTACTACCCAGTACTACCCCAAGCAAAAAAAGAATTAGAAGAAGTCTAGGAAGAGAGAAAAGAAAGCACTTCCAACAAATGAATTTCACGGTGAAACCTTATCTACATACAGAGACAGAGACCAATATGCGTATGAAGAGAGATAAGGCTACCTGGAGATGGCTAGATGTATTTAAAATTCTAAATGGATACATTTAAATCTAAAACGGAAAACCTTTTAAAAAGAAAACCTAGGAGGTCTCCCAGGGCAAAGAATTCTCAGACGTGACACCAAATTCACAATTCATAAAAGGAATCAATACATTAGGTCTTATGAAAATTAAGAGCTGTACAAAAGACACTGTTAAGAGAAAGGGAAAGGGAAAAAAAGATACGCCACGGAATGGGAGACAATATTTGCAAATCTCACAATCCAACAGAGAACTCGTATCCAGATCGTAGAAAGAGCCCTTGCACTCAACAATTCAATTAAAACATGGAGGAAACACTTGAACCAACACTTCACCGAAGAGGTGGTACAGATGGCAGAAAAGCATGGGAAAACACATTTCATCCCCTGAGCCACGAGGGAAATGCCAATTAAAATCTCAGTGAAAGCCAGACAGGCTGGCGGCTCATGCCTGAAATCCTAGCCACTGGGGAGCCTGAGATCTGAGGATCACAGTTCAAAGCCAGCCTGGGCAGGTACATTTGTGAGCCTCCACTGAAGCCACAGAAAGCTGGGAGTGGAGGTGTGGCTCAAGTGGTAGAACTCCATCCCAGCTCAGCCCTGGCTGCAATGCATCCTGGGTAAGGGCTGTCAGATAGGGGTGCAGGCAGCCTAGCACCCCTAAATCCTGCCCATCCTTTCAGCCCTAGCTGGGCCTGCCTCAAAGTGTTCTAGATCTGGGGCTGGGAAGGTGGCTCAGTGGTAGAGCGCTTGCCTTGCATGCTCGAGGCCCTGGGTTCGATTCCTCAGCACCACATAAGCAAAAAGACAAAAGCCGGAAGTGGCGCTGTGGCTCAAGTGGTAGAGCGCTAGCCTTGAGCTGAAGAGCTGAGGGACAGCACCCAGGCCCAGAGTTCAGGCCCCACAACCAGACCCCCCCCAAAAAAAGTTTTCTAGATTGTTCTAGCCACATAGGCCTCCCCTTCCATCAACTCTCACTGCCCTGATACCCCCCATTTGATGGGGTGCACAGCCCGCAGGTGATCTGGGTACCTGCAAGAGCAATGTGTGGGGAGAGAGGGGGCAGATAGACTCTTCCTGCTTTGGCATCCGTCCAAAATTCTCAGTCTGATCTGTGGAGATCTCTCTCCCCACATTTATGGGATTTGCCATTCCCACTCACCCCCAACAGAAGAACAACCTAGAAATGCACCCCTATCCACAAGCGGCATCCCCAGAAAGAAACTTGGGGGTGGGTGGGTGAGGTGTTCCTTTCTTTTAAGTTGAGCCTCGCTCCCCCTCGCCACTAATTGAGAAGCCAGGATCAAACCACGACTTCAACCCCATTAAGGAAAGCCACATAAAAGCTGCCCGGCTCCCCGCGCTCTCCTGATTTCCTCAAGCTGGCCTGCAGTAAGTATTCCTAATTGTGCTTGTTAAAAAGTGGATTTATGGATCCCAATTAGGCGGCTTTGCGTTCACACGGCAGCCGTTCTCACCACCACCAAAACCCTTCCTTCTGGCCCAGATGAAATCATTTTTTGGTAGGTGACAGGGTAATTACTAAAACATAAAAGGACCTGCCGGCACCACTGAGCAGCTTCAGCAACTCTGTGAGAAGCCCCAGAGGAAAGGCAGCCGTTCCAATGGCAAATTTAAAGCCGCAGTGAGCTTTACCCCCTGCAGCCCGCAGGCCCAAGGCCCAGGGCCAGCTTCCCACATGCACCCTCCCCCCATCCTGCCTGCCCTCTTCCTCCGCCCACCCGTCCCCCCTCCCCATTTCACACTGCTTTCCACCTTGACCTGACACCTTCTCTTCCCCATGAACTGTTTTCCTACGGCCTAACTTGGCCCCATTCCCCATAAAGACCCAACTCAAATGCCTCCACTTCCAGGAAGCCTTCCTTCCTTGCCACCAATCAGATGCAGCCTATCACCCATGGCCAATCATAATGTCTCTCCTACCTTCTGCTACCAGCATCCTCAGCTGTAGCCATCTCTTACCCTGGGCTGTGTGTGAGCTCCCTGAAGGGCAAGGACTAAGTCTCATCACCACTGGCAGTCTTGGTGCTTGGTGCTTGGTATACTATCTCACTCACTCATTCATTCACTCATTCATCAAACTTTTTTTTTTTTTGTCGGTCGTGGGGCTTGAACTCTGGGCCAGGGCGCTGTCCCTCAGCTCTTCAGCTCAAGGCTAGTGCTCTACCACTTGAGCCACAGTGCCACTTCCGGTTTTCTGGTAGTTTATTGAAGACAAGAATCTCACGGACATTCCTGCCTGAGCTGGCTTTGAACCATGATCCTCAGATCTCAGCCTCCGAGTAGCTAGGATTACAGTCATGAGCCACCGACATCTGGCTTCATCAAACTTCTTGAAACCACGTGTGTGTGTGTGTGTGTGTGTGTGTGTGTGTGTGTGTGTGTGTGTGTGTGTGTGTGTGTGTGTGTGTGTGTGTGTGTGTGTGTGTGTGTGTGTGTGTGTGTGTGTGTGTGTGTGTGTGTGTGTGTGTGTGTGTGTGTATTGACTGGACATAAAAGTCACAGATTTTCCTGCCCAAGCTAGCTACGAAATGAGATTCTCAGATCTCAGCTTTCCAAGTAACTAGGATTACAGGTGTGAGCCACCAGCGCCTGGCTAAACTCACTTTTGTTTTCTTTTTGCAAGTCCTGGGGCTTGAACTCAGGGCCTGGGCACTGTCCCTGAGTGTCTTTTGCTCAAGGCTAGCACTCTATCACTTGAACGACAGTGCCACTCCCAGCTTTTTCTGTTTATGTGGTATTGAGGAATCAAACCCAGGGCTTCATGCACTCGAGGCAAGCACTCTACCACTAAGCCACATCCCCAGCCCAACCCACTTTTTAAAATGGGCAAAAGAAGCTGGGCACTGGTGGCTCAGTTTGAAGCCAGCCCTGGTAGGAAAATCTATGAGACTCTTATCTCCAGTGAGCCACCAAAAAGTTGGAAGTGGAGCTGTGGCTCACATGGGAGAGCATCAGCATTGAGCCAAAAGCTCAGGAACAGCACTCAAGCCTTGAGTTCAAGCCCCAGGACCAGCACACAAAAAGAAAAATGTTCCTGGCCAAAGAATGACAAGAAAAGCATGAGGTCCAGACATAGCAAAGTTAAATAAAACGACCATGGAGTGTCATAGCATTGTAGCTTACAACACAGCTGAGTTCAGGATGCAGGGGCCACAGAACAGATGTCCTTCAGGGCTGTAGGCCAGGGACTCAAGACACCCAGTAGGCCACAGCAACCTGGACATGCCAGGAGCCAGCTGAATAAGGAGGTCACACTTAGTGCCCCCAGCTACCACCAAGCAAGAACGTGCAGGTCTAGAATTATAGACCACTGAGCCACTCAAAGAACACTGGAGCCAGACACCGGTGGCTCACACCTGTCATCCTAGCTACTCAGGAGGCTGAGATCTGAGGATCATGGTTCAAAACCAACCTAAGCAGAAAAGTCCATGAGATTCTTCTCTCCAATTTACCACCAGAAAACCAGAAGCGATGCTGTGGCTCAAGGTGATAGAGCACTGGCCTTGAATGAAAAAGCTCAGGGACAGCAACCAGACCCCAAGTTCAAGCCCCAGGACTGACCAAAAAAAAAACAATACACATGTTTTTATGTGAACACTCCTGCTGGATGATGGGTTTTAGAAGCAATTTTCAAACCAAATGCATCTGCAGACACCACTGTGCTCTGCAACCTAATATCAAGTCACAAGCTGGGACTGAAATCCCATCTCCTGCTAAGATGACAGAGAACATGGCAGTCTTGGTCCCTGCCAAGGCTATGGTACTAACTCACCGAGTCTCTGCCCTAGAGAAGGCCAAGGGCTACACAGACGAGAAGGAATGGTGAGGCACAGAGACTTGGGCAGCACGCAGCAACAGGGTGGTGACCCAGACCAAGATAGAGCTCCATGGAAGGGATCAAGTCAGAGACTCATCAGGTGCTGGTGGCTCATGCCTGTCCTGTTAGCTTCTCAGGAGATTGAGACCTGAGGATCTCGGTTCAAAGCCAGCCTGGGCAGGAAAGCCTGTGAGCCTCTTACCTCCAATGAACCACCAGAAAACCAGAAGTGGAGATGTAGTTCCAGTTACAGAGTGCTAGCCTTGAGTAGAGAAAGCCAAGCGAGAGCACAAGGCCCTGAGTTTAAGCCCCAGCTCCAGTACACATGCATGCACGTGTATGTGTGTTTGCACACACACACAAGAATGTAAGCTTTGGAGCCGGGCGCTGGTGGCTCACGCCTGTAATCCTAGCTACTCAGGAGGCTGAGATCTGAAGATCGCGGTTCAAAGCCAGCCTGGGCAGGAAAGACCGTGAGACTCCTATCTCCAATAAACCACCAGAAAACCGGAAGTGGCGCTGTAGCTCAAGTGGTAGAGCGCTCGCCTTGAGCTGAAGAGCTGAGGGACAGCACCCAGGCCCAGAGTTCAAGCCCCACGGCCGACCAAAAAAAAAAAAAAAAGAATGTAAGCTTTGGGGCTGAGGCATGGTTCAAGTGGTAGAGCATCAGCTGTAATGACCCACAAGGCTCTAAGTTCAAGTCCTGTTACCAGCAAAAAAATAATTAAGTTTATGCTTCAGTCTTTATGGCTCTAAATTCATAAAATGAGTTCATTTCATCCAAACCCCCCAGAGTTTGCATCTGTCTGCCACCCTCAAGATTACCAACCTAGTCAGGTTGGCCTGTGTACCCAAGGGGAGGTAGAATCTGGGCCAACTTCGAGTCCCTGACCCCCAACTCCAGGATGAGGAAGCTGGCAGAGTCCCCCAGTGACACCCCGAGTGAAGGGAAGGTCCCAGAGCTAGCCTCTGCAGCCCAGTCTCGTTTCTATCTCCATTTCCAGCACCTTGCTCTGCCACGGCCCCATAAATCTTCAGTTTATTAATCCTGTACACGAAGCGGTCGGTGCGGAAGCCTGATTTACTCCCTGTTCATAAAACGCTGGGAAATTAAAGATGGAAATTACGCAGAAGGACACCCCCCGTGGGGAGCCCCCAGAGCAATTCTTGGCCCTGAACCAGGTCCTCACTGCCCTTCCCACCTCCAGAAAGCAAGATCCGGTGGCATCATCTCACTGTCCTTTCTCAAGCACGCCCCTCCCGCCCCAGCCCCACTGAGCCTCCACACAAACAACCTCCCCTCAACCTGACTTTCTGGCAGATTCCCCTTGGGCTGGGGCCGGGTGGTGGAGGGGAATGTTGGGAACACAAACCTAGGGAGCTAGTGAAACTATCCAAATGTCAAGACACAAGGACTAGACACCGTGGTGCACACCTGTAATCTCAGCTACTCACAAAGTAGAGATTTGGGAGGCTAGTAATTCTGAGGCCAGCCTAAGCCAAAAATAAATAAATAAATAAAAAGGTAGGAAGAGTTCATCTCAACAAATAAACTGAAGCTGGGCGCTGGTGGCTCACGCTTATAATCCTAGTTACTCAGGAGGCTGAGATCTAAGGATCACGGTTCAAAGGCAGCCCAGGCAAGAAAGTCGATGAGACTCTTATCTCCAATGAACCACCAGAAAGCCGGAAGTGGCGCTGTAGCTCAAGTGGTAGAGCGCTCGCCTTGAGCTGAAGAGCTCAGGGACAGTGCCCAGGCCCAGAGTTCAAGCCCCACAATGGACCTAAATAAACAAACAAACAAACTGGGCGTGGCATTCTAACCTCTGATCCTAACTATGGAGGGAATCATAAAATAAGAGGATCGCGGTCTGCGCCTGGCCCCTGGGCAAATGAAAAGTGATACCCTACCTGAAAAATAAGTAAAGCAAAAACACAAACTGGAAGAGTGGCTCCAGCCAGGGAGAGAGAAAGAGGAAGAGGGGGAGAGAGGAAGAAGGAAAGGGACAAGAAAAGGAAGGAGAGGAGGGGATGAGAGGGGGAAGGGTCTCAGAGCTCTGAGCATCCACTGTACCCCAAGGTGGCTCAAAGCTTCTCCATTGCCCACCAGCCAGGGACAGCCACAGTAGGTATCAGGGACTGTGTCAAGATGAAGGATGGTTCTAGTCCAGCGTCACATCGGCAGCCCTGGGACACAGAAGGTGAGGGCTGGCTATTCATCCCTGCCTGACACCTCCCTGCTTCACCCACGCTCCCTGAAGTTTTGAAGATGAGTCACAGGCTGGGTGGACACTAGTGGCTCATGCCTGTAATCTTTGCTGCTCAGGAGGCAAAGATCTGAGGATCGTAGTTGGAAGCCAGCCCCAGCAGGAAAAGTCCTGAGACTCCAATTAACCACCAATAAAAGCGGAGCTGTGGCAGGAGAGTGCTATCCTTGAGTGAAAAAGCCAAGTGTGAGCATAAGGCCCTGAATTCAAGCCCCAGCATTAGTGTGTATGTGAATGCATGCGCACACATGTGCACGTACACACACCACACACACACACACACACACACACAGATGAGTCACTTAGTGCAGGGAAAGCATCACCAGGACCAAGAAAGGCTGGAAGGGCACTGGCACAGAACAGAGGTGGCAGCCTCACCCACACTCGTAACCGGAGCCTCAGCAGCCTAAAGTTAACCAAAGCCCAGGAAGGAAGGTGGATTATGGGGAGTGGCAACTGTACTAATGACTTTCAAAGACCACAAGGAACGAAAGGGTTTCAGACAGGGCTAGCACGTGGTCTGGTGTGCACTTGGTCAGATCCTTCTGAGAGCTGGTTCAAGTCTATAATCCCAGCTACTTGAGAGCCAGAGATCGGGGGAATCACAAATCAGCCAGGCATTCAAGTTCTCCAGACTGCATCTCAACCCATGGATGGCTGCAGTGGCACATACCTGTAATCCCCAACAACATAGCAGAACATAAGTAGTAAGGATCAAAGCCTTAGGCCAGCTCAGACACACAAAAAGCAATACTGGGCCAGGCGCCAGGGGCTCACACCTGTGATCCTAGCTACTCAGGAGGCTGAGATCTGAGGCTCTCAGCTGAGGGCCAGCCGGGAGACTCTTATCTCCAAATAACCACCAAAAAAAGCTGGAAGTAGAGCTGTGGCTCAAGTGGTAGAGCGCCAGCCTTGAATAAAAAAGCTCAGGGACAGTGCCCAGGCCCTGAATTCAAGTACAGGCACATGCACATTAAAATAATTCTCTTTGAAAGGGTAGCTTCCAACCATGATCCTCTGCTCCCCCACCCCACCCCCACCCTGCCAGCCTCCAGCTCCCTTCTTGGGATTGGGGGTGGAGGGAGTGGAGACTTCACTCTCTCTCCCTGACATCTGTCTGGTCTCACTGTGTCTGTTTGTCCCTCTGGACACAGAGCCTCAGACAGGGCCATGGTACCTTCCCAGTAAGGACTCAGCAAAGCCTGCACATAGAGACTTCTGGGCCAGGGTGGAGTAGGGGAATGGACTTCTCAGGGTACCCAGGCTGCCAGGGCAGGTGGATTCCTTTGGCAACACCGAGGTCCAACATCTTGTCCCCATTAGAGACCACCACGGAGGCTGCCAAAGCCATCAGCTCCAAAGTGATCATCTGACCACCTCAACTCCAAATACAAAGCAAGCATGGTAGTATACTCCTGGAATCCCAGCAAGTGGGATCATGAGTAACAGGCCAGCCTAAGCTACATAGCAAGATCTTGTCATAAATTCATCGATTCATTAATTAAGAAACAGAACAAGGAAGGACACCAGAAAGCCTTGTTTTCAGGGCCTGTTCCAGGCCAGAAAGACGGTGGACTATGGTTGTCACACCCCAGGCTCTCCTTTAAAATCTACCTGCCTACCGTGAGGCCTAAATGTGAACTTGGGCCTCATCTACAGAGCAGGCTCAGTGAGGTGCCAGTAGCTCACGCCTGTAATCCTAGTTACTCAGGAGGTTGAGATCTGAGGATCATGGTTGGAAGCCAACCTAGGCAATTAAAAAGTCTCTGAGATTTTTATCTCCGGTTAACCACCAAAGAAATGGAAGTGGAGATGTAGCCTCAGTGGTAGAATGCCAGCCTTGACTGAAAAGGCTAGGAAAGACTTCTCTTCATAAGTAGTGAAGAGACCTCCCACCCATAACCACTGTCCTGTCCTGTGTATGGGGTACAGGTGGCCTGCCTGGTATTTCTTCCTCCCTGGTCTGAGCTCAGCTCTCACTCCTGAATGACAAGGGACCCGCACACCAGTCTCTAGATGGGCATAAATCACATCAGGAAGCTTGGCTGGGTTGGTGTCTTCTTTGGCATTCGAAGTATCATTAATTATGTATTAAGTGTTTGAAAGGAAAAGACATCAGTAGCCTATAGGATGTATTTGCATAGTAATAGAGGATTGATTAGATGCAATATCTATACAGAGGGCTACTGGGATTCGGGTCCCAGGGCTTTGTCGCAGTGGTAAATTACAGCCACAAAAAAAATCTCTGGTAAGAGATAGTAAATAATCACGTCCCAGTGGTTGAAGGGAGTCTCAGGGTCTGCTGATGAGAACCCACAGTCCCCTGCCTGGAGGGGAAACAGCCCAGAGACTCCTCTACTGCTGAGTCTTCTGGATAGAGCAGTCCCCCCTCCCCCACCCCACCCACCTTTCCCGGGCGAGCCCCCAGCTGAGCCCGTAGCACCTGTCCCAGCCAGCTGCAGAAAGCTCCAGGAAAAAAGCCCAGAAGCTGCTTCCCAAACCCGGATTCTGCTCCCGGCTCTTCTGTGGTTTCCTCTGAGAGATGGATCCAAGGCTCCAGAAGAAGGGACATGCATAAGGCGTAGGCTGTGTGTCCTCTCTTAATGAGCTGAGTGCTGGAGGAAAGCCGCCCCCACTCCTGGGGGAGGGCAGCCAGCATCCTCTCCCCCCTCCCACCCACCCCACCCCACCCCCCCACCCCCGCATGCAGCAGCCAGTCACCTGAGCCACAGTTCCATGCACCATGCCACATCTACATCCGTCACCTGGATTAATTCACTGAACCCTCACTGCCAACAACCCCCCCACACAAGTATGGAAACTGAGGCACAGAGCTATGTTCTCTACACATCAGCATTCCTCACTTCCTCCAGGGTGGTGAGTTCCAGGTCCCCTTTTTATACAGATCCTCCCTCACCTCTAATTAAGACTGCACCCTAGTGGGGCTGTAATCCCAGCTACTCAGGTAGTTGAGATCTGAGGATGGAGGCTCAAAGCCAGTCCAGGCAGAAAAGTCCATGAGACTTTTACTTCCAATTAACCAACAAAAGGGCAGAAGTGGAGGTGTGGCTCAAGTGGTAGAGAGCTAGCCTTGAGTTCAAGCCCCAGGAACAGAAAGAAGGGAAAGAAGGAAGGGAGGGAGGGAGGGAGGGAAAAAGAGAAAGGAAGAAAGAAAAAAACAAGAAAGAAATATTAATCCTGTCAATCCCCTGTCATTCCCACACTTCGCCAGCAGGGAGCTGGGACTTCTCCAAGGCCATTCCTTCCCCCCCCCCCCCACAGACATAATGGAGGTACAGGTGTGGGACCCAGACTGGCTGTCACTTAACCCTGACAGATCCTCCTAGAATGAGAGCAGAATATCTACCCCAGGATGAAATGATTTCTTGTCTGTTTTTTCTTCCAGGTTCAAGGGGTACCCAAGGCTCCCTCCCTGCCCCTGAGCCAGGCCTTCTGCTCTGTAGACTAGAAGGGGGCGGGGGGAGAGGGGGGAAAACAAGGATTCCCCAGCCTTCTCTCTTGCTCAGACTCTCAATTCTGGGAGGGAGGTCTGAACCACAATGAATAAATAGGGGAAAGGGAGGGGAAAGGAAAAAAAAAAAAAAAACCTTACTATAATGACCTTCAAGAAGAGCAACTACATTTTACCTTGAAAAACTGCAGAACAGAGAGTGGAATCTGTATAGACAATGCAAATGAGATGCAAACACGAATGCAAATGGACCAGGGCCTGCCACAGAAGCTTTCCCACGCTAGCCCAGTGTGCTCTGGAGGGAAGGGAAGGAAAGCGGGCAGAGGGCAATTAGCAAGAGCTCCAGGGACTGCAGGAGGCCCGAGCAGGTAGGAAAGGAGGACCGGACACTGAGAGACCTTAGGGGAAACCCAAGCCCAGGGATTTTGTGCACTGGGAAATTTCCCCATCCTGATCATACTGGGTTTGTGATGGATGGACACGGACACACACACACACACACACACACACACACACACACACACACACACACACACACACACACACACACACACACACACACACACACACACACAGAGAGCAGAGATACACAGGTCCTCACAGACCAAAACCAAAAACAAGTGCCCAATTCCAGTACATAAGCACAAATGACTAGCTACTTAGGATCCAGGTTCATCCAGGCTAACACAGAGCAGAAAAGTCCAAGAGATTCTGTCTCAAGGGAGAAGCTGGGTGTGGTGATACACACCTGTCATCCTAGCAACACGGGAGGCTGAGATCTGGAGGATCAAGGTTCAAGGCTAGCCCAGGCAGAAAAGTTTGTGAGACTGGATCTGAATGGAAGAAATTGGGCTTGGCCGCACCCATCTGTCCTCAGAGGTAACACAGAAAGCCTAAAATAAGCAGATCATAGTCCAGGCTGCATGCCTATAAATCCTCCATACTCAAGAGGCTGAGATCTGAGTATCAAGATTCAAAGCAGCCTTGACAAATAAATCAGAGCGATTCTTATTTCCAATTAACCTGCAAACAAAAGAAAAGAAAAGAAAGTAGAGGCATGGCTCAAGCACGCATGCCAGCCTTGAGTGAATAAACCTAGCAAGCGTGCAAGACCCTGAGTTCAAGCCCCAATACTGACGCAAGAAAGTAAACCCCTCTGTTTATTTTTATCCTTCGAAACACAGACCCAGGTGGAGAGTCAAACACAGATACACACCCTATCCATGCTGAACACCGTGCAACCAGTCCAACAAACCTGGCTATTGAAAAGAGCTTTAAACATCTGGAACATCTGTTTCGTGCCCTGCGTGGTAGAGAAAACTCAATCCCTCACTTAATCTCCAGAAAGCAGTGTTGCAATGTATAGCTGATAACTCAATACTTACTGACAAAGGAAAGGCTGTCCAATAGGAACTGATGGGCCAAGCTTAAACCAGCAAAGAGGATGAAAGAGACAGAACTCCAATTCCATAGGCAAGCGCGCTACCAACTGAGCTTTCATCTCAATCCAGGGCCTGTTTGTATTTCATTGTGGTTTGGTATGGTTTTTAGGACAGCTAGGTAACCCAGGCTGATATGGAGATCTTGTCTCAGCCTCCCAAGTACTGGGAGCCCAAGTATGAGCCACTATACCCAACCTGGGACTTAGCATACCAATGCCGGCACACTTTCTCTCCTAGATTCTTTCATTCTCTCTTTCTGTCTCCCACTTTCCACTTCCCTCCCTCTCCTTCTCTCTCCGTAGCCCAGTTTGAACTCAGAATCTCACAATTACACAACTGCTAAGCAGAAACTATTACTTGATCCACACCCCCAGTCCTTTTTCTTTAGTGTGTGTGTGTGTGTGTGTGTGTGTGTGTGTGTGTGTGTGTGTGTGTGTGTGTGTGCGCGGGCGCGTGCGCGTGCGCCAGTTCTGGGCTTCAGTTCAGGCCCCTGAGCACTGTCCCTTAACTTCTTTGCTCACACCTGGCACTTTATCTAACCCTGGAGCCATAGCTTTACTTCCAGCTTTTTGGAGTTTCACTGGAGATAAAGAATCTCATTGAGTTTCCTACCTGGCCTGGCTTCGAACTGCAATCCTCAGCTCTCAGCCTCCTGAGTAGCTAGGATTACAGGTGTGAGTCATAGGCACCAGGCTCCTTGAGTTTATTTTCCAGATAAGGAGTCTCATGCTTTTCCCCAGCTGGCCTCAGGATAAGATCCTCCTCACTCCTACTCCACCTCTACCTCCCAGGAAGCCAGGATGGCAGGTAGGTACCACTTCCCCCAGCCTGAGGTCTAACCTTTGTGGGCATTCTCCTCTGCCCCCTCTCCCCAGGGAGCCTCCAGACTGCCAAGTCCTTTTCCCTCCTGGTGACCTCTTCAGTCAGACTTTCCACCCAGTGGCCGATCTGGAGGCCCCTAGGCCTGGCCATTGCGGTAGCTGAGGGCTCACAGTGTCTCTGGCCCATGATCTAATTTGGAACTCTGGGGGTGTAAGAAAACCATTTCTCTCCACCCCAACCCCCTGTCTCTGGGCAAACGTTCCTAACAGAAAAAAAAGTGACTCTTTCCCCCAAAAGTATACACACTGCAAATGTCACCCTGCCCACCCTGCTCCTACACACACACACACACACACACACACACACACACACACACAAATGTGCTTTTCAGAGCAAAGAATGAATAAGCTTTCTCACTTTCTGCTGTCAACTCACAGTGTCACTTTGGGTAAGTCAGCCACCACTGCAAGTCTTCCGCCTCTGAAGTAACTGCTCGTGAGACAAGGCCAGCTGGGTCCCAAGGCCGCTCGGTCCCAACATTTTTATGTTTTGCCCAGGGCCTAACTGTTGTCCCTTAGTTTTCTCACTCACGTGTTCTAGTACTTGAGCTCTACTTCTGGTTCCAAGGTGGTTAATTAGAGATCGGAGTCTCACAGCCTTAGCTGGGAGCTGGTGGCTAGTGCCTCTAATCCTAGCTACTCAGGAGGCTGAAATCAGAGGACAGCGGTTCAAAGCCAGCCTGGGCAAGAAAAGCCAAGAAACTCTTATCTCCAATTAACCACCAGAAAACTAGAAGTGGTGCTGTGCCTCAAAGTGGTAGAGTACTAGCCTTGAGCAAAAAGAGCTCAGAGACAGGACCCAGACCCTGAGTTCAAGCCCTATGACGAACAACAAAAGTCTCCTAGACTTTCCTGCCAGAGCTAATTTCAAACCACAATCCTTAAGTAATCTTCTAAGTAACCAGGATAATGGACCTAAGCTACCAGCTCACCTAGAACCTCTCCAACCTTGGATGCACCCCTAAAATCATCCCACAGTGACCCCCCAGAACTGCCCCTTCCTAGAGATTACTTTCCATTCTAGGGCCTAAGAGAAGCTAAGGCCTGAGCCTCAGCCAGGAAAACAAGACAAGGTCAGATAGAGACCCAGGGTGAGATCCACCCTTCACCCCTGGTTGTCTCTCAAGCCAACCAGAGACACTGTGGCCACCTGGTACCTGCAGGCATTTAGAAGAGAGGCCAGGAAGTGGCGTGGTAGCTCAAGTGGTAGAGCGCTTGCTTTGAGCTGAAGAGCTGAGGGATAGTGCCCAGGCCCAGAGTTCAAGCCCCACGACCGACAAAAAAAAAAAAAAAGATAGAAGAGAGGCCAACTGGGATCCACCTCACAACACAGGCCTTGATTACCACAGTGCACCCGAGGAACTGCAAAATGCCAGATTACTAGTTCTCAGTGTAGTTAGAGGCCTCAGACTCCCTCTCCAAATTAATATTCATGGAGACCAGCATGCCATTTATTTGCATATGTAGATTATTGCTCATCCTCTGCAGGGGAAAAAAATGTTTGGGGTATGTTTTTATTTATTGTATTTATTTTCAGCTTGGATGATAAAATAGGCAGACCAGGCAAGGGAAGGGCAGGTTCAAGGGCAAAAGGAAAAAAAAAAGGGGGGGGGGGAAGTTTCAGGTAATAATTGCAATAAAGAAAGTTGATCTTAGACACACAAGACTAAGTCCTTCCCACCCAAAGGGCCAATTCCAGAAAGCCCACTCCCCCAAGAAGCTCCCCAGCCAGAAGCCTCTTGAATGCTATCCTGGGAGACAAGGCACCAGGTTTGAATTGTGACATGGGGTCAGTCACTTCTTAAAGGGATAAGCTACTTTCAAAGTGGTTATAGCAAGCTGGGCACTGGCTACATAATCCTAGCTACTCCAGGAGCTAAGATCAAAGGATCACAGTTCTAAATCAGCCCAAGCAGGGAAGTCCGTGAGATTCTTATCTCCAATTAATCACCAAAAAGCCAGAAGTAGAGGTATGGCTCTAGTGGCAGTAGACTAGCCTTGAACAAAAAAGCCAAGTGAGAACTTGAGGCCTTGAGCTCAATCGCCAGTACCAGCATAAAAGAGAAAAAAGAGGCAGGGCACCAGTGGCTCATGCCTGTAATTCTACCCAGTCAGGAACCTGAGATCTGAGTGCAATTCAAAGCCAGCCCAGGCAGAAAAGCCCACGAGACTCTTATTTTCAACAAACTACTCAAAAGAAGACAGAAGTTGGCTGGGAAGGTGGCTCAGTGGTAGAGTTCTTGCCTTGCATGCATGAGGCCCTAGGTTCGATTCCTCAGCACCACATTAAGCAGAAAAAGCCGGAAGTGATGCCACGGCTCAAGTGGTAGAGCGCTAGACTTGAGCTAAAGACCTGAGGGACAGCGCCCAGGCCAGAGTTCAGGCCCCAAGGACCAAAAAGAAGCCAGAAGTAGAGCTGTGATTCAAGTGGGCATAGTGCTACCTTTGAGCAAAGAAGCTCAAGGACAAGGCCAGGGCCCTGAATTCAACCCCCAGGAAACATACAAACACACACACAAAAAAGAGGCTGGGGGAAGAAAAGGGAAAATATCCACTGTGATCATCTAAAGGCTCCCAGATTATTTCAAACTTCTGGGTCCATGGCTTGAGATCAGGTAGCAACTCTGCCAAGAGACTAGAAGAGAACTGACCTGACACTAGCGCCCCCTGCTGGCTGAGTGTGACATGCCACTTGTCCTTGCTCATCTGTATAAGATTTCCAACTTCACTGGTTTGTAACAAGGCAGTCAAAACAGTCCCTTAAAAAAAAGGGGGGGGGGCGGAGGCCTGAGAAGAAGGCTCAGTGGTAGAGCACTTGCCTTGCATGCCTGAGGCTCTGGGTTCGATTCCTCAGCACCACATAAGCAAAAAGAAAAAAGCTGGAAGTGGTGCTGTGGCTCAAGTGGTAGAGTGCTAGCCTTGAGCTGAAGAGCTGAGGGACAGCGCCCAGGCCCAGAGTTCAGGCCCCACGACTGGACAAAAAAAAAAAAAAAAAAAAGAGTGGTAATGGGAGGGAGGCAATGAGAAAGAAAGAGGAAACAGCTGACACTAAGCAAAAGGAAAGAAATGTACAAATCACCCGATTCAGAAGAAATAATTTTATTGTTAAAGTCTGTAGAATTCATAAGTTTTATTGATCAAGACAATGACAATTTGCACTGTGAAGGTTAAAATGTGTTGGTGACTTTAGCTAACTATCACTATGTTAACAATACTGTGAAATGTATGTAGTTACCTAATCTTAATAAAGAAAAAAAAAAAAAAAAAAGCTGGGCGCCAGTGGCTCATACCTGTAACCCTAGCTACTCAGAGGACTGAGATCTGAGGATCGCCGTTCAAAGCCAGCCCAGGCAGGAAAGTCCATGAGACTCTTATCTCCAATAAACCACCAGAAAACCAGAAGTGGCGCTGTGGCTCAAGTGGTAGAGCACTTGCCTTGAGCTGAAGGCTGAGGGACAGTGCCTAGGCCCAGAGTTCAAGCCCCATGACCAACAAAAAGAGAGAGAGAGACAGACAAACAGACAGACACAGAGAGAGAGAGACAGACAGACAGACAGACAAATAGACAACCTGGGCAGGAAAGTCTGTGAGACTCTTAGTTCAAGCCCCAAAACCGACAGAAAAAAAAAAAAAAAAAAAAAAAAAAAAAAAAAAAAAAAACCTTAGGAACAGTGCCCAGACTCTGAGTTTCAGGTCCAATAGCTTCATAAGACAAAACCAAAATAATGTTCCACACAGAGGAGGCTTCATTAAATACAAGCCATTTCTCCTGTGGAAGCTAAGACAAAGGACGATTCTGCAAGTAATAATCTATTCCTGTGATTTATCAATCATCAAACTGCCAAGGTGTACATGAGTCCCTACGATCTGATCCCCAGCCCTGTCCCCCCCCCCAAAAAAAAAGGTATCCATTGAGCAATTCACTGAGGGGTATTTGCTGGTCCCACCCTACTTTGGATCTCAGTGATCCTGTATGGAGCTAGAAAGGGGAAAGCCAGCCCCACAAAATGCAAACGACGATCACCTGGATGCTGGCTGCCCACAATTAAGCATGGGATTTGTGGTGAGGACAGTAATTGGTACAGAAGTCCAGGGAAGGTCCGATCGATGCTTCCAGAACACCGTGGGCACCAGCTCTAGGAAAGCTCTAATGAGGACTCTGCTCCGAGGACAGTGTTGCAGAAAGGGGACTTTAGGTTAAACACAGAGAATGACAGGTAACCATGAAGAGGCAGGCCTGGACTGTGGAAGCTCCTGATGGGGAGTCTGAACTTAGCCAGGGAGGACCGCAGGGAAACCATGTGTGGGAATGGCATCAAGGGGAGGGGATCGGGGAAACTGTACTGGATGCACAGCAACATTATGAATTGTTTGTTGATTGATTATTTTTGTGGTCCCAGTCCTGGAGCTTGAACTCAAGGCCTGGGTGCTGTCTCTGACCTTTTGTACTCAAGGCTGCTACTCTACCATTTAAGCTACACCTCCACTTCCAGCTTTGTGGTAGTTAACTGGAGATCAGCATCTCACAGACTTTTCTGCCCGGGCTGCCTTTAAGCCTCAATCCTCAGATCTCAGCCTTTTGAGTAGCTAGGATGACAGGTGTGAACCACCAGCACCCAGCAACATAATGGATTTGTAACCATGGATTAAGGGCCTTACCATCACCTCTACCTTGACACCTGGTCTGTCCCTTTCCCCCACTCTGTCCCCTAGACAGCTGCATACCACACGGTGCCCTCAGAGGCCAGAAGAGCAGGAAGCTGAGTCGGTCTCCAGCATGGAGATGGAATTTCATTTGCCAGAAAGACATCCAAGAAATGTGGGGGGCGGGGGGGGGGGGCGGACATCACTCGGTGCTGCCAGGGTTTGGAGCCCAAGCACTGGGAAGATGGTGGCTGCTACCCACAAAAAATAATGACTTAACTAGTCAGGAGGCTGAGATCTGAGGATCATGGTTCAAAGCCAGCCAGGGCAAGAAAGTCAGTGAGAGGCTTAGCTCCAGTTAACCTCAAAAACTCTAGAAGTAGCCAGGCGCCGGTGGCTCACTCCTGTAATCCTAGCTACTCAGGAGGCTAAGATCTGAGGATCTGGGTTCAAAGCCAGCCTGGGCAGGAAAGTTCGTGAGACTTTTATCTCCAATAAACCGCTAGAAAACTGGAAGTGGTGCTGTGGCTCAAGTGGTAGAGTGCTCGCCTTGAGCTGAAGAACACAAGGACAGCACCCAAGCCCAGAGTTCAAGCTCCACGACCGACAAAAAAAAAAATCTAGAAGTGGAGCTGTGGCTCAAAGTCGTAACACTGCTAGCCTGGAGCAGAAAAGCTCAGGGACAATTCCCAGGCCTTGCATTCAAGCCCCACGACCAACAAAGAACCAAGAATGTAGAAGGGGAGACACTAGAGAGACAGGAAGATTGATATCTATAGATTTCATGCCAACAACCAGACAGCAAGTACTAACACAATATCTGAGCTGAGTGTGATGGCACATGCCTTTAATCCCAGCACTCAGAAGGCAGAGACAGGAGGATCTTGAGTTCAAGGCCAACCTAGGCTATATAGTGAGATCCTACTCTCAAAAGACCAAAAGGAGTGTAATAATACCCAGTGATATGAATCCTGGTCTGAAGGTAAGAACTGAGAGGCCAAACAAAGATCAGATACCAAGAGTCCAGGACTATAGGGAGCCACTATGGGACTGGATCACACAGGTCAGTATGGGCTGGATTTAGACCAGGAAAACTACTGAAATTGCAAAAGAGATCTTATTTTGGCCTAATGGTTCTATCTTACCACTGGGAGGCAAGGGTGGGGGGAGTAAATCAGGCAGAAGAACTTATGAATTACTTAAATGTTAATGCTAGAGTTCTACTTCCAGGAAGCCCTCCATGATTACCCTGGCTCTCACTGATGTTACGTTCCTCCTACAGTGGCCTGTTTGCACGTCATAATGATTTATTCCCTTTCCTGCTCTCTGAATCTGATAGTCTAAATGATCGAATCCTTGCATATCTCCTGCATTAGGTTTTTTCATTCTTGATGGCTAAAGTCAAATCTTCAGTCTTCAACCAACCAAATGTCATTATTGTACTAATTCAGATTTATCTTCCCAATAAATCCCATTCCACAGATGAGTAAGAGGGGAAATACTTTGCTCAGGGTCATTACATTTAAAAAGGAATAGAGGGAGAATTCAAACCTAGGTCTTATACTCCATTGCTGGCCAGCATTGGGGCCGATGGGAAATTTTGTTCCTCTCTGAACCCAACCCCCAATTGAAATTGTTCTTAGCCAACCAGTGATCATCTCTTTCCCTTGCCTGTGGTTGGCTGAGGCATGTGATTCCCCATTTCAATCAAGAAGGCAATGAAGGAAAGTTTGCTTGGGGATTTCTAAAGATGGCTCCTCTCCTGACTTTTCGGCCTCTGCCTAAGACTGCCAAGGTGCAACATCCAGAGTTGCTACAGCCACCTTGTGACCTTGAGAACAGGGAAAGCTGAAAAGCCTCTGGGATCTGGGATAATGTTATTGAACTACTGCAAGAAATAACCTTGGAGCAGAAAGAGAGCAGACCTCCTGTTATCAGAGATACTACCTTCCTTATTGTTTCTGTCAGTGGAGTTCAGCTTTTTCGGTTGCTTACATCCCTGACACCCACTCCAGTCAAGAATCCTTATCAGGATAGAGACTTGAGCTTAGCTGGAATGGAGGGTAAAGTACAAGGAAAGGTCTTGTTCCCTGTCCGCACTGCGCCCAAGCCAAGCCTGGACATTTTAAGCGTTCATTCTATATTAGCTTCATTGATCTGCCTCTTCTTCCTCCTTTTTCTTGCCAGTTCCCAGAGTCAGAACCCCAAGCCATTCCTTTTCTAAACCTCTCTGATCATGTCACGTTTTGGCTTGACATGAGACCGAGCCCTTGATATTTCTGGTCAAATCCTTCACCTCAAAGGCTGGAACTAAACACAGAGACACTATCCGTGAAATTCCACATCCCTACGTATTGGTTCCTTACACTGTCTTTCTCAATTAGATCTCGCCCAAATGGCAGGCCGAGTTCCAACTTCCTACTCCAGAACACACATGTTGAGCCTGCAGAATTGCCGCAGCCAGCTTTATTTGCTATAAAAACATGGATTTTTTTTCTTTGCTCCTTCTCGGCTGTAAAATAATCGATAAATAGAATCCAGATGAAAAATGCCAGCGTTTAAGAGAACAAATCTTTTATGATTCTTTGCTTTCTTATGGGGGGGGTCTCATGAACACAAGGAGGACGAGATGGGCTCTTTGGATTTTGCCCTCATCAGCTGGGATGAAACACACAGTCTTCTCCTGGTGAGGTACAGCTTCACATCAGAAACCCAGGTGAGGGGCTGGGAAGGTGGCTCAGTGGTAGAGCACTTGCCTGGCATGCATGAGGCCCTGGGTTCGATTCCTCAGCACCACATAAGCAAAAAGAAAAAAGCCGGAAGTGGCGCTGTAGCTCTAATGGTAGAGCACTAGCCTTGAGCTGAAGAGCTGAGGGACAGTGCCCAGGCCCAGAGTTCAGGCCCCACGACCGGACCCAAAAAAAAAGAAAGAAAGAAAGAAAGAAACCCAGGTGAGGGCTGGGAAGGTGGCTTAATGGTAGAGTGTTTGTCTAGCATGCATGAGGCCCTGGGTTCCATTCTTCATACACAGAAGAAGCCAGAAGTGGTACTGTGGCTCAAGTGGTAGAGCTCTAGCCTTGAGCAAAAGAAGCTCAGGGACAGTGGCCCAGGCCCTGAGTTCAAGTCCCAGGACTGGGGGAAAAAAGGAAAAAAGAAACCCAGGCAAGACAGTTTGAAAACATTGCAAATTGTTCCACACACAGATAGGCAAGCCTGTGATGTGAATTTCCACTTAAGCTCCCTCTGATCACACCGGCTCTTCCATTTTTTCCACCAACTACTGAAAAAAAAAAGGCAATCTCTCTGACATTTCTGCGTGCACACACACACACACACACACACACACACACACACACACACACACACACGTGTGTGCAAAGTGCATGTGTGCTGATCCTGGGGCTTGAACTCAGGGCCCAAGAGCTGTTCCTTAGTTTTTTTGATCAAGGCGAGTACTCTACCATCTGAGCCACAGCGCCAAGTCCAGCTCTTCGGCGGTCCATTGGAGATAAGAGTCTCACAGACTTTCTTGTCCCGGCTGGCTTTGAACAGTTGATCCTCAGATCTCAGCCTCCTGAGTAGGCTAGGATTACAGGTGTGAGCCGCCTATGCTTGGCTTCATTTTCTTTTATACAAAGGAAAACTATGCCTTCCTTTTTTTTTTTTTCTTTTGGACAATGACCACCCCAGCCATGAAAGTTTCATGAGAGGCTCCGCTAGCACATGACACCTTTTCAATTATAACAGTGCTTTAATAAACCCCTACAGAGCCATGGAGCGCAGCCGTACCGCTGATACGAGACACCTATTTATTCCCTAATTATATGGCAATATATTCTTTCTCTGAAAGTGCAGGTGAAGATAAAATATTCTTTTAATTCCATGGCCACCTGGGGGGGGGGAGGGGAGGGGGGGAGGGGACTGTCTCCAGACCACAGGACTTGGAATTGCTAAATCACAGCCTTTGTTCTAGGTCCCTCCCCCTCCTCCTTACAGGGTCTTCTAAACACAGTTCACTTTCCACTGGTCTGGCACCCTGGATCTCAAAGTGTGCTCACCACAGCCAAAGCATGGGCTCCACCTGGGACCTAATGTGAGAAAATGCCAACAACCTGGCCCTCTCCAACTCTAGCTGCATCCGAAGCTCCAAAGTGGGCCCAGGACCTTGTGTTTTCATAAGCCGTCCAGGTTGAAGTCTAAGAACCACTAGATTACAAAACAGAACGCACATGTGCGTGAGTACATGCATGAATGCATGCATGCGTGCGTGCATGCACACCAGTCCTGGGACTTGATCTCAGGGCCTGGGAGCTGTCTCTTACATTTTTCTTTTTATTCCCCCCCCCTTTTTTTTCAGCTGTGGGGCTTGAACTCTGGGCCTGAGTGCTGTCCCTCAGCTCTTCAGCTCAAAGCTAGCGCTCTACCACTTGAGCCACAGCACCACTTCTGGTTTTCTAGTGGTTTACTGGAGATGAGAGTTTCACAGACTTTCCTTCTAGGCTGGCTTTGAACCGTGATCCTCAGATCTCAGCCTCCGGTGTAGCTAGGATTACAGGCGTGAGCCACCAGCACCCGACTCCTTACCTTTTTCACTCAATGATAACTCTCTACCACTTGAGCCACACCTCCACTTCTGACTTTTTTGGTGATGCATTGTAAATAAGAGTCTCATGGCTTTCCTGCCTGCATTGGCTTCAAATCTCGATCCTCAGATCTCAGCCTTCCAAGTAGCTAGGATTTCAGGAATAAGCCAACATTGGTGCCTGGCAGATGAGGATCTTTCTAACTTGAACCTGACATGAGGGACTTCTCTGAGGGCTGAGCCTCAATCTAGACTTAGGGATCCATTTACCCATCTGTACAATGGGGTTCCAGACTCATTGGGCAGCTGTGGCTGCTGGAAGTTAGGTTACCTGGCACCTGTCTCTATGGAAACTAGCAAGATCACTGTTGCCAACACTCACCAGCTTCCTCCTGCCAGTACTTTGACTGACAGAAGCTCTGCAGAGCCTATTGTCCAATGTCAAATCCAAGGTCATCAATGCAGTACCCTTGGGTAATGAGTTAATGAGGAGCTGAGGGCATGGAAATGAGGGAGGCTACCAGCCATCTTTTCTATTGTCTAACTTCAGCCTTAGAGACGGACTGCCTGTACTCTACAGCCGAGCTGAAAGCTATGAGGATCTAGAAGGTCCACATCCTGAGGTACAACCCCTCCATGTCTGCCTGTGTTCCTGGGGGGTCCACACTGCTCCTGGAATAGAGGAGGAGCCCCAGAGCTATTGATTCACTAAATGTTCCAAGGACATTAAGCGCCCAGTGAATTCAGATACTCAGGTTATCTAGATTCAAGGAGTTAATTCATGGGAAAAGGAAAGACCAAGAAGAAGGAGAAGGAGAAGAAGAAGGAGGAGGAGGAGGAGGAAGAAGAAGAGGAGGAGGAAGAGGAGAAGAGGAGGAGGAGGAGGAGGAGGAGGAGGAGGAGGAGGAGGAGGAGGAGGAGGAGGAGGAGGAGGAGGACTGAAATCTTGGGAGACAAGGAGAATAAGGAAAAGAACCAAAAGCCAGAATGTGGTCCAAATGATGCCACAATCCTTGGGTTACAGTGCTGAGTTACTCTGACTGCTTGCCATCCATCAAGAAACAGCAGACCTCTGTCATTTGCTGAGTTCTCATCGGCCCTGATTCTGCTGTCACTTATTTCATTTTATTTTATTATGCCAGTATACTAGGATTTGAAATCAAGACCTGGGCTTTAAAGCTTTTCTTTTTTTCTTGAAGCTTTTCTTTTCTTTTTTTTCTTTTTCTTTTTTTTTTTTTTTTTTTTTTTGCTCAAGGCTTGGTGGTCTGCCACTTGAGCCACAGCTCCACTTTCGGCTTTTTGGGTAGTTCAATGGAGACCAGAGTGTCACAGACATTTCTGCCCCGACTGGCCTTGAACTGGCAATCCTCAATCTCCTCAAGTAGCTAGTAGGATTTACAGGCGTGAGCCACCAGTACCTGACTATGCTGTCTTTGATCAACCAATTGTGAGCACCTCTTCCTGGACCCCAGGCTCCCTACTGAAGAAGCCCTGATCAGCCTTCTCCAAGACCAGCCGCGCCGGGGCCCCCTTGCCTTCCCCCGGAAGAAGTGATTTCACCTGGAGAGCAGGTGCACACTCTTTAGTTAGGGTCTCCCTGGGCCGGCCAGTTGAGCCCAGTCTGCGGGCTCCAAATGACCCCCAAGACCCAACGCAGACATAGACACAAGCCAAGTACGCAGCACACCCATCGCCCCCGGGAGATGCTGGAAAGCGGGGTACCCCTCCGGAGGCCAGGGATCAGGCCTAGGGCCTGGCTAGGCAGCCTGACCTGTGTGCTAAGAAAAGGGGGAAAGTCAGTATGAGATGGCCGAGAGCATCCGAACCGCGCTGAAAGCAGCTATCCACCCAATCCTCTCCCGCTGGTCCCCAGCCTCCTCACCCGGCTGATGGCAGTCTGCAGCAGGCGTAGACTTGAAATTCCTGGCGCCTTGCACAAATCTGTGAGCACAGACACTAGCCGGCGCGCGGCTGCTGGCACGCGTGGCCATTCTGCTTGGAGCGCAGGGAATGGGGGCGCTCCGGGAGGACGAGCCAACGTCCGGGGGCACCTGCCAACTAGTCATGGAGAAAGGGCGGGGAAGCCTCCCCGCAAAGCCCCCACCAAACCTGCGCTGGACTCTCAGAAGACTCTCCCGGACTGCACGAGGTCGGCGATTCCCAGCAAGCGGGTTCCGAGCGAACCCCACGGTCACCGTGCGTCACCACCCGGCGGGGACGTTCACCGGGAACGCGGGAGGTGTCCCGGTCCTGGGGAAGGGAGTCCGGGGGGAACCCGGGAGCGTGCGCCCCAGAGCGGAGCCGCGCAGGACTCTTGGCCGAGCGCAGGGCGCACGGGCGGCGCGGGGCCGATCGCGGGACCGAGCCGGGAGTCGCGGTGCGGGAGCAGCGGCGCCTCCGCCCCCCGCCCCGAGCCCTGCGTCCTGGCACGCGGACCTGGACACCCGCAAGGAAACGATCTCGTCTATTGTATTTTTATTTATGGATTGTGTGTCGGTCCTGGGGCTTGAACTCACGACCTGAGTGCTGTCCCGGAGCTTTTTTTTTTTTTTTTTCACTCAAGGTGAGCGCTCTACGCAGCTCCACGTCCAGCTTTTGGCTGGTTACCTGGAGAGAAGAGTCTCACGGACTTTCCTGCCCCGGCTGGCTTTGAACCTCGACCCTCAGATCTCCGCTTCCCGAGTAGCTGGGATTCCAGGAGTGAGCCACCGGCGCCGGGTTTAAATCGTTATTATTATTATTTTCTGAACAAAGTAGGGAAATAAACCTAGTCCTGCAGGAAAGTGGGGGCGGCTTCCGGGGGGCACCCCCCGCGAGCACCCCACTCCCCACCTGCAACGCTACGACCGGGGGCGGCGGAGGGAAAAGTTGGGAATCCGGGCTCGGCAGCCGGGGAGCCCCTGGCTTCGCTGAACTTTGGGAGCCGGGGATTCCCCGCAGTGCAGCCAGCGCCCCGGATTCCTCCAAAGAGTCGGGGCGACGGGAGGGGGACACCCAGGGGGGCGCGTTCCGCTTCGCGCCTCCCGGGGGTCGAAGCGCGCTGTGGCTGGGGAGAGGGGGGGACCCCCGCGGGCCGCGGCCGGGAACCCGCGCGCGGAGAGCCTCGGGGACCCGGAGCCCCCCGATCTCAGCCGGCGGGCGCAGTGCCGCGGCGCCCGGGTCGGGTCTCTCCAGCGCGTGGAGACTCCGCCGCGTCCCGCACGGACCGCCTGGCGTTCCGGCAAACCCGGACATTTCCTCCAGCCCGCGCCAAACTCAAGCTTCCGAGCCCGGGCCAGCCTCCCGCGGGTTCGCGGGGCCCGTGGAAAGTTAGCGCGGAGCTGCTAGGAAAAATAATCAATAATAATACTACAAAGCAACCTCCCCAGCACGGGAGCCCGGGCTCCTCGCCAACCTCGCCCCGCCACCTACCAGCTTCCGCCGCCCGCCGGGGTCCGCTCGCGCAGCCCTGCAGTCGCGTCGTCCCGAGTCTCGGCCGTTTTCGATCGCCGGAGCCAGGAGCCTGGAGCCGGAAGCCGCGCGGAGCCGACCACAGGCTCGGCGGCGAGTGAGCGGCGGAGCGGGCTGCGCGCGGTGCGGCCCGGGCGGCCCCGCCCCCGGGTCCGGCCCCGCCCCCGGCTCGGCCCCGCCCCCGGCATCGGCCCCGCCCCCGGCATCGGCATCGGCTCCAGGCCCGCCCCCGGACCCGCCCCCGGCCTCGGACCCGCCCCCGGACCCGCCCCAACATCGGCCCGCCCCAGCCTCGGCCCCGGCCCTGGCCCCGGCCCCGCCCTCGGCCCCGCCCTCGGCCCCGCCCCCGGCCCCGCCCCCGGCCCCGGCCCTCCTCCTCCTCCCCAGCCCGTCCATTCCCCCTCTCCCCCCCTCCTCTCCGCTCTCCTTCCTCCCCTCTTCCACCCCATCTTTTCTCTGTGGTCCTTTCAAACCCGGCACCCTCGCGCTCTCTCGCTCTCTGGGCGCTCTCTCCCTCTCTCTCCCTCTCTCTCCCTCTCTCCCTCTCTCTCTCTCCCTCCCCTCCCTCCCCCCATCTTCAGATTCCCTTTTCTCCGATCCATCCTCTCCGGTGTCTCCTCACCTCCCTCCCCCGCCTTCCTTTCCCCCCTGTCTTCTCCCTCTTTTCTCCTTAATCTCTCTGTTCCCACTTTCTGTTCACCCCAGGAATCGGAAAGGCCTGCCCGGCGCCAGCCACCTCCTCCAGGAAGCCCCGAGGAGGGAGGGCAGGGATTTACAATGGGGCTGGAAAAGGACCAGAGGCACACCACTATCTCACACACACACACACACACACACACACACTCACACAAGCACGGAGCTGGCCACTGGGGCAGGAGCCAAGGCCGGGGGGACCTGCCTGGTCTGGGGTGGGGGGGGGGGCGGAAGGAGGCAAGAAAGCAAAGGACTCCAGATCCCAGCAGGGACCCCTTTCTGCGCCTGCTATCCTGGGCTGCATCCACTCCTGCTTCCCCCAGGGTGGAGGGTAGTCGGGACTTGGCTGGGGGAGTTGGAGATTAGAGTCTCCTGGGCTTTCGGGCCAGGCCTGGCTTGGAACTGTGATCCTCAGATCTCAGCCTCTGAGTAGCTAGGATGACAGGCGTGGGCCACTAGCCCTGGCTGTACGGTGGGGATTTCCTGAGTAAAAAAGCAGAGGAAAAGCTGAGCCTTGGAGAAGTGCATTTCTTCTCCCCTGTGGGAGTTTCCAGCACCTAGCCCTCCTGGGTGGAAATCAGCCTCCACTTGGGGAAAGACTGCCCTAGGAGCTTTCTTCCTTCCCCATGTCTGCCCTGTGGGGCTCAGGAGAGAGAGATGAGGTCTCCTTTCCAGGCTCCACTCCAGAGGTCTTGCATGACAAAGACAGGATGGAGAGTCTGCTGGCTTCACTCTTAACTGCCAGGCCAGTGTGTTCTTCTGTGGAAATAACTAGAAGCAGAGTCTCCATGCAGCCTGCAGGGGCAGAAATCTTCACTGGACTCTGGCTACTTCATACAACTCCTCCTTGATTCCAGCCATCAGCCCCAGGCTTTGGGGCAGCAAATCAAAATGTCTGGGCCTCTGATTTACACCAGCTTCATGTCAAGGCCTTGACTAGGGCTAAAGCAGGCAAAGCATCCTGGCACATTTAAGGAAGCATTCACTCTCAGGGTGATGCAAGAGAAGAGATGGCCCCTAAGGGCCAGTGCATCCTTAAATCCTAGGACCCTCCATTCCTCATCCTAGACCTAGGGCTTTCTGAACCAGCTGCCCCTCCTGACTAAAGAAGGAACTGCTGTTAGATTTTTCCTGGCAGGTGCTATCCTAGGTGCTGAATTGGAAAGTGGTCACCTCTCATTGGCCTGGGTTTCCCTCTCTGTAAAATGAATGATTACAGGGCTGTAAGGATTCGGCTTCATGAAGTGAGGGATCCCAGTTCTAGCACAACAATTAAACTTTGTTTTTGCTGGTTGCAGGCCTTCAACTCAGGGCCTGGGCTCTGTTCCTGAACTTTTTTGTTCAAGGCTAGTGTGCTCTACTACTTTCAGCCACAGCTCCACTTCCTGTTTTTTGGTGGTTCATTGGAGATAAGAGTCTCACAACCTATTCTCACAACCTATTCTGTCTGGGCTGGCTTTGAACCTCAATCCTTCGATTGCATGAGTCACGAGTGCCCAGCGCCAGCACAGCTGTTAATAGCACACAATGACTTTGGTTAACTTTTCTTATTTTCACATTTCCTTTTGAATGAGTTCCACTCCCATGGATCTGTCCACCCATTTCTATGTGGTAGCTATTCTTTTTTTGGGTGGGGTCCAGTCGTGAGGCCTGAACTCTGGGCCTGGGTGCTGTCCCTCAGCTCTTCAGCTCAAGGCTAGGGCTCTACCACTTGAGCCACAGCGCCACTTCCGGCTTTTTTGTTTTTGCTTATGTGGTGCTAAGGAATCGAACCCAGGGCCTCAGGCATGCAAGGCAAGCGCTCTACCACTGAGCCACCTTCCCAGCCCTGTGGTAGCTATTCTTGTGCTGATACTGAGGCTTCAACTCAGGGTCTCACCCTCTCACTTAGCTTTGTCACTCAAGGCTGGAGCTCTACCACTTGAGCCACACCTCCACTTCCAGCTTTTTTTTCTGGTTAAATTAGAGATAAGAGAATCATGAATGTTTTTGCCCAAGCTGGTTTAGAACCTTGATCCTCAGGTCTCGGCCTCCTGAGTAGCTAGGATTACAGTTCTGAGCCACTGGCACCCAGCTGTGGTCATCTATGTATAATCAACACACTTCACCTCCAATAGGTCTAGACAGTTGAATAGGATGCCCTGGATAGCATTCCACCCTTAGATGGCTTAGGAGGCTGCCCCTCCCCCTTCCCAGGCTGGAACCATGTGTCTAAGGATTGCCCGGGGCTGCCTGGTTTTCTGCCATACTCTAAAAAGCCACACAGATCTATAAAACCGCACCTTCCCCACCCACATGGCAGGTCTCCAAGGACACATGTCCCAACAGAGCCAGAAACACTTTTAGCAAACGGCTCTGAGAGTCAGCTCAGGGGCACATTGGGACCCAGGGCCCATCCGTCATTTGCCAGCCACTGAGTGCCAGCTTCCAGGAGGCTGAGCTTTGCTCTGCTGGATCCCAGCCCAGCTCAGCTGCGATAAGCTTAAGACCATGCTACTCACCTGAGGGCCTAATCAGAAATCCTGCAGTCAAAAGGTCATGCCAATCATTTGGGTATGGTGGTTCACATCTGGAATTGTAGCACTCTGGAGGCTGAGGCGGGGGGATGTGAGTTCAAAGCCAGCCTGAAATACCTTGCAAGACACTGTGCTGGAAAAAAAAAAAAAAAACAGAGAGAGAGAAAGAGAAAACTAGGCACTGGTGGCTCAGGCCTCTGTAATCCTAGTTACTCAGGAGGCTGAGATCTGAGGATTGCTGAAGCCAGACAAGGTACGCAAATCAGTGAGACTTTTTTTTTCCTGGTTGTAGGGCTTGAACTCAGGGCCTGGGCATTGTCCTTGAGCTCTTTCATTCAAGGCTAGACTTCTGTCACTTTGAGCTACAGCTTCACTTCTAATTTTCTGGTGGTTAATTGGAGATAAGGGTCTCATGGACTTTCTTGCCCAGGCTGGCTTTGAACTGTGATCCTCAGATCTCAGCCTCCTGATTAGCTAGGATTGCAGGCATGAGCCACCAGCACCCAGCTTCAGTGAGACTGTTATCTCTCTTAACTACCTAAAAGCCAGAAGTGGAGGTGTGGCTCAAGTGGTAGAGTGCCAGCTTTGAGCCGAAAAAGCTGAATGAAAATGTGAGGCCCCAGGATCAATACACACAAGGGAAGGAAGAAGGAAGGAAGGAAGATAGGTAGGTTTTGAAATAATCTTAGTTATAGGAGACCATGGGATCCCTGTGGTCCTAACCATTGACAAGTTGTAAAAAAGGAACCATCAGAGGTTGGGGATTTAGCTCAGTGGAAGAGCGCTTGCCCTGAGTTCAGTCCTCAGCTCTGGAAGTAAAAAAAAAAGGAACTATCAACACCACTAGAGGGGCTGGGAAGTTGCCTCAGTGGTAGAGTGCTTGCTTTGCATGTATGAGGCCCTGGGTTTGATTCTTCAGTACCCATAAGCAGAAAAAGCCGGAAGTGGGGCTGTGGCTCAAGTAGTAGAGTGCTAGCCTTGAGCTGAAGAGCTGAGGGACAGTGCCCAGGCACAACTAGAGTCTAAAATTACTCACCAGTGTTACATAACACTGTCAAATACACACTGACACATATGCCCAAGACATGTTATACACACACACACACACACACACACACACACACACATAACCACATGTGACAATCCTGCCCAATGCACAAGTTACAGAGAGATCACAACCCAACACAGCTCTGTACACACCACCACAACCCAAAGTCATGCGCACTTATTATACTAAAGAGAGCAAAGGACACCAGCTAGGGAGACCAGCTGTGCTGCAAATGTCTATAGTCCCAGCACACAAAGACTGAGGGAGGAGGAATGTGAGTTTGAGGCTAGCATTGACTACATAAGTAAGACTTTGTCTCAAAACACAACAACCCAGCAAGGGAGGGGAGGAGCAGGATGAAGTCTCAGAAGAGTGACTGTTTTTCCAAGCTTTCTATGACCCCATAACTGGCCAATCAAAGGTGTGATTAACTGGGTTGTATTTATTAAATCATGTTCAATATTTAATAACTTTGAATATAGATTGAATAGTTGATGAGACTGGTGGAGATTCGTTGTGCATGGTCAGAAGTGCCAATTGCTTGGAATTGTGAATTAAAATTGGTGATGCTTTCT
Organism: Dipodomys merriami; assembly: GCF_024711535.1. Taxonomy (NCBI): domain Eukaryota; kingdom Metazoa; phylum Chordata; class Mammalia; order Rodentia; family Heteromyidae; genus Dipodomys; species Dipodomys merriami. The sequence continues at coordinate 1,491,605 of NW_027206046.1, read as the reverse complement.
CAGAAGCTAAGCTGGAGAGGCCACATTTTCCTGAATTGCTTTAAATTACACATTATCATCGTGACATTATTACGTACTATTCATTATAAAGCTTCACTATCATGGCACAGATTATGAAGCAATCCCAAAATTTATAACATTGAGATGCTGAGGGCTGGGAAGATGGCTCAGTGGTAGAGCGCTTGCCTTGCATGCATGAGGCCCTGGGTTCGATTCCTCAGCACCACATAAGCAAAAAGAAAAAAGCCGGAAGTGGCGCTGTGGCTCAAGTGGTAGAGTGCTAGCCTTGCGCTGAAGAGCTGAGGGACAGTGCCTGGGCCCAGAGTTCGGGCCCCACGACTGAACCCAAAAACAAACAAACAAACATTGAGATGCTGAATTACCTTACAACTAGGCAAATGTGGGTTGAATCTTCTCAATGTATGCCAAGGAAGAGGGGATACAAATGAGCATCATAGGTCTTCAGTCTACCCACAGGCACAAGATGACCTGGACATGTCATCATTTGTTGCTTTCTGAAGATCAATAATATCACTGTCTGGATCATTTTTTTTTCTGAAATAAGAATCAGATGCGGTCAGATACAGGTGGCTCACACAGGGTGTGAAGCCAGCCCAAGCAGAAAAGACTGTGAAACCCTTATCTCCAATTAACCCCCAAAAAGTTAAAAGTGGGTAGCAAGGTATCACTGGCTCACATCTGTAATCCTAGCTCCTCAGATGGCTGAGATCTAAGGATCACAGTTCAAAGTCAGCCTGGGCAGGAAAGTCTATCTCCAATGAATTACCAAAAGTCCGGAAATGGGAGATGTGGTTCAAGCACTAGCCTTGAGCACTAAAACCTAGGGACAGCAACCAGGGCCTGAGTTCAAGTCCCAGGACCAGCAATGCACAGGCATGTGTGTGCACGCGCACACACACACACACACACACACACAGAACTATGGCTCAAGTGTGAGCTTTGAGCAAAAACTGCCCAGAGTCTGCACACTGCTATTATATAATAAAGACTCCAAGATTTCATCATCCAAAATGTGGCTTCGCTGATTTAAAAAAAAAAAAAATGCCCAGAGACAGTGCCTAGGCCCTCAGTTCAAGCCCTAAGATTCCAAATTAATTAATTAATTAATAAAATGCAAAGCAGTGCAGCTTCCAGGGGATTCAGGAAAGCCTTGGCAGATTGAGGTTCTGGAAATCAATGAATGACTTTAGCAAATCCATATGTGTGGGTTTTACAAAGTTACCGTTGTATATTAATGACGCTCTTTGGCTAATAAGTAATTATACAGCTTGGTTTGTTCAAGGCAGAGTTAAATCATTGGAAATAGGCCTTCTGCCACAGCAGGCTGCAGCCCTGCGGGATAAACTGCTTACTCACAACACAGCAGATGCGCCGTTCTCCATCAAATCGCTCTTGTCCCTCACACGCCTTTGTCACATTTGGATTTCCTGTGATTTGGGGTCCAGAGCAAATGTAAATACATGTCATCAAAAGAGTAGTAATAGAGCCGGGCACTGGTGGCTCATGCTTGTAATCCAAGCTACTCAGAAGGCTGAGATCTAACAACTGCCCTTCAAAGCCAGCCTGGGGAGACCAATCTAAGAGATTCTCTCTTCTCCAATTAACCGCTAAAAAGCCAGCTGTAGAAGTGTAGCTCAAGTAGTAGCATGCCATCCTTAAATAAAAGAGCTAAATAAGAATGTGAGGTCCTGTGTTCAAGCCCCTACTGGCACATGCACGCACAGTAATGATGCTAAATTCAGCAAATGGACAAGCAGCTCTCTGACTGAAGTTTAGCACAGTCAGGCTCCTACATACTGTTTTCATTTTATTTATAACAGAAAATTGGAAACATTATCCCTGTGAACACACATTCCCATCCACGGTCTAGGGTCATAGGATGTCTACAGACCAACCTATTTTCCCCATCTTCACTAATCTGCCAGCCATTACGTTCAATCCTCCCTGATCGTCTCTGAGTGGTGGGCCTGTCTGCCCTGAGCTCCCCCATGGTGTTCTGAGCTCCCTGGTTTTACCTTGGCTGGTCTCAGAGGCTTAGGCTTTCTTCATTCTCCTCCAAGCTTGGTAAAATCTAGTCTCAGCCTCTAAAACCTGCTCATCAGCGAGCCTTCTTTAGCACCTCACTTCACGTGTTTACTGACCTCAATTAGAAATCATCATCGTAGATTACCTGTGTATAGGTCCTTCTGAACTCCCCCACCTCCTGGTTGAATGGTGAATTTTATAGTTATTTCAATAGTTCGTGTCTGGCATAGTGCCACTCTAATATAATGGGAGGATTGATGGACCCATGGATGGATGGATGATGGATGGCTGGGTAGGTAATGGATAGGTGGATAGATGGATGATAATGGATAGATGGATGGGTGGGTGGACTGACTTGCAAATAGTGGTGCCATGGGTTTTACTTGCTGCTTCTTATCCTTTGGCTCAAGTTGATGTTAGAGTAGATACCATCATATTGTCCATGAAGCTCCTTCATTCCTTTTGTGTGTGTGTGCTGATCCTAGATCTTGAATTCAGGACCTGGGTATTATCCGTGAGTTTATTTGCTCAAGGCTGCTGCTCTACTACTTGAGCCACAGCTCTGCTTCCAGCTTTTTGGTGGTTAATTGAAGATAAGAGTCTCACAGACTTTCCTGCCTGGGCTGGCTTTGAACCTCCATCCTCAGATCTCAGCCCCCTGAGTAGCTAGAATAACAGGCATAAGCCCCCCAGATAGTTAGTAGATCTCCTTTCTCATTTATTCTTTAGTCTTAATTCAAATTCCAGTAAGATTAGCAACTCCTTTGTTTTACGAGTAAAGCTATCACTTTCTTGATTACCAATACACCTGTTCTTTGAAAGTTCCAGGCTCTGCTGCTGCCTTTAATCACAACCTCCATCATTGAGGGGGGATTTCTAGGAGCAGCCTTTGCTCTGGTAGGCAACCAATTTCCCAGCAGCCACCAGGAGACTGTAGAGAAATCAAATAACCACACCCTGCCCACCCTGCAAGGTCCCCAAAACTCAGCCCCTGACAGCTTGACTTGGTAAGTCCTAGGCTTTTGATAAAGGCCTCAAATCCTTTGTATAAGTTGGTGGGATGTTGGCTGAACTCTCACACATAAAACAATTTTCCTTCTCTAACTGGTGCCCATGAATTATACCTGTCATCCTAGCTACCAGAAGGCTGAGATCTGAGGATTGTGGTTCAAAGCCAGCCCGGGGAAGGAAAGTCTATGAGAGTCTTATCTCCAATTGGAAGTGGCACTGTGGCTCAAGTGATGGAGCACTGGCCTTGGGCTGAAGAGCTGAGGGACAGTGCCCAGAATTCAAGCCCCACGACTGACCAAAAAAAAAAAAAAAAATCTGGAAGTAGACCTGTGGCTTATGTAATAGAGAACTTGATCTGAAAAGCTCAGGGATAGCATTTAGGCCCTGAGTTCAAGCCCCAGTAGCAGAGAAGGCAAAGGAGAAGGAGAAGAAGGAGGAGAAGAAGAAAGAAGACGAAGAAGAAGAAGAAGAAGAGGACGACGATGACCATGACAACCATGATGCCATCCTCCTGGGTTGGAGGCATGGCTTAGGTAATAGAGTGCCAGCCAATGAGCTAAAACAAACATCAGACATTGAATTCAAGTTCTGGTCTTGGAAAGGAAGGAAGGAAGGAAGGGAGGGAGGGAGGGAGGGAGGGAGGGAGGGAGGGAGGGAGGGAGGGAGGAAAGAAAGAAAGAAAGAAAGAAAGAAAGAAAGAAAGAAAGAAAGAAAGAAAGAAAGAAAGAAAGAAAGAAAGAAAGAAAGCTGGGTGCTGGTGGCTCATGCCTGTAATATTAGCTATTCAGGAGGTTGAGATCTTAGGATCACAGTTCAAAGCCAGCACAGGCAGGAAAGTCCCTGAGACTCTTATCTCCAATAAACCACCAGAAAACTGGAAGTGGCGCTATAGCTCAAGTGGTAGAGTGCTAGCCTTGAGCTGAAGAGTCCACCCAAGCCCAGAGTTCAAGCCCCACAACCAACAAAAAAAGAAAGAAAGAAAGAAAGAGGGAGAAAGAAAGCAAGCAGGCAGCCTCCTGATCTTCCGCTCCCTGGTCTCTCACTCCTCGGCTCTTTCTCTGCTCTCCAGCCTGGGTTCCAGTGATGCTGACAGGCTGAAGGACTTCAAAAGGACAGACACTTGGCTTTGTTTGCCTTTATCTACCCACCTAGCACCTACATCGCTCTGGACCCCAGCCATCACCATGGGAGGTGTATGCAATGTCTTAAAGTATGCCCAGCCCTAATGCCTTTGCTAGTGATCTCCATTCTGCTTAAATTGTCCTTCCAACTTCTTCAGCCTAAGTCTTACTCATCTGTAGAGCAGGCTGAACACAGGTCTGTGCTCCCACAAAAAGTCTCCCTGTGAAGCCCCCTGGTTGGGACCAAACACCCCCTCTGCCCTTTCTGGCACCTGTACACCACTGACCACCAGCCACAACATACTGTGTTTTGCCTGTGTGTGTCTCCTCCTACAGTGAGCACCATGCATCATGAACCACAAGGACCACGTACCATTCATCTTCATACCCCAGTTCCTTGGCATCATATCTGGAATATAGAAGTCATTCGGTGACAGCCTGTCAAGTTAAAAGGAAAATAACTCCAAGTAGATGCAGACTGCTTCAGCCCCAATGTGAATACTGATTCATTCCGCCATTCAGGGGGAAGGTGGACTGAGAACCTGGCAATGTGCCAGGTACTGTCCTAGGTCTGAAGATTCTAGTCCTCATTCAAAATAGGCCAAAATGACTGAGTGAGTGCTTGTACATTAAACACACCCATATCTTTTTTTTTCCTTTTTGCCAGTCCTAGGGCTTGAACTTAGAGCCTGGGCACTGTCCCTGAGCTTCTTTTACTCAAGGCTAGCACTCTACCACTTGAGCCACAGCTCCACCTCTGGCTTTTTCTGTTTATGTGGTACTGAGGAATTGAACCCAGGACTTCATGCATGCTAGGCAAACACTCTACCACTAAGCCACCTTCCTACCCCACCACCCATATCTTTCACTAGGATAATTAAGAAGTATAGAGTTCTGGGTGCTGGTGTAATCCTGTAATCACTCCTACAACCCTAGCTTCTCAGGAGGCTGAGATCTGAGGATCACAGTTCAAAGCCAGCCAGGGCAGGAAAGTCTGTGAGACTCCATCTCCCATGAATAACCAGAAAACCAGATGTGGAGCTGTGGATCAAAGTGGTAGAGCACAGAGCAGAAAAGTTCAAGGATGGCATCCTGGCCCTGAGTTCAAGCCCCATGACTGACCACAAAAAAAAAAAAAAAAAAAAAAGAAGTGTAGAGACCCGCTAGGAAATTATTCTCCGCTGGGCGCCAGTGGCTCACTCCTGTAATCCTAGCTACTCAGGAGGCTGAGATCTGAGGCTCATGGTTCAAAGCCAGCCGGGGCAGGAAAGTCTGTGAGACTTTTATCTCCAATAAACCACCCAGAAAACTGGAAGTGACGCTGTGGCTCAAGTGGTAGAGTGCTAGCCTTGAGCTGAAGAGCTGAGGGACAGCACCCAGGCCCAGAGTTCAAGTCCCACAATGATAAAAGAAGAAAGAAAGAAAGAAAGAAAGAAAGAAAGAAAGAAAGAAAGAAAGAAAGAAAGAAAGAAAGAAAGAAAGAAAGAAAGAAAGAAAGAAAGAAAGAAAGAAAGAAAGAAAGAAAGAAAGAAAGAAAGAAAGAAAGAAAGAAAGAAAGAAAGAAAGAAAGAAAGGAAAGAAAGAAAGGAAGGAAGGAAGGAAGGAAGGAAGAAAGGAAGGAAGGAAGGAAGGAAAGAAAGAAAGGAAGGAAGGAAGAAAGAAAGAAAGGAAGAAAGAAAGAAATTATTCTCACCTCAGCTTTAACTATATTATTATTTAAGTTTAGGCAGGAAATCTGGGGAGCTCCATAACTCAATGGTCTCTCTTGCCTTAGCTTCGTTGTTTCCAAATACACCATAGAAAGTTACTCGAGTTTCTCATGAGATATTTCAGTCTGTATTTATACAGGATCCTCTGAAATTCCTGCTACATTATTTTTGTTCTGATACTTGGGCTTGAAATAAGGACCTTCTATTCTTGCTTGGCTTTTTTTTCCCTCAAGGCTGGTGCCCTACCACTTGAGCCTCACCTCTACTTCTGACTTTTTGGTGGCTTTTTGGGGATAGGAGTCTCAAGGACTTAACTTCCTGGGCTAGCTTCAAATCTCAGCCTCTGGAGAAGCTAGGATTACAAATGTGAGCTACTTGTGTCTTGTAGATTTTTTCTTTAGTGTCAGTCATAAAGATTGAACTCGGGTCTAGGCACGATCCCTGAGCTCCTTTTGCTCAAGGCTAGCACTCTACCACTTTGAACCACAGCGCCACTTCCAGTTTCCTGGTTGTTAATTGGTAATAAGTCTCCTGGGACTTTCTTGCCTTGGCTGGCTTTGTTGGGTGTTTTTATTTTAGTTTTTTTCTTGGTCATTGGGCTTGAACTCTGGGCCTGGGCGCTGTCCCTGAGCTCTTCAGCTCTACCACTTGAGCCACAGCACCACTTTCAGTTTCCTGGTGGTAAATTGGAAATAAGAGTCTCATGGACTTTCCTGCTAGGATTACAGGTGTGAGTCACCAGTGCCCAGCCCTTGGCTGGCTTTCAACTGCGATCCTCAGATCTTAGCCTTCTGAGTAGTCAGGATTACAGGCATAAGCCACCGGCGCTTGGCTTCCTTATAGATTTTTAAATCTCAATAATTTGCTTAGAAATCTTCTCCAAACAGCATTAAGCATTTCAAAGCTTAGAAAACACATTACAAAAAAAAAAGAAAGAAAACACATTACAGTTGCACAAAATCCATTTGTATTTAAGATCCCATGATAAATTTTTAAAAAATCCTGAAGTCCAATAAACTTTCAATGCAGCTGAAATGCCATTGAACTTAAATTAAATTTCATTTATTGGCTTTTGGGGTCACATTCACGTTATTAGACCATCTTATAGAGCCTTTCTATTCTGTCCTACACTGTGGTAGGTGCTGAAGGAGAAACAGAGTAATAAGATCTTGACCAGTAGGGCTGGGCAGTGGCTCAAATGGTAGAGTACCTATCTAGTAAATGCAAGGCCCTGAGTTCAAATCCTAGTAAGACCATACCAAAAAAGAGTTCCTAGTATAGTGAGGGAAACTGCAACATTGATGATCTGCTGTGTCACATGATCCTGAGAACTTTTGTCCCCAGGGACATATACCCAAGATACTGCAAGTTAAGGGAGGGGGGGTGGGGGTCCAGCATGCTCATTTTAACTGCAGAAGTATCAAGGGACCTGGGCACTTATACCTGTAATCCTAGCTACTCAGAAGGCTGAGATCTAAGGATCACAGTTCAAAGCCAGCCTGGTCAAGAAAGTCTGTGAGACTTATCTCCAATGAACCCACAAAAAGCCAAGAAGTGGAGCTGGGGCTCAAGTGGTCAAGTACCAGCTTTCAGTGAAAAAGCTCAGGGATAGTGCCCAGGCCCTGGGTTCAAGCTCTAGTACAAATAACAACAACAACAATAATAATAATAATAATAATAGGATCTATATCTGAGTAGCCAGAACAGACTATATGCCCAAGAAAGAGGAAGGGAAGGATGAAAGGGTGAGTGAGCTCTGACAGTGAAGGATATTGAATGATAACAAGGCAAGATTTTATTCTGGAGATAATGGAGAATGTTATTAAAGCTTAAGGTTTTAAAATTTATGATGCCTTTATGTATATATTATACATAAGGACATACATTATAATGCTCCATCACAAAAAAAAATGGACAAGGGCCAATATTACCTGCCTTTTTATGGAGGATTTATTCTGTGAGGCCAGTACTATGCCGGGCATCTGATGGACAGGCTCGTATTTTATCTTTACAACAAGCCTGTGGATTTCGTGGAGGCCATTTTGTAGGTGAAGCAATAGGGCTTAGAATGGTTAAGTCTCTCACCAGTCTGAAGCAGATGTAGAACTTGGGTGCAGATGTGTTTGACTCCAAAGCCCATGATTTTAACCTCTAGGCAGTGGCTACAGCTTGTACACATATCGTGAATCAGGAGTTTATGTACACTTATTTTTAGCTTAAAACCTTATAATTGTTTGGCCAGGTGTGCTACCTCTTGAACCACGCCTCCAGCCTTCATTTGCTTTTTTGTATGTGCTGGTCCTGAGGCTTGAACTCAAGGCCTGGGCACTATCCCTTAGCTTTTCTTTCTCAAGGCTAGCATTCTACAACATGAACCATAGCTCCACTTCCAGATTTTTTTAGGTAGTTCATTGGAGATAAGTGTCTCATGGACCTTCCTGCTTGGGCTAGCTTTGAACCATGATCCTCAGATCTCATCCTCTTGAGTAGCTATGATAACAAGCATGAGCCACTGGCTCCTGAAAACATTCTGATTATTTAAGGTTTATTCCCAGAAATCTCATATTGAGTTAAAAAGTGTGAATAAGCCAGGCACCAGCCTGTAATCCTAGCTACTCAGGAGGCTGAGATCTGAGGATCATGGTTCAAAGCCAGCCCGGGTAGGAAAGTCTGAGACTCTTATCTGCAATAAACCACCAGAAAACTGTAAGTGGTGCTGTGGCTCAAGTGCTAGAGCTCTCATCTTGAGCTGAAGAGCTGAGGGACAGCACCCAGGCCCAGAGTTCAAGCCCTACAACTGACCAAAAAAAAAAAAAAAGAAAAAGAAAAAAAGAAAAGTGTGAACTATCTGTGGCTTTCAATGGCTTTCAAATATGAATGTAAGGGGCTGGGAATGTGGCCTAGTGGTAGAGTGCTTGTCTAGCATGCATGAAGCTCTGGGTTCAATTCCTTAGTACTACATAAACAGGAAAAGCCAGAAGCAGCTCTGTGGCTCAAGTGGTAGAGTGCTAGCCTTGAGCAAATGAAGTGCCAGGCCTTGAGTTCAAGCCCCAGGACTGGCAAGAAAAAAAAATGAATGTAAGCAAATATTGGTGGCTTCCACCTTTAATCCCAGCTACTCAGAAGGCTGGGTTGGCTCTGAGGAGCAACCCAGGCAGGAAACTCCATGAAGCCAGAAATGGAGCTGTAATTTAAGTGGTACAGTGCTAGCCTTGAGCAAAAAAGCTCAGGAACAGTGCCCAGGCCCTGAGTTCAAGCTCCAATACTGGCACAAACATAAATACATAAATGTATAAATACATAAAATCTATGTTGCTATATTTTGGTAAATTAACATATTTGTTAAGTATTATGTTTACTTTTTAGCCAGACACTGTTCATCCTTTAAGGGATGAAGAAAAAAAAAAAAAAAGAACAAACCACCAGGATATAGTAGCATGTGGTTGCTTGTAATCTCAGTACTTGAGAGGCTAAAGAAGGAGGATGGAGATTTTGAGGCCAGCCTAGGCTTCAGAAGAACTGTGCCAATAAAAATTAAAATATAGGGACTGGGAAGGTGGCTCAGTGGTAGAGCGCTTGCCTTGCATGCATGAGGCCCTGGGTTCGATTCCTCAGCACCACATAAGCAAAAAGAAAAAAGCCGGAAGTGATGCTGTGGCTCAAGTGGTAGAGCGCTAGCCTTGAGCTGACGAGCTGAGGGACAGCGCCCAGGCCCAGAGTTCAGGCCCCACGACCAGACCCAAAAATAAATAAATAAAATATACAAATAGCCAGGCACCAGTGGCTCATGCCCAGAATCCTAGTCAGGAGGCTGAGATCTGAGGATTATAGTTCAAAGCCAGCTCAGGCAGGAAAGTCTGTGAGGCTCTTATCTCCAATTAGCCACCAAAAAGCCCGAAGTGGAGCTGGGGTTCAAGTACTAACCTTGAGCAAAAAAACTCAGTAACAGCACCAAGACCATTAGTTTGAGCCCCAAGACTGGCACAAAATTAACTTAAAAGTAAAGAAAGAATGAAAGGAGTGAAGGAAAGAAGGAAGGAAGGAAGGAAGGAAGGAAGGAAGGAAAGAAGGAAGGAAGGAAAGAAGGAAGGCAAAAAAGGGAAGGAGAGAGAGGAAGGAAGAGAAGAAGGAAGCAAGAGAGGAAAGAAGGATCTAGAACTTTGAGGTCTAGCCTAGGAAACTGGATGACCGGTTAAGTGCTGAAATTTAGTGTTAAGATTACTGGACTCTCTCAAAAGAATTAGAGTTAAATCTAATAACCCAATTGGTAATAATTTAAAGCTCTTTGTAGGGAGGTTTTTGGACTCAATTGGGCTCATTATGCGTGGATTTAATGTGTGACAATTTGCTCTTGAAAGCTAACATTATTGTCGGCAATAAGGATGCGAAGTGAAACGTCTCCAATTTGGAAAGCAGATTTATTTCTCGTTTCGTGTGGACTTGTTCCGGGTCTCTGCGTATGAATCAGTGTTCCCACCACCATAGGATCCTGTCCATGCAGCTGGTTATGATAAATGGCCTGTAATTGTGGATCTGATATTGGTTTTCAATATTGAATTTATCATTCTGTCCTCTTAACAGATATTAAATACTTTCAAAATTTTATCCATTTTGCCTGATCCATCTATGATTCTTTTCCATTTGTAAAATGTATTCGTTTCCTAGGGTGGGGTTTTTTTTTTGGAGATTTTTTTAACAGCTGACAACATCATTAATAATTCTGAGTAATGGAGTTGACCTCTTTTTAAAACCTCGTTCCCTTCTACTAATCCAGAACATTCAAATTGAATCAAAATGTGTTCAATTTAAGGGACCGCCCCCCCCCCCAAAAGCAAAGGATTGTAGTGGAATGTGCTGTCTGATGGGCAGGGCTGTCATTGGTTGATGACAAGGGAGCCAGGCTCCTCTTCCACTTCCTCCCATTGGCTGAGCCAGCTTGACAGCCTCCTCCCTCAGTTGCCTGAGTTTCTTCCCATTTGGGTGATTGATGATCATAATCATGCTGATATGCCTGGCTCCCTTGGAAGGAAGTTGGGGAATGAATGAAGGTTTTGCAAGCTGTGTGCTCAGAGAGGGTCCCCTGCAGGAGAGTGGTACTGCCCTGGAATTCCCAGCAAGTTTGGTGAGGACTGACTCTTGGCTGCTGGAATAGAGTGATCCAAAGCCAAAAAGAAGTGGGAGGGGGGGGAGGAGTGAAGAGGAGGGCAGGGAAGAAAAACAAGGTTGTGTGGAACAAAATTGCAAGGCAGAGCTAACCCTAACCCTACCCTGGATTCTATAAGCTTAACGCCACCCACATAGGTTACAGGCCAGCAAGTAATTAGCTCAGGATCTGAATCTGAGACAGAGCCTTTGCTGAGTTAGTGTGTGTGTGTGTGTGTGCACGCGCACGCACATGCACGCGCGCGAGTTCTCTCTCTCTCTCTCTCTCTCTCACACACACACACACACACACACACACACACACACACGTACATGCACGCGTGCCCCAGTCCTGGGGCTTGAAGTCAGCGGCTCACACTCTTAATGTTTTCACCGAAGGCTAGAGTTTACCATGTCTGAGCCACAGCTCTACTTCTGGCTTTTTGGTGGTTAATTGGAAATAGGAGTATGAAGGATTTCCTGCCTGGGTTGCCTCTTCCGAACTGTGATCCTCAGATCTCAGCCTCTTGACTGGTTAGGAATACAGACATGAACCGCCAGCACCTGTCTGGGCTTTTGTCTGGTTGGTTTTCAGCCCAATCTACAGAGCTGTATCGCCTGCTTCTTGCAGCGTGTGTGAGTTGGGTGGACATATGGAGGCTAACAGCACTGAGATCTGTGATGGTTCTGATATTGGGCGTGAGAAGGGGTCCTTCAGCTAAGAGCCTGGGAAATGAATGAAGCTTGAGCTGTGAACATGGACCGGAGACAAAGGCTCATGCTAGGCCAGGGGAATGGACAGAAGGTAGCCCTGCAGGGGATCCCTCTATATTTCATGTCCTGCTTGAGATACCATGTACACTTTCTCTAAACAGCCCCCCTCCCCCCACCATGCTGCCTCCAACCAGTGGATAATGGAAAATTAACCACCTTTCCCCCTCCTGAGGCCTAGTTTCATATAATTGCAACAGCCTGATTGGCTTCCAGTCCAATGAAAATCAGCTTCCTTGAATGTTTTGTCAATGATTTAAGGACTATGGGACAGGATGGAAACCACCAGGAGTTGTCAACAGGATTGCTGAGAGGTGACACATTTCCAAAGGGCTCCCAGATCAAGAAGGAATGTGTGTGTGTGTGTGTGTGTGTGTGTGTGTGTGTGTGTGTGTGTGTGTGTGTGTGTTAGGAATGTCTGTCCATTACTCAGCCCTTCAAATCTCTCCCCTGCCTTCCAAATACTCACGCACATACTATAGGTCCTTCAAAGAATTCATTGCTATTCTATAAAGGAAAGGAATCAGTTAGGTGCTGGTGGCTGTAATCCCAGTTCCATGGGAGGCTCAGATTTGGAGGATCATGGTTGAAGGCTAGCCCAGGCAGAAAAGTTCTTGAAATTCCTAATCAACTGAAAGCTGGACTCGGTGGTGCGCAGTGGTGATTCCAGCTATAAGAGAGAGCCCCAAATAGACGAATCGCAGCCCAGGTGCACAGCTGGACAGGAAGCAAAACCCTAGCTCAGAAATAACCAGCAGATAAACAGTTGGTGCTGTAGTTCAGTGATAGAGTATCTGCCTAAGTAGAGGCTGAGTTCAAACCCCAGTATCGGGATGGCAGGGGGTACAGGTGCCAGTGGTAGACCCCTGCAATCCTAGCTCCTCAGAAGGCTGAGATCTGAAGGATCACAGTTCCAAGCCAGCCTAGGCAGAAAAGCCTGTGACACTCTTCAATGAATCGAGGTTGGGGAGGGGAAGGAGGGGGGAAGGGTTGGAGAAGTGGCTCAAGTGGTAGAATGCCAGCTGAACAAGAAAGCCAAGCATAGCAGCCTAGATAGCTCAAGGCCCTGAGTTCAAACCTGGATACCAACTAGGAAGAAGGGAAACAGAGGGATGGGGGAAGGCAGAAGACATTAATGGTGCCCCAGTCATGGCATCCTTCATGTCAAGAGGCTGTGTGTATTCCCTACTCATGGTTGTGACCACTTACATGGTTTTGCCAAGCAGACTGTGGATCCAGAGTTCTAAGGGTCCCTCATCCGCCCAAGACTGCCAAGCTGAGATCCAAACCTAAGCCTTGGCCCTTAATGCTCCTAATTGTCTGCCATGGATCCATATAGACTCCAGAAAGCAGAAAGACACATTAGGCACTGGCAAGCCAGAGCCTAGAAGGGAAAGGAAAAGAAGGAGGGGGACATGATCGAGTGGCTGTCCTTCTACACCTCACCAGACCAGATGTTATGGGGCACTGCTGTGAGTGTCCCTGTGGGCACGGGGCTCTGGCCTGGGGCAGCTGGAACGCTACGGCGCCTCTCTAGCCTTCATCCAGGACAAGATAAGCTTCAGTGAGCAGATCGTACCTAAGCTGTCATCTGTGTGTTCTTCCAGGGTGCAGAGAGGAAAACCCCCACTTTCCTCTGCACTTAAATAGTTCTGTTCCAAGCCAAAACCAATGTAATTAAAATTACAAGAAAATATCACCAAAAGGTACCCCCTGCTGTACTTAATTATGGGCAAGATAAGAAGCAACTCTTTGTTTCTTTAAAGAGTCTTGTTGGACAAAGGAGTCTCGTCCAGCACTGGCTCATCCTGAGTGAGTGCTCTGAAGAGAACACACAAGAAGCCCCCATCTGAGTCCCCTTCCCTGTGTCCCCACAGACTTTCCAAGCCGTTGAAAGAAACACAGAAAGGGCTAGGAATGTGGCTTAGTGGTAGAGGGCTTGCCTACCATGCATGAAGCCCTGAGTTCAATTCCTCAATACCACATAAATGGAAAAAGCCGGAAGTGGCGCTGTGACTCAAGTATTGGAGTGCTAGCCTTGAGCAAAAGAAGCTCAGGGACAGTGCCCAGGCCCTGAGTTCAAGCCCCCAGGACTGGCACACAAAAAAAAAAAAAGAAGGAAGGAAGGAAGGAAGGAAGGAAGGAAGAAAGGAAGGAAGGAAGGAAGGAAAAGCAAAGGTCCCAGCCGTAACCCCTGGTACATTAACATCTGTCACAAAGAGCCACTGGCTCTTTGGCACAAGGGAGGTGAGGCTGTGGCATGGTTTTGTCATTGCATCATAGCTGCTATCATTAACATTTCTCCAACAGCAGCACTGTACTTTGCATAGCACAAAGCCTAAAAGACAATTCAAAATCTGCTTTGAAAATGAGTTTGTCCACGGTCCCTTATCTGACTTGTATTCTGGCAGGTGGCCCCAGACTTTAGCCTCACAGGGCCCTCTGCAGACTTCCTTCACTTTGACCACTTGAGATCTTCTCTACTCTGTGCTCCAATCTGCTTGAGTCTCTTGGCTCTCCAATGGCCTCTTTGGCCAAAAACAAGGTTCAATGAACAAGGCAGAGGGTATAAATAGAAGGGTTAGAGGAGGCAGAAGGCAAGTTAAATTTATCATCTAACACCAACCTTCTACAACTACAACTCCAGGCCTGTTTTGTTCCTCCTTTTTCTTATTTTCTTATTTTATTTATTTACTTTTTGGTGCAAGTACAGTGGCTTCAAATCAGTGCTCTTACTTAGCTTTTTCACTTGACTAGAGTGCTTCCACTTGAGCCATACCTCCACTTCTTATTATTGGTTAATTAGGGATACGAATCTCAAGGAGTTTCCTGCTAAGGCTGGCTTTGAACCGTTATCCTCAGATCTCAGCCTCTTGAATAGCTAGGATGACATGAGCCAGGCCCTTTGTCTTATTGTGACATTTTGCTATTTTTGCTACTTGTAAATCCTCTCCTACACTGTTAAAAAAAAAAATATATATATATATATATATGTGTGTGTGTGTATGTATCAATATCACAGTAAATTTTTATCTATGCACAACTTTGAAACACGTAAGCATTAACAAGGATCCACGGCTATCTAAGAAATTTACAAATATTATATATACACATCAGTTTCTCAAGCAAAAAAAAAAAAAAATCCCACCTCCACTGCCAAATGTTAGTTTTTACAGCCGCTTGGAGAGATCAGTTGGAGGAGAGTATTTCTCCTGAGGAGGCCACTTTTTATAAGAGGAGACTCTCCTAACATTTTTAAATTGCATTTTAGCCAATAGGATTTCGGGATGCAAATATTGCCTCACCTTTGTGATGATTGGCTGCTCGAGTTTCGTAATTGCCCCACCCATGGAGCAGGCTAGGTGATGTGACTTGTTTCCTCAGGAGTCCAGGGGAAGATAAAAAAAAAAAAAAAAAAAAAAGACTGACATTGCTCAGAGTGAATGATAAGATTTGTCTTTATCAGTGAAAATAAGGTCAGGACTAAGCTCGGTTCTATGTGACTTCCGTCTACTTCTCCTTATAATGTGATCCTGCGCGTGGCACCATGGGTAAGCTGTAGCGGTCAAATGTATAAACTAGCCATTTAAAAAAAAGAAACACGGCTGGGAATGTGGCTTAGTGGTAGAGTGCTTGCCTAGCATGCGGGAAGACCTGGATTCAACTCCTCAGTACCACATAAACAGCAAAAGCCAGAAGTGGTAAGTGCATGGCTCAAGTGGTAGAGCGCTAGCGTTGAGCAAATGAAGCTCAGGGACAGTGCCCAGGCCCTGAGTTCAAGTACCAGGACTGGCAAAAAAAGAAAAGAAAGGAAAAGAAAAGAAAAGAAAAGAAAAGGAACAACCAAAAATGTGCATGAACAGGGAATTCAATGCTTGTAATCCTAGCTATTCTGTAGGCTGAGATCTGAAGACCACAGTTCAAAGCCAGCCCAGGCAGGCAAGTCCATCAAACTCCATTTAATCTCCAATTAATTTCCAATTAACCAGCAAAATGCTGGATGTAGAGCTGTGGCTCAAGTGGTAGAGTGCTAGCCTTGTGCACAAAAGCTCAGGAACAAAGCCCAGGCCCTGAGTCCAGGCCTTAGTACCTGCATGTGCGTGCACGCACACGTGTACACATGCACACATGCACACATACACACACACACACACACACACACACACACACACACACACACAGTTGCACTGAGTCTTCTTAAGACCATCAGGGGGGCTGGGAAGGTGGCTCAGTGGTAGAGCGCTTGCCTTGCATGCCTGAGGCCCTGGGTTCGATTCCTCAGCACCACATAAGCAGAAAGAAAAAAGCCGGGAGTGGCGCTGTGGCTTAAGTGGTAGAGCGCTAGCCTTGAGCTGAAGAGCTGAGGGACAGCGCCCAGGCCCAGAGTTCAGGCCCCATGACCGGACCAAAAAAAAAAAAAAAGACCATCAGGGGTACCTTTGAACACACAGATGACACTCTTCAATAGACAATCATTTTCTTTACATCTGACCTGCATTTTGATGGCAGGCTGATGGAAAAGTAGCTAGAAAATATTCTTCCAAAGTATAACTGAACAGCCAGGTACCGGTGGCTCACACCTGTAATCCTACTTACTCAGGAGGCTGAGATCTGAGTTCAAAGCCAGGCTGGGCAAGCAAGTCATGAGACTCTTATCTCTAATTAACCACCAGAAAATCAGAAGCAGCACTGTGGCTCAAAGTGGTAGAGTGCATACCTTGAGCTGAAGAGCACAGGGATAGTGCCCAGGCGCAGAGTTCAAGCCCCATGATCAACCAAAAAAAAAAAAAAAGTATAACTGAAAAACTAGAGAGGAAAAACATGATGCTGAATCACAGCTTTGCAAGTAGTCAGCCAACCAGCCATGGAATCAGGTTCCTCAGACTCACTTCTCCTGAGAACTATGAGTGATGTCATGAAGTAATTCACTCTGCACGGGACTCCAATGCTGTGGCTCCTCCTTAGGCTGACAGGACAGGTGCCTTCCCAATCCTGGGAATGTTCTAGAACCTCACCAAGCTGCCACCAGGGCCTCACAAAAATGAGACTCTTGATGAGCAAAAATCAAAAGGATAAAAATGAAGCCAGGAGCTGGGAAAGGTGGTTCAGTGGTAGAATGCTTGCCTTGCATGCGTGAGGCCCTGGGTTCAATTCCTCAGCACCACATAAGCAGAAGAAGCTGAAAATGGCGCTGTGGCTCAAGTGGTAGAGCACTAGCCTTGAGCTAAAATGCTGAGGGATAACGCCCAGGCCCAGAGTTCAGGCCCCACAACGAACAACAACAACAAATGAAGCCAGGTGTTGGTGGCTCATGCCTGTAATCCTAGCAACCTAGGAGGCTAAGCTCTGAGGACTGTAGTTTGTAGCCAGCCTGAGTAGTAAAGTCAGTCTGTGAGCCTCTTATCTCCAAGTAACCAGCAAAAATCCAGAAGTGGAATTGTGGCTCAAGTGGTAGAGCTCCAGCCTTGAGCAGAAAAGCCAAACAGGAGTTCAAGCCCCAAAACAAAAGGGAGTAGATAGTCAAGGATGATTCTAAACGCCTTGGCTAAGACCCTGAATAAGTAGTGATGTTACTAATCAGGCAGCAAAGTGTTACCAAGAGCCGCAGTGCCAAATCTTTTCTTCCATTCCTTTTTTGTTGTTGTTGATACTATGGTTTGACAAAGCCTGGGCTTTGTCCCTTAACTTTTTCACTCAAGGCTAGTATTCCACCACTTAGCCACAGTGCCACTTCCGGTTTTCTGAGTGCTTTATTGGAGATAAGAGTCTCACTGACTTTCCTGCACCGGCCGGCTTTGAGCCAGGATCCTCAGATCTCAGCCTCCTGAGTAGCTAGGATAACAGGCGTGAGCCACCAGCACCGAGCTCCAGCAACTCTTTTTAAAGAAATACAAATCAGTTCTGACCTTGGCGCTTCTCCTCTCTGGGATGAGCTGGAAGATGAGGGCGGGGCCACCTGCCCACAGCAGGTGACTTCAACCTGGCTAGGGCCAGGGCCATGGGCCACCACTTCCCTTGAGAGCATGTAGTAGTCTATTCTGAAAGCACTTGGGCCAGTCACTCAACCTCATGTGACCTGTTTCTTTGTGTAGGAACCAGGCAGGCCTATCTAATAACTGTGTTGCCTGTGCCAAATCCATTTTAGGAAAATCAATCACAAGATGGAAAGCATTTTTGAAAAGGCATAAAAGAGCCAATGGAAGGTATTATTATTATGGCATCAGTAATTACAGATCCAATAGCTACACTAGAGGGGAAGGAGGGGCGGGGGGAGAGGGGGAGGAGATACACAACAAGATTAACTGTCAAAATCCTCTGGGTCTCATGATCCAGGGGTTCCCAGATTGGCTTAAGGAACAAGTAGGGGGACATGGAGAGCTACAGTACCACTCAACCCCTTCTTGCAAGTCACTCACACACGGGGTATGAGAGCTGGGGAGTTACTCATAATCATGAAGCAGTGTTGCTTGGTTTTTGAGGGGAAAACATGCCTTGCAAAGTTAAGGGGTCAAAGCAGCAGGTCACATCCTGAAAGCAAAACAGAAAACAAAGCACCAGCAGGCACTGAGGGACAAAAGGCACTCTTCAAATCTGAATGCGGCCTCTGGGACCAGACCAGACTCTGGGACCCAGAACAAGGTTAGATGGACAAGAACTCCACTACCCCAGCAACTACAAACAACTGCTGTTATTGGGGGGGGGGGGTGTTTTGTTTCATTTTGTTGTTGTTTTTTTGGTCCGGTCGTGGGGCCTGAACTCTGGGCCTGGGCGCTGTCCCTCAGCTCTTCAGCTCAAGGCTAGCGTTCTACCACTTGAGCCACAGAGCCACTTCCGGCTTTTTTCTTTTTGCTTATGTGGTGCTGAGGAATGGAACCCAGGGACTCATGCATGCAAGGCAAGCACTCTACCACTGAGCCACCTTCCCAGCCCCTTTGTTGTTGTTTTTGATGCCAATACTGGGACTTGAACTCAGGATCTCACATTTTCACATAACTCTTTTGCTCAAGGTTGGCACTCTGTCACTTGAGGCATAGCTCCATTTCTAGCATTTTGCTAGTTCATGGAAGATAAGAGTCGGTTGGTGGGCTAGGAATGTGGCTTAGTGGTAGAATGCTTGCCTAGCATGCATGAAGCCCTGGGTTCCATTCCTCAGTACCATATAAACAGAAAAAGCCCGAAGTGCCACTGTGGCTCAAGTGGTAGAGCACTAGCCTTGAGCCAAAGAAGCTCAGGGATAGTGCCCAGGCCCCGAGTTCAAGCCCCAGAACTGGCAAAAAAAAAAAAAAAAGGGGGGGGGGTAGGTCTCTTGGCTTTGTCTGCCCAGGCTGGCTTCAAACCATGATCCTCAGATCTCACAGCTAGGGCATGAGCCACCAGCTGCTCCTGACTAAAAACAGTTGTGGTTTTAAGGTCTCATCTAAAAGACACCCACCCTACACCCTAAATAGCCTAGTATTTAATTTATTCTCTGTAGAGGCATAAAAGACTGAGTGGATCTTGTAAGAATGTAAACTTAGGTTGTGAGGCAGTGGAGAGAGGCCGGCTATTTAAACTCCGCCAGCCCCTTCAGGCAAGGAAGTACCTACACACTAAGGCAGGGCACAGGAAAGCAGATGTATCCTTTTAAGCAGAATGCTTCTGTTTCCATTATCATTTAATGCTGTAGTCAATGTTGAACAATAATAAGAAACTGGCATGGGGAGGGGGTGAGTGCACCCAAATCCCAGGCGTACACAAGAAGAATGCTATTATAGACGTTGGTGAATATAAATAGATTATTACCAAATGTAGCTGCTAAGGCTGGCATCTTAGAGGCTACCTGAAGGGGAGGGGAGGGGGAGATTTATCTATTCCTGCAGCTGAACTCGTCACCAAGCTGGCATAGGCTGGCTAATTATCTGGGAATGAATATGTATGCAGTTTGGTTGTAGAGCACAGAGGGAGTTTGTACACCCAGGGTGTTGAAGAGAAGGGGAAGGGACTTGGTGGGTTTTTCTTTTTTTGGGGGGGGTCCAGTCGTGGGGCCTGAACTCTGGGCCTGGGCGCTGTTCCTCAGCTCTTCAGCCAAGGCCAGTGCTCTACCACTTGAGCCACAGCGCCACTTCCGGCTATTTTTTTCCTGCTTATGTGGTGCTGAGGAATCGAACCCAGGGCCTCATGCATGCAAGGCAAGTGCTCTACCACTGAGCCACCTTCCCAGCCCATGGGACTTGGTGATTTGATGGTGGAAAATTGAAGAGGACAAAGCAATAAGAAGAATAAAAATGCCAGGCACTGGTGGCGCACGCCTGAAATCCTAGCCACTCAGGAGGCTGTGATCTGAGGATTGAGTTTCAACGCCCGCCCAGGCAGAAAAGTCCAACTACCAAAAAGTCAAAAGTGGTGCTATGGCTCAAGTGGTATGGTGCTAGCCTTGAGCAGAAAAGCTCAGGGACAGTGCCCAGACCCTGAGTTCAAGCCCCAGGACTGGGCAACAACATCAACAACAACAAAAAGAGTCATATAGACTTTTCTGCCACGGCTGGCTTTGAACCATGATCCTCCCATCTCACAGCCTCCTGAGTAGTCAGGATTACAAGTGTGGGCCACCAGTGCCTTTCTCTGCCTTCAGCTTTTCAGTCACAGCCAAAGCTACCTTCCATCTTTCCATCCCTGTGTGTCTGCTGGGGCTTTGTCTTTCCCTTGCTTGTATTCAGTTCAGTAACAGCCTCTTGCCTGGCTATGCCCTGCGTAGAATGCCATTTGTCCTCCCTGACGGTGCAGACAGCAGGCTTAGAGTCTCTGCTGTCTGCTTGGCAATTGCTGCTCCGGCCTGTGGGGCCTCATCCAGTTCCTTGCGCTACTATTTAGCATCTGGCCTCTCTGATGATCCAAATCCTCATCAGGCTGATGGGCTTGCCACCCTCGTCATCTTCATTTGTGTGTCCTCCCCTAGAGCCGGGAACAGAGTAGCTGCTCACTAAATAGTAATTCATGTAGGAGGGGCGAACCTTATGGACATATGTCATGAATTTCCAAAGATTCCAGCCTGGGTCCAGGCCACAGTCCTTAAGCCGAGACAAGCACTCCTTCTGCTAGGATCTCAACTCAACTACGAGATCAAGAATTCAAGAGCCTTACTGGAATCCCTCCCCCCACCCCCACCCCCCGAAGTTTGATGCAGAAAATTTTACCAAGATGCCCACTTCTGATGCCCATTCAGGTCCAGGGTGGCAGTGGCTCATGACTGTCACTGGAATTAGGAGGACAGACTCTGGTCATAGCAGAGCGAAAGGTCATGCATGACTCCCAGACACACAGAAACCACATGGTATCAAAGCCAGCCCGGGCAGGAAAGTCCATGAGACTCTTATCTCCAACAATCCATCAGAAAACCAGAAGTGGAGCTGTGGCTCAAGTGGTAGAGTGCTCGCCTTGAGCTGAAGAGCTGAGGGACAGTGCCCAAGGTCCAGCATTCAAGCCCCACGACCAAAAAAAAAAAAAAAAAAAAAAAACCATGGTAAACTCCAGTGGAATCTCTGTGTGTGTGTGTGGCAATTCTGGGGCTTGAACTCCAGGCTGAATGCTGGCTCTGAGTTTTCGTTTTTGCTTAAGACTAGCACTCTACCACTTGAGCCACAGCACCATTTCCGGTTTTTTTGAGTAGTTGATTGGAGATGAGAGTCTCATAGACTCTGCTGCCCAGGCTGGCTTTGAACCTGGATCCTCAGATCTTAGCCTCCTGTGTTGCTAGGATTACAGGTGTGAGTCACTGGCGCCTGGTTGCCAGGACAGTTTCGAACCTACGTGCCCCAGTAACTGGTAGATTGGGTGTCTGTCTTCAGGGTGTGTGTGTGTGGCTATGAATTTTTTGTTGCTTGTTTAGGCAGATCATGAAGAATTATTGTGGAGGAACTAGCTGTGAGGGCCAAATTTATGTTGGCTATTTGGAATGTAGAATGTGCTTTTCCCTGGAAGGAAAAGTGTCGAGGTTTTCCATACAACTGTCATGAACCCACTTAGCCCCCAAGTGCTAATATGACATTGCCCCAATATGACATTGCAGTGTGTGTCTGTGTCTGTGTGTGCGCATGCGCGTGCTTGTGCTTTTATAGCTCAGGGCCTCCTGCTCCTGCGTGGCTTTTTCTGCTCAAGGCTGGTGCTCTAATACTTGAGCCACACTTTTACTTCTGGCTTTTTCATGGTTAATTGGAGATAAGAGTTTCATGGACTTCCCTGCCCTGGCTGGCTTCAAACCTTGATCTTCAAATCACAGCCTTCTGAGTATCTAGGATTACAAGCGTGAGCCACCAGCACCCAGCTATATGCTTCTGATTTCTTCACCAGGGACCCCAATAAATCAGTGAAGCCCAGAGCTGTTAGAGGGACCTGTGGTTTGTGTTCATGGCTAGGAGGTTTTTGTTCTTCCTTCCTGCTGGGTCTGCTTCTATATATACATATATTTATGTATTTAATATATATTTAATGTTATATATAATCTTTAACATTATATATATATTTATTTATTTATTTATTTATTTATTTATATAGTGTATGTGCCTGTCTTCAGCCACAGCTCTACTTCTGCCTTTGTGGTGATTAGAGATAGGAGTCTCATGGTCTTTTCTGCCCAGGCTGGCTTTGACCTGTGATCCTCAGATCTCAGCCTGCTGAGTGGCCAGGATTACAGGCATGAGACACTGGCACCAGACAGATGCTGACAGCTGCCTTAGATCTGGCCTGGTGGCCATGGCCTGGCACTTCTGCCTGCCTCTTCTCTAGTTTTTCTTCAGGAGAAATCCTGTTATAGTAGTGGAAATTGTGGAAATTGCCATGGACCCTTCTAGTCTTAGTTCTTGTTTCTTTGCAATGTTTGCAGTCTGCTTCTTTTTTTTTTTTTGGTCGGTCGTGGGACTTGAACTCTGGCACTGTCCCTCAGCTCTTCAGCTCAAGGCGAGCACTCTACCACTTGAGCTACAGAGCCACTTCCGGTTTTCTGGTGGTTTATTGGATATAGGGGCCTCATGGTCTCTCCTGCCCGAGCTGGCTTTGAACCTCGATCCTCAGATCTCAGCCTCCTGAGTAGCTAGGATTACAGGCGTGAGCCACCAGCGCCCAGCTTGCAGTCTGCTTCTTTACTGATTCTTCTTTCTTCTCTTCTCTCCCAAGGCTTTTTCTCAATGGGACTCTGCTGTTCTTCTGAATAAAACTTGTGCTGCTGCTGGCTGAACATTTTTAATGCTTGAGTTATCCTGGGTGGTCCCCTCTGGTGCACTGTTAATACCTTGTTCTTTAGAACCTGTGAGGAACACCTCCCTGAATCTATGGTTTTTTTTTGGGGGGGGGGGGGAGAGACTGGATTAGGCGTTTGGAAATGTATGGAAGTCTGTGGCCATTCAGTGGCTCACACCTGTCATCCTAACTACTCAGGAGACTAAAATCTAAAGGATTGTGGTTTGAGGCTAGCTCAGACAGAAAAAGTCCAAGAGACTGTCTCCAGAAATAACAAGAAGTTGGGTGCCAGTGGCTCATGCCTGTAATCCTAGCTACTCAGAAGACTGAGATCTGAGGATCACAGTTCAGAGCTAGCCTGGGCAGGAAAGGCCATGAAACACTTATCTCCAATGAACCATCAGAAAACTGGAAGTGGTGCTGTGGCTCAAGTGGTAGAGTGCTTACCTTGAGCTGAAGAGCTCAGGAACAGCCCTCAGGCCCAGGGTTCAAGCCCCACTACTGACAAAAAAAAAAAAGAAAGAAAAAAAGCAGGGCTGGGCTGGGAAGGTGGCTCAGTGGTAGGGTGTTTACCTTACATGTACAAGGCCCTGGGTTCCATTCCTCAGCACCACATAAGCAGGGAAAGCTGGAAGTGGCACTGTGGCTCAAGTAGTAGAGTGCTAGCCTTGAGCTCAAGAGCTCAGGGACAGCACCCAGGCCCAGGCCCCACAACCAACACACACACACACACACACATACACACACACACACACACACACACACACACACACACACACACACACACACACACACACACCAAGCAGGGCTAGACGGGGGCTGGGAAGATGGCTCAGTGGTAGAGTGCTTGCCTTGCATGCATGAGGCCCTGGGTTCGATTCCTCAGCACCACATAAGCAGAAAAAAACAAAAGGCCAGAAGTGGTGGTGTGGCTCAAGTGGTAGAGCACTCACCTTGAGCTGAAGAGCTGAGGGACAGTGCCCAGGCCCAGAGTTCAGGCCCTACAACTGGACACACAAAAAAAAAGCAAGGCTGGAATTGTGGCTCCGGTACCAGGTATCAGCCTTGAGCAAGCAAGCAGGCAAGCAAGCTCACAAAGCAGAGTTCAAATCTTAGTACTGGCAAAAACACGATCTGCCTATCACTCTTAGCAACTGTAGCATAGTCTATAAACCTGGCTACATCTCTCCTTTCTCTTGTTCTGAACTTAACAGACCCAGAGAAGAGCACTGGTGGCTCTTACCTCTAATCCTAGCTAAGGGGGCTGAGATTTTAGGATCATTGTTCAAAGCCAGCCCAGACAGTAAAACAACAACAACAACAACAACAACAAATCCATGAGACTCTTATTTCCAAATAAGCAGCTTAAAAAGCCCAAAGTGGAGCTGTAGAGCACTAGCCTTGAGTGAAAAAGCTAAGGGACAGCACCCAGGTCCTGAGTTCAAGCCCCACTACTGGCATAAGTGAAAACAAGCAAAAACAAAAGTGAAACACAGTGTCACAATATCAACAATCACAGAGAAGCCTGAGTTGGCCCCTACTTTTGTTCCCCCGACAGTATTTCCTCTCTTTTCAATGAACACACTTACACACACGTGTGCATGGGGGCTGTCCTTAACTCCAGAAAGTTCTGGATTTCCACCTTCTGCCCTTGGCATTATGGGTAACCCACATGTCTTATCTGTCATTCCTCACCAGAAGATTCAAAAAACCAGTCAACGGTTGAGCACTGGTGGCTCACGCCTGTAATCCTAGCTACTCGGGAGGCTGAGCTCTAAGGATCCAGGTTCAAAGCCAGCCTAGGCAGGAAAGCCTGTGAGACTCTTATCTTCAATGAACTGTCAGAAAACTGGAAGCAGAGCTGTGGTAGAGCACTAAGTTTAAGCAAAAGAGCTCAGGGACAGCGCCCAGTGCCTGAGTTCAAGCCCCACAACCAACAACAACAAAAGATGAGTCGATGATTCACTTCATATTTTTTTTCTTCTGCCAAAAGAGAGCAGGTGCTGGGGAAAGGAGCTTTATCATCCATCAGCCAGGCAAACTTGATGGGGGCTGGGGAGGGAGGCAAGATCACATGATGTGAGCAAGGCATAAACTGCTGTTGTTGTTGTTGTTTTCGGTCCAGTCGTGGGGCCTGAACTCTGGGCCTGGGTGCTGTCCCTCAGCTCTTCAGCTCAAGGTAGCACTCTACCACTTGAGCCACAGCGCCACTTCCGGCTGTTTTCTTTTTGCTTATGTGGGACTAGGAATCGAACTCAGGGCCTCATGTATGCAAGGCAAGCGCTCTACCACTTGTTTATCCACCTATATTTGGGGTTTTTTTTGTTACTCAGCATAACACAGCCAATCATAATGAATTATAAAGTATGCAACAGATCTTAGATATATGAATTACATTTTCATCCTACAATTTTTATTTTGTGTTGGTCCTAGGGCTTGAACTCAAGGCCTTGTACACTCTCCCTTGGATTTATCACTCAAGGCTCTACACTTGAGCCACAGCTCCATTTCCAGCCTTTTCGTGGTTAATTGAAGATAAGACTCTGACAGACTTTTCTGCCTGGGCTAGCTCTGAACCTTGATTCTCAGATCTCAGCCTCCTGAGTAGCTGGGATTATAGACATGAGCCATTGGCGTTGTTCTCCATCCTTCTATAATGGGGAAAATTACATTTTACCACAGCAATAGGAAAAAAAAAAATATCTAGACAAAACATCTAGAGAAATGCTTATACCAGTATTATACATAATAGCTAAAATGTGGAAAAAATCCAAATGTCTGTCATCTGAGGAATGAATGGGAAAACAATTTATGATTTATCGATATGATGGAATGTGATTCAGCAATTTTAACAAATGAAGTTCTGCTACATAACAGGATTTGGATAAACTCGGAAAACATTATGTGCAAGACTGGGGAATGGACATGGTAGAAAAGAGCTTGCCTAGCATGAAGCAGCCCTAAGTCTAACACTCATCCCTAAACAAAAGTAACAAAATATAAAGTGAACTGTTAGGAGAGAAATTTAAAAAAAAAAAAAAAGAAAGGAAATAAGGAAGGAAGGGAAAGAGGGAAAGAAGGAGAGAGGAGGGGAGGGAGGGAAGGAAGGGGAGGAATGAAAAAAAGACCCAGAAAGGCCAATCACCCTTGGCTTATACCTGTAATCCTAGCTACTCAGGAGACTGAAATCTGAGGATCGTGGTTCAAAGCCAGCCTGGGTAGGAAAGTCCATGAGACTCTTATCTCCAATTAACTACCAGAAAACCGGAAGTGGCGCTGTGGCTCAAGTGGCAGAGCGCTAGTCTTGAGCTGAAGAACTGAGGGACAGCGCCCAGGCCCAGAGTTCAAGCAGCATGACCGAGCAAAAAAAAAAAAAAAGAGGCTCAGAGACAGGACCCAGGCCCTGAGTTCAAATACCAAGACTGGCAAAAATAAAAATAAAAATAGGGGCTGGGAAGGTGGCTCGTGGTAGAATGCTTGCCTTGCATGCATGAGGCCCTGGGTTTGATTCCTCAGCACCACATAAGCAGAAAAAAAAAACGCTGGAAGTGGCGCTGTGGCTCAAGTGATAGAGCGCTAGCCTTGAGCTGAAGAGCTGAGGGACAGCACCCAGGCCCAGAGTTCAGACCCCACAACTGGACCCAAAAAATAAATAAATAAAAATTTAAAAAGATCTAGTACCAGCACACACACACACACATACACACACACACACACACACACACACACACACAAACACACACACACACAGATTAAAATGACCTAACTCAAGAAACAGGTTTGGAGGATATGGGCTTGTAGTATTTCTCTTACTTTTGGTAAAAACCACTACGCATCTACGGAGATGATAGATTTCACGTTTTTTTTTTTTAGTTTTTGCACCAGTCCTGGGGCTTGAAATAAGGGCCTGGGTGCTGTCCCTGAGCTTTTTCACTCAAGGCTGGTGCTCTACAACTTGAACCTGTTGCCACATCCAGCTTTTTGCTGATTAACTCGAGTTAAAGAACCTCACAGGCCGGGCGCTGGTGGCTCACGCCTGTAATCCTAGCTACTCAGGAGGCTGAGATCTGAGGATCGCGGTTCAAAGCCAGCCGGGGCAGGAGAGACCGTGAGACTCCTATCTCTAATAAACCACCAGAAAACCGGAAGTGGCGCTGTAGCTCAAGTGGTAGAGCGCTCGCCTTGAGCTGAAGAGCTGAGGGACAGCGCCCAGGCCCAGAGTTCAAGCCCCACGACCGACAAAAAAAAAAAAAAAAAAGAACCTCACAGACTATTCTGCCCAGGCTGACTTTGAACAGACATCCTCAGATTTCAGCCTCCTGAGTACCTAGGATTACAGGTGTGAGCCTATATATAATCCCATATATGTATATGTACGTTTATATATACATATCTATCTAGCTATCATCTGTGGAGCTCAGGTTATTTCACAGATAATTGAAATAACAGGGCTGTGAAGGCTCCAACACCACCCTTCTCTCTCTTTCTGGGTGTGGGGAGGGGGTGGAGGAGCAGGGGCTGTGAGCTTGGGGGTGAGGGAGCACAGTTCTTTTTTTTTTTTGCCAGTCCCGGGGCTTGAACTCAGGACCTGGGCGCTGTCCCTGAGCTTCTTTTGCTCAAGGCTAGCACTCTACCACTTGAGCCACAGCACCACTTCCAGCTTCTTCTGTATCTGTGGTACTGAGGAATTGAACCCATGGCTTCATGCATGCTAGACAAGCACTCTACCACTGAGCCACATTGCCAGCCCTGAAGGGGCACTGTTCTCAGATCGTCCATGGCAATGTCTCCAGCTAATTAAAAACACTGTGTGTAGAACTGGAAGGAGATCAAAATGCCGCCAGTCAGGACACATAAGCCTCCAAGACTAAAATGGCAATCATGACAAAAGCCTTCTGCTCTCACTGTGAGACGCCCATTCTCTCCTGGGCAGAACAATATTTTTTTATGATATCTCTTACAATGTCAGATTTAATAGAGGAGAGAGAGAGAGAGAGAAAGAGAGAGAGAGAGAGAGAGAGAGAGAGAGAGAGAGAGAGAGAATGAGAAAGCCCTCAGCTCCCCCCCACTCCTCAACTCAAACAGATACTCAAACATACATATACATATATGGGATTATATACAGGCTCACACCTGTAATCCTAACTACTAAGGAAGCTGAGATCTGAGGATAGTGGTTCAAAGCCAGCCTGGGTAGGAAAGTGCATGAGACTCTTATCTCCAATTAACCACCAGAAAACTGGAAGTGGAGCTGTGGCTCAAGTGGTAGAGCACTTGCCTTGAGCTGAAGAGCTTAGGAACAGCACCCAGGCCCAGAGTTCAAGTCCCACGACCGATGAAATTAATTAATTAAAAATCAAACTTACTAGGCGCTGGTGGCTCACAACTGTAATCCTAGTTACTCAGGAGGCTGACACCTAAGGTTTGCAGTTCGAAGCCACTTAGGGAAGGCAAATCCCACGAGATTTTTATCTTCAATTAACCACCAGAATACCAGAAGTGGAGCTGTGGCTCAAAGTGGTAGAGTGCTAGCCTTGAGCAAAAAGAGCTCACATACAATGACCAAGTCCTGAGTTCAAGTCCCACAATGGACAAAGAAAAAATTAAAAATAAATAAAATTCAAACCTTTGCAGGGAAACCATGGCTCGCACCTGTAGTCCTAGGGACTCAGGAAGCTGAGAAGAGGAGGATCCTGGTTCAAGGCCAAGCAGAAGAGAAACACCAATGGGATTCCCTTTTCAACTTATAGCTGGGCACAGTGGGGCAAGTCTCCTTTCCAAGAGATGAGGGAGGCTGAGATTTGGAGGTACAAGGTGTCAGGCCAACCTAGGCAGGAAAGTGCGCTCCCTCTCCATGGAGGTAACTTGGAGGAAACAGTATGCATCTGCACTCCCAGCAAGGCGGGTGAGCCTGAAGTGAGGCTGTTCATCACATCTCAGGCCTTGAGGGCAGACATGAGACACTAACCTAAAAAATAACCAGTGCAAACCCGGGCCGGGAGTTCAGATCAGTGGTGTGATCATACACACACACACACACACACACACACACACACACACACACACACACACACACACTTCAAGCCTTCAAACAATGCCAGCGTTCCTTAACTTCTCACAGTGTGGGCTTTCAGGACAAGACTCTAATTTTTGTGTTTTTTTGTCATTCATAGGGCTTGAACTCAGGACCTGGGTGCTGTCCCTGAGATTCTGGGCTCAAGGCTAGCACTCTACCACATGGGTCACAGCTCCACTTCTGGTTTTCCAGTGGTTCATGGAAGATAAGAATCTCATGGACTTTCTGGCTCCAGCTGGCTTCGAACCTTAATCCTTAATCTCAGCCTCTTGCATAGCTAGGATTACAAGCAGGAGACACAGTTGGCTGGCTCAATCAATGTTCCTTTAATTTTATCAAGTAGTAAAAATTAAATGGAAAATTCAAATACTTTATTTATATTTTCCATTTCCCCATAAGCTTTCTATTGTAGTTATATGGTTTTAGAATTCAATCTATCAATACAGACATAAATGAGATTCACTTTCCTAAACCCAAATATATACAGTAACAAAAATAGCCAAATAAACAGGAAAATTCCATGTAATAAATTCACCCAATAAGATAATGGTAATTATTCTACAAGATGGATAGAAGTGTACTTTCATTAAATACACCAATACAAAAAAATTTTTAAACTACAACCATAATGCTTCTAGTTTTAAAGTAGAAATGGCCATCCTTGCTGGGTGCTGGTGGCTCACACCTGAAATCTTAGCTACTCAGGAGACTGAGATTTGAGAATCATGGTTCAAAGCCAACCCAGGTAGGAATGACCATGAGACTCTTATCTCCAATTAACTACCAAAGAGCTGGACGCAGACATGTGGCTCAAATGGTAAAGGTGAGCTTTGAGGGAAAAAGCTCAAGGACAGCACCCAGGCCCTGAGCTCAAGCCCCAGGTCTAGAGAAAAAAAGAAAGAAAAAAGAAAAGGCTATCCTCTGTTTCTTTTTCTTGTCTGTGATGCTTAGTTTCTAATTAACTTTGAAGTGTCAGGGTCTTTGAGCTCCTTGAATAAGAGACTTGTTAAATATGTAGGTTTTTGTTTTTCTGAAGGAACTGGTTGCTTTTTCACAGGTATTTGTAAAAAGCCACATTTTCACTATCAGATATCCACACTGGAACTGAAGCTGAGACAGGGAAGGGGAAAAAAAAAAATCAATGAAACAGCGCCACTTAGTGGTAGAGTAGCAAAATTATCTGTAGGTTAACAGTTTTGTTCTTAATTACAAACTGTAAGAGCAAAATTAAGCCGGCTCACGCCTGTAACCCTAGCTACTCAGAAGGCTGAGATCTGAGGATCACGGTTCAAAGTCAGCCCAAGCAGGAAAGTCCGTGAAACTCTTATCTCCAATGAACCACAGAAAACTGGAAGTGGCGCTGTGGCTCAAGTGGTAGAGCGCTAGCCTTGAGCTGAAGAGCTGAGGGACAGCGCCCAGGCCCCGAGTTCAGGCCCCACGACCGGACCAAAAAAATAAAAAATAAAATAAATAAATAAATAAATCGGGCCAAAAAAATGTCCAAATGAAGGACTAGAAAGCTTTAACATGGCAGAAAATAAACTAGCCCTAAATACAGATAGTGGGGCAATCTCAGCAGCAATTTGACCTCATCAACATGTGAAACAAAGAAAAGCAGTGATCCTTGGATCAGGGGAAATTTTAGATGTGTCCATGAGCCTTTAGAATCATAGATTCATGAAACAGTATCAATACTAAGCAACTTCTGTGCTGGTAGCCACATTTTATAGGAAAAATCAAAAATCAACCACAGCTCTGGGAAGTTAAGAGTTATGGTAGGTAAGGTCAATACTTGCTTGTCATTGTTTCAAGTTCTGTCACCCTGTATCTAGTTCGTCTACTGTCTGCCATACAGAACAATCTCCATGCCTCTAACTCCTGTTTAATGATAACTAAAGAGCAGCACCATGAAGTCAGGTGCCCGCGTCTCCTGCCTGCAATCTTAGCTATTCAGAAGACTAAGATCTGGAAGATCATGGTTCAAAGTCAGCCTAGGTAGAAAAGTTTAGCTTTCTCTCCAATTAGCCAGCAAAAAGTTAGACCAGAGGCATGGTTCAAGTTGTAGAGCACCAACAATGAGAAAAAAGAGACCCTGAGTTCAAGTTCTAGTATCGATGTGTGTGTTTGTGTGTGTGTGTGTGTGTGTGTGTATACATACAGTATAGCACAAGTCCCTCTTGCATGAACTCTGGCCAAACTACAAAGGCTCAGGGTCTTTATCATACATAAAGTACATAGAGTCACTGAACAATAACTTGGATTCTTTCAATTTCCTTGTTTACAAAATGTACTTTCGAGCCCTGCACTGGAGGCTTACATCTGTAATCCTAACTACATAGGAGACTGAGATCTGGAGGACTGATGTTCAATCTCACAGCTCATGGAGAAAAGTGTCCAAAATAATGAGCAAAAAAGGTCTGGGAAGGTGGTTCAGTGGTAGAGTGCTTGCTTTGCATGCATAAGGCCCTGAGTTCGATTCCTCAGCACCACATAAGCAGAAAAAGCCGGAAATGATGCTGTGGCTCAAGTGGTAGAGTGCTAGCCTAGAGCTGAAGAGCTGAGGGACAGCTCTCAGGCCCAGAGTTCAGGCCCCACGACGGGACCCAAATTAAAAAAAAAAAAAAAAAAGAGCTTGAACTCAGAGCCTGGGTGCTGCCCCTGAATTTTTTTTACTCAAGACTAGCGCTTTACCACTTGAGCCATGGCTCCACTTCTGGATCTTATGGTGTTCAATTAGAAATAAGAATCTTGCAGAATTTCCTGCCCAGCTTGGCTTTGAACCACGATCCTCAGATCTCAGCCTCCTGAATAACTATGATTACAGGGGTGAGCCACTGGGTTAAACCTTTTTTAAAAAATTTTTTTTTGCTGGGGGTGGGGGGGTGTCCAGTCGTGAGGCCTGAACTCTGGGCCTGGGCACTGTCCCTCAGCTCTTCAGCTCAAGGCTAGAGCTCTACCACTTGAGCCATAGCGCCACTTCCGGCTTTTTTCTTTTTGCTTATGTGGTGCTGAGGAATTGAACCCAGGGCCTCATGCATGCAAGGCAAGCGCTCTACCACTGAGCCACCTTCCCAGCCCTAAAAAATTTTTTTAATTATCTTTAAGTAGTTGTACAAAGACGTTCCCATTCTACAAAACAGTACATAAGTACACAGTGTCTGACAACACCCATCTCTCTTAACCCATCCCTTCTGGGTTAAACCTTTCAGTGAGACCTTTGATTATGAGTCATGTGAATGCTGAAGTCTGCATTCCCAGGACACATCTTCAAGAAGGCAGTCAATGCTACAAACTCCCTGCAGTGTAAGCACACGGCTGCTCAGCCTAGAGATTGAAATCATGAAGTCACGAGCCAGGGAAAGGGAGCCTCAGCCAGAGATTTCCATCGGCAGCAGAGCGCTAAAAGCTGTCAGGGCATTCTGCTATCTGGGCAATGGGTTGTCCATCTGTTCTGGGACTGACAAGGAAAAAAGCAACTAAGGAGAAAAGCAAGCCACAAGGCATCCTGCCCAGCGTGACTCTGCTGCCCTCAACTAGCTAGGATAAGACATCACAGAACACTACCCCTCTCCCACTTGCTAGGTGATGGTGACCTTTAAAACTGTGTGAGGGGTGGGTCCAGAGCCTTAAGACTGTACTCCTAGCTACTCAGGAGGCTGAGATCTGAGGATCACAGTTCAAAGCCAGCCCCAGCAGGAAAGTCTGTGAGACTCTTATCTCCAAAGAACCACAAAAAAAGCCAGAAGTGAAACTAAGGTCCAAGTAGTAGAACACTAGCCTTGAGCAAAACAACTCAAGGATAGTACCCAGGCTCTGAGTTCAAGCCTCAGGACTGGCACCAAAACCAACACAAACCAAAAGCTGGGGTAAAACTCTCTGAGCCATGTCAGCAGAACATATAAATCCTATAAAGAACTTTTTGAACAAACAGTCCAGCAACTTTTGGACAAATTCCTGTCTCTCCTTTGTAAAATGAGGCTGTATTAGGGTCATGGTTGCTGCTGTAAGAAGTGTCAGCCTAACCTCCTCCATCTTCTTACCCAGTCTGTCCCTTGTTTGTACAGCTACAACTGTAAATATTAAACCCTTCTACAATGTAGTTTCTGGTTCTCATATTCATGTGAACCCAGCCCTATAAACTATGTTGATAGTCCCACACAGCTGCTACTTCCTGCCCATCAAGTAGCCTGTCAGGTTACTGACTTTAAAAACTCCTTTTCCTTTGTATGTGACCATGTGTCTGAGTGATTTTCTTGGGGAAGCCTCTCAACACGTTTATTTCCAACCAGAGGCTCATGTCTGGAATCCTAGCTATTCAGGAGGCAGATCTGAGGATCATGGTTCAAAGCCAGCCTGGGCAGGAAAGTCTGTGAGACTCATCAATTAACCAACAAAATGCCAGGAAGTGGAACTATGGCTTAAATGATAGAGCAAGTGCCAGCCTTGAATAAAAAAAGCTAAGGGACAGAGCCCACGCTCTGAGTTCAAGCCCTAAGACTGGCCCAAAAACAAAAAGAAATCCTACACTTCAGTACTGTGAGAATTAGACATCAGTGATGTATGGAGTTCAAGTCTCACAACCTAGAGTTGCTCAGGGAAGTGGAAGGCACTTCCTGCCCACCCCCTGGCTGGGTATGGCCTTGTGATTGGTTCTGGCCAGGGACTAAACTTCTCATTTGGGGAGTTTCTCTCCCTGTTTTGTCAGTGACTATGGTGTAGAGAAAAACATAAAAAAATCAGGAGAGCTGTGAGGACTCTGAAACGTGTGTGTGTGTGTGTGTGTGTGTGTGTGTGTGTGTGTGTGTGTGTGTGTGTGTGTGTGTGTGTGTGTGTGTGTGTGTGTGTGTGTGTGTGTGTGTGTGTGTCTGGGAGCTTGAATTTAGGGCCTGGTTGCTGTCCCCTGAGCTTTTGTGCTCAAAGCTAGTGCTCTACCACTGTGAACCACAGCTCTACTTATAGCTTTTTGGTGATTATTTGGAGATTAGAGTCTCATGGGCTTTCCTGCCCATTCTAGGTTCGACCCATGATCCTCAGATCTCAGCTTCCTGAATAGTAAGGACTAGAGGTGTGAGCCACCGCATCCAGTATTGACCAGGGGTTTTTTAATGTTTCCTTAAAGGGAAGGGAGTAAGATGTCACTGGACTCTTGTTTCCTAAGTAGGGCTGGCAAGTACAGTATAAATTTCTCAGATGTATAACTGTGCTTCATTCATCTTGAGTAGCCTGGTAATTTGTTCAGAAGCTGCTGAGTCTAGCCAGATTCTTGCTTGAAATCTTGATGCTTAACAACATAAAAGCTTGTCCTCCAATAGCCTCCCTAATCCATCCTCACAATCTGTAAAATGGTGTACAAACACCCCACTCCATTGAGGGTGGTAAATTAGATGTTGCAAGGCCATTACACTGAGTTTGTTGAGTGCTTGGAAAACAGTAAGTTCAAGATGTACCCACTAGGAATAACCCCTGAGTCTTTGTCAAGAAAGAACTCTATATTATGACCCGGTACTGAAGTTTGAAATCAGGGCCTTGTGTTTGCTGAGCTTGTTTATTCAAGGCTGGCACTTTACCATTTGCGCCACACCTCCAGCCTGCTTCTCTGCTGGTTAATTGGAGATGTTACCTACGGACTGACTTCAAACTGCTATCTTCTGGATCTCAGCTTCTTTTTATTTTTTGGGGGGGGGGTCCGGTAGTGGGCCTGAACTCTGGGCCTGGGCGCTGTCCCTCAGCTCTTCAGCTCAAAGCTAGCTCTCTACCACTTGAGCCACAGCGCCACTTCCGGCTTTTTTTTTTCTGCTTATGTGGTGCTGAGGAATCGAACCCAGGGCCTCCTGCATGCAAGGCAAGCACTCTACCACTGAGCCACCTTCCCAGCCCCTGGATCTCAGCTTCTTGAATAGCTTTACCTGTGCCCAGATATATTTTATTTTTACTATTTTTGTGCTGGCACTGGGACTTAAACTTAAGGCCTGGGCATTGTGCCTTACATAACTTTTTCTAAAAATCAAGATTGGTGCTCTACTACTTGAGCCACAGCTCTACTCCCAATCTCATTGGCTGGAAGGCGGGAGGGAGAGCTAGTTGGAGATAAGACTCTCACAGAGCCAGGCACTGGTGACTCTTGCCTGTAATCCTAGCTACTCAAGAGGCTGAGATCTGAGGATCCCGGTTGGAAGCCAGCCCAGGCAGGAAAATCCGCCAACCCAGGCAGGAAAATCCGTGAGATTCTGACCTCCAATTAAAAACAAACAAACAAACCAGAAAAACCTGTGCCTCAAGTGGTAGAGTGCTTGCCTTGAACTGAAGAGCTCAGGGACAGCACCCAGGCCTTGAGTTCAAGCCCAGGCCCTGAGTTCAAGTCCTACTACCAATTAAAAAAAACAAAGTTACAGACTTTCCTGCCCCAACTGGCTTGGGCCACTGAGTAGTTAGGCTTATGGGTGTGAACCATTGGCTCCTGGCCTAGCTATGTTTATTTTGAATCCCTTTGCAAATGATATACAGCTTGTGGTTGAATAGTGGTTTTTATCTCCAGGATAGGGGCTGTTTTTAGTTTGTTTTTGATCTGCAGCGTCTAAATGTTACACGGATAAACATTTTTAATACATTTAAGTACATTTTGAAGGGGCAAAGGTCTGGTGGGCACGGTTTGCTGGCTGATTTGCTCAATCTGGCAGCTCATTTAGAAAGAACACGAGCCAGGAACCGAAAACTCTACTAACTGGGGCACAGGAACAAAACATCCATGTGTTCATCGTGCAGCGTTGTACCAAACCTCTTTCTAGGTCAGCCTTTCACCTTGTTGTTTCTGTGTCGGTCGTGGGACTCGAACTCAGGGCCTGGGCGCTGTCCCTGGGCTTTCTGCTCTGGGCTGGCGCTCTACCACGGTGAGCCACAGCGCCACGTCTGGCTTTTTGCTGGTTAAGAGATGAAAGTCTCACCAACTTTCCTGCTTAGACTGGCTTCGAACCCGCGATCCTCAGATCTCAGCCTCTGGAGTAGATGCATTGATTCCGCCCTTCCCCGGACCCGGGCGGGGAGGGAGGGTCGGGGCTCTCGGGCGCAGCCGTTAGGCGCGGGTTCCGGAGGCCCGGGGCGGAGGGGCGGGTCCCAAGCCTCCGCCGCGGCCTCGCCGCCACCGCCCGCCGCGTCCCGGGGAGCCCGGGGCGCCGGGGCCCAGCGCCGGCCACCATGCTGCAGAAGCAGGAGAAGGTGCTGCTGCTGAAGACCTTCCAGGGCCGGACGCTGCGGATCGTGCGCGAGCACTACCTGCGGCCTCGCGTGCCGTGCCACAGCCCGCTCTGCCCGCAGCCCTCCGCCTGCCGCAACGGTCAGGGCCGGGGCGCACGGGGCGGGGGGCGGCCGGGGCCTGGCACAGTGGGGGAGGCCGGGGCCTGGCACGACGCGCGGAGCCGCGCCCTGGCGCAGCGGGGGAGGCCGGAGACCGGCGGGGGGGAGGCCGGGGCCTGGCACGACGCGCGGAGCCGCGGCCTGGCGCAGCGGGGGAGGCCGGAGATGAGCGGGGGCGGCCGGGGCCAGGCACGACGCGCGGAGCCGCGGCCTGGCGCAGCGGGAGGGGGAGGCTGGGGCCCAGCGGGGGCGGCCGGGGCCTGGTGCTGCGGAGGAGACCTGAGCCTGCGGCCTGGCTCGGCTTGTGGAGCCGCGGCCTAGCGCAGCGGGGGGTGGCCCAGGTCGAGCGTTTGCTGCTCGGGGACGCCGCGCCCACCCCCAGCTCTGCCGCGGCTCGCGAGCCCGCGTCCCCGGCCTGCGGCTTCCGGGTCTCCCACCCCGTTCCGCCCTCCGCCGCCGCCTCTCCGCTCGCCCCGCCTTGGCGGTGGAGCGTCCAGTGACACTGGCACCCGCTGCTTCCCCGCCCTGGGTTGGGGTTCTCCGCGGGTTGGGGGAGCCTCCCGCAGCTCGCTCGGGGGAATCGGGGAGACACGGGGGGGGTGCACGAGCTTGCTCCCTGGTGGGCACTTGCCTGCTTGCTTCCCCCAAATTTGCACCCCTGCTAGGACTCCAACACTTAATGCGCCCCAGCGTAGGATCTGGGAGTGATCTGGGCCCTCCTTGTACAAACGTC
This sequence comes from Dipodomys merriami, assembly GCF_024711535.1. Lineage (NCBI taxonomy): Eukaryota > Metazoa > Chordata > Mammalia > Rodentia > Heteromyidae > Dipodomys > Dipodomys merriami. Next base: position 1,454,435 of record NW_027206046.1, on the reverse strand, counting down.
CTGGGGAACTTGGAATGGAGAGGGGCTGTTGGGGGCCGCTTTTTATTTTAGTCTATTTTTATTATTATTGGTGTGTGTGTGACAGTACTGAGGTTTGAATTCAGAGCCTGGGCCTTGTCCCAGAGCTTTTTCCGCTCAAGGCTGGTGCTCTACCATTTGAGCCACATCTTTACCTCCAGCTTTTTTGCTGGTCAATTGGCGATGAGAATCATCCTTCCAGGGCTGGTTTCAAACCTGTCACATCTCATCCACCTGAGTAGCTAGGATTGTAGGCTTGAGCCACTGGTGCCCTGCTCAGGATGCCCAGTAAATGAGGGAAGGGTACTGACCCTTCCCTTCGGTGGGAGGGTGAGCTCAGCTTTGGAGCCTTCTACTGTTGGTTAGGGGTACAACGTGGCTACTGTTTCAGTTACAGCTTGGCTGAGTCGCTCTCAGCTAGATGGAAACCGCACTGTCCATTGCTTGTCCATACGGAATGCCCTTTCTAGACAGTTCTAGCCTTCTGGGCCTCGGACCTCTGAGTATATGCATAGCTTGAAACCCCAGGGAACACACTGAATGGTTAACACACACATGCGTTTGAATTGAGTAAGTATGCAAGTGATGGATTAACACAGAAATACTCAACTCATGCTGAAAATATACTTGTCTGTTTTTAAAATATCAGTCATACTTTCCTGCACCACTGGCAGCACCATAAACCATGTTGAATTTGTATTTATCACAGCTTCATAAAAAAAGAAGAGTCTGAATTCTGAGGACCGCAGGTTGCAGCCAGCCTGGTAAAAAAAATTGAGACTCTTTATTTCCAATTAAGCACCAAAAAAGCTGGAAGTGGATCTGTGACTCAACTGGTAAAGGACTGCCCTTGAGCGAAAAGGCCAACTAAAAGCATGAGGCCCTGAGTTCAAGCCCCCAATATCAGTAGAATAGAATAAACAGAATAAAACAAATAAGTGGATTTCCCCTGAATTTTGCTCCTTGACCAAAGTCAGTCTTTGCTTATCCAAAGCTTCAAGGTAGAGTGAAAATAGGCAATTATTCTGGACACCAGGCTGCCATAACACTGAAATGGAAAGTTGGCTTTGAAATTGTTACCTAATCGCTCTCATTTTGAATTACATTTCAGAAGGGAAGCTGTTGAGTAGTGATGTGACTCATTATGTAATCCCAGACTGGAAAGTTGTTCAAGATTACCTTGAGATCCTAGAGTTTCTGGAGTTGAAGGGAATTATCTTCATGCAAACAGCTTGTCAAGCTGTGCAACATCAAAGGGGCCGGAGGTATGTGTTTTGCTTTATTTATTATTTATGTCGGTCGTGGGGCTTGAACTCAGGGCCTGGGTACAGTCCCTGAGCCTATTTTATGCTCAAGGCTAGCTCTCTACCACATGAGCCACAGCACCACCTCCAGTTTTTGAGTGGGTAATTGAAGAGTCTCATGGGGACTTTTCTGCCCTGGCTGGCTTCCAACCACAATCCTCAGATCTCAGCCTCCTGAGTAGGTAGGATTACAGGCATGAGCCACCAGTACCCAGCTGCATTCTTTATTTATAATACACTTTTCCCCTCTTTAGAGAAGATCCATTGTTGGAGGAGGGGAGGGAAGGCTTTCATTTCTCCTAAAGGATTTTAGAAACTACTTTGGTATTCTCTTTGCTAGTGAGGAATGCAGTAGCATTTTATACTTGTGCTTCAACATCTGGTCAACAGAGCTGACTGTAGATCAATAGACTGCATTGTGTCCTCTATGTAGATATTTAGACGCTAGTGTGAGTTGCCTTTTGATTTGCATTTTTATGGGAGAAGGGATATTGCTTTCAATTTTGTTTTTGCTTTTGCTGATAATGTGTATTATTTAATCTTTTTAATTGTAGATAGGTTGTTTCAGAATATACCTTCTGTTCTTGGGGAAAAAAATACTTTTAAATCTTAGGTTCCTCTATTGTGAATGCATATTGTATATCTAAAGGTTGATTCAATGAAATTGGAAATAACTTACTTTGCTTTTTTTAGGTGACTAGTAGAATTACTAGCATAGTAAAACATTTCTAATCGAACCAGTTGAAAATACTTACCTTGTACTTAAGTGAAGGATGGCCACCACGCTTTTATATAAATACTCTAAAGTACAGTTTTGCTTCACTTAGTATTAGCAAAGGTTTTGTGATTTTTGCACTTAAAACTGTTTGGAAATAGCATTTTAGAATTATGTGTGTGTGTGTGTGTGTGTGTGTGTGTGTGTGTGTATACGTGTATACATATATATATATATATATATATATATACCTCATCTCTACACATCCCAGGTTATTTAATAAGCAGGCACTATATATTTATTTTAAGTGTTATGATTTCCTCAAGACCTTGGTAGCAACAAAGTGTTTTTATTTGTATATGAAAATGACAAAATGTCCTTATGATACACTCAGTTCAAAGAAATGTACATTAACTGGATTGCATATAGGTTTTTTTTTCAGATAGAATACTTTAAAATGAGCTTGCAGTTGATTTTTCTCAAACACAAAGATATAGATGCTTGCCCCTCTCTGCAGTAAAATGTTGCTCTCAGTGTTGTAGTATTTCAATTTCTGCTCCTAAAAATCAATTCATTATCATCTTTTAGATTGCTGCTGGTATAGCCTTTTCAACTTCTGTTTTCTAAGATATTTTTAATGCAAAGGATTGTTTAAAAAAAATTCCTGACACATTCAAAAGGCAAAGAATTGGAATTTAAATGTCTTTTTTTCCCCCCTCCTGTTCATTTCTAAAGTAGTTAGCTTGAAAAACAATTGGCTTTCCAGAGCTGGGCCCTGTCTGTGGATATACTAGATTAGAAAACTAAACACAAGGAGGTATGACGTATGCTCAAGCTACTGCTGTGGTTTCCATTGGATTTTTTTTTTGAGCTCCTAGTCCTAGGCCTTGACAAACAAAAGGAAGCCTTCTTGCCACAAGCTTCTTTTCTGTTGGGGTTAGATGCCAGAGACAAGAAGACACTGAAGAAGCTTCAATAGCCTTATGGAGGAAATTAAATGTGAACTAGCAATGCCCTGGTGGCTAATCTGGGAGGCTGAAATCTGAGGATCTCATTTCACAGCCAGCCCATGTAGGAAAGTCCATGAGACTCTTACCTTCAGTTAGCCAGCAAAAAGCTGGAAGTGGAGGTATGGCTCAAGTAGTAGAGTGCCAGCCTTCAGTGACTAAAGCTAAGCTAGAACTAGAGGCCCTAAATTTAAGACCTAGTACTGACACAAAAGAAAACAAATACATCTCTAAGAGGTTGAGATCTGAGGTGTATGGTTTGAAGCCAGGTTGGACAGAAAAGTCCATGAGAATTTTATCTCCAATTAACCACTCCAAAACTGGAAGTGAGGTTGTGGCTCAAAGTGGTAGAGCACTAACCTTGAACACATAAACTCAAGGACAGAGCCCAAGCCCTGAGTTCAAACCCCATGATAAAAAAAAAAAAAATCTCTGGATGCCTGCCTGTAATCCTAGTTATTCAGGAGGCTAGGATCTGAAGATTGCGGTTCGAAGCCAGCCCAGGCAGGAAAGTCCATGAGACTCTTACCTCTAATTAACCACCAGAAAACCAGAAGTGGCACTGTGGCTCAAAGTGGTGGAACACTAGTCTTGAGCTGAAGAGCTTAGGGACAGCGCCCAGGCCCAGAGTTCAAGCCCCACGACCACCAAAAGAAAAAAGAAGAAGAAGAAGAAGAAATTTAACTCATGATTCTAGAGGTCCAAGGTTAAAGGTTCACATCTGGCTGGGCGCTGGTGGCTCACGCCTATAATCCTAGTTACTCAGGAAGCTGAGATCTGAGGATTGAGGTTCAAAGCCAGCCTGGGCAGGAAAGTCCGTGAAACTGTTATCTCCAGTAATCCACCAGAAAACTGGAAGTGGTGCTGTAGCTCAGGTGGGAGAGCGCTTGCCTTGAGCTGAAGAGCTGAGGGACAGCGCCCAGGCCCAGAGATCAAGCCCTATGACCGACCAAAAAAAAAAAAAAAAAAGTTCACATCTTCTAGTTGACTGAGTCCCATGCCACATGGCAAGAGAAAGATTACGCATATGTATATCTTCTGGCCTCTGTCTTATTAAATCACCAATAATCCAAAACAAAGTGTGGTGGGGGTGGGGGGGTCTATACCCTGTCAACCTTGTCTAATACCAACCATCTTCCCAAGACCCCACTTTTCCCTTCCTCCTTCCCTTCCTTCCTTACTTCATTTTGTGTCTGCTAGTTCTAAGGCTTGAACTAAAGCCCTCGTGTTCTCATTTTATATTTTGCTCAAGGTGGGTGCTCTACTACTTGAGCCATACCTCCATTTCCAGTATTTTGCTGGTGAAGTGGAGAGAAGTCTCACTGACTTTTCTACCTGGGCTGGCTTCAAACCATGATCTCAGATTTCAGCCTCCTGAGTACTTAGGATTACAGGTATGAACTACTAGCATCAAATAAAGACCACACTTCAGAACAGGGTTGAATTACCCTCTTAGTATCTCACAGTCAAGAATAAATTTCAATCTATTGTCCATGGGAGACACTGAAATCATGGCTCCATTAGCTCACATCTGTAATCCTAATTGCTTGTGAGGCTGAGATCTGAGGATCAAGGTTCATAGCCAGCCCAGGCAGGAAAGTCTGTGAGACTATTTATTTATTTTATTTTATTTTATTTATGGCCAGTCCTGGGGCTTGAACTCAGGGCGTAGGCACTGTCCCTGAACTTCTTTTTTTTTTTTTTTTTTTTTTTTTATTTGAGAACATACTGTACAGAGGGGTTACAATTACATTGGCAGGATAATGCATACATTACTTACCAAGCATTGCAGCCTCCTCCTTTGTTTACCCTTCACCTCCCTTCCCAGCCTCCCCTCTCCCCCCCCCCCGAACTTCTTTTGCTCAAAGCTAACATTCCAACATTTGAGCCACAGTATGGCTTTTTCCACTCAAAGTTGGCACTCTACCACTCAAACCACAACTCCACTACAGCGTCACTTCTGGCTTTTTCTGTGTATGTGGTACTGAGGAATCAAACCCAGGGCTTCATGCATGCTAGGCAAGCACTCTACCACTGAGCCACCTTCCCAGCCCAAGACTCTTATCTCTAATTAAGCACCAAAAAGCAGAAAGTAGAGGTGTGGCTGAAGTGGTAGAGTGCTAGCCTTGAGCAAAAGAAGCTCAGGGAGCTGGGTATGGTGGCTGACCCCTGTAATCCTAGCTACTCAGGAGGCTGAGATCTGAGGATCACTGTTCAAAGCCAGCCCGGGCTGGAAAGTCTGTGAGACTCTTATCTCCAATAAACCACTAGAAAACTGGAAGTGGCACTGTGGCTCAAGTGGTAGAGTGCTCGCCTTGAGCTGAAGAGCGCAGGGACAGTGCCCAGGCCCAGAGTACAAGCCCCACTACCGACCAAAAAAAAAAAAAAAAGAAATTCAGGAACAGCATCCAGGCCCTAAGTTCAAGTCCCAGGACCAGCAAACACATGCACACACGTGCACGCACGCACACACACACACACACACACACACACACACACACACACACACACACACACACACACACACACACACACACACACACACACACACACACACACACACAAAGCTGGAAACAGAAGTGGCTCAAGTAGTAGAGCTCTAGCCTTGAGCAAATGAAGCTCAGGGAAAGTGCTCAGATCTGAGTTCAAGTCCGAGGACCAGCACCAAAAAATTAATTAATTAATTGAATAAATAGAAGTAAGTTTAGCTGTCTCCAAGAAATTGAAATATTTAGATGATGAAGTTTGCAAAATATCTAAGCCTGTCTAAGTAAGACTGGAATATTTAAAACTTCTGATATTTTATATTGCACTTGACTTAGTAAACTATTGCCCCCCCCCATCATTCCTGTCAGGCTTGTTCAAGGATCCATGATGCTCTGCTGACTCCACACAGCATGCTCATCTGTCTAATTCTGTCATAAGCTCCAAAGACTGACTAGCAGGAAATACAACTCTATTGTGTTGTTCGGTATTAAATTACAGCCCCAATCCCACACGTCTGCAAGCAAACCTGACTGTCTTGCTAGGAGTGATTGCTACATTCCTGCTTTGCCAATCAGTATTCTCTGGCCATTTGTTCATTTGTTTTATCTGCTGATAGTAGCTGACAAATGACTGCATCCACTGAAAAGAATAGATGGGAGTAAAGCTTAATAAATTTACAAAATTCTTTTTTTGTTGTCATTTGTTAACTTAGTGAGTTTCCTAAATTTTAGGAAGGTTTGTTTATTCTTACTCTGATTTGGAGCGGTTTACTGTTTTGTTTTGTTTTTTTGTTTTGTTTTGCTGGGAGCTGGTCCTGGGGTTTGAACTCTGGACCTGAGATTTTTTTTTTTTTTGGGTCCGGTTGTGGGGCCTGAACTCTGGGCCTGGGCGCTGTCCCTCAGCTCTTCAGCTCAAGGCTAGCGCTCTACCACTTGAGCCACAGCACCACTTCTGGCTTTTTTCTTTTTGCTTATGTGGTGTTGAGGAATCGAACCCAGGGCCTCAAGCATGCAAGGCAAGCGCTCTACCAGTGAGCCACCTTCCCAGCCCCTGGACCTGAGCTCTTTTTGCTCAAGGCTAACGCTCTACCACTAGAACCACAGCTCCACTTCTGTTGTTTTCTGTGATTAATTTGAGATAAGAATCTCACAGACTTTCTTTCCTGGACTGGCTTTGAACTGTGATCCTCAGATCTCAGATTCCTGAGTAGCTAGGATTATAGGTGTGAGCTACCAGCGCCTGGCTCTAGTTTCCTGGTTTTGTAGCTCATCTTTATCTGGGGAAAAAAGTAGGTGTGAGAACCTTTGGGTCTAAAGTGAAGGTGAGGTCCTGAGACCTCCACTGGATCCTGAGACTATCACAGTTTGCTCAGAGACTTGTTTTTCTTTTTTCTTTTTTGGCCCTGGTACTGGGGCTTAACGTCAGATCCTCATGATCTCATTTGGTTTTTTCCACTCAAAGCTGGCACTCTACCACTCAAACCACAGCTCCACTACAAACTTTTTTGGTGGTTAATTGGAGATAAATGTCTCATGGACTTTCTTGCCCAGGCAAGAATCTGGATCCTTGGATATCATCCTCCTGAGTAGCTAGGATTAAAGGCATGAGCCACTGGCACCAGACTAGCCTGGAACTCTTGATCCTCATTCCTCAGACTTGGAATGCTGGGACATTTCCCAGGCTTTAAACAGTCCATCTTTTGCTCTAAAATATCTCTTTTTTTTTTTTTCTTGATTCTTAGGAGAAAGTGGCAGGAGATCAGTACCTGTGTTAGATTTATTCTTCCCCTCTGTGTTGCAGACAGTATAACAAATTGCGAAACCTACTGAAGGATGCACGCCATGATTGCATTTTGTTCGCTAATGAATTCCAGCAGCACTGCTATCTTCCTCGGGAAGGAGGGGAGCCCATGGAGAAGTGGCAGACCAGGTGGGCCCCGGGGGACCCTTCCACAGTTCCTTATTGTTGGCTCTTTACCAGTGGATCTAGATTATTCTACAACTATAATTAATACTAAAGTGTTTAACGTGTCAGTACACATGTGTTTATGTGTAAGTATTGTGCCAGCGGGGAGCTCACTGTGCTTTGCCTCTCAGGAGCATCTACAACGCGGCTGTCTGGTACTATCACCACTGCCAGGACAGGATGCCGGTCGTTATGGTGACGGAAGATGAAGAGGCCATTCAGCAGTATGGAAGTGAAACAGAAGGAGTGTTTGTGATTTCTTTCAAGGTATTTCTTATCACTTGTGGTTATGAATGTGTGTGTATGTGTGTGCACATGTGTACGCATGTGTGCAAGCACTGGCTCATTCATTTTGTGAGTAGAGGTTAAAACACGGATCCCTTTGGCAACACATGAAAGAGGAAGTAAAGACAGAAGGAGAGGGGAGTGGGAAGGTGGCTCAGAGGTAGAGCGCTTGACCTGCATGCCTGAGGCCCTGGGTTCGATTCCTCAGCACCACATAAGCAAAAAGAAAAAAGCTGGAAGTGGCGCTGTGGCTCAAGTGGTAGAGCGCTAGTCTTGAGTGGAGGGACAGCGCCCAGGCCCAGAGTTCAGGCCCTATTAAGATGGTCCTTATCTTTTTTACTAACCAGCCAGTTAACCTCACCTTAGCTCCTGTGCCTAAGGCAGGCAGTATCCAAGAGCAGCCTAATAAGCTAAATTGTCTCAGAAGTGTTGCTGATTGCAACTGTAGGCAGTACAGAGACATAGAGAGATGGGGAAACCAGGGGTCCCAAGCTCACCTGTACTTGGGCCCCAAGTCCCCACAAGACAGCATATTTGAGTTTACATAGGGAAGGTTACTATGAATATATGCAAAAATCTATATTAATATTATGATCAGAACTAAAACATTTTGTGACAGACATTGGTTCCATTTATTTATTTATTTATTTACTTATTTATTTATGCCAGTCCTGGGGCTTGAACTCAGGGCCTAGGCACTGTTCCTGAACTGCTTTTGCTCAAAGCTAATACTCCACCACTTGAGCCACTGTGCCACTTCCAGTCTTTTCTATTAATGTGGTAGTGAAGAATCGAACCCAGGGCTTCATGCATGCTAGGCAAACACTCTACCACTAAGCCACATTCCCAGCCCCCACCTCTCCCCCTTATTTTTTTGTGACAGGAGACTGCAGCCTAGGGAAAGCCCAGACATGATGCTCACTTATCTAGCCCAAGGTTAAACTGTCAAGGTCTTTCATCCAGCCTACAAGGTCCCCAGCACAGCAGCTAGCCTAAGGAAAGGGGTGAATAGCAATCTAGTCTTTTCATCCTCTCCAGAGCTGTCTGTTTTAACCCTTCCATGGCCAGCTCTAACCAGTTCAAGTGCTGTGGAGGCCATGTTCCAACCTCTCAAACCTTTTCAGGTTCCCCAGCTCAGCTGGGTCGTGGGGTCCGGTCGTGGGGCCTGAACTCTGGGACTGGGCGCTGTCCCTCAGCTCTTCAGCTCAAGGCTAGCGCTCTACCACTTGAGCCACAGCACCACTTCCGGCTTTTTTCTTTTTGCTTATGTGGTGCTGAGGAATCGAACCCAGGGCCTCAGGGCATGCAGGGCAAGCGCTCTACCACTGAGCCACCTTCCCAGCCCCTTCAGAGGTAATTTTTTTTTTTTTTTTTTTTTGCCAGTCATGGGGCCTGAACTCTGGGTCTGGGCACTGTCCCTCAGCTCTTCAGCTCAAGGCTAGCGCTCTACCACTGGAGCCACAGCACTACTTCCGGCTTTTTCTGTTTATGTGGTGCTGAGGAATCAAACCCAGGGCCTCATGCTTGCAAGGCATGCACTCTACCGCTGAGCTACCTTTCCAGCCCCTTCAGAGGTAATTTCATAGAGGTTTTTTGTTTGTTTGTTTGTTTTTTTGGCCAGTCATGGGGCTTGAACTCTGGTCCTGAGCACTGTCCCTCAGCTCTTCAGCTCAAGGCTAGTGCTCTACCACTTGAACCACAGCACCACTTCTGGCTTTTTCTGCTTAAGTGGTGCTGAGGAATCCAACCCAGGGCCTCATGCATGCTAAAGCAAGCACTCTACCACTAAGCTACCTTCCCAGCCCAGTTTTTGGTTTTTTTTGTTGTTGTTCCTTAGCTGGTCTTGGGTGTTGAACTCAGGGCCTGAGCACTGTACCTGAGCTCTTTTGCTCAAGGCTAACACTCTATCTGTGTTGAATCGTGCTCCACTTCTGGCTTTTGGGAATTTAATTAGAAATAAGAGAGCTGGGAAGGTGGCTCAGTAGTAGAGTGCTTGCCTTGCAAGTATGAGGCCCTGGGTTTGCTTCCTCAGTACCACATAAGCAAAAAAACCTGGAAATGGCACTGTGGTGCAAATGGTAGAGTGCTAGCCTTGAGCTAAATAGCTGAGGGACAGTGCCCAGGCCCAGAGGTCAGGCCCCACGACCAACAAAAAAAAAAAAAAAGAAAGAAAGAAAGAAAGAAGAGCCTCACAGACTTTCCTGTCCAGGCTGACTTCAAACTTTTATCCTCACATCTTAGACCTTCTGGGTAGTAAGGATTGCCATCAGTGCCAGACTCAGTGGCTTAGTCATTTTTTTTTTCTTTTAATGCCAGTACTGGGACTTGAGCAAGTAGCTTCAAGCTGCTTTTGCTTACCTTGCTCTTGCTTACCTTTTTCTCTCAAGGCTTGGCACTCTGCTACTTGAACCACACCTCTATTTTTTGGCTCTTTGGTGGTTAGAGATAAGAGTCTTAGAAACTTTTTTTTCCCTGGGTTGTTTTCAAACCTTGGTCCTTAGATCTCAGCCTTCTGAACAGCTACCTTTGGAGACATAAGTCATTGATACCTTTGTTTTGTGCCAGTAATGGGGCTTAAACTCAGGGCATGGTTGCTCTCCCTGGGGGTTTTTGTTTGTTTGTTTTTGTCATGAGGCTTGAATTTGGGGTCTAAGTGCTGTCCTGAGTTCTTTTTGCTTAAGGCTAGGGCCTCTACCACTTTGACCCACAGTGCCACTTCCTGTTTTCTAATGGTTAATTGGAGCTAAGAGTCTCACAGACTTTCCTGTCCTGGCTGGATCCTCACATCCCAGCCTCCTGAGTAGCTAGGATTACACCAGTGCCTGGCTGTCCCTGACTTTTTGCTCAGGGCTAGCACTCTACCTCTTGTGCCATAGCTTCATTTTGGCTTTATTGGTAATTCATTGGAGATAAGAGTCTCATGGACATTCCTGCTCAGGCTGGCTTCAAACTGTGATTCTCAGATCTCAGCCTCCTAAGTAGCTAGAATTACAGGCCTAAGTTGTCAGTGCCTGGCTGTAGTGCCAGATTCTTCAGGCTGTCATAGCAACCTGGCTGTGCTGTCCATCTGCCTAGATGACTTTGAATCTCTCAATAGTTATCTGGTCTCAACTGGTCTGTCCAGCTGGTCAATCCCATTCTACAGATTGATTTCATTTTCTGATGCCGAAATCAAGATGAGGCCTTCTGTAGCTCCGGTCACTTTACAGAAAGTCTCGCTGGATTTTGAATTGTAAATGCTCTAAGGATTCTCCTGTGCATGTGTTGCTAAAGACCTGCCAATAGAATTTTCTTGGCCCTGCTCTTTAAAAACTAAAAAAAAAAAAAAAAATAGAAAAGAAGTGTTCTGGCATGCCAGAGAATTCCAGGGGCGCTGGAAATTAATGACAGTGTCACTAGGTTTTTCTTTTGCAATACATCATGTCTTGTTCCTGCAGAGGACAGTTGACTAAAATTACATTTTTCTACTTTTGGTGAAAATGACTTTTCTTTGTAATCCAGTAGTATAGGAAGGTTTTATTTTGTATAGTGTTTCTTTAGCAAACGGTGTGACCAAGGGCCCCATCAGGATGGATGAATGACAGCAGGAAGCAAAAAAAAAAAAGATGTGAAGTTTAGATGGGGGTTTGTAAAGTTAGATAGAGGAGAGCAAAGACACTACCGGTTCATGCCAGTAATCCTAGCTACTCTAAAGACTGAAATTTGAGGATCATGGTTCAAAGCCAGCCTGAGCAAGAAATGTCTGTGAGACTCTTATTTCTAATTAACCTTCAGAAAGCTGGAAATTGAGCTGTGGCTCAAGTGGTAGAGCACCAACCTTTAGCAAAAAACTAAACAGGATCGCAGCTTCGTGTTGGTGGCTCAGGCCTGTAATCCTAGCTTATGCAGGAGGCTGAGATCTGAGGATCATGGTTCAAAGCCAGCCTGGGCAACAAAGTCCATGAGACTCTTATCTCCAATTAAACACAAGAAAACCAGAAGTGGCGCTGTAGTTCAAGTTGTAGAGCGCTCACCTTGAGCTGAAGAGCTCAAGGACAGCACCCAGGCCCAGAGTTCAAGCCCCATGACCAAAAAAGAAAATAAAGTGCTGAGAACCTGGCAGTGGATCATGAGCCTGCTCATAGACTGATGAGCTACCATACTGGGTGTGAGACGAGACTCAGGAACACACAGCTGAGGAAGCACTCAGCTGGCAACAGTTCTGTGGCCCTGCTATGATGGAGAATTTCTGTCTTTCAACTGTGTCTCTCCTTTATGAAATGCAGAATTACCTGGATAATTTTTGGCCTGATTTAAAAGCTGCCCATGAGCTCTGTGACTCCATCCTTCAATCCCGCCGGGAGAAGGAGAGTGAGAATCAGGAGAGCCACGGAAAGGAGTACCCTGAACATCTTCCTGCTGAGGTCCTGGAAGCAGGGGTCAAATCAGGATGCTATGTCCAGGTGAGGATGACTTGAGTCATTCAGAACCAGGCAGTGTTCATCTTCTGCCTCTCCTCCTTTCCCTATCCTTCTTTCCTCTTCTCCCCTCTTCTACCTCTTTCCGTGTGCTCCTCTCCCTGTTGGCTTCTGAGTTGATACTATAGGGTGAATGAACCTGTCCAGGCTTAAGGTGACTTGGTAGCCACCTTTTATAGCCCTTGGCAGTGGATTTGAAGATGCCACACTGAAGTCCTTGCTAAAAGGGTATTTTATTTTACTACCTTTCTTTGTGTGTGTACGCCAGACCTGGGGTTTGAACTCAGGTCTCGGACACTGTCCCTGAGCTTTTGTACTCAAGACTAGTGCTCTACCACTTGAGCCGTCAGTCTACTTCTGGCTTTTTTGGTACTCAATTGGAGATAACAGTCTCAAGACTTTTCTACCCAGGCTGGCTTCAAACCCTGATTCTCAGATCTCAGCTTCCTTAATAACAAGGGTTGCAGGTGTGAGACTACCAGGTACCCAGATGACCTTGTGATTTATACTCAAGGCCAGTGCTCTACCACTTGAGCCACAGCTCCACTGGTACTTTTTTTTTTTTTTGGCGGTTGTGGGGCTTGAACTCTAGGCCTGGGTGCTTGTCCCTCAGCTCTTCAGCTCAAGGTGAGCGCTCTACCACTTGAGCTACAGCACCACTTCCGGTTTTCTAGTGGTTTATTGGAGATAGAAGTCTCACGGTCTCTCCTGCCCAGGCTGGCTTTGAACCACAATCTTCAGATCTCAGCCTCCTGAGTAGCTAGGATTACAGGTGTGAGCCCCCGGCGCCCGGCTCCACTGGTACTTTTTGCTTGTTAATTAGAAATAGGAATCTCATGGACTTGAGTTGTACCAAGGGGTTTCATTGTGACATTTCCAAATATGCATGTCATCTACGTGGGATAGCTCTACCCTTCTGTTATCCTTTTTCAAACTCCTTCCTCCTCCCCTGTCTTTAAAACAGTTTTTTGTAAGAGTCATTATAAAAGTACATACACAAATGTGTGTTCACAAATGTCTGTTCCCCTCTGTTTTTCTACTCCACCTGCTTGGTTTCTCCTACCAAAAACACTGATTTTTTTTTTTAATTATGATTTTAGGGAATTCTGAACGTGAATAAACATAGAGCACAAATAGAAGCTTTTGTTCGACTTCAAGGAGCCAGCTGTAAAGATTCAGGTTCAGTATAAACCATATTTGAATTAATGATTCAGGTTCAGTATAAACCATATTTAAATGTCCACACCACTTATCTGTTCTGTTGTTACACAGTGAAAAGATAAAGGTGACATAGTCCTACCATGCATGCCATGCATGTGTCCCCATGGGCATGTGCATTTGTGGGGCACAAGGTGCTTTCCCTAGGTTTTAGAGTGTGTGTGTGTGTGTGTGTGTGTGTGTGTGTGTGTGTGTGTGTGTGTGTGTGTGTGTGTGTGTGTGTGTGTGTGTGTGTGTGTGTGTGTGTGTGTGTGTGTGTGTGTGTGTGTGTAGTGGGGGGGGGCAGTGGCAGTCATCAGGTCTGAACTTGGCCTGGGCGCTGTCCCTCAGCTCTTCAGCTCAAGGCTAGCACTCTACCATTTGAGCCACAGCACCACTTCTGGCTTTTTCTGCTTATGTGATGCTGAGGAATCGAACCCAGGGCCTCATGCATGCAAGGCAAACACTCTACCACTGAGCCACCTTCCCAGCCCCTAGTCTATAATTTTGATTTCATTTTATTTTACTTCTTCTTTTTGGATTTATTGATTGATTGATTGATTGATTTTTGGTCAGACATGGGGCTAGAACTCAGGGCATAGGTACTGTCCCTGAGCGTTTTTTGCTCAAGGCTAACACTCTACTACTTTGAACCTCAACACCGCTTCCAGTTTTCTGGTGGTTAATTGGAGATAATAGTCTCATAGACTTTCCTGCCCAGGCTGTCTTTGAACCACAATCCTCACATCTCAGTTTTCTGAGTAGCTAGGATTACGGGTGTGAGCCACCAGCTCCTGGCTTTTATTTTACTTTTTAAAAATTGGAAAATTAACATTTGGGCTCAAGAATGTAGCTTAGTGGTAGAGTGCTTCTGTAGAATGCATGAAGCCCTGGGTTCGATTCCTCAGGACCACATACATAGAAAAAGCAAAAGAAGCTCAGGGTCAGTCCCTAGGCCATGAGTTCAAGCCCTAGGACTGACCAAAAAAAAAAAAAAGAAAAGAAAAGAAAAGAAAAATTAACATTTAAGCCCGCGTACTGGTGGATCACACCTATCATTCTAACTACTCGGGAGGAGTACTACTGAGGAATTTGGTTGAAAGTAACCTGAGCCAAAAAGATCATAAGTGAGACCCATGTCTCCAATCAACCAGGAAAAAAAAAGCTGGAAGTGGCACTGTGGCTCAAGTGGTAGAGCACTAGCCTTGAGCTGAAGAGCTGAAGGACAGCGCCCAGGCCCAGAGTTCAGACCCACGACCAGACCAAAACACCAACACACACACAATTGTCATTTCTTTGTGTTGGGGAGGACTTACAAAATCCTTTCTGTTGACTTTTTTTTTTTCATTTTTCTTTTTTGGTGCTGGCATTAGGACTTGAACTCAGGGCCTAGACACTGCCCCTAAGCTTTTGTACTTAAGGTCTAGTTCTCTACCACTTTGAGCCACAGGGTTATTTGTGGTTTTCTGGTGGCTAATTGGAGATAAGAGTCTCACAGACTTTCCTACCCCTGCTGCCTTTGAACCATGATCCTCAGATCTCAGCCTCCTGAGTCGCTGGGATTACAGGTATGAGCTACTAGTGCCTGGCAAGAAATATTTTTAGAGAAAATCAAAAGTACAACTGGGCGAATGGGTGAAGTAGTACCTGCCTGTCATCTCAGCAGTTGGGAAGATCTGAATTTCAAGGCCAGGCAGGGCTACATAGAGACTATCTCAAAAAGAAAACAATTAGCATTGTGAAGGGTATATGACATGGTGGCTGTGTTTGCTCGCTTAACTCAACCGAATACCAGAGATTTGACCTCACCTTTGAAAGGAAAGTTGGTTGCAGGAGTGAGTGCTCCTCAGGCTTCCCATGAGCCTCTCTGTGCTGTCCACACCCCAGGTTTAGTGAGTGACATCCTCGTGCATGGCCTCAAGGCTCGGAACCGTGCCATTCACGGGGACCTGGTGGCGGTGGAACTCCTGCCCACACGGGAATGGAAAGGCAGGACGGCCGCGCTGTGTGAGAACGACATGGAGGACAAGGCCTCAGGCGAGTCTCCAAGCGAGCCCATGCCGACAGGTGAGCCCGCGCGCCAGCGCGCCAGCCTCCACTCCCAGTCACTCTCTCCGTCTGCCCAGCAAGCCGTAAGTGCTGTGTTGACCTTTTTCTTTATTTGTGTTGGTGTCAGGGCTTGAAATCAGGACCTAGATACTTTCAGTGCTTAGCGCTCTACCACTTGGGCTACAACTCCACTTTTGACTTTTTGGTGCCTAATTGGAGATAAGCGTCTGGGTTGGCTTCAGACCTCGGTTCTCAGATCTCAGTCTCCTGAGCAGCCAGGATTACAGATGTGAGCATCCAGCACTCAGCTCTGCCTTTTCTTTCTTTCTTTCTTTCTTTTTTTTTTTTGTTGGTCATGGGGCCTGAACTCTGGGCCTGGGCCTCAGCTCAAGGTAGCGCTCTACCACTTGAGCCACAGCGCCACTTCCAGCTTTTTCTGCTTATGTGGTGTTGAGGAATCGAACCCAGGGCCTCATGCATGCTAGGCAGGTACTCTACTGCCAACCCACATTCCCAGTCCCATATTTCTACTCTTATATCTACCCATATGTACTCATATCTACTCTTCTGTCTGGGTATGGTGGTATACATCTGTAGTTCCAGCATACAGGGGGTAAAGCAGGAGAATGAGAAGTCCAGGCCATAGCAGACCTAGAACACACTGTCTAAAAAAAATATCTATTAGCCAGGCACTGGTGGCTCACATCTGAAATCCTAGCTACTCAGAAGGCTGAGATCTGGCTTTACCCAAAGCTAGCCTGAGTAAACAAGGCCCAGAGACTCTTCAATAAACCTGTAAAAAGTTGGAAATAAAGGTGTGGCTCAAGTGCTAGAATACCAGCCTTGAGAAAAAATGCTAAGCAAGCCTAGTGTCAGTAACTTACTCCTGTAATCCTAGCTACTTAGGAAGCTGAGATCTGAGGATAGAGATTCAAAGCCAGCTCAGGTAGGAAAGTTTGTGCAACTCTAATCTCCAGTTAACCACTCAAAAACCGGAAGTGGAACTGTGGTTCAAAGTGGTAGAGTGTACTAGTCGAGCAAAAAGAGCTCAAGGACAATACCCAGGTCCTGAGTTCAAGCCCCAGGACCAATAACAACAAAAAACTAAGCAAGAGTGTGAGGCTGAGTGTTAAGCCCCAATACTATCCTCCCCCCCCCCCACATACACAAAAGGAAAAAGAAAGAAAATTATACATCTTTCCAATGCTAAAAAAGGAGAATATCTAATAGCTTTTAACTTGTGTGGACATGCTTAAAAATTGAGTTGGCAATGTGTGTCTGTGTGTCTGTGTCTGTGTGTCTGTGCACTTCCTGCTAAGTGGGTCACAAATAGCTGGTGGCATCTAACTGGGTCATACTTTCCTCTTCTTTGTCTTCTCAAAGGTCGAGTGGTGGGCATTCTTCAGAAGAACTGGCGAGATTATGTGGTAACATTTCCATCTAAAGAAGAAGTCCAATCTCAGGGCAAAAATGCTCAGAAGGTTCTAGTTACTCCCTGGGATTACAGAATTCCCAAAATCCGGATTAGCACTCAGCAAGCAGGAGCCCTGCAGGTAACTGTGTTGCAACCCCATTGTTCTGGCTCTGCCTCCCACATATTTTTGTTTGTTATTGGTCCTGGGGCTTGAACTCAGGGCCTGGGTGCTGTCCCTGAGCTTTTTTTGCTCAAGGCTAGCACTCTGCTCTACCACTTCAGCAAGCCAAGCAGGATAGTCCGTGAGACTCTTCTCTCCAATAAACCACCAGAAAACTGGAAATGGTGCTATGGCTCAAGTGGTAGAGTGCTAGCTTTGAGCTGAAGAGCTCAGGGACAGCGCCCAGGCCCAGAGTTCAAACCGCACAACCAACAAAAAAAAAAGAGTCTCTTGGACTTTCCTGCCTGAGCAGGCTTGGAATGGTGATCCTCAGATCTCAGCCTCCAGAGTAGCTAAGATTACAGGTGTGATCCACCAGTGCCCAGCCTGCCCGCCATCGAACAGAACTAGGAAGCATCAGTCATTCCTTTGCATAAGAAGAAATCAATTACTGATGACATCTGGCACTCTGAGATACTGCTTTTTAAAAATTCTAAATATATACGAAACATCTATTAAGTAGTCCATGGTTAATAAATGAAGGCCAGAGAGAACTTGTCCTAGAAAGAGCTTCTTTGTAGGACAGTCTGAGCGACCATATATTAAGTAGCTGTCCAACCTAGAAACTTTCAATAGATACATTTTGCCAACACTAACAAGCTTCCTTCCAGCAAGTGATAGAGAAATCCAATCACTCTTTCACAGGGATGATGGAGTGCTACTATACCGAATTAATTCTTCATAAAGGCATATAGCAGCCAGGCACCGGTGGCTCACGCCTGTAATCTGGAGGCTGAGATCTGAGGATCTCAGTTCAAAGCCAGCCTGGGCAGGAAAGTCCGTGAGACTCTTATCTCCAATAAACTACCAGAAAACTGGAAGTGGCATGGTAGCTCAAGTGGTAGAGCGCTAGCCTTGAGCTGAAGAGCTGAGGGACAGCGCCCAGGCCCAGAGTTCAGGCCCCACGACCGACAAAAAAAAAAAAAAAAAAAAAAAAAAAAAAAAAATATATATATATATATATATATATATATACACATATAGATATATATAGCACTGGAGAGAAGATAGAAACAAGGAACTTAGAAATTAACCTTTACTTGACCCAGTACTGGTAGCTCACACCTGTAATCCTAGCTACTGAGTAGGCTGAGAACTGAAGATCGAAGTTTGAAACCAGCCTGAGCAGACAAATCCATGAGACTCTTAACTCCAATTAACCTGCAAAAAAAAGACAGACACACACACACACATACACACACACACACACACACACACACACACACACACACAATAGAGATAGGGATCAAGTGGTAGATTGCTTTTTTTTTCTTTTTTTTTTTTTTGTCCATCGTGGGGCTTGAAATCTGGACTTGGGTGCTGTTCCTGTGCTCTTCAGCTCAAGGCAAGCACTCTACCGCTTGAGCCACAGTGCCACTTCCAGTTTTCTAGTGGTTTATTGGAGATAGGAGTCTCATGGACTTTCCTGCCCAGGCTGGTATTGAACTGTGATCCTCAGATCTCAGCCTCCTGTAGCTAGAATTACAGGCGTGAGCCACCAGCACCCCACTGGTAGATTGCCATTGTTGAGTGAAAAAAGCTAAGGAACAATGCTCAGACTTGGCGTGCAAGCAATAGCACTAGCACAAAAACAAAAAAAAAAAGACAGAAATCAGAAAGTAACTTTTACACACTAAAAATTGAGTCTATTGTTTTAAAACTTAATTTGGATCATGCGTCATTGCATTTTTTCCTGTCATGGCAAGTGTTAAATGGTTAAATGTTTTACAGTTGGCTTTAACAGACTAAAATTTGCAGCCCAATTCTCTGATTTGAGGAGGCGAAGCCTCTTTTCAAAGCATTGGGCCAAGTGCTTAGATACCATCTGGCAATTGAGTAAAACAGGAAGGACAAAAGCCAAAGAGTAAAATAAAGTGTCCCATGCCACTCCCTGCAAAAGGGCCCCTCTCTTTGGAACCCAGGGATGTTTTTCCGTTTCCTGACTGGTTTTGGCATGTGTTTTCTTTTCTTCTCTGCAGGACTTCAGGGTAGTTGTACGCATTGATTCCTGGGAATCAACGTCTGTGTATCCAAATGGACATTTTGTGCGTGTTCTAGGAAGGATCGGCGATCTGGAAGGGGAGATTGCAACCATCTTGGTGGAAAACAGCATTTCGGTTGTTCCTTTCTCTGAGGCTCAGGTCAGATTTCTAGAAATGTTGGTGTAGGGACAGACATTTGCATTTTGCTATTGTTGCTCTCTCCCTATATAGAAAGACAAATTTTTATACTATGTATCAGTGAATATATACTAAATATTGTATGCCAATCAATATGTATTATCTAACTCCAGAAAAAAAGAAAAATATCTTTTTTTTCCAATGTAAAATATTTTAATGAGTTATGAAACAGTTAAATGCCACTTATAAAAATTGGTATATCAGGGCTGGGAAGGTGGCTCAGTGGTAGAGTGCATGCCTTGCATGCATGAGGCCCTGGGTTCGATTCCTCAGCACCACATAAGCAGAAAAGGTTGGAAGTGGTGCTGTGGCTCAAGAGGTAGAGTACTAGTCTTGAGCTGAAGAGCTGAGGGACAGTGCCCAGGCCCAGAGTTCAGGCCCCACTACCAGCAAAAAAAAAAAAATTGGTATATCAGGGGGCTGGGAAGGTGGCTCAGAGGTAAAGCGCTTGCCTTGCATGCTTGAGGCCCTGGGTTCGATTCCTCAGCACCCATAAGCAAAAAAAAAGCCGGAAGTGGCGCTGTGGCTCAAGTGGTAGAGTGCTAGCCTTGAGCTGAAGAGCTGAGGGACATCGTCCAGGTTCAGAGTTCAGGCCCACAACCGGACCCAAAATAAAAAATTGGTATATCAGGGCTGGGAAGGTGGTTCAGTGGTAGAGTGCTTGCCTTGCATGCATGAGGCCCTGGGTTCGATTCCTTGGCATCACATAAGCAGAAAAAGCCGGAGGTGGCGCTGTGGCTCAAGTGGTAGAGCGCTAGCCTTGAGCTGAAGAGCCGAGGGACAGTGCCCAGGCCCAGAGTTCAGGCCCCACAACCGACAAAAAAAAAAAAAAATCACACATTGACAATAACCTTTACAGTTCAAAAATAGTCCCCATGCATGGTACAAATTACAAATACAAGCCAGCCCCTAATGGCTCATGCCTGTAATCCTAGCTATTCAGCAGGCTGCAATCTGAGAATCACTGTCCAAAGTCAAGGAGGGCAGGAAAGTCCATGAGACTTTTTTTTTCTTTTTTTCTTTTTGGTCAGTTATGGGGCTAGAAGTCTGGGCCTGGGCACTGTCCCTGCGCTCTTCAGCTGAAGGTCAGTGCTCTACCTCTTGAGCCACAACAACACTTCCGGTTTTCTAGTGGTTTACTGGAGATCAGAGTCTCACGGACTTTCTTGCCCAGGCTGGCTTTGAACCATGATCCTCAGATTTCAGCCTCCTGAGTAGCTAGGATTACAGGCGTGAGCCACCGGCGCCCAGCTTCATGAGACGCTTTTCTCCAATAAACCACCAGAAAACCGGAAATGGCTATATGGCCCAAAGTGGTAGAATGCTAGCCTTGAGCAAAAGAGCTCTGGTACAGCTCCCAGGCCCGAGTTCAAGCCCCACAACTGACAAAATAAAGGGGGACTTGGAAGGTGGCTCAGTGGTAGAGCACTTGCCTTACATGCATGAGACCCTGGGTTCAATTCCTCAGCACCACATAAACAGAAAAAAAGGGCTGAGGGACAGCGCCCAGGCTAAGAATTCAAGCCCCACAATGGACAAAAAATATAATAATAAATAAATAAAAATTATAAATATAGTGAAAAGAGAAAACTAGAGATATTAGACATTTAATTTTTTTTCTTTTGTGACCATAGTGAAAGTTGAACTCAGAGTCTCATACTCTTGCTTAGCTTATTCTGCTTAAGGCTGGCACTCTACCATTTGAGCCACACCTCTACTTGCAGCTTTTTGGTGGTTAATTTGGAAGTAAGAATCTCACTGGACTTTCCTGCCCAGGGTGGCTTCAAACCATGATCCTCAGATCTCAGCTTCCAGAGTAGCTAGAATCACAGGAACAAGACACCAACCAGCACTTGGTCCTCTTCTCTTTCTTCTGAACTTGGACCAGGCTGAAGTCAACTTCAAGTATAAAATTAGTTTGGTATAATTGCCACAGCTTTCAAATTGTGACCTTTGGGGCTGGGAAGGTGGCTCAGCGGTAGAGTATTTGCCTTGCATGCATGAGGCCCTGGGTTTGATTCCTCAGCACCATATAAGGAGAAAAAGCCAGAAGTGGCGCTGTGGCTCAAGTGGTAGAGTGCTAGCCTTGAGCTGAAGAGCTGAGGGACAGCGCCCAGGCCCAGAGTTCAGGCCCCACAACTGACCATAAAAAAAAAAAAAAACATCAAATTGTGACATTTTCCAACTGTGCATAAAAAATGATGTGTCTCTGTCTAACCATGAAAGGTACTTAGAGCAAGGCCCAACTGAGCTCCATGCCCTAACTAGAATAGCTCATATACAAAGGCTGCAGAAAGATGAGGGGAACAGATTTTTGGGGTCCGTATATCACCCATCCATGTATCCAAAATTCATGTTCATTATCAGACTGTTTTTGTAACCTTTACAGAAAACAAAAATCCAATGAACATAAAACATGAGCTATTTCCACCATTTTCTGATCTTTTCAAATCATCATAAATCTTGTTTATTATTTTCGCATGGCTGCATTTATCATATGTACTTGTTTTCTGCATCTTTGGTTTAAAATTATTCCTGTGTATTGGCATAGCTTTCTTATTTTTAGTAGTTATAACGAATGGCTGAAATTAACATACCCTACTTTGCTTAAACATTTCTCAGTTGTTGGACATTTGGGTTGTTTAATTTTTCAGTACTATAAAAAGTGCTATATATTGCCTTTTTTGTTCTTTTTGATCTTTCTCTTGGAATGTTAGCTTTAAAGTGAGATTAGAAAGTCGAAGGACAAGTGGGAGAGTGCTCACCTTGAGCTGAAGAGCTCTGGGGCAGTGCCCAAATCCAGAGTTCAAGCCCACCACTGACCAAAAAAAAAAAGATAGAAAGTCAGAGGACATGTGTGTGTGTGTGTGTGTGTGTGTGTGTGTGTGTGTGTGTGTGTGTGTACATATATATGTATATATTTGTGTGTGTGTGTGTGTACTGAGGCTTGAACTCAGAGCCTTGAGCTCTAATTTGGCTATTCCTGCTCAAGGCTGGCACTCTACCACTGCACCACACCTTGTCTTCCAGATATTTGCTGTTTAACTGGGGATAAGAGCCTCTCAAATTTGTCAGCTTAGGCTGACTTTGAACTGCGATCTTCAGATCTCAGTCTTTTGAGTGGCTAGGATTACAGGCATGAGCCATCAGTACCTTGCCTGTAAAATAGTTTTTGTTATAGACAGATGGTTCTCCAGAAGGGATTGCACCAATCTATATTACCATCAGGAGTGTGTATGTGTGTGTGTTCTTATTTTCATGATAACTTTGGATAAAACAGGAGGTATAATAGGAAAATATTTTAGAAGTTTGTTTGTTTGTTTGTTTGTTTGTTTTGTCGATATGGGGCTTGAACTCTGGGCCTGGGTGCTGTCCCAGAGCTCTTAAGCTCAAGGCAAGTGCTCTACCACTTGAGCCACAGTGCTACTTCCGGTTTTCTGTGTTGTTTACTGGAGATAAGAGTCTTATGGCCTTTTCTGCCCAGGTTGGCTTTGAACCACGATCCTCAGATCTCAGCCTCCTGAGTAGCTAGGATTACAGGCATGAGCCACCATGTCCAGCTTTAGAAGATTTAATACTATTAAATTTTTTTTTGGGGGGGGGGGTCCAGTCGTGGGGCCTGTACTCTGGACCTGGGCGCTATCCCTCAGCTCTTCTGCTCAAGGCTAGCGCTCTACCACTTGAGCCACAGCGCCACTTCCGGCTTTTTTCTTTTTGCTTATGTGGTGTTGAGGAATCGAACCCAGGGCCTCAGGCATGCAAGGCAAACGCTCTACCACTGAGCCACCTTTCCAGCCCAATACTATTAAATTTTTATGTTTAACTTTAGTTTCCAGAAATTATTTGTTGGTTTGTTTGGTAGCTCTTAGTGAAAATGTTAAAACAAAATAAATTAGGAACTAGCTTTCACAGGACTAGAATTTTCTCTTCCCTTTTAGCCTATTTAATTATAAATTGATGTCTTAAACAGATGCTAATGGAAAGAAGTGCCCTAGACGTCCTGGGTAAATTACCTTCAATGAATAAGCTTTTATTATTTGGGACACATTGACTTTTTCAGGACTTGACTTGAATTATGAGATCAACTGCACTTAAGTAGCTGGATCTTTGAAAATGGAGTATACTTTGTACTCCCATAAGCCTCCCCATCATTCCTCCTCCAACCCCCATGACCAAGGGGACTGGTGGAAGTCATAGCACACTTCCACAACACAATGGAAGCCTTGAAGAGAGTCTTTTCTGAGCTGGATGCTGGTGGTTCATGCCTGTAATCTTAGCTACTCAGGAGACAGATGTAAGGATCAGGGTTTGAAGCCAGGCTCAGCTAGAAAGTTCATGAGATTCTTATCTCCAATTAACCATCAAAAACAGTCAGAAGTAGAGTATGGCTCAAGTAGTAGAGTCTTAGATTTGGGGTAGGGAGGTGGCGGAGGTTGGTTGTGGGGCTTGAACTCTGAGCCTAGGCACTGTCCCTGAACTCCTCAGCTCAAGGCAAGTGCTCTACCATTTAAGCCACAGACTTTCCTTCCCAGGCTGGCTTTGAACCTCGATCCTCAGATCTCTCAGCCTCCTGTAGTAGCTAGGATGACAGGCGGGAGCCACCAGAGCCTGGGTGGAGTCCTAGCTTTGAGCAAAAAAGTAGTCTAAGTTGGGTGCCGGTGGCTCACACCTGTCATCCTAGCTTCAGGAGGCTGAAATATGAGGACTGTGGTTCAAAGCCAGCCCAGGAATGAAAGTCAATGAGACTCTTACCTCCACTTAACCACTAGAAAGCTAGAAGTAGTGCTGTGGCTCAAATAGTAGAGCACTTACCTTGAGCTGAAGAGCTCAGGGACAGCGCCTGGGCCCAGAGTTCAAGCCCCATGACTGACAAAAAAAAAAAAAAGGTTCATGGAAGCCAGGCATTGGTGGCTCACATCTGTCATCCTAGCTACTCAGGAGGCTGAGATCTTAGAATCACCATTCAAAGCCAGCCTGAACTGGAAAGTCTATAAGACTCTTATCTCCAATAAACCATTCAGTAAAAGTTGGCACTGTGACTCAAGTGGTAAAGCTCTAGCCTTGAACACAAAGATGCTCAGGGACAGCGCCATGCCCTGAGTTTGAGCTCTAGGACTGGCACCCAAAAAAAAAAAAAAGTGTCTTTTCTGCTGGGTACTATAATCCCAACTAATTGAGAAGCAGATATCAGGAGGATTGGGTTTCTAGGCTAGCCCAGACAAAAAGTTAGCAAGACCCCTTCTCACACGTAGAGACATGGCTCAACTAGTTGAGTATCTCTTTTTCAAGTAGTAGACCCTGAGTTCAAACCCCAATACCACACACATCAAAAAAAAATCTCTTATTGATTCCTGACTTAGCAGTGCCTCGCTCAGTGACTGAAACCCCTAGTAAATAATTATTGATCCAAAGACGAAAGTAAGCACATGCAGGAAGTAATTGGGAATGAGTGAACTCAACTGGTACTGCCCAGATGGCTGACTGCTTAGCTTTGTGCAGATGTGTGAGATGCCAGTGAACTCGCCAGAAAATCCCTGGAAGGTGAGTCCTGAAGAAGAGAAAAGACGGAAAGACTTGAGGAAAACGCACCTCGTGTTCAGCATTGACCCCAAAGGCTGCGAGGACGTGGATGACGCCCTCTCCGTGAGAACCTTACACAATGGCAACCTGGAGCTGGGGGTCCACATCGCAGACGTGACCCATTTTGTGGCACCCAATTCTTACATCGATGTGGAAGCTAGGACCAGGTACCACTGATGGGAATCAGTACAAGGGTGCAAGGGTGACCGTGTTTCTGTCTGTGTGAATGTCAGATGTTCAAAGATTCCTGTTTATGCTTCCCAAAATGCCACATCCTTTTCTCCTTCAGGAAAAATAGCATCTTGGTTCATTTACATTTCCTTTTTTTTAACCTTTTGTGTGTGTGCACGTGTGCCAGTCCTGGGGCCTGAACTAAGGGCCTTTGATCTTGAATAGTTTTTTTCTGTTCAAGACTACTGCTCTACCATTTGAACCTCTACTTCTGGCTCTTTGATAGTTAATTAGAGATGAGTCTCATGGATTTCTCTGTTGGAGCTGGCTTTGAACACCATGATCCTAGGAGCTCAGAGTCCTGAGTAAATAGGATTATAGACCTGAGCCACTAACTTTTTTTTTTTTTGGGGGGGGGGGGGGGCGGGGTCCGGTCGTGGGGCCTGAATTCTGGGCCTGGGCGCTGTCCCTCAGCTCTTCAGCTCAAGGATAGCACTCTACCACTTGAGCCACAACACCACTTCCGGCTTTTTTTCTTTTTGCTTATGTGGTGCTGAGGAATCGAACCCAGGGCCTCAGGCATGCAAGGCAAGCGCTCTACCACTGAGCCACCTTCCCAGCCCCCTAACTTTTTTTTTTAAACCTTTTGACACACTGGGTTTTTTTTTGGGGGGGAGGGGGTTGCAGGGGATGGAGGTGGGGGTTGTATTTTTTTGCTTTTGTTTTTTTTGCCAACCCTGGCCTTGAATTCTGGGCCTGGGTGCTGTTTCTGAGCTTTTGTGCTCAAGGCTAGTGCTCTACCATTTGAGCCACAGCTCCACTTCTAGTTTTTTGTGGTTAATTAAAGATAAGAGTCTCATGGACTTTTCTGCCCAGGCTGGCTTTGAACCATTTTCTTCAGATCTCAGCCTCCTGAGTATCTGGGATGACAGGTGTGAGCCTCTGGCACCTGGCTTTAATACACTGTTTCTTACAAAACTGAAATAGGTTGGAATATGCTACTTTTATATCAATACCAGTTCATCATGCTCCAGTTTTCCTGATACCACCAAGCTTCACATCACTTGTCCTTTATACTCTTCCATCAGTGAAAGACTCCTCAGCCCAAAGCAGTTATCACTCAGGAAAGTGGGCCCAGGGGAAGGTTTTATAAGGCAGTCTGCTGTGCTTTATGAAGAGCCGCAGCCTTGGGAATCCGCACTGGGGTCCAGACCATTTACCTCCTGCAGCCCCTGCAGTCAGAGGCTTCTGCTGCAGCCCGCTGAAGGTCAGTTATCAAACCCATGTCATTCACAGGGCCACCACATACTACCTAGCAGATCGGCGCTACGACATGCTGCCCCCGGTGCTGAGTGCTGACTTGTGTTCCCTCCTGGGAGGTGTTGATAGGTGAGTTGGGTTATGAGATACATATTCTTTATTTTCAGAGCTTACCTTGGCTTACCTTGGCTCTTCTGGGGTTGTTTCTTCTGCTGTGTGCCGCTCATTTTCCGTAAGCTTAACCTAAGTGCCTCTTATTGCTACTTTTCCAGCTTCTCCATACCTTACCTTGCTCATATTTAGGCAACCTTATTTATCCAGCCCTTCTTTCTGTCTTCCTTCCTTCCTAACCTTCTTTCTTCCTTCCTTCCTTCTTTCTCTCCTTCTTTCCCTTCCTTTCTATCTCCTTCCTTCCTTCCTTTTATTTTTTTCTTCCCTTTTTTGGGTCAGACATGGGGCTTGAACTCTGGGCCTGGGCATTAACCCTGAGCTCTTCAGCTCAAGGCTAGCGCTCTACCACTTGAGCCACAGCGCCACTTCCAGTTTTCTAATGGTTTATTGGAGATAAGAGTCTCACAGGCTTTCCTGCCTGGGCCAGCTTTGAACCTCAATCTTCAGATCTCAGTCTCCTGAGTAGCTAGGAGGCGTGAGCCACCAGCACCTGGCTTCCTTTCTTTTTTCTTTTCTCCTTTTGTCTTTTCTTTTTTCTTTCTAATGCCAGTACTGGGGCTTGAGCTTGTGTCTTCATGTTCTCACTTTGCTTTTTCACTCAAGGCTAGCACTCTACCACTTGTGCCACAGCTCCACTTCTGGCTTTTTGCTGGTTAATTGGACCTAAGAGTTTCAAGGGGGGCTGAGAATGTGGCTTAGTGGTAGAGTGCTTGCCTGGGTTCAGTTCCTTCATAAGCAGAAAAAGCCAGAAGTGGTGCTATGGCTCAAGTGGTAGAGTGCTAGTGTTGAGCAAAAGAAGTTCAAGGATAGTGCCCAGGCCCTGAGTTCAAGTCTGGCAAAAAAAAAAAAAAAGAGTCTCACATTTGGATTTGGCCCAGGCTGACTTCAAACTTTAATCTTCAGATCACAGCCTCCTGAGTAGCTAGGATTACAGATGTGAGCCATCAGTTCCTGCACTGCTTTGCTTGCTTGCTTAAGTATTTATTTATTTATTGTACAATTATAATCAGAGCCAAGATGTTGCCCTTTAGCTTTTTTCACTCAAGGCTGGTGTTCTACTACTTGAGCTACAGCTCCACTTCTGGAGTTCTCTTCAGTGTTTGGTGGTTAATTGAAGACAAGAATCTCAGACTTTTCTTTCTGGGCTGGCTTTGAACCAGTTCTCAGCTCTCAGCCTCCTGAGTAACAAAGATTCCAGGCTTACCTTCCTGGTTGCTGGCTTACCTTCCCCTTTCCCCCCCTTTTTTTTTGGTCAGTCGTGGGGCTTGAACTCTGGGTTTGGGCACTGTGCCTGCACTCTTCAGCTCAAGGTGAGCGCTCTACCACTTGAGCCATAGCGCCACTTCCGGTTTTCTAGTGGTTTGTATTGGAGATAAGAGTCTCACAGACTTTCCTGCCCGGGCTGGCTTTGAACAGTGATCCTCAGATCTCAGCCTCCTGAGTAGCTATTACCTACCCTTTTTTATCCACAATTTTTTTTGGGGGGGGGGTCCAGTCGTGGGGCCTGAACTCTGGGCCAGGGCACTGTCCCCCAGCTCTTCAGCTCAAGGCTAGCGCTCTACCACTTGAGCCACAGCGCCACTTCTGGCTTTTTTCTTTTTGCTTATGTGGTGCTGACGAATCGAACCCAGGGCCTCAGGTATGCAAGGCAAGCGCTCTATCACTGAGCCACCTTCCCAACCCCTACCTGCCCTTTTTTAAAAGTAACAATATATCCAAGAAATCATTCTACTTTAGTAACAGTTGCTTGTCTATGAAAACTTGGAGGGCTTCCAATCTTTTGCTCTTAAAAACAAAATTGTCCCAAATTACTTTGAACTTAACTCACTTCTACATTTTCAAACAATCCAGTCCATCTGAAGGAGAAATAGCAGGAGTGGAATTTGTGTGTGAGGTTCTTACATTTGTGTTCAGATGGATAGAATTAAGCTGCCCTCCACAGAGGTCACACTGATTATATTTCCTCAGAACACTGGCTTCCCCCACGCCTTGCCAACAAGACCGATGACAAGCGGCATCTTGCTTATCATTTGCATTTTTCCTACTATAATGGGAGTGGCACATTTTTAGGTTTCTATGAACTACTTCATATTCCTTGCCCACTTGTCATTTGGGCTTTTGATTAATTACACATTTAATGCAAGACTTTTTTTACATACTAGGAAAACTAGAGTTTGAGAACATGAGTTGTAATTTCTGTGTATCTACACTGGGGATTGAACTCAGGGCCTGGGTAGTGTCCCTTAGTTATTTCACTCCAGGCTAGCACTCTACCACTTGAGCCACACTTCTACTTCTGGCTTTTGGAGTTTAATTGGAGATAAGAGTCTTGTGGACTTTCCTGCCCTGATTGGCTTTCAACTGCAATCTTCAGATCTCAGCTTTCAGAGTAGTTATGGGTTTGAGGGCTGGGAATGAGGTAGGGTGCTTGCCTAGCATGCATGAAGCCCTGGGCTTCATTCCTCAGTACCACATAAACAGAAAAGGCTGGAAGTGGTGCTGTGGCTCAAGTGGTAGAGTGCTAGCCTTAAACAAAAGAAACTCAAGGACAGTGCCCAGGTCCTGAGTTCAAGCCCCAGGACTGGCCCCCCACCCAAAAAAAATTATGGGCTTGAGCCACCAGTGTCCAGCTTATAAATAGGTTACAGTAGCAGAATGGTTCTTTTTTTTTCCTTTCTTTCTTTTTCTTTTTTTTGGTCAGTCGTGGGGCTTGAACTCTGGGCCTAAACTCTTCAGCTCAAGGCAAGCGCTCTACCACTTTAGCCACCGCTCCATTTCCAAGAATGGTTCTTTGCTAAGTGAACTTTTGCTCTTAACCTGTCATCAAGACTCTTGTAGCTTACTGTCATCCTGTAGGATTTTAAAGGCTGGACTTGACTATCAAAATGGAGAACTGTAAGGCAGGGTCAGTAATCAATGTGAACTTACTTCAGATTTGTGTAGAGCTAAGCAGAACCTGGTCTACCTTTGTTGTTAATTTTTTTTAGTTTATTGTCATGATAAAGGTGATGTAGAGAGGGTTGTAGTTACATAAGTCAGGTAAAAAGTAGTGTATAGTCATGTCCTCATTCTCCTAGTTTTCCCCTTCCATTCCCCCAACAAGTTGTATAGTTCATTTTCAACAGTGTCTAATGAGTACCACTACTGCATTGTTCACTACTTCATTGTCCTTCCATTTCTGTGTCCCCCTGCCCTCACAAAGACACATAAACAAGACAAAAAGAAAACAAAAACAAAGAAAAAAGCTTAAATATTTGCTTGAAGCCGGGTGCTGGTGGCTCATTCCTGTAATCCTAGCAACTTAGGAGGCTGAGATCTGAGGATCACAGTTCAAAGCCAGCCTGGGCAGGAAAGTCTGTGAGACTCTTATCTCCAATAAACCACCAGAAAACCAGAAGTGGTGCTGTGGCTCAATTGGTAGAGTGCTATCCTTGAGCTGAAGAGCTGAGGGACAGCACCCAGGCCCAGCCAGAGTTTTATATATAGATATATATATAGATATAGATATATATTTGTTTTCCTTCAGTGGTAGAGTAGTTGGATTGAGAGACTGGAAACAAAATTTGATAGAATATCATGTCTTTCAAGGGTGTGTGTGTGCGCGCCAGTATTGGAGCCTGAGTCCGGGTGCTCTCCTTTACCTGGCATTCTATCACTTGAGGCTCTCTTCCACTTCCAGCATTTTGCCACTTAATTAGAAATAAGAGACTTGGGACTGGGAAGGTGGCTCAGTGGTAGAGTGCTTGCCTTGCGTGCATGAGGCCCTGGGTTCGATTCCTCAGCACCACATAAGTAGAAAAAAGCCAGAAGTAGTGCTGTGGCTCAAGTGGTAGAGCGCTAGCCTTGAGCTGAAGAGCTGAGGGACAGCGCCCAGGACCAGAGTTCAGGCCCCACGACCGGACCCCTCCCCCCCAAAAAAAAAAGAAAGAAAGAAGAGTTTTATGGAGCCAGGCCCAAGTGGCTTATATCTGTGATCATAGCTACTCAGGAGGCTGGGATCTGAGTATCACAATTTGAAGCTAGCTTGGGCAGTAAACTCTGTGAGACTCTTATCTCCAATTCACCAGCAAAAGGCCAGAAGCAGAGCTATGGTTCCAGTGGTAGAGCACTAGCCTTGAGCAAAAAAGCTCAAGGACAAGGCTCAGGCTCTGGTTTTAAGCCTCAGGACCAGCACCAAAAAAAGTCTCATGAACTTTCTTGCCCTCGCTGGTTTTGAACTGTGAGCCTCAGGATCTCAGACTCCTTGGTAGTAGCTAGGATAACAGGCATGAGCCCCAGGTACCTGGCTTCAAATTACTTCCAATATTAAGTTCCACTTGCTTAAAAACTAGAAATGAGGGCTGGGAAGGTGGCTCAGTGGTAGAGTGCTTGCCTTGCATGCATGAGGCCCTGGGTTCAATTCCTCAGCACCACATAAGCAGAAAAAGCCGGAAGTGGCGCTGTGGCTCAAGTGGTAGAGCGCTCGCCTTGAGCTGAAGAGCTGAGGGACAGCGCCCAGGCCCAGAGTTCAGGCCCCATGACCAGCAAAAAAAAAAAAAAAAACTAGAAATGAACAGTGATGCCAATGTTCCTGGTTTTGCAGGTATGCAGTAAGTGTCATGTGGGAACTGGATAAAACCTCTTACGAAATCAAGCAAGTGTGGTATGGCCGTACCATTATTCGATCCGCTTACAAACTGTTCTATGAAGCAGCCCAGGAACTTCTGGACGGCAACTTCAGCATCCTCGATGAGATTCCAGAATTCAAGGACTTGGATGAGAAGAGCAGACAAGCCAGGCTGGAGGAGTTAGTGTGGGCCATCAGCAAGCTGACCAACATAGCTCGCCACATCCGAGCCCAACGCGATGGCTGTGGCGCGCTGGAACTGGAAGGGGTAGAGGTTCGAGTAGAGCTAGACGAAAGAAAGAATATTCACGACCTTATCCCCAGGCAGCCCCTGGAGGTGCACGAGACGGTGGCCGAATGCATGATCCTCGCCAACCACTGGGTAGCCAAGAAGATCTGGGAGAGTTTTCCTCACCAGGCCCTGCTGCGCCAGCACCCTCCTCCACACCAGGAGTTCTTCGCTGAGCTCCGAGAATGCGCTAAGGCAAAAGGCTTCGTCATAGATACCAGGTAGTCCTGAGGAGCAGGGGAACAGCGCAAAGTGGTGGCCACTTATTTCCTGGATGGACTTTTTTTTTTTTCTTTTTTTTTTGTGCCAGTCTTGGGACTTGAATTCAAGGCCTGAGCCCTGTCCCTGAGCCTTGGTGCTCAAGGCTAGTGCTCTATCATTTCAGCCACAGCTCCACTTCTGGCTGTTTTCATAATTTATGAAAAGAGATGAGTCGCACAGACTTTTCCTGCCCAGGCTGGCTTTGAACTGTGATCTTGACATTTCAGCCTCCTGAGTAGCTAGGATTATAGGTATGAGCTACCAGTGCCTGACCTTTTTATGGTTATTTTTTTGTTTGTGGATCAATATTAGAACAGAGCTTTGTGTTCATGCATGGCTTACTGGCATTCGACCACTCGAGCCATGCCTCTGGCCCAACATTTTTGCTAGTTAATTGGAGTTATTGTTTTAGACTTTTCTGCCTGGGCTGGCTTTGAACCTTGATCTTCAGATCTCAGCCTCCTGGGCCTAAGCTACTGGCATCTGGCAATTCTTGATATTTAAAAAAAAAAAACAAAAAACAGGAGGCCTGGTACCAGTGGCTCATGCCTGTAATCCTAGCTACTCAGGAGGCTGAGATCTAAGGATAGTGGTTCAAAGCCAGCCCGCGCAGGAAAGTCTGTGAGACTCTTTTTTTTTTTTTTTTCTGTGAGACTCTTATCTCCAATAAACCATTAGAAAACAGGAAGTGGCGCTGTGGCTCAAGTGGTAGAGCGTTCCCCTTGAGCTGAAGAGCACAGGGACAGCGCCCAGGCAGAGAGTTCAAGCTCCACAACTGACAAAAAAAAAAAAAGAAAAGAAAAAGAAGAGCCAAGAGCCAGTGGCTCATGCCTGTAATCCTAGCTACTCAGGGTAGGAAAGTCCATGAGACTTTTTTTTTTTTTTTTAATCCAGTTCTGGGGCTTGAACTCAGGGCCTGGACACTGTCTGAGCTTCTTTGGTTTAAAGTTAGCACTCTACCACTTAAGTCACAGCACCACTTCTGCCTTTTTCTGTTTATATGGTACTGAGGAATCAAACCAAGGGCTTCATGTATGCTAGGCTAGCACTCTAAAACTAAGGAAGTGGCACTGTAGTTTAAGTGGTAGTGCACTAGCCTTGAGCTGAAGTGCTGAGGGACAGTGCTCAGGCCCAGAGTTCAAGGCCACAACCAACAAAAAAAAAAAAAAAAATATTTGGGGCTGGGAAGGTGGCTCAGAAGAGTGCTTGCCTTGCATGCATGAGGCCCTGGGTTCGATTCCTCAGCACCACATAAGCAAAAAGAAAAAAAAAAGCCAGAAGTGGCGCTGTGGCTCAAGTGGTAGAGTGCTAGCCTTGAGCTGAAGAGCTGAGGGACAGCGCCCAGGCCCAGAGTTCAGGCCCCACGACTGGACCCCCCTCCCCCCCAAAAAAATACCTAAGTCACATTCCTAGCCCCCCATGAGATTCTCATCTCCAATTAACCACCAGAAAACCAGAAGTGGCACTGTGGCCCAAAGTGGTACAGCACTAGCCTTGAGCAAAAGAACTCAGAGACAGCACCAAGGCCCTGAGTTCAAACCCCACTGACAAAAAATAAAAGCACTTTTTTTTTTTGGGGGGGGGGTCGGTTATGGGGCTTGAACTCTGGGCCTGGGTGCTGTCCCTTAACTCTTCAGCTTAAGGCTAGCACTCTACCACTTGAGCCACTTCTTGTTTTATGGTAGTTTATTAGAGATAAGAGTCACAGATTTTGCTGCTCAGGCTGGCTATAAACTGCAATCCTCAGATCTCAGCCTCCTTGAGCCACCACGCCCAGTCTTAACAGCACTTTTAACTTTAACTAGTATTAATCAGCCCATTGCTTTTTGCTACTGAAGAGATTTATTTAAATTCTCATCCTTTGTTTAAACCTTAACATTTCTGTAGTAGGAAAGAATTGCTTCCTAAATCAGTCCAAAATAAGAATCACCGCAGACAGATGAACATAGTCAAAGCAATGAGTGAATGGGGCTTACAGAAAGTTTTTCTGTTGTCAGATCCAATAAAACACTGGCTGATTCTCTGGATAAGGCGGATGACCCCAACGACCCAATTGTGAACAAGCTACTGCGCTCTATGGCCACGCAGGCCATGTCCAACGCGCTATACTTCTCTACCGGCTCCTGTGCAGAAGAAGACTTCCACCATTATGGTGACTGAGGCATTTCCTCTGTGCCCCTGACCCTGAGCCTGAGCAGGAGGGTTCAAAAGCATATCCAGTTCATTTTCTGATGTTTTGTTTTCTTTTTAAAGGTCTTGCCTTGGATAAATATACCCATTTTACTTCTCCAATAAGAAGATATTCTGATATGATTGTCCACCGATTATTGATGGCAGCCATTTCTAAAGACAGGAAAGAGGAAATTAAAGAGAATTTGTTCAGCAACAAAGATCTGGAGGAATTGTGCAGACATATCAACAACAGAAACAGAGTAAGAAGGAATTTTAAATTTTTTGGATCTAGTGTCTGTGTTTGGATCTACTGTCTACTATCTCTGGCTTTTTGTGCCAGTACTGGGGCTTGAACTCAGGGCCTTGTGCTCTCATTTGGCATTTTCCACTCACTGGTAGCAATCTACCATTTGAGCTGTCTCTACTTCTGGCTTATTTGTTAATTATCTGGAGATAAAAAGATTCAAGGATTTTTCAGGATTGCCTTTGAACCTCAATCCTCAGATCTCAGCCTCCTGATAGCTAGTGTTCTAGCGCCTGGCTCATTACAGAGTTCTGTTGGGCAGTGCAGTTTATAGGTCTCCTGTAAACAGGAGACCTGTAATTCAGGGCCTGAATTCCTGAGTTACATCTGGTGTGAATCTAGTGTGAATTACCAGGTTGCCGTTTATCACAAAGTGTTCATCTGTTTCCCCTCCCAAGATTTCCATGCAACAGGCTTGAAAATCAGGACAAGTGTGATGTTTCGCTTGCATGTCAAATGACCATATATCACTTTTCTTGCCTCTGGAATGTTTCATTTATAAAGAATGAATTTTCTACTTGGGAAGCTGAGACCCAGGGATTGAGGCTAGCCTGTACAAAAATAAGTTTGAGAAACTTCATTTCACAGGGCAGCACAAATAGTACTGTAGTACCGGCCAATCCTGGCATACAGTGAAACCCTATCTCAAAAATAACTAACCCAATCCTGGTGCCAGTGGCTCATACCTATATTCCTAGCTACTCAGGAGGCAAGTCTGTGAGTGTCATATCTGTGAAGTTGTAACCCCAATGGTAGAATGTTAGTCTTAAGCATAAACTCAGATACAGTGTCCAGTCCATGAGTTAGTTCAAGCCCCAGAATACAGATACAGACAGACACACACATATACACCCCAAAACCAAGAACCCTAAGGGGCTGGTGGAATGGCTCAAGAGGCAGAGCTCCTGCCTAATAAGCATGAGGCGAGTTCAAACTCTAGTACCAGTACCTCCAAAAAATGTATATATTTCATTTTCTAAGACTTTTGTGTTGTGTGTGTGTGCTAGTCCTGGAGTTTGAACTCAGGGCCTGGGCTAGGTCCCTGAGCTTCTTTTGCTCAAGCTTAGTGCTCTACCACTTGAGCCACAGCACCACTTCTGGCTTTGAGTAGTTTATTGGAGATAAGAATCTCATAGCTTGGGGCTGGGAAGGTGGCTCAGTGGTAGAGCGCTTGCCTTGCATGCCTGAGGCCCTGGGTTCGATTCCTCAGCACCACATAAGCAAAAAGAAAAAAGCCGGAAGTGGCGCTGTGGCTCAAGTGGTAGAGCGCTAGCCTTGAGCTGAAGAGCTGAGGGACAGCACCCAGGCCCAGAGTTCAGGCCCCACGACTGGACCCAAAAAAAAAAAAGAAAAAAGAAAAGAAAAGAATCTCATAGC
Source organism: Dipodomys merriami (assembly GCF_024711535.1). Lineage (NCBI taxonomy): Eukaryota > Metazoa > Chordata > Mammalia > Rodentia > Heteromyidae > Dipodomys > Dipodomys merriami. The sequence continues at coordinate 1,418,946 of NW_027206046.1, read as the reverse complement.
TGGGGGATCTGGGAAGTTGGCTCAGTGGTAGAGTGCTTGCCTTACATGCATGAGGTCCTGGGTTCAATTCTTCAGCACCACATAAGCAGAAAAAAGCCGGAGGTGGAGCTGTGGCTCAAATGGTAGGGTGCTAGCCTTGAGCTGAGGAGCTGAGGAACACCGCCTGGGCCCAAAGTTCAGCCTCCATGACCGACAAAAAAAAAAAAAGAATCTCATAGCTGGACCCACAACCAACAAAAAGAAGAAAAAGAATCTCATACTTTTCTGCCTGGGCCCTCTTTGAACCATGATCCTCAGGTCTCGGCCTTCTGAGTAGCTACAACAGTGATTGGCTGCCTCTAACACGTTTTGTTTTGTTTTGTTGTCAGTCATGGGGCTTGAACTCTAAGCCTGGGTGTGACCCTCAGCTCTTCAGCTCACGACAAGCACTACCACTTGAGCCACATCGCCACTTTCAGTTTTCTGGTGGTTTGTTCGAGTCTCATAGAAAAAAAAAAAAAAAAGTCTCATGGACTTTCCTGCCTGGGCTGGCTTTGAACTGCAAACCTCAGATCTCAGCCACCTGAGTTGCTAGGATTACAGGCATGAGCCTCTCCCCCCCCCCCCCCCCCCCGGGCCTGGCTTCTAAGACATTTTTGAAGAGACAATATTGGATGATTAAGTTCCCACAAAAATTGATTTAAGCCAGGTGCCAGTGGCTCAGGCCTGTAATCCTACTCAGGAGGCTGAGATCTGAGGATCATGGTTCAAAGCCAGCCAGGGCAGGGCAAGAAATACCATGAGACTCCCATCTCACCTCCAATAAACCACTAGAAAACCAGAGGTGGTGCTGTAGCTCAGGTGGTAGAGTGCTCGCCTTGAGCTGAAGAGCTGAGGGACAGCGCCTAGGCCCAGAGTTCAAGCCCCATGACTGACAACAACAACAACAACAACAAAAATCAATCCTATTTCATTGTACAGTTCCCATGTTTTTGGTTTTTTGTGTGCTGGTACTGGGGGCTTGAAGTCAGGGCCTTATACTTTCACTTGGCTTTTTTGCTTCAGGCTGGCTTTCTAACAACTTGAGCCACAGCTCCACTTCTGGTATTTTTGGTAGTTAACTGAAAATCAGAATCTTATACACTTCCCTTCCTTGGCTGGCTTCAAACCATAATCCTCAGCTCTCAGTCTGAGTAGCTAGGATGACAGGCGTGAACCACAAGTGTGCAGCTGGGTAGTTGATTCCAGAGTTGCTGTTTCAGCTTTTTCCCAGGATATCAGGATTGAGAATGCAGGGCTATGCTTCTTTCAGGCAGCACAGCACTCTCAGAAGCAGTCCACCGAGCTCTTCCAGTGCATGTACTTCAAGGACAAAGACCCTGACACCGAGGCGCGCTGCATAGCTGACGGGGTTATTTACTCCATTAGAACAAATGGCGTGCTTGTGTTTATTCCAAGGTAGGTCACAGTGAATGCAACAGTTACTTAGGAAAAGTGGAACACAATTCTTTAGGGCTGAGAGTGTTACTTCCTTAGCATGTAGAATTGATTCCCTGAGCTTGATCCCCAGCACAAAGTAAGAATTAGATGTATATGTAATACAAACAACAACTGCAAACTTAACACTGTGTATACACCATAATATATGGTTGAATGTAGGATTATAAAATGAAGGAAGCAATTGAACTATAAATATACCTATGTATAGATGCTGGTCACCATCCTATAATATAGCCCATCCCTATAATCCTAGCTACTCAGGAGGCTGAAAGCTGAGGATCCTGGTTCAAAACTAGCATGGGCAGGAAAGTCCATGAGACTTTTTTTTTATTTTTTTATTGTGAAAATATCGTACAGAGGGGTTACAATTACATGGGCAAGGTCCACGAGACTCTTAAGTTCAATTAACCACACAAAAAAAGTTGGAAGTAGAGCTGTAGCTCACATACTAGAGTACTAGCCTTGAACAAAAACCTCTCAGGGACAGTGCCCAAGTTCTAAGTTCAAATGCCAGGACTGGCACAGACAAACAAACATGTAAACTATAGGATGCATTAGGATTAATTTTTGTGGGAACCTACTCATCCCGTACTGTCTGTTCCAAAATGTCTAACAAACAAAACATCTATTTTTGGAGGTATTAGGATTTGAACTCAGGACTTCTGTGTACATACCTGTTTGTATACAGATACACATACAGAGGTATGCACATCTGCATCACTATTAGGCTCCTTCCCTTCCTTTCCTGGTCTTACGGCTTGTGTTCAGGGCCTGTCTCTGTCCCTCAGCTGATTTTGCTCAGGGCTAGCACTCTACTCCTTGAGCCACAGCTCCATTTCCGTTTGGTTATTTTTTGTTTGTCTTGTTTTGGTAGTTAATTGGAGGTAAGAGTCTTAGGGCCTTTCCTGCCCCAACTGGTTTTAAACTGTGATCCTCAGATCTCAACCTCCTGAGTAGCTAGGATTATAGGCATGAGCCACTAGCCCCTGGCAGGCTCTTACTTTCTTATCTAGCAGTACTTTATGTTGCAATCTACTCATGTAAAAACAAATTGTTAAAGGAAAAATCATAGAAAAGTTTATTTTTTAAGTCTAGAAGAAAAATTAGCACTCAGCATTCAAGTTGTACATATTCAGTATACATAACTCTGGTCTTTCATTCTGATTATTCAGATTTGGGATTAAAGGTGCTGCTTATCTGAAAAACAAAGATGGTTTAGTGATCTCCTGTGGACTAGACAGCCATTCTGAATGGAAACCAGGATCCCTTCAACGATGTCAAAACAAAATCACCTCTACCCCAACAGGAGGGGACCCCGTTACTTTCCATTTATTTGACCATGTAACAGTAAGTCTGTATCTCAATTAAGCATTGCTTCCAGTGTGAAGAACAAAGAGTGTGATTCAGCAACACATTTTTCTCTCTGACAGGTACGAATATCTGTACAGGCCCTGCGTTGCCACTCAGACACCATCAGGCTTGAAATAATCAGCAACAAGCCATATAAGATGTCAAGCACAGAACTTTGCCGCCAGAGTTCCCTCTTGCTGAAGAGTGAGCTGGTGAAAGAGGTGACGAGATCCGTGGAAGAAGCTCAGCTTGCCCAGGAAATCAAAGGCAAAGTCATTGAGGAGGAGTATCAGGAGTATTGCCAAAGCAAGGGAGGCAGTCTGTACACACTCCTGGAGGAGATAAGGGACCTAGCACTTCAGGATGTTTCAAACAATTACGGGATCTGAAACACTTTGACTTCATTAAAAGAGCCTGGTCTGACTTTTTTTTTTCTTTTTCCTTAAACATCTTGTGAAGCATGTCACTGTGTGTCACCTGTGCTGTGGCTGCTCAGGATTGGGTGGATATTTCATGTATGTGTCGTATTCCCTATGTTTTAAAAAAAACATAGGACCAGGTCACTATGGAAACTGACTTGAGCAATGAAGATGAAAGGTGCTCTGCAAAGGCAGGTTTGGTAGCCTCATTCATACACAGAATCTTTTTGTTCTTGTTGGTTATGGGGCTTGAGCGCTGTTCCTGAAGTTTTGTGTTCAAGGTTAGAACTCTACCACATAAACCACCGTTCTACTTCTGGCTTTTTGGTAATTAATTGGAGATAAGTGTCTCATAACTTCCCTGTCCTGGCTGACTTTAAACCATGATTCTCAGATCTCAGCCTCCTGGGTAACTAGGATTACAGGCATGAGCCACCTGTGCCTGGCTTACATGTTACTTATAATTTAAAAACTTGAGGATCACCCAGGCACCAGTGGCCTATACCTATAAACCTAGCTTTTGAGGATTGCAGATCAAAGGCAGCCCCAGCAGAAAAGTCCATGAGACTCTTTTTTTGGGGGGGGGTCCAGTCGTGGGACCTGAACTCTGGGCCTGGGCACTGTCCCTCAGCTCTTCAGCTCAAGGCTAGTGCTGTAGAGCTGAACAACACCACTTCTGGCTTTTTTCTTTTTGCTTATTTGGTGCTGGGGAATCGAACCCAGGGCCTCATGCATGCAAGGCAAGTGCTCTACTACTGAGCCACCTTCCCAGCCCACCATGAGACTCTTAACTCCAATTAACCACCAGAAAACTGGAAGTGGAGCTGTGGCTCAAAGTAGTAGAGCATTAACCTTGAGTGAAAAAGCTCAGGCATAGGCCTTGAGTTCAAGCTCAAGCCCCATGAAACACACACACACACACACACACACACACACACACACACACACACACACACACACACACACACACACACACACACACACACTCTCTCTCTCTCTCTCTCTCTCTCTCTCTCTCTCTCTCTCTCTCTCTCTCTCTCATCATTATTAGAGTTACAGACTCCCATGCCACCTTTCAGGTAACTACTACCCACTTCAGAACTCCTGTTTTGGGCTGGGAATGTGGCTTAGTGGTAGAGTGCTTGCCTAACATGCATGAAGCCCTGGGGTCGATTCCTCAGTACCACATAAGCAGAAAAGGCTGGAAGTGGCTCTGTGGCTCAAGTGGTAGAGTACTAGCCTTGAGCAAAAGAAGTTCAGGGACAGTGCCTAGGCCCTGAGTTCAAGCCCCAGGACTGGCAAAAAAAAAAAAAAAAGAACTCCTGTTTTCTATTTGACTCAAGCTTCCCCAATTGTTCCAACACCAGCCATAGACACTGGGCAGAAGGAATTCGGCACAGGTCAGATCTTGCTCAAGCCCTTCCTGGCCTCTCATTTTCCTGCAATCCCACCCTCACCCTTCCCCCTTCTGCACACACAGGGTGAGGATGAGGTGCATTGGCCACGCCTGTATGGGAATTTTTATCTTTGACAAGCCTGCCAGTGAAAAAATAACTCCTTTCCCAGTCCCCTCTAATCTAGCTTATGAACTATGTGACTGGAGACTCCTGGAAAGCAGTTTCTCTAAGTATTAATGGCACCTGGCATGTGGGCTCCACCTTCAAGCTGATACCCAGCTTGCAACAAGAAGCCACATCCACCAGGCGCTGGTCGCTCACGCCTGTAATCCTAGCTACTCAGGAGGCTGAGATCTCAGGATCTCAGCTCAAAGCCAGCCGGGGCAGGTAAATCCGTGAGACTCTTCTCTCCAATTAACCACCAGAAAACCGGAAGTGGTGCTATGGCTCAAGTGGTAGAACACTAGCCTTGGGCTGAAGAGCTCAGGGACTGCGCCCAGGTCCAGAGTTCAAGACCTGTGACCAGGAAAAAAAAAAAAAAAGGCACATCCTCTGGGCTCATCTCCCTCTTCCCCCTAGATTATCTATCTCCATTACAGCTCTTAGTGAGCCCTCAACCCATGTGTTCTCCTGTGCCTAACTTCTTGGCTTTTTTTTTTTTTTTTGGTCAGTCATGGGGCCTGAACTTTGGGCCTGGGCGCTATCCCTCAGCTCTTCAGCTCAAGGCTAGCGCTCTACCACTTGAGCCACAGCACCACTTCTGGCTGTTTTCTTTTTGCTTATGTGGTGCTGAGGAATCGAACCCAGGGCCTCATGCATGCAAAGCAAGCGCTTTACCACTGAGTCACCTTCCCAGCTCCATTTCTTGGCTTTTTAACCAAACCATTTTTTCCTCTCCCTACTCCTACCCAAAGTCAGAAAAAGTGAGCACCAGATTCTGGCCTGTGTCAGCTTTGTACCCATACTCCATCCACCCTTTCGCTGAGGGAAGAGGCCATGAGCTTACCTTTGAGCGGGAGTTTACTGAGTGTCACAAAGGTGATTTTCCAGGGGCTGGGAAGGTGGCTCAGTGGTAGAGCGCTTGCCTTGCGTGCATGAGGCCCTGGGTTTGATTCCTCAGCACCACGTAAGCAGAAAAAAAAAAAAGAGAATTTTCCTGCGTCCTCTGTAAAAACTAGCTAGGAAGCTGTCCCTCGTCTGCCTGCAGCCAATCTTGAAAGCTGTCAACAGCATGGTTTCTCATGTGTACCTATACCATTCCAGCAAGCTGGAAAAGCCCAAGGGCTTCAGTGTCACCATTCCCAAAGCTTGAGTATTTCTTAAATCTTTACCTCTGTGTTCTTGTCCACTTTCTTCCCATCCCTGGAACCTGTGCCTCAATTGAAAGGTCTTTATGAGCCCTCTGTGGGTGCTCCACTTGTAAAGATGCTAAGGAGTCTCTGAGCTCCCCTCGCCTACGACAGCCAATAACACCTGGCCTTTCATATAATAAAGTGACTTCAAAACACAGGCAAAAACCTCAAACAGCGTACCAAAAGTGTAACGTGCAGATGTAAGATGTGATGAGAAACTTTCATAAAGCCTCTAAAGCCAGTTTATAACACTGAGTTTTTACTTTATACAAAGACAGTAGTATATCTACACATTTACATCTAAAAACAGTGCTCGATGGAGTGAAAACAAGGACTGACTGGACACTAGAGGAACCTTGCTTATTAGCTATTAACTATTTTATGAGATCATAGCTGTCTAAAACATTAAAGGTAACAGACTAGCGCTAATGAGCAGCAGCGTTAAGGATAAATAAATACAAAATTTTAAATAGGAGCTTGTAAATTTTACTGCACAAAGCAGACAAAGCACAGCACCCCCAAACGTGCAGGACAGTGACTGCATTATTCTCTGAGGAGGTTTACCTAACACAGGAACATTCTGGATAAAGCATGAAGCTATCGCTGTCCATCCAAAGAGCCATAGTCCCCATGTATTTCTCCCACTTTCAGCTGCTCTGCATCAGTGAAGGTACTGGAGGAAGCATCACAGGGACTGTCCACAGCATCTTTGATGGAGCTACTCAGGCTCTCCACTTGCTCCTCAAAGGGTTCAACCTCTTCAACCACGTGTGCCCTGGGAGTGTCCATTAATGTGTCTAAAAAAAGAGAAAACATGATTAGTCATAAGCACCTGATCTACACTCAGAATACAAATCCAGTTTAAATTTGATCAGTGGGTTCATTATGATTACAATTCTAAATAAACTCATCTTTTTACACATATAAAGCCAACTTAAAAGCCAGGCATCAGTGGCTCACGCCTGTAATCCTAGCTACTCGGGAGGCTGAGATCTGAGAATTGCAGCCTGGGCAGGAAAGTCCATAGACTATCTTCAATAAACCACTGGAAAACCGGAAGTGGCGCTGTGGCTCAACCAGTAGAGCACTTGCCTTGAGCTGAAGAGCGCAGGGACAGCACCGAAGCCCAGAGTTCAGGCCCCATGACCCACCAAAAAAAAAAACAACCACCAAAAAAGCCAACTTAAAATGCAAAGGATCCTGTGTTGGGGGTAGCTCAGTGGTAGAATGTTTAGTTAACATGTATGAAGCTCTGGGTTCAATTCCCACACCAAAATAAAAAAGCAGAGTGTCTTTCTTGGGGAGGGGAACCAGTACAGAAATTTGAATTCAGGTCCCTACACTAGCTAGACACTACATTACTTCAGACCAATTGAGCCACACTCAGCAAGCATTGGGCCTTGAATGATACTAAACTCTGTCTCTTGAATCACAGCCAAATAAAACTTCTCATTGAAAATCAAACTAAAAAAAAAAAAAAAGAAAATCAAAACTACTAGAAAGAAGTTCCAAAAAATGCTCGTAAGCTGGGTGTTGGTGCCTCATGTCTGTTCAAGTGATGTAATGAAAATTTAAGATATATTTAAGGTGGGGCTGGGAAGGTGGCTCAGTGGTAGAGCGCTTGCCTTGCATGCATGAGGCCCTGGGTTTGATTCCTCAGCACCACATAAGCAAAAAGAAAAAAGCCAGAAGGGGCTCTGTGGCTCAAGTGGCAGAGTGCTAGCCTTGAGCTGAAGAGCTGAGGGACAGCGCCCAGGCCCAGAGTTCAGGCCCCACAACCGGACAAAAAAAAAAAAAAGATATATTTAAGGTTATAAGGTTTAGCAAGGATTTATTTTGGTATACCAGAATAAAACAGAAACAAAAGTGAAGAGTTGGAGGCAGGGCTCCATGTCACATGTCAGCCTATGAATCAAAGTGTTAAGACATCTAGTTCAAGGCTCAGTCTTGAACAAACCAACAACGAAAAAGAATTAGAAAAAATAAAAGGGGGATGGGGACATTTCCTGCTCCCCTCACAGGAAATGGGAGTAAAGATTCCAAGGTACTTTTTTTTTTTTTTTTTTTTGTCCGTCGTGGGGCTTGGAACTCTGGGCCTGGGCGCTGTCCCTCAGCTCTTCAGCTCAAGGCGAGCGCTCTACCACTTGAGCTACAACGCCACTTCCGGTTTTCTGGTGGTTTATTGGAGATAGAGTCTCACGGTCTCTCCTGCCCGGGCTGGCTTTGAACCATGATCCTCAGATCTCAGCCTCCCTCCTGAGTAGCTAGGATTACAGGTGTGAGCCACCAGCGCCCGGCCAAGGTACTTATTTTTATTTGGGCAAATTTCAGGTTATAAATAAAAAGATGAGCTGCTAAGTTTATCTCCATGTTATTTTTCACATGGTACTAATATCCATTTGTAAAGATAAATATTAAATTTATTTTGAGCTAGAAGCAGATTAACACACATAGCCTGGCTACTCAGGAGGATGATACCTGAGAATCACAGTTCAAAGTCAGCCTAGGCAGACAAATCTGAGACTCCCATCTCCAATTAAGCATCAAAAGCCCAAGTGGATCCCTGACTCAAGTAGTAGAGTACCAGCCTTGAGTAAAAAGGTTTTGGGATAGTTCTTACGTCCTGAGTTCAAGCCCCATTACCAGCGCCTGTACATACACACACATATACACACAAACGCATTTTCATTTTAACTGAAAAAGTCATGATAACGTCATAACATTCATTTGAGAATTTTGTTATAGTGTATGGAACTTGTTTTTATTTGATTTGATTTTTTTGCCAGTTCTAGGGCTTGAACTCAGGGCCTGTCCCTGAGCTTCTTTTGCTCAAGGCTAGTACCCTAGCACTTGAGCCACAGAACCCCTTCCGGTCTCTTCTGTTATGTGGTACTGAGTGCTAGGCAAGCACTCTACCTCTAGGCTACATTCCCAACCCTGGAACTTGTTTTAAAATATTTATTTACTTCCCACAATTCTTTTTTATTTTTATTGTTTTTTGGGTCCGGTTGTAGGGCCTGAACTCTGGGCCTAGGCGCTGTCCCTCAGCTCTTCAGCTCAAGGCTAGCGCTCTACCACTTGAGCCACAGCACCACTTCTAGCTTTTTCCTGCTGACGTGGTGCTGAGGAATCAAACCCAGAGCCTCATGCATGCAAGGCAAGCACTCTACCACTGAGCCAACTTCCCAGTCCACAAAGAAGGATCTTACTTCATTCAAATGAAACTTATTAATTTTTTTTCCACCTTTGACCTTTTAAGATAGGGTCATGATGCATACAAGCCCAGGCTGCCCTTACGCTCTCATTCACCTCACCTCACCTCTCAAGTTCTGGAATGACTAGCCTGAGCCACCACAGAAACAGCAAGATTTAAGGCAGCTTTAGAAGTCATAAGGTACAGATAAGCAAAGGACCACCCAAAGTGCAGCTCACAATAAAAGTGCCATAATGCAATAAAAAACATTTTAGTACCTATTTTTATCACAGCAAATAGCTCCGCATCGGCATTATATTTGTGATGAAGGTATAATATCAATAAATTTTCATAATTACGATTCTAAAAATACACTGCATGCTTTACTGAGTAAGGAAAGAATATTTTGGAAAGACTCACAATCTTAAGAGGTATTCAGTTATCAAAAAAAAAAAAAAAAGGGCTAGGAAGGTGGCTCAGTGGTAGAGCGCTTGCCTTGCATGCCTGAGGACCTAGGTTCGATTCCTCAGCACCACATAAGCAAAAAGAAAAAAGCCAGAAGTGGCGCTGTGGCTCAAGTGGTAGAGCACTAGCCGTGGGCTGAAGAGCTGAGGGACAGCGCCCAGGCCCAGAGTTCAGGCCCCATGACCGGACCCAAAAAAGAAAAACAAAAAACAAAAAACAAAAACAAAAACCACCAAAAAAAAAATCTTAGATTCCATACATTGTTTGAGGATTCCAACCAGCATACAAAGAAACTCTCTCTCAAATGTAAACTTAGGGTCACATTTTTCTACTTTTAGAGAGATTTTACTTGAGGGGACAGAGAAATTAAAATTCCCAACATGCCGTCAATGCATTACCCACAGCTGATAAAACCTGCACAGAATTTACCGTTCTCGAGAGTCTGACTGTTACTTAGCAGCTTCGCCTGCCTCCGTTCCAAGGCCAGCTGTTTATTTCTCTCAATTCTTTGTTGTTGCTCTTCTGTTAGGCTTTGACTTGACCCGGAAGCAAAGTTCTCACTTGCAGGTGAATTTGGCAGAAAGGGATCTGCTTCCTCAGCTGGTACATCAAGATTACTATTTTGCCCTACTTCCTCTGCAGTAGAAAAGAAACAGCACATCTGGAGTGAGCTCATGCAATTTTTCAGTGAAAACAGTTACAAGTAGCAAAAGCCTGTCCTGAAGAAACATTTCATAAGGTATGAGAACACTGCAAATCATACTTGATTCACACAAGTAGAAGTCTTTATACATCACATTAAAGAGGCATGTTTAGTCAAATGGAAATATTATTTGAAATATACATGAACTACGTCATATGTGAGCCAATAAATGCTTAAAGGTTTCATGTATTCGTGTATGTAAGCATGTAGTGTGCATACTTGCACACATACATGAAAACAATACTTTTTTTTTTTGGTGCCAGTACTGGGGCTTAAACTTGGTGTTGAGATGCTGCCTCTTAGCAGTCTCACTGAAGACGTGACTCTATCACTTGAGTTCCACTTCTGGCTTTTTGCTGATTAGAGATAGGAGTCTCACGGACTTTCCTGTCTGAGCTGGCTTCAAACTTCCATCCTAAGATCTTAGCTTCCTTAATAGTTAGGATTACAGCTGGGAGTCAGTACCTCACACCTGTAATCCTAGCTACTCAGGAGGCAGAGATCTGGGGATCATCATGGTTCAAAGACAGCCTGGGCAGGAAAGTCTTTGAGACTTGTAGCTCCAGTTAACCACTAGAAAACCAGAAGTGGTGCTGTGGCTCAAAGTGGTAGAACACTAGACTTAAGAACACTAGACTTAAGCAAAAGAGCTCAGGGAGAGTACCCAGGTCCCAAGTTCAAGCCCCACAACTGACAAAAAAAAAAGTTAGGATTACAGGTATGAGCCACAGTGCCTGGCTCTGAAAAACACATTTTGTTTTCTTTTGTATTGTTTTTGCTTTTGGGTCAGTAGTGGAACTTGAACTATGAGCCTAGGTGCTGTCCCTCAGCTCTTCAGCTCAAGGCTAGCGCTCTACCACTTGAGCCACAGCGCCACTTCCGGCTTTTTTCTTTTTGCTTATGTGGTGCTGAAGAATCGAACCCAGGGCCTCATTCATGCAAGGCAAGCGCTCTACCACTGAGCCACCTTCCCAGTCCCAACACATGGGGTTTTTTTATTGTGTAGGGTTTTGTTTGTTTGTTTTTTGTTTTGTTTGCCAGTCCTGGGGCTTAACTCAGGGCCTTGGCACTGTCTCTGAGCTTCTTCTTCTTTTTTTTTTTTGGGTCTGGTCGTGGGGCCTGAACTCTGGGCCTGGGTGCTGTCCCTCGGCTCTTCAGCTCTCTAAGCTTCTTTTGCTCAAGGCTAGCACGCTATCACTTGAGCCACAGCACCACTTGGGGCCTTTTCTGTTTGTGATGCTGAGGAATCCAACCCAGGGCTTCATGCATGCTAGGTAAGCACTCTACCACTAAGCTACATTCCTAGTCCCTATATATTACTTTTTATGATCAGAGGCATATAGACATTGAGGCCTTTGTGTTCCTTCACTAACAGTATCTTCCTTTGCCCTTACTGTGTTGTGAATGCCTAGAATCCTGTATGCTATGCTTTTTTCTGCTCAAGGCTACCACTTGAGCCACAGCTCTATTTATTTTGGTGGTTAACTGGAGATAAAGAGTTTGAGGGACTTTTCTGCCTGAGCTGGCTTTGAACCACAATCCTCCAATCTCAGCTTCCTGAGTAGCTAGGATTAAGGCATAAGCCACAAGTGCCCAGATTTGATTCACCTTTTATCCATGAACCTTTAACACATAGTAGGCAGTTCAAAAAGTACCAAGTAAATAACACTAACCAGTGGCCTAGACAATGATATTTAGCACTGCAATAACTCCTATTATATATACTGTCATATGCCATTAGCAAATCCCAATTTATTTATTTACTTATTTATTTATTTTTTGGTCATTGGGCTTGGGGCACTGTCCCTGAGTTCTCTAGTTCAAGGCTAGTGCTCTACCACTTCCAGTTTTCTGGCGGTTTATTGGAGATAAGAATCTCTCGATGACAGGCAACTTAGGAAGCTGAGATCTGAGGACTGCGGCTCAAAGCCAGACCAGGCAGGAAAGTCCTCGAGACACTTTTGTTTTTGGTTGGTCGTGGTGCTTGAACTCTGGGCCTGAGTGCTGTCCCTAGCTCTTCAGCTCAAGGCAAGTACTCTACCACTTGAGCCACAATGCCACTTCCAGTTTTCTGGTGGTTTTTATTGGAGACAAGAGTCTCACGGGGTTTGGTTTCCTTCCCAGATTGGCTTTTAACCGCAATCCTCAGATCTCAGCCTCCTGAGTAGCTAGGATTATAGGCATGAGCCACCAGCGCCTGGCTCCATGAGACTCTTATCTCCAATAAAACCACTAGAAAACCAAAAGTGGTGCTGTGGCTCAAGCAGCAGTAGAGCACTCGCCTTGAGTTAAAGAGCGCAAGGACAGCGCCCAAACCCAGAGTTCAAGCCCCACAACCGACAAAAAAAAAAAAAAAAGAAGAAGTCTCTCAGCCTTTCCTGCCCCGGCTGGCTTTGAATTATGATCCTCACATCTCAGCCTCCTGAGTAGGTAGGATTACAGGTGTGAGCCACCGGCGCCCGGCTAAAATCCCCAATTATTTAAAGCATCCTCCTTCAACTCAATGACTTTGAGGGATTATAAGACAACCATATTGTCCCTTGTATCTACTAAAAGTTATAAAAATAAAACAAAGGATGTATGGAACCATCGCACAGAAGATCTGATGACTATACAGACACTGTCGGCAGGAACCATATTTGATGTGTGTGACTGTCTGTGGTCTGCATTGAACATCTGACAAATGCAACCAGCATAAGACAGCCACATAGATCTCATTCTCACTGTTTCCGGGGGCTGCACCTGGAGTGAAATGCAAATTTTCTTCAGAGGCTGGGAAGGTAGCTCAGTGGTAGAGCACTTGCCTTGCATGCATGAGGCCCTGGGTTCAATTCCTCAGCACCACATAAGCAAAAAGAAAAAAGCCGGAAGTGATGCTGTGGCTCAAGTGGTAGAGCACTAGCCTTGAGCTGAAGAGCTGAGGGACAGCACCCAGGCTCAGAGTCCAGGCCCCACAACCGGACCCCAAAAAAAAAAAAAAAATTCAAATTTTCTTCAGCCAATTACACTACCACAGAGCCACTATTTTCAATGGTGTATATGCTTAGGAAAACTATATCTTCACATGTATTTTTGTATTAATAGGTCTTATAGCAGATCAGTGGGTCAGCAGTCGTAAAAAGCTCATGGTCTAGAGCTAAAATATATTTTTACAGCCAGAATCCAATGGTTCACACTTGTAATCCTAGCTACCCAGAAGGCTGAGATCTGAGGATCACTGTTTGAAGTCAGCCTGGGGAAAGTCTGTAAGACTCTTATCTACAATTAACCAGCAAGATACAGGAAGAATAGTCGTTCATATGGTAAAGTACCAGATTTGGGCAAAATAAGCTAGAAGACAGCACCCAGGCGCTGAGTTCAAGCCCCAGTACTAACATTAAAATAAAATTATATATAGCATGCCTAATGCCTAATGACATTGAACCCTTATCTTTCAGGTTAATTTTAACAAATTTCAAACACAGTGTTCTAGACTTACTAAAGCATTTTAGCTTGTTCCTCTTGAATGTACTTTAACGACATACACAACAGAAACTAAGAACTCAGCTCCATCAGTCAGGTGCTGGTGGCTCATGCCTATAATTCTAGCTATTGAGGATTGTGGTTCTAAGCCAGCCCAAGCAAGAAAGTCCATGAGACTCTTATCTCCAATTAACCCCCAGAAAACCAAAAGCAGAGTTGTGGCTCAAAATGGTAAGAGTGCTAGCCTTGAGCACAAAAACTTAGGGACAGCACCAGCTCAAGCTCCATGACCATTAAAAAAAACAACAAAAAAAAAAACAAAAAACTCAATTCCATGATACTACCAACCCCAACTAGACTAATTTCTAAAGCCAAGTTGTTTTGAAAGTAAACTTTGGGAGGGGGAGGAAGGAAAGGGGGAGGGGGAAGGAGATGGGAAGGGATGGTAAGGGGAAACAAAGGAGGAGGCAACAATGCTTGATAAGAAATGTACTCACTACCTTGCTCATGTAATTGTAACCCCTCTGTATGGCATTTTTACAATAAAAAAAAGTAAATTAAAAAAATAAAAATTAAAAATAATAAAAGTAAACTTACATACTTACCATTATTGCTAACAAAATCGTCATGCAGAATAGGGAGATCAAGTCGAATTCGTTTTAAACAGGTCTGAAAAAAAGAAGATATTTCTATATTTTCCTCAATAATATAGGGAGGGGCTACAAAGTTGGCTCAATGGCAGAATGCTTGCCTTGCATTCATGAGGTCCTGGGTTCGATTCCTCAGCACCACAGAAACAGAAAAAGCCGGAAGTGGCGCTGTGGCTCTAGTGGTAGAGTGCTAGCCTTGAGCTGAAGAGCTAAGGGACAGCACCCAGGCCTAGAATTCAGGCCCCACAACCAACCAAAAAATAATAATAATAATGTAGGGAGAGGAATGATCACTTACTTATTTCCTAGTTTCTAAAGAGTTGTTCTTGAAGAAACTATTAACTTTCGTCTCCGTCAGGAATGATTTCAAACCACGACCTTCCCTCCCCCCAAGATAGTAATTTAGCCTCAAGTCAATGTATCCTTGTGCTATTTGGCACTGTAAATGACATTCTCAATAATCACGGCACTTACCTGAACTTCCTTTTTATTTCCTAGGTTTTCAACTCTGTCAATAAAATCCTCAAACTGCAGCTTAGGGAATAGCCGATGTGCCCAGTGCTCCATGTGTCTGATTAGCATCTTCAAGTCTTCAGCCTGGCACATAAAAATAAAAATGCTAAACAGAGGACTCAACCTCACCACCGACCCTGTCAGCAGATTTCAGAAGTTAAAAACAAAACCAAAGTCACTTGTGTCATACTTGCAAGGGTGAGAAACTTTTACAAGGAAATTTCAAGAGAAAAGTATTTACTAACAGTTTTGAGTGTTACAAGTAGACACATGTTTTATTTGTTGTCTGTTCTAGAGCTTGCCCTCACTCAGGGCCTCACACTCCTGCTTCACTTTTCACTCAAGGCTGGCACTCTATCATTTGAACCACAGTTCCACTTCAGGCTTTTTGTTGGTTAACTGGAGATAAGAGTCTCAGGAGCCAGGCACTAGTAGTTCATACCTGTAATCCTACGTACTTAGGAGGCTGAGATCTGAGGAATGCAGTTCAAAGACAGCCGAGGCAGGAAAGTGCATGAGAGAGACTTTTACTGCCAATGAACTACTCAAAAAGGCCAGAAGTAAGGCTGTGGCTCAAATGGTACTCAAGGACAATGTCTAGGCCCAGAGTGCAAGCCCCAGGACCATGGGGGTGAGGGGGAGGAATGAGGGGGAAGACAGATGGATGGACAGATGACACAGTCTCAAGAGACTTTCTTGCCCAGGCTGGTTTTGAACTATCATCCTCATATTTCAACCTCCACCGTAGCTAGGATTGAGTTACCTGTGCCCAGCATAAAAACTGCTTTACAGGACTGGGAATGTAGCTTAGTGGTAGAGTGCTTGCCTAACATGCATGAAGTCCTGGGTTTGTTTCCTCAGCACCACATAAACAGGGGGGAAAAAGCCAGAGATAATGCTGTGGCTCAAGTGGTAAAGTGCTGGCCTTGAGCAAAAGAAGCTCAGGAACAGTGCCCAGACCCTGAGTTCAAGCCCCAGGAGCGGGAGGGGGTCGGGGGAAGTAGGGGGTGTGCTTAACAGAGTCAGGTGCTGGTGGCTCGTGCCTATAATGCTAGCAATTCAGAAGACTGAGATCTGAGGATTGCAGTTCAAAGCCAACCTGAGGAGCAAAGTCCCCGTAAGACTCTTATCTCCAATTAACCACTCAAAAAACTGGAAGTGGTGCTATAGATCAAAGTAGTAAAATGCTAGCCTTGAGCAAAAGAGCTCAGGGACAGCCCCAGACCTAAGTTCAAGCCCCACAACCTACAAAAAAAAAAAAAAAATTACGTGTGTGTGTGTGTGTGTGTGTGTGTGTGTGTGTGTGTGTCTGTCTGTCTGTCTGTCTTGAACTCAGGGTCTCTGACTCATGCTTGGCTTCTCCACTCAAGGCTGGAGCTCTACCATGATCTACATCTCTACTTCCCCGATTTTTTTATTGTAACAGAAAACCTCAAAATAAGCTTTAATGAAATGTCAAGGTTATCTCTCAGGAACTAACTAAACACTGTGTCAGCTCCTTAAGCCCTATGTAGAAAAGACCACATTTAGAATCCAGAATTCTACAAAAACAAAAAATAAAAAAAAAAAAAACTCAAGGGCAAAGTACCAGACTAGCAAGGATAATTTAAACATTCTCAAACTGCAGTACTGCTCTGTATTTGAAATTCCAATTAACATACTTAAAATTTTAACATGAATCAAGTCTGTAATCCTAGCTACTTGGGGGAGTAGAGATTGGAGGATCATGATTAAAAGCCAGATTAAGCATAAAAAAAAAAAAAGTTTTTCAGACTCCTCCATGTCTTTGCCAGTGACATGGGAAAGCCTAGTAATAGGACAGAAGCCCACATAGAAGGTAAGACTCTACCTTAAAAATAATCTAGGGGCTGGGAAGGTGGCTCAGTGGTAGAGTGCTTGCCTTGCATGCATGAGACCCTGGGTTCGATTCCTCAGCACCACATAAGCAGAAAAGCCAGAATTGGCACTGTGGCTCAAGTGACAGAGCACTAGCCTTGAGCTGAAGAGCTCAGGGACAGCGCCCAGGCCCAGAGTTCAGGCCCACAACCGACAAAAAAAAAAATAATACTAATCTAGGCTCACCAGGCACCTGTAATCCTAGCTACTTAGGAAGCTGAGATCTGAGGACTACAGTTCAAAGCCAGCCCAGGAAGGAAAGTCCATGAGACTCTTATCTCCAATTTTTAACTACCAGAAAACTGGGAGTAGAGCTGTGGCTCAAGCGGTAGAGTGCTCGCCTTGAACTGAAGAGCTGAGGGACAGCACTCAGGCCCAGAGTTCAAACCCCATGACTGACAAAAAAAAAAAAAAGGCGGGTGCCGGTAGCTTATGCTTATAATCCTAGCTATCTCAGGAGACTGAGATCTGAAGATCATGGTTCAAAGCCAGCCCAGGCAAGAAAAGCCATGAGATTCTAATCTCTAATTAATTACTAAAAAGCCTGAAGTGGAGCTTTGGCTCAAGCAGTAGAAAGCACTAGCTTTGAGCAAAACAGCTCAGAGACAGCACCAAGGCTGAGATCAAGCCCCAGAACTAGCACAATAAATACACTAATTAATTGAAAAAATAAAGCTATGCTTGGTGACACACACTTGTAATCCCAATACTAGGGAGGTGGACACAGGAAGATATCAAGTTTAAGGCAAACCTGGGTTCTATAATTCCAGGCCATCCTATATATCACAGCATGTCCTACACCATAAAAAAAAAAAAAAGAAAAAGAAAACATAAAATCAAGTTTAATAAACTGGACTAATAATAAATGAATTCTTGGTTTCCCTATAAAACATCTCATTCTTTACTTAGCAATGTTATAAAACAGGATAGTGAATGAAAGCCTAGCATATGAAACAGAACACACAGACTGAGGCCTGACATCTACCACGTACAAACCAGCTGCTTCTTTCTGCCTATTTCCTCCTGCATGAAATTAAGATAATACACACAATTAATAGAATTAATCAAATAGAATATCTGACACAAAGTAAACACTGAAGAAAACAACCAACTCTACCAATGACTAAATAATCATGAGAGCACAATGTCTCCTCACTCTCCCCTTCTGATAATAAAGGTAAATTAGTTCAGAAATTAAAGCAGATAGGGTTATTTTCAAGTTGTCAGGAAAAACTAGATTACCACTTCCCTCACAAAAATCATCTCAGTCCAGGCACTGGTAGTGCATGCCTGTAATCCTCGCTACTGTGGAAATGGAGATTTGAGCCAGCCCAGACAGAAAAATCCATGAGATTCTTATCTCCAGTGAACCAGCAAAAAGCCCAAAGTTTAGGTGTGGTTTGAGTGGTACAGTGCCAGCATTGAGCAAAAAAGCAAAGAGTGTAAGAGCCTGGGTTCAAATCCCAGTGTACACACACACACACACACACACACGCGCGCGCGCGCGCACACAATCCAACAACAAAGTCATCTCAGAATCAAGGGCACAAGAAGAAACTAAGCTAGGAGCATAACTCTGTGATAGAGCACTCACCGTGTGTGAGGCCCCTGTTTGATCCCTAGCACTGCAACATAATAACTTCAAAAGGGAAAAAAATTAAATACAGAGAATTTCAAATCCTACATGTAGGGGGAAAAACAGCAGTGAGGACTTAAAATTATGAGAAAATAGTAAAGCATTGTAAGAAAATAGTAAAATTTTCAAGGGCAAAATACATTAGAATAGAGTACACTCTCATAGCACACCCTACATCCACTAACGAAACAGGAAAAGCATGTTCTTCATGTAAGTTTACTTATTTTAACAATAGCTCATTATGAATATGATAAAGACTTTAAAAATTCTGAGTATTATTGAAAATTTCAACCAGAACAACAATCCAGGCACGAGTGGCTTATGCCTGTAACCCTAGCTACTCAGGAGGCTGAGATTTGAGGATTGGAGTTCAAAGCCAGCCAAGGCAGAAAAGTCCTCATAAGACACTTATCTCCAATTACCTACCAGAAAACTGGAAGTCACATTGTGGCTCAAAGTGGTAGAGGGCTAGTCTTGTATAAAAGAGTTCAGGAACAGCACCCAGACCCTCAATTCAAGCCCACAACCACCACCAACAACAAAAGAAAAAGAACAACTAATGGATCTGGATATGGTTTTCTAAATACCCGATTTTATGTTTAGTTTTGTGACAAAAGAAAACTCAGTGTTACATTCTCTTATGTACATACATACATACCTAACTACATACATACATACACAAAATAAAAACTAGATATTTCTTACCTCATGACCTTTACCTTTGAATTTTGTTTTATCAAATACATGTCTTAAGGCTGGAAGACCTCTCTCTGAAATTAATCTGTAAATAAACATATATTTTGCCTTTTTAAGCTTTCCAGTCATGTCGAAACCAAGACCATAAGAAAACATTTTCCTTTGAACTGGAAAAAAAAAGTTTACAAAAATATCAGCTCTTGGTCTGGTAATATGGCTTAGTGGTACAGTGCTTGCCTAGCATGCATAAAGCTCTGGGTTCCATTCCTCAGTATCATATAAACAGAAAAAGCAGAAGTAGCACAGTGGCTCAAATGATAGATTGCTAGTTTTTAGCAAAAAGTAGCTCAGGAACAGTGCCCAGGCCCTGAGTTCAAGCACCATGACTGGCAAAAAAAAAAAAAAGTACTAGATCTCATGCTAGGCACTGGGGGCTTACACCCAGTGAGATTGGGAGGAAGGATCTTATCAGAGATTGGGAGGATCACAGTTAAAGGAAAGGGGTTAGAGAGGTTAGGGAGTTTGTGGAGCTGGGAAGGTGGCTCAGTGGTAGAGTGTTTGCCTTGCATGCATAAGGCCCTGGGTTCAATTCCTCAGCATCACATAAGTAGAAAAAGCCAGAAGTGGCACTGTGGCTCAAGTGGTAGAGCACTAGCCTTGAGCTGAAGAGCTGAGGGACAGCACACAGGCCCATAGTTCAGGCCCCACGACCGACCAAAAACAAAAAAAAAAAAAAAGAGAGGGAGGCTAGGGAGTTTGTAAAACCCCATCTCAAACAATGAGATAGGCATGGTGTACATGACTGTCATCCTAGCTACTAAGGAGACTGAGAACACAAAGACTGAAGCTCGAGGCCAGTCTGACCACAAAAAAACCCACCAGAAAACAGCTCAACACTTAATGCTGGGCATGGTAATGCATGCCTGGTCACCCCTGCTAAGAAGGGAAGTGTAGGGCTGGGAATGATGTGACTTAGTGGTCACATCATAGTGCTTGCCTAGCATGCATGAAGCCCTGGGTTCAATTCCTCAGTACCACATAAACAGCAAAAGCCAGAAGTGATGCTGTGGCTCAAGTGGTAGAGTGCTAGCCTTGAGCACAGACAGACTCAAGGACAGTGCCCAGACCCTGAGTTCAAGCTCCAGGAGGGGGAGAGGAGGTGTTAGAAAAGGAAGGGGAGGAGGAGGAGGAGGAGGAGGAGGAGGAGGAGGAAGAGGACCAGGACCAGATGAAGAAAAGAGAGGGAGAAGAGGAGGAAGAGGAAGAAGGGGGGGAAAGATTGGGGAAGGGGGAGGGGGGAAGAAGAGAAGTAAGTGTACATGGAAAGACCCTTGTCCAGGCCAGCACTTCCAAAAAGAAAAACAAGACTGTATCTCAAAAGCAAAAAGGGATATGGCTCAAGTGGTAAAATGCTTGCTCAGCAAGTTTGAAGTTCTCGGTTAAACTCCAAACTGCTAAAAAAAAATTAAATAGACCCCCAAATCATCCAAATCCAAAGCTTCTAGCATAAGAAGAAAGCAATGATGGAAAGAAAAAGTATAAAAAGTATAAATGTAGAAGAAGCAGTAAATGTACATACCTCTGAGCATCCAACTTGGGTAGCTTCCTTTTAACTATTCTCTTTGGGGGAACAGGTACTCTTCTCCCTGACTCTAGTGAAACAGATCAAGAGTTAGTACTAAATAATGTAAGCCTTACTTATAAAATGTATTGTTTCTGGGGGCTGTGGTAGAGGTAGAGCTCAGAGGTAGAGCGCTTGCCTTGCATGCATGAGGCCCTGGGTTCGATGCCTCAGCACCACATAAGCAAAAAGAAAAAAGCCAGAAGTGGTGCTGTGGCTCAAGTGGTAGAGCGCTAGCCTTGAGCTGAAGAGCTGAGGGACAGCGCCCAGGCCCAGAGTTCAGGCCCCACGACAGGACCCAAATAAAATAATGTATTGTTTCTATGCTGACAGAATTAAATATGGTACATGTCTATAATCCCAGCCCTCAGGATGCTGAAGCAGGACAGTCCTAGATATAAGGCCAACTTGGGCTGCAGAGCGGAATTATCTCAAAAAATAACAAATAATAAGTACTCCATGGGAGCTGGGAGCTGGTGGCTCACATCTATCAGCTTAGCTATTCAGGAGGCTGAGATCTGAGGATTGTAGTTCAAAGCCAGCCTGGGCAGGAAAGTCTGAGGCTTTCCTTTATCTCCAATTAACAACCAAAAAACCAATTGAAAGTGGAGCTGTGGCTTAAGTGGTAGAGAACAAGCCTCTAGCAAAAGGTTAGGGACAACACCCAGGCCCTGAGTTCAAACCCCAGTACCATGATACATATACATACAGAACTATGGGACAAATCTCCATGCTGACCTTCATCAGGCTCAGCTTCTGCACCATCTCTCTCTGGAGAAGCTGGAGGTGGGAAAGGAGGAAAAGTTTCATCTTTAACGTGTTCATAATCTGGAAGATCAACCAAGCCATTTTCTTGTGGTTCTACCATCTTTTCCCCTAGAGAAAAAAAAAATGCCATTATGTTTATTCACCCAATTACAATCCTATTACAATCAAATTCCATCTATAGCAAAGATTCATGTTTCATCCTAAAAAGCAGGGAAGTAAAATTATAGAGGAAAAAGACTAGGCTGAAAGCCAAACTTAACTGTAATATGGATCTCGCTACTAAGTAATATAATTTTTGAACAAATCATTTTATACCAATTACTGAGTTCCCTTGATCATAAAAGGATTCACTTGATTTTTAGATTTTAAACTGGGATCCAAAATGATGTGAAGTGAGCAGGACATGGATCATTTACCCCTAACTAGCTTTTTTCCCTTCTTTTTTCTTTCAGTACTATGGATCAAGTATGGGAGACAAGTAAGTCCTACCACTGAGTTAATCTCCAACCTTAAAGGGCCTAGTGCTCTGTTCATTGTTTCCATTGAAGAACAGAACATTATCCTCTGACTGAAAACACAAGTGTTTTTCAGTATCATCTTGTTTGACCTCTCAGCAACACGACACTTTAACCTTTTTTTTAACCACTTGAACCTTCTTCTTTATATTGTAATCACCTCATAAAACAATATTTCATGTTCTCACTGTTTTTTTGCTCATGGCTAGTGCTTTGAACACTTGAGTCATACCTTCAATCCAGCATTTTGCTGGCTAATCAGAGACAAGAGTCTCAAAGATGTTTCTAATTATGCTGGTTTTGAACCAAGATTTCATCTCTCAGCCACCATAGTAGCTAGGATTACAGGCGTGAGCCATAGGCAACTGGCCTTCCCATCTACTTTTGCCTCTTTCAATCTTGCAAATATAAAGCTGACCACATTAAAATTTAGCTGAAGGGCTGGGAAGATGGCTCAGTGGTAGAGTGCTTGCCTTGCATGCATGAGGCCCTGGGTTCGATTCCTCAGCACCACATAAGCAAAAAGAAAAAAGCCGGGAGTGGCGCTGTGGCTCAAGTGGTAGAGTGCTAGCCTTGAGCTGAAGAGCTGAGGGACAGCGCCCAGGCCCAGAGTTCAGGCCCCACCACCGGACAAAAAATAAATAAATAAAATAAAATTTAGCTGAAGTATTTTGTGACTTCTGGCTTTTAGAGACAAAGATAAAGCCCCAAAGCCGGACGCCAGTGGCTACGCCTGTAATCCTAGCTATCAGAAGGCTGAGATCTGAGGATCGAGGTTCAAAGCCAGCCTGGGTAGGAAAGTCCGTGAGACTTTTTTTTTTTTTTTTTTTGGTCGGCTGTGGGGCTTGAACTCTGGGCCTGGGCGCTGTCCCTCAGCTTTTCAGCTCAAGGCTAGCGCTCTACCACTTGAGCTACAGCGCCACTTCCGGCTTTCTGGTGGTTTATTGGAGATAGGAGTCTCATGGTATCTCCTGCCCAGGCTGGCTTTGAACCTCAATCCTCAGATCTCAGCCTCCTGAGTAGCTAGGATTACAGGCGTGAGCCACCAGCACCGGCCGGTGAGACTCTTATCTCCAATAAACCACTAGAAAAAAACCGGAAGTGGTGCTGTGGCTCAAGTGGTAGAGCACTCACCTTGAGCTGAAGAGCTCAGAGACAGTGCCCAACCCTAGAATTCAAGCCCCATTACTGACCAAAAAGAAAAAAAATACAGCCCCAAGGCTCTGTATGATCTGGTCTCTTCATGCCTCTTTCACTTCATACCACTCCATACCCTACCTCCCTCTCCAGTCCTTGAAAGAGCCATATTCATTGTTATGAAGTAGATCTTTAAGTGAAACTGTGGCTCAAGTGGTAGAGTCCCATTCTTTTTTTTTTTTCTTTTTTTTCCTTTAGTGCTCTACCACTTGAGTAACAGCACCACTTCCGGCTTTTTTCTTTTTGCTTATGTGGTGCTGAGGAATCGAACCCAGGGCTTCATGCATGCAAGGCTAGTGCTCTACCACTGAGCCACCTTCCCAGCCCATAAAGTCCCATTCTTGAGTGAAAAAACCTAAGGGACAGCGCACAGGCCCTGAGTTCAAGCCCCACAACCAACAAATGAATTTTTTTTTTTTTTTTTTTTTTTTTGTCGGTCGTGGGGCTTGAACTCTGGGCCTGGGCGTTGTCCCTCAGCTCTTCAGCTCAAGGCGAGCGCTCTACCACTTGAGCTACAGCGCCACTTCCGGTTTTCTGGTGGTTTATTGGAGATAGGAGTCTCACGGTCTTTCTTGCCCGGGCTGGCTTTGAACCGTGATCCTCAGATCTCAGCCTCCTGAGTAGCTAGGATTACAGGCGTGAGCCACCAGTGCCCGGCTGAATTAATTTTTAAAAATCCTCCTTTAGGGGCTGAGAATGTGGCTTAGTGGTAGAGTGCTTGCCTAGCATGCATGAAGCCCTGGGTTCAATTCTTTTTTTTTTTTTTTTTTTGGTCCGGTTGTGGCGCCTGAACTCTGGGCCTGTGCCCTGTCCCTCAGCTCTTCAGCTCAAGGCTAGCACTCTACCACTTGGACCACAATGCCACTTCCGGCTTTTTTTTTTTTTGCTGATGTGGTGCTGAGGAATCGAACCCAGGGCCTCAGGCATGCAAGGCAAGCGCTCTACCACTGAGCCACCTTCCCAGCCCCCCTGGGTTCAATTATTTAGTACCACATAAACAGAAAGTCAGAAGTGGTGCTGTGGCTCAATGGTAGAGTGTTAGCCTTGAGCACAGAGAGGCTAAAGGATAATGTCCTGGTCCTGAGTTCAAGTTCCAGGAATGGCCAAAAAAAAAAAATCCTCCTTTAATAAGCACTAACAGTACAAGTTTCATAAGAAGTATTGTTTCAATATAAGATTTTGTGTAGTCATTTAATGTTTGTCACCCATATTGGACTGATGGTCTAAAAGGGCAAAGACTAGGTAGATCTCTTTGTGCTCCACCACTGTACATAATGCACACCAAAGAGGTGTGTGGCATATATTTGTTGGCTGAAGGAATTCTGAGAAAGAATTCAAGGCCAGGAATAATGGTGGCATGGTGTCAGTACTCAGGAGGCTGAGACAAAAAGATTCCTTGAGGGCTGGGAAGGTGGCTCAGTGGTAGCGTGCTTGCCTTGCATGCTTGAGGCCCTGGGTTCAATTCCTCAGCACCACATAAGCAAAAAAAGCCGGGGGTGGTGCTGTGGCTCAAGTGTAGAGCATTAGCCTTAAGCTGAAGAGCTGAGGGACAGCGCCCAGGCCAGAGTTCAGGCCCCACAACTGACAAAAAAAATCCCTTAAACTGAGGAATCTGAGGCTAGCCAGGACAACAGAGACCTTGTATCTAAAAAAAATAATGAATCCAAAACTAAAACTATTGGAACTACTTAAAACTCTAAAATTCCTATGACCAGTAGGGTGCTGGTGGCTCACACCTGTAATCCTAGCTACTCAGGAGGCTAAGATCTGAGGACCACAGTTCAAAGCCAGCCTAGGCAGGAAAGTCTGTGAGACTATTTCTAATTAGCCATCAGAAAACTGGAAATGGACCTGTGGCTCAAGAGGTAGAGCACTCACCTTGAGCTGAAAAGCTCAGGGATAGCGCCCAGGCCCAGAGTTCAAGCCCATGACCTAAAAAAAAAAATCCTGTGTGAGCAGGTGTGAGCAGCCTGGCTGACACACTGTATCTTTGTAAGAACTACAAATTTTCAAAACTGAGCAGGGTGCGCGGCGGCTCATGTCTATAATCCTAGCTACTCAGGAGGCTGAGATCTGAGGATCACAGTTCAAAGCCAGCCCAGGCAGGAAAGTCCATGAGACTCATCTCCAATAAACCACTAGAAAACCAAAAGTGGCGCTATGGCTCAAGTGGTAGAGTGCTAACCTTGAGCTGAAGAGCTCAGGGACAGTGCCCAGGCCAACCAAAAAAAAAAAAAAAAAAAAAAAAAAAATTCAAAAGTGGGAAGCAATACCATGCAATATAAATAAGTTCCTAGCTAACAGATGTATACATAGGGCTGAGGCTCAAGAGGTAGAGCACTTACCTAGTATGTAGCAGAACCTGGCCTGGGTTCAATTCCCAACAATATCCAGCAAAACAAACATGGAGTATCTTTAATCTTGCTGTAATTAAATCATACTAAGTTAGGATTTAAAGTTAAATTATCCCTAGTGGAATCAGATAACTTTGAGGCTGACAAGAGTTTGGAATTTGATGACAGAACACAACCTATATTAAATGTAGCAAGGAGCCTGGTACCGAAGGCTCAACATCTGTAATCGTAGCTGCTTAAAAGACTGAGATCTGGGGGTCTTGGTTCAAAGCCAGCCTAGGAAGGAAAGTTCTAGAGACTCTTATCTCCAATTAACTACCAAAAAAAGGTTGCAAGTGGGGCTGGGAATGTGGCTTAGTGGTAGAGTGCTTGCCTAGCATGCAAAAAGCCCTTAGTTGGATTTCTCTGCACCACATTAAACAACAAAAGGCTGGAAGTGGCACTGTGGCTCAAGTGGTAGAGCGCTAGCCTCTAATACAAAAGCGCAAACCCCGAAAGATAATTAAAGTATAAAATGCAGCAAGGAAGTGGTCAAGCATGGGCTGTGGCTTAGCAGAAAACCGATTTCACTTACTATATCTGTAGAATCAGATATTCCATACAGGGTTCTTCACTCCTGGACAAAATTCACCTAACAGTGTCTCTAAAAAATTTTAAGACACTAATGCAATCGCCTTAATTTCTTCCTCGGCTCTAAACTCGCAGAGGAGTAAAGGGAATCATTCTTTTCTGTTTTCCCTAAGAGTTGTCAAAACAGAAGACCCTCAAAGCAATGGACAGCCTGCCCACCCCTCTTCTCCCATCTGCTCCCCCTCACAGAAGCCAACTACATTCATTTCACAAGTCGCTAAGGTTTAGCAGCTGGACCACAGATGGCAGCATGTTCCTTCCAGTTAAAGGCTCGGGTAGCAACACCCGGCCGGAACCTTTAAGACCAGAGGCGAAGGTGCCCGCCGGACCCACAACCCTATAGGCCCACCGACCCAGGCCGCCAGGGCCGCCTCTCTCCCATCACTCTCAGGCCAGGTGAACGTCGAAGCCTCGTCTCAACCTCCTCACCCAATTCCTGGAACACCCCAGCTCCCTAGATCTCGGGCCGCCGCCAACAACAACCATTCTACTCCGAAGCCATTCCCACGCTCACCTCTGGCGAACCACACACCGCCTCCGCGCGCGGGACTTGGCTTGGCGAACAGATCAGAAATCTCGCGAGATCAGAACGCCAATCGCTGAAAGCCCTCGGCGTTTGGCGCCAAATCGAGGGGTGGGCGTGGTCTTCGGGACCCGCCTTCTTTTCCACGCAGGGACACGCCCTCCCGGGCTCAGCGCACTGCTTCCGCCTGGCTTCCTCAAAGTTCATAATCTCTGTTCTTGTTAAATTCAGGTTGTTGCTTTTTCAGGCGCTTTAAACTTTACGCCTAAGTCTGCGTTTCTTCGGAAACTGAGTGGCAGGTGGTGTAAAAAAGATATAAGTGAAAAAGAATATTGCTGAAAAACTACTGTTTCAAATTTAATAACAATGCCTTGTTGAATGTATTATTGAATAACAACTGAGAAAAGACATGCTAAAACGAGGGTTAGAACTGGACACACAAACCAGGCATTGCTGATTCACGCCCGTAATCCTAGATATTCAGGAGGCTAAGATCTAAGGAACTCAGTTTGAAGCCTGTGTGGGCAGCAGAGTCCATGAGACTCTCATCTTCAATTAAAAAAACAGGAGTGTCGCTGTGGTTCAAGTGTAGAGTGAGCCAGTTCCAGGCCCTGAGTTCAAGCCCCAAGACCAGCACCAAAAAACAAAGCAATCACACACACACACACAGAGGAAGAATGTAAGAACAGTGCTTTTACAATAATGCATGTAAAGCTGGGTGCCAGTGGCTCCCACCTGTAACCTTAGGTACACTACTCCAGAGGCTCAGATCTGAGGGTCAGGTTCAAAGCCAGCCTGGACAGGAAACTCCTTAAGACTCTTTACCTCCAGTTAATCATCCCTGCCCCCACCAAAAAATAAATAAATAAATGCCAAGCTGGGTGCCAGTGGCTTACGCCTATAATCCTAGCTACTCTGGAGGCTGAGCTCTTTGGATGGTGGTTCAAAACCAGCCTGGGCAGGAAAGGCTGTGAAACTCTTATCTCCAATTAATCACCAGAAAACTGGAAGTGGCTCTGTGGCTCAAGTGGTAGAGCACTAGCTTTGAGCTGAAGAGCTCAGGGACAGGGCTCAGGCCCAGAGTTCAAGCCTCACGACTGACAGAAGGAAAAAGAAATGCCAGATGGTGTTATCCATGAGCACAAACGCTCAGGGATAGTGCCCAGCCTCTGAGTTAAAGTGAAATGACCTCAGAGTCAAGAAAATCCATAGAAGAATGGTTAAAGGTGACAAAAGAAAATTTGAGTTTTCTTTTTTTTTTTTTTCTTTTTGGCAGTCCTGGGGCTTGAACTCAGGGTCTGGGCACTGTCCCTAAGCTTCTTTTGCTCAAGGTTAACACTCTACCACTTGAGCCACAGCACCTCTTCTGACTTCTTCTGTTTATGTGGTACTGGGGAATTGAACCCAGTGCTTCATGCATGCTAGGCAAGCACTCTACCACTGAGCCACATTCCCAGCCCTACATGAAGGAGTTTTATTAGCCTGCTGGAGACTGCTTTGTCCTGTGCTACCTCTGAACTAAGAGCAGTCTCAGCCTTCAATAGGGCAGGGTTTATAAAAGCAAAGAAAACTACACACAGGTGATGGTTTCACAATAATGTCTTGATGCTAGACATCAAGGTCCTGTAGCCATTAGGGGCAGGAGTGCACTACAGTGGCTGGTTATCAAAGATGGTTAAGACCAGGCGGCCTGCATTCCGCCAGTTCAGCTGGAGGCTAGAAATTCAGAACTGAAAGTGGGAGTCAACAAAACTAGGTTCTCACACAAGCCCCAAGACTGGCGCTCACGCACACACACATACACACATATACTCTCTCTCTCTCACACACACACACACACACACACACACACACACACACACACACACATAAGCAATTTGCAGCAAAAGATTATTTTATACCACAGACTATTTTACACCTTGGAAATCTTCCCTACAACTCCTTAAACTACAGTATTGAAGCTACCCATCCCAGAAGACCACACAGATACAAGAAAAGGAGACACACAGGAGCCATTTCTACAATTCTCACGGGGGAGGTGGCCTTGTAGTGTTGGCTGGCAATAAACTCCTTTTCCCGTACAGGACTGTGTCCGTGTGGTCTTCTGGGATAGGTGCTTTCAAGTATCACCTTTTATTACTCAGTCTTTTCATCACTGAGACAATTTTTCCCCCATACTGGGGGTTGACTCAGAGCCTCTTACTTACTAGGCAAGCACTCTACCACTTAAGCCATGTTCCCAGTCAGTTTTTTTGGTTGTTCTTGTTGTTTGTCAGTCATGGGGCTTGAACTTGGGTATTGATGCTGTCCCTGAGCTCTTCAGCTCAAGACTAGCACTCTACCACTTGAGCCACTCCCCCACTTCCAGTGGTTTACTGGAGATAAGACTCTCATGGACTTTCCTGCCCAGGTTGGCTCTGAACTGCAATCCTCAGATCTCAGCCTCTTGAGTAGCTACGATTACCGGTGTGAGCCACTGGTACCCGGCTGACATATGTACATTTTATGGACAAAGATTGGAGAAGGGGCTGGGAAAGTGTCTCAGTGGTAGAGTGCTTGCCTTGTGTGCATGAGGCCCTAGGTTTGACTCCTCAGCACCACATAAGCAGAAAAGCCAAGTTGCTCAAGTAGTAGAACACTGGTGGTTAATTGGAGGTAAGAGTCTCATGGATTTTCCTGCCAGGGCTGGCTTTGAACAGTGATTCTCAGATCTTAGCCTCCTGAGTAGCTAGGATTACAGGTGTGAGCCACTGGTGCCAGCTGAGGACTAGCTTTGAGTGAAAAAGTTTAGGGCATTGGTGGCTCACACCTGTAATCCTAGCTACTCAGGAGGCTGAGATCTGAGAATCACTGTTCAAAGCCAACCTGAGCAGGAAAAGTCCGTGAGACTTTTATCTCCAATAAACCAATAGAAAACTGGAAGTGACGCTGTGGCTCAAGTGGTAGAGGGCTCACCTTGAGCTGAAGAGGGCAGAGACAGTGCCCAAGCCCAGAGTTCAATCCCCATGACCGACAAAAAAAAAAAAAAAAAAGTTTAGAGACAGTGTCCAGGCCCTAAATTCAGGCTACAGTACCAGCACAAAATAAATAGATACAACTACAAATCAGTGCTGGGAGTCATGGCTCAAGTTGGTAGAAAACTTTTTTTTTTTTTTTTTTTGTCAGTCGTGGGGCTTGAACTCTGGGCCTGGGCGCTGTCCCTCAGCTCTTCAGCTCAAGGTGAGCACTCTACCACTTGAGCTACAGCGCCACTTCTGGTTTTCTAGTGGTTTATTGGAGATAGGAGTCTCACGGTCTTTCCTGCCAGGGCTGGCTTTGAACAGCGATCCTCAGATCTCAGCCTCCTGAGTAGCTAGGATTACAGGCGTGAGCCACGAGCGCCCAGCTACAAGTTGGTAGAAAACTTGCCTAACAAGAAAGGCCCTGGACTGGAGAAAAACATGAGTGGATCAATAATCAGAGTTTATAATATCTTACCAGGTACACAAATCCAGGACTGTGTGTCATGCATAGTTTATTATCAGAAATGAAACTTCAGTCAAATTCTTAGCTCCCTGTTAGGTGATCTGTCTTTGAGTAAGAGTAAGTTATAAAAAAAGCTTGATAGTGTCAATGTCTGATGCCTCTGCCCTTGTACGTCACAAGTGCTTTTATCAAGGTTCCTAGATCACAGCTGCTTACATGGTGTGACTGCTGGCAGCTTCCTGTTTGTAGTTTTAAAAAGCATTTGGCAGGAAAAGAATGATTCTGGAACATTCTTTGGAGGAAGAGGGGGAGGAGGAGGACAAAGGGGGAGGAGGAGGGGAAGAGAAAGGAGGAGGAGGAGGGGAAGAGAAAAGAGGAGAAGGAGGAAGAGGAGGAGGAGGAGAGGAGGAGGAGAGGAAGAAAAATAAAAAAAGAGAAGGAGGAGGAAGGAGTAGAGGAGAAAAAGAAAAGAAAGTCCATGGTGACAAGTGGTTGAATGAAAGATTGGAAATTTGTTCCATCTCAGACCAGATTTGAGTTTTTTTTTCTTTTCTTTCTTTCTTTTTGCATGTTCTAGGGCTTGAACTCAGGGCCTGAGCTTCTTTTGCTCAAGGCTAGCACTCTACCACTTGAGCCACAGAACCAATTCCAACTTTTTCTGTTAATATAGTACTGAGGAATCGAACCCAGGGCTTCATGTGTACTAGGCAAGCACTCTACCACTAAGCCAGCCTGAGACCAGATTTGAGGGTAAGAAGATCTGGGATACTGGATTGTAATTCCAAAGGAAGTCAAGACTTCCTTCTTCACTGTTGCCCTTTAGGAAGCTAGTCCTACCAAAGTATATTTTCTTTCATTGTGCCACCCAAGGGTAAAAAGGAACCAAGGTAAATTTCCCCAACTCCTCTCCAAAAAAAAGTGCCAAGTCTGACATCCTGTCTGGTTAAACCACATCCTTAGCCAGTGACTGAAATCACATCATCTTCCATTGAATTGTGGCATCTTTTCCTTTAAATGAAGGGCAAGTACCCATTAAAAGTGGCTCCCAAAATAACCTAGTGGTTTCATTGCAATCGGAATGTCTGACATCAAGAACTAGGAAGTGGGTACAGCTTCTCTCAGGGAGAGACCTGGTTTTACCCTTCATATTTGACTCTGCTCAGCTCAAAGGAGCAGTGGCTAAAACTTACTGGAGTTTGAAAGCCCAAACTATGGATTAACTTCGGTTATTTATGTCAAAAAAAATTTTTTAGGGCTGGCTGGGAATGTGGCGTAGTGGTAGAGTGCTGCTTAGCATACATGAATCCCTGAGTTCAATTCCTCAGTACCACATAAACAGAAAAAGGCCAGAAGTAGCGCTGTAGTTCAAGTGTCCCTTCAGCAAAAAAAGCTCAGGGACAGTGCTCAAGCCCTGAGTTAAAAGAAAAAATAGCCAGGCACTGGTGGCTCTCGTCTGTAATCATAACTACTCAGGAGGCTGAGAGCTGAGGATCACAGTTCAAAGTCAGCCCGGGCAGGAAAGTCCATAAGACTCTTTTTTTTTTTTTTTTTTGGGTCCAGTCGTGGGGCCTGAACTCTAGGCCTGGGCGCTGTCCCTCAGCTCTTCAGCTCAAGGCTAGCGCTCTACCACTTGAGCCACAGCGCCACTTCCGGCTTTTTTTTTTTTCTCATGTGGTGCTGAGGAATCGAACCCAGGGCCTCAGGCATGCAAGGCAAGCGCTCTACCACTGAGCCAACTTCCCAGCCCCATAAGACTCTTTTTGTTTGTTTGTTTTTTGGGTCTGGTCGTGGGGCCTAAACTCTGGGCCTGGGCACTGTCCCTCAGCTCTTCAGCTCAAGGCTAGCGCTCTACCACTTGAGCCACAGCGCCACTTCCAGCTTTTTACTTTTTGCTTATGTGGTGCTGAGGAATCGAACCCAGGGCCTCAGGCATGCAAGGCAAGCGCTCTACCACTGAGCCATCTTTCCAGCCCCATAAGACTCTTATCTCCAATAAACCACTAGAAAACTGGAAGTGGTGCAGTAGCTCAAGCGGTAGAGCACTCGCCTTGAGCTGAAGAGCTGAGGGACAGTACCCAGGCCCAGAGTTCAAGCTCCATGACCAACCAAAATAATAATAATAATAATAACAATTAAGTAAAATAATTTCAAAAGTAGCTCTACCTGAACAGAATCAATTATAGACAAGGGAATTATTGGTTGTAAAAGTACTTGATAAAGAGCTACAGCTGGGTGCCAAGGCTGATGCCTGTAATCCTAGCTACTCAGGAGGATGGGATCTGAGGATGGGTGTTTCCAGCCTGGGCAGGAAAGTCCGTGAGACTCTTTTTTTTTTTTGGTAGGTTGTGGAGCTTGAACTCTGGGCCTGAGCCGTGTCCCTCAGCTCTTCAGCTCAAGGCGAGTGCTCAAGCACTTGAGCTAAAGTGTCACTTCCGGTTTTCTGGTGGTTTATTGGAGATTAGAGTCTCATTGACGTTCCTTCTCAGGCTGGCTTTGAACCTCGATCCTCAGATCTCAGCCTCCTGAGTAGCTAGGATTACAGGTGTGAGCCACCAGCGCCTGGCTGTGAGACTCTTTTTGGTGGTGGTGGTGGTAGTCGTGGGTCTTGAACTCTGGGCCAGGGTACTGTCCCTGAGCTCTTCAGCTCAAGGCTAGTGCTCTACCACTTGAGCCACAGTACGGCTTCCAGTTTTTCTGGTGGTTAATTGGAAATAAGAGTCTCAAGGTGGGGGGGGGGAGGTGGTGACCGGGAAGGTGGCTCAGTGGTAGAGCATTTGCCTTGCATGCATGAGGCCCTGGGTTTGATCCCTCAGCCCCACATAAGCAGAAGAAAAAAAAAAGCCAGAAGTGGCACTGTGGCTCATGTGGTAGAGCACTAGCCTTGAGCTGAAGAGCTGAGGGACAGTGACCAGGCCCAGAGTTCAGGCCCCACAACTGACAAGAAAAAGAAGCTCAGGGACAGTGCCCAGGTTCTAAGTTCAAGCCCTAGGACTAACAAAAAAAATTTTATTTTGAATATCTCAAGTGAGTTCTTTGTATAAGACAATGAAAGGTTGTTTTTTGTTTTTGTTTTTTTCCTTTGTGCCAGTAGTGGGCCTTGAACTCTGGGCTCTACCACTTGAGCCATACCTCTGCTTCCTGCTTTTTTGCTGGGTTATTAGAGATAGGAGGTTCAGGCCTTTGCTGCCTGGCTGGCTTAGAACCGCTATCCTAAGATCTTAGCCTTTGGAATTGTTAGGATTTCAGGTGTGAACCACTAGGCCTAGGTTTGAGAATAAAAGTTCCTAATTTGTAAAGGAACAGTAAATAAATAAGTAAAATGAATGTATAAAATTCACTGACCCTACAATATCAACTACATGTGAGTATGGCAGAAGATAAACCTCAGAGAGAAGATCCTTGAACAGAGTATCACAAATTCCTTTTAGGGCTGGGAATGTGGCTTAGTTATAATGTGCTTGCCTACCATGAATGAAGCCCTGGATTTGATTCCTCAGTATCACATAAACATCAAACTCTCAAAGTGATGTTCTGGCTCAAGTGGTAGAGTGCTAGTCTTGAGCAAAAGAAGCTCAGGGACAGTTCTCTGGGCCCAAGTTCAAGCCCCAAGACTGGCCAAAAAAAAAAAAATCTTTTTATTATCTTGTTAATGCTATTCTATCTGCTCATAAGCTAGTGTATTAATTATATAATTATAAAACACAAAATTGGAAAAAAAACCCACAAAGTTTTGAGGAGATACAAATGTTTTAATGTGAAAAAAAATCTACTTTTTTTTTTTTTTTGTCTGTCATGAACTCTGGGCCTAGACACTGTTCAAGGCAAGTGCTCTACCTCTTGAGCCGTAGCACCACTTCTGGTTTTCTGGTGGTTTACTGGAGATAAGAGTTTCACGGACTTTTCTGCCCAGCCTGGCTTTGAACCTGATCCTCATATCTCAGCCTCCTGAGTAGCTAGGACTACAAGTATGAGCCACCAGCACTTAGCCCTATGTATGTGTATGCGTTTTGTTTTGTTTTGTTTTGTTTTTTGGGGGGGTCAGGTCATGGGGCCTGAACTCTGGGCCTGGGTGCTGTGCCTCAGCTCTTCAGCTCAAGGCTAGCACTCTACCACTTGAGCCACAGAGCCACTTCCGGCTTTTTTTTTCTTCTGCTTATGTGGTGCTTAGGAATCAAACCCAGGGCCTCATGCATGCAAGGCAAGTGCTCTACCACTGAGCCACCTTCCCAGCCCTTGTTGATTGGTTGGTTGGTTGGTTGGTTGGTTGGTTGGTTGGTTGGTTGGTTGGTTGGTTGGTTGGTTGGTTGGTTGGTCGGTCAGTCTTGGTCGGTCGTGGGGCTTGAACTCTGGGCCAGGGCGCTGTCCCTTAGCTCTTCAGCTCAAGACGAGCATGCTACCACTTGAATCAGAGTGCCGGTGGTTTATTGGAGATAAGAGTTTCATGGACTTTCCTGCCCGGGCTGGCTTTGAACCGTGATACTCAGATCTCAGTCTCCTGAGTAGTTAGGATTACAGGCGTGAGCCATGGACATCCGGCTGTTTTTTTTTTTTTTTTTTTTTTTGTTGTTGTTGTTTTTTGCTTATCCTGGGGCTTGAACTCAAGAGTCGGATGCTATCCCTGAACTTCTTTTACTCAAAGCTAGCACTCTACCGCTTGAACCAAAGTGCAACTGCTGGGGTTTTCTGAGTAGTTTATTGGAGACAAGAGTTTCACAAAAAACAAAGGAAGAGGTAACAATGTTCTTTTTTTTCTGGGGGGGGGTCCGGTCGTGGGGCCTGAACTCTGGGCCTGGGTACTGTCCCTCAGCTCTTCAGCTTAAGGCTAAGGCTAGCACTCTACCACTTGAGCCACAGCGCCACTTCTGGCTTTTTTCTTTTTGCTTATGTGGTGCTGAGGAATCGAACCCAGGGCCTTATGCATGCAAAGCGAGCGCTCTACCACTGAGCCACCTTCCCAGCCCAGTAAACAATGTTCTTTAAAAAATGTACTCATTGGGGCTGGGATGTAGCTCAGTGGCAAAGCGCTTGCCTAGCAAGTGCAACGTCCTGGGTTCGATCCCCAGTACCAAAAAAGAAAAGACAAAAAAAAAATACAGTTAAAAAAAATGTACTCATTACCTTACTAATGTAACTCCTCTGTACAGCATATATATGAGTTTCACAGACTTTTCTGCCCAGGCTGGCTTTGAAGTGGGATCCTCAGATCTTAGCCACTTGAGTAGCTAGGATTATAGACATGAACCACCAGCACAAGGGTCCTGTTTTAGTGTAAAAAGCAAAAACAAACAAATTAAGTCATATCTTGCCAATCTGTCTTGATTTCTGGAAGCAAAAGTTTTCTAGTTCAATTCTAAGCCTCAGAAGAAGAAAAGTATTTCAAATAATTTGTTTCTTCTCTAGCAATCAATTAATTGAAGGGTAATAGAGAAAGCACACAAGTTACAAAGGAAACACAGTGTAATCAGTACCCAAATTAAGGGAACAAACAGCTGGCTGCTTGTGGCTCATGCCTATAATTCTAGCTACTCAGAAGCTGAACTCTGAGGAACAGGATTCAAAGCCAGCCTGGGAAAGAAAGTCCCTTAGACTGTTTTTTTGTTTTTTGGTCAATTGTGAAGCTTGAGTTCTGGGCCTGGGCGCTGTCCCTGAGTTCTTCAGCTCAAAGCTAGCATTCTACCACTTGAGCCACAGCACCACCTCTGGTTTTCTGGTGGTTTATTGGAGAAAAGAGTCTCTGGGGCTGGGAAGGTGGCTCAGTGGTAGAGCGCTTGCCTTGCATGCATGAGGCCTTGCATGCATGGGTTTGATTCCTCAGCACCACATAAGCAAAAAGAAAAAAAGCCGGAAGTGGTGCTGTGGCTCAAGTGGTAGAGCGCTAGCCTTGAGCTGAAGAGCTGAGGGACAGCATCCAGGCCCAGAGTTCAGGCCCCATGACCAGACCCCCCCCCCAAAAAAAAAAGGAATCTCATGGTCTTTCCTGCCCATGCTAGCTTTGAACCTTGATCCTGAGATCTCAGCCTCCTGAGTAGCTAGGATTACAGGTGTGAGAGAATCTTATGTCCAGTAAATTACCCCCAAAAAGCCAGAAGTGGATTATTGGCTCAAGTAGTAGAGTACTGAACCTTGAGTAAAGAGGCCCAGGGCTCTGAGTTCAGGAAGAGAGAGAAGGGGGAGAAGGGAGAAAGTGAGAGAAGGGGCAGAGAGAGGGAGAGAGAAGCAGAGAAGGGTGGGAGAGAGGGGGAGAGGGAAAGAGAGGAAGAGGAGAGAGAGGAGGAGAAGGAGAGAGAGGGGAGAGAGAGGGAGAGGGAGAGAGAAGGTGGAGAGAGAAAGCAATGGCAAACTAGAAATCCCTTTTGTATACCTTGTTGTGTCCTCCTCAAGTACAATCATTATCCCAATTTCTACCACCAAAGAGTTGATTTTTTTTCCCCTGTGGTTAATTGGAGATATGTGTCTCATGGACTTTCCTTCCTGGTCCAGCTTTGAATGAAGATCCTCAGATCTCAGCCTCTTGAGTAGAGTAGCCAGGCTTACAGGTCTGGGCCACTGACACCTGGCTAGTTTCCTTGTTTTTTTTTTTTTTTGGGGGGGGGGGTCTGATCGTGGGAACTGAACTCTGAGTCTGGGCGCTGTCCCCCAGCTCTTCAGCTCAAGGCTAGTGCTCTACCACTTGAGCCACAGCGCCACTTCTGGCTTTTTTTTTTCTTTTTGCTTATGTGGTGCTGAAGAATTGAACCCAGGGCCTCATGCATGCAAGGCAAGTGCTCTACCACTGAGCCACCTTCCCAGCCCTAGTTTCCTTGTTTTTGCACTTTGCAAAAGAAAAATGTAGTACTAAGTTGGGTGCTGGTGGATTATGCTTGTAATCCTAGCTACTCAAGATGGCTGAGATTTGAGGAGCACAGTTCAAAGCCAGCCTGGGCAGGGCAGGAGTGTCCTTACCTCTAATTAACCACCAGAAAACCAAAAGTAGTGCTGTGGCTCAAGTGGTAGAACGCTCACCTTGAGCTGAAAAGCTCAGGGACAGTGCCCAGGCCCAGAGTTCAAGCCCTATAATCGAACAACAACAAAAAGAAAAATAGTGCTACTTTATCTTCTACTTAATTGGGGGTTGTAAGAAGTTGCAGTTTATTTATACATTGCTATAGAATGTCTGTTGGAAGAATATACAAAAATATCCATTGCCAATTAACATTTGAATTGTTTCCCCAGTAACTGTTAATAAGTGTTGCTATAGTAAGTGGATCTGTGGCTCAGGTGGTAGAGTACTAGCTTTGAACTGAAAAGCTGAGGGACAGTGCCCAGGCCCAGAGTTCAAGCCCCATGACTGACCTCCCCCCCCCCGAAAAAAAAAGTGTTACTATGAATATGCTTGATGTGTTTTTGGTGACCAGATATGTTGAGTTTTTACAGATATATGCCTAGGAGTAGAATAGCTGGGTCACAATGTAACTTAGCAGATGTAATCAGTTTTTCCTACTAGTCACACAAATTTATTCTTCCACAATTAATAGAAGGGAATTCTAGTTGGTCCACGTTCTTACCATTTTTTTTGAGCTGCTGAGAATAAAACTACAGTGTTACACATATCATACATGCCAGACATTCATTCTACTACTGAGCCACAGTCTAGAAGTTATTAACTCCTTTCTTTCTTCCATCTTTCCCTCTGGTCCTGGGGCTTGAACTAAGTAAGGGTCAGCAACTCAGGGCCAGAGCATGCATGGTACCTGACCTTTTTTGCTCAAAGTTAGTGCTCTACCACTTGAGCAACAGTTCCACTTCTGACCTTTTAGTGATTAATTCCAGAAAAGGGTCTCACAGCCTTTCCTGCTCAGGCTGGCTTTGAACCTTAATCTTCAATCTCAGTAGCTAGGATTGCAAGTGTGAACCATCAGAACCTAGATTCCTGACATATTTTTTTTTGGATCCGGTCATGGGGCCTGAACTCTGGGCCTGGGCACTGTCCCTCAGCTCTTCAGCTCAAGGCTAGCGCTCTACCACTTGAGCCACAGCGCCACTTCCGGCTTTTTACTTTTTGCTTATGTGGTGCTGAGGAATCGAACCCAGGGCCTCATGCATGCAAGGCAAGCGCTCTACCACTGAGCCACCTTCCCAGCCCTCCTGACATATTTTCTATTTCTCTTTGCCTACTCTCCTCTAGACCCAGAGGGGATGTAGAATCTTGATTCCTGCAAATATATCCACCGACTCAGCTAAAAAGGACAGAGTTTTTATTAGCTGCATGGCAACTCCACCCTACTCATTGGGTAGTGAAGTGCAGCAGCCAGGTTGTTTCACAGAGTGGCTTATAAAGGAAAGAGGTGGTGGGCTGGGAAGGTGGCTCAGTGGTAGAGGGCTTGCCTTGCAAGCCTGAGGCCCTGGGTTCGATTCCTCAGCACCATATAAGCAAAAAGAAAAAAGCCGGAAGTGGCGCTGTGGCTCAAGTGGTAGAGCGCTAGCCTTGAGCTGAAGAGCTGAGGGACAGCGCCCAGGCCCAGAGTTCGGGCCCCACGACTGGACCCAAAAAAAAAAAAATAAAAAAAATAAAGGAAAGAGGTGGTATACAGGGCTGGGCAGGTGGCTCCGTGGTAGAGTGCTTGCCTTGCATGCCTGAGGCCCTGGGTTTGATTCCTCAGCACCACATAAGGAAAAAGAAAAAAGCCGAAAATGGCGCTGTGGCTCAAGTGGTAGAGTGCTAGCCTTGAGCTGAAGAGCTGAGGGACAGTGCCTAGGCCCAGAGTTCAGGCCACACGACCGGACCCACCCCCCAAAAAAGAGGTGGTATACAGAAAGAGCTACTTGTAGGTGAGTGTATGTGATAAACAGCAATTTCCAATAAACAAAGCTGTCAGAAGCAAAGACCACAGTCCGGATTTTCCCTTTGCTAAGGGTTTAACTGATATTTACCAAAACATGCTCCAAGCTTCCTATTTACCAAAAATACATCTCACACATCCGAAACTTCCCATTTACTAAAACACCTTTCACACCTTTCAAGCTTCCTATTTATCAAAACACCTTTAACACCTCCCAAGTTTCCTATTTACTAAGTCTAAGGCCAAATCACCTTCCAGGTTTCCAGGCTTTTCCTGAATTCTGCTGTTATTTACCACATTTCAATAACCTGATATTTTACTTGTATATTATTTCAGTCTTTACTTTTTTTTTTTTTTTGTTGCTGGTCTTGGAGCTTGAACTCAGGGTCTGGGCACTGTCCTTGAGTCTGTCTGTGCTCTACCACTTGAGCCACAGCACCACTTCCAACTTTTTCTGTCTATGTGGTGCTGAGGAATCGAACCCAGGGCCTCATGCATGCAAGGCAAGCACTCTACCACTGAGCCACCTTCCCAGCCCCTACTTCCTACTGCACATTCCTGTCAATAGGCCCCAGCCTGAGAGGGAGGCACGGGCCTGGCAGAAGGCACCTGGGGACTGGCCACAGGAACCTGGCAGGACACTGCACCGCCGCTCCCAGAGGGTCCCCCTACAGCGCCTCGGGACAGCAGGGGGCGCAGCTGAGCCCACGCGGGTGGGGGCCCGCCCCTAGGCCGATTCGCCACGCCCCCTTGACGTATTTCCGCGTCATCTGCCGCCGAGCTTTGCTCCGATTGGATGTTAGCCAGCAGTGGGCGGATCAAAGTGGGCGTGAGTGGAACTCGGCGGCCGGGCGGGGGCGAGACTCCCCGAGTCCCCGCCCCTTCCCCCGCCCTCCGGCCCCTCCCCCGGGCGGCTGCGCGCAGCGAGCGGCGGCTGGGGGAGCGCGGCGGCCGCGGCGCCTGCACTTTCCCGGGCTGGGACTGGGAGTTGAGGGGGGGTGGTCCGGGTGCTGGCGCGCGCGCCGCGCCGGGGTCGGAGCTGCGCGTAGACCGCGGAGTGAGGGAGGGCATCCGGGGCGGCCGAGCGCGCGCTCCGCTCCCCCGCTTCGCCTCGCCACGCGCCGAGTCCCGGGCAAGTCGGGCGGAGGGGGGGGGGGTCTCCCGAGATCGGCCGCTTGACCCCTCGGTGCTGAGGGGTGGGATCTCACGGGGCGCGCGCCTCACCCCCCCAAGGCCTCGCGACCCCGACTGGG
The DNA here is from genome assembly GCF_024711535.1 of Dipodomys merriami. Lineage (NCBI taxonomy): Eukaryota > Metazoa > Chordata > Mammalia > Rodentia > Heteromyidae > Dipodomys > Dipodomys merriami. The sequence continues at coordinate 1,378,590 of NW_027206046.1, read as the reverse complement.
TCCGCGGGGAGGAAGCGATCAGGGGCCGCCCTCCCCTTAGAGTTCTTTTTCTTTTTTAAATTTTTTTCTGCTCCTTCCCTGGTTGCAAAGAAAAAAAAAATGCCCAAAAAGAAGCCGACGCCCATCCAGCTGAACCCGGCCCCCGACGGCTCGGCGGTGAACGGGACCAGCTCGGCGGAGTAAGTCTTGGGGAGGGCGGCGTGCGCGGGCGCCGGGGCTTGGAAGGCCCCGTTCGGTCGGTCACGTACGGTCGGGGCTGACGAGAGGCGAGGAACTCCCGGCCGATCGCCGAGATGCCGGTGACTAAGCACTGATTGTGCTCCTGACTCAACGTCGGGGAGTGAACCCGGCGAGTTTCGGGGGGTGGGTGGGGGGGTGTCCTCCACCCACCTTTTCGCCCCCCCCCCGGCCATGGGGCCAGGCTTCTCCTAAGAAATTGAAAGCTAGTGGAACTCTCTTCCCCATTCGTTCCTCCCCCCCCCCCCCCCCAATAAAAGCTGATTCGATCCTCTGGGGTTCTGGTCTGGGAATGGACAAGAGTTGGAATTAAGATCGCTTCGGGAGGCTGTAAAAAGTGCCAGGTGGGACCCAGTGATCTCCATCCTTAACCTTCATGGCTTGACACCTGTGGGGCCTTGGCGGCGTGGCGGCAGCCTGGCTGGCCAGCGGGGGCGCGTGCCTGCGAGACTGTCTGGTGGTGGCTTTTCCTCTTGCTGGCTTTGGGGACTCCCCGCCCTTGGCCTTCTTCTTGGGAACTGTCTTATTGTGAAGAAGCAGCTTTCCTCAGTTTTTTAATCTTAACCACTCATTCAACAGATTATCCTCCCCCCTCCCCCTTTCAGTATCTGCCCTGGCTTTCCTTATTTGGAGCAAAAAGTCTATAAACAGTGATCACCCTGATGATGGAAGTCACATGGAAGGGGATCTATCTATCTCTGCAGCACCCAGTGGAGCTTATAGACAGATTTACACCCCCCCCCCCTTCTCTTTCCTTCTTACCAGTCCTGAGGTTTCAACTCTGGGCCTGCACATTGAGCTGGTTTTGCTTAAGGCTAGCACTCTACTACTTGAGCTATAGCGCTTCTTCCAGCCTTTTCTGTTTATGTGGTACTGAGGAATCGAACCCAGGGCCACGTTCCCAGCCCAGTACTTTATTTCTTTTTTTGGGGGGGGGAGGGTCTGGTCGTGGGGTCTGAATTCTGGGCCTGGGCGCTGTCCCCCAGCTCTTCAGCTCAAGGCTAGAGCTGTACCACTTGAGCCACAGTACCACTCCTGGCTTTTTTTTCTTTTTGCTTATGTGGTGCTGGGGAATCGAACTCAGGGCCTCATGCATGCAAGGCAAGCGCTCTACCACTGAGCCACCTTCCCAGCCCAAGTACTTTATTTCTTGAGGCTGTTTTGTGGGGGCATTTTGGAGTCCCCCACAGGTCTCTTGGTCCTTGGTTAAGAGAGAGGGAGAGGGAGACCAGCCCACTAGCTGGAGTGATAACCTTTACCTATGCAAGGGACTTTAGAATGTTAGTTAACAGAACGAATAAGGTAGGTTTGGACCTCTGCCCTTTGGTGATTGCTCTTCCCTAGATTTTAATGACACAGGACCTATTGGTTTGATGACTCTCCATCCATGTCATGATTCCAAGGCTGGTGGGGTACTTGTCTGAGTTAAGCCAGGTTTCTCAGGCTCCCACCAAATGCCCCTTCTTTAAGTCTTTTCAATACTATGGTGGCTGTTTTGTGTGACATTGACTCATATATATGGATGGGTGGCATTTTGTAAACATTTGTTCAGTTTCAGTGCACACTATTTTACCCACTTAAAACAGACAGCTAGCCCCCTTCCCCCAGGACAAGGATTCTTATGTAACCCTGTTTGCAAGACAAGTTTTTGAGCACAGTACATTTTGGATGAAGGTTGAAACCTTAGGAGTTGGAGGTGGACATTGAATAGAAATACTTGTTGTCATTCTATTGCAAATTGTGACACCCATAGCTCTGATCTTGCTGGGGGAGGCTTTTTCCTGAAAAGAAAGCAGTATGGGGAGGCTAAGAGGAAACTATTACCTCCAAGTTGATGATAGAAAAATTGGGGTAGCTGGGCTCATGCCTGCAATCCTAGCTGCTCAGGCAGATGAGATCTGAGGATCGCAGTTCAGAGCCAGTCTGTTCAGGGAAGTCAGAGAGACTCATCTCCAAAAAAAAAAAATACCGGAAAACGGGAAGTGGTGCTGTGGCTCAAGTGGTAGAGCAATAGCCTTGAACTGAAGAGCAGCTGAGGGACAGTGCCCAGGCTCAGAGTTTAGGCCTCACGACCGACCCCCCCCCAGAAAAAATTGGGGTAACCTGGGTGCCAGTGGTTAATGCTTGCAATCCTAGTTACTCAGAAGACTGAGATCTGAGGATCATAGCTCAAAACTATGTGAGCAGGAAAGCCTCCCCCCTCCCCCCTTTTTGGTTAGTCCTGAGATTGGGCTCTGTTCCTGAGCTGCTTTTTTTTGGGGGGGGTGTCCAGTCATGGGGTCTGAACTCTGAGCCTGGGCACTGTCCCTCAGCTCTTCAGCTCAAGGCTAACACTCTACCACTTGAGCCACAGTGCCACTTACAGCTTTTTTCTTTTTGCTTATGTGGTGCTGAGGAATCAAACCCAGGGCCTCAGGCATGCAAGGCAAGCGCTCTACCACTGAGCCACCTTCCCAGCCCCTGAGCTGCTATTTTTGTTTATTTGGTATTGAGGGCTTCAAGCATGCTAGGCAAGTACTCTACCATTAAGCCATATTCCCAGCTCCAGGAAAGCTTCTTATCTCCAGTTAACCACCCATAAAAGTCAATGAGTGGCAAAATGCCAGCCTTGAGGGAAAAAAGTTAAGCAATAATGCCTAGATCTTGAGTTCAAGTCCCAGGACTGGCACAAAAACAAAAAGATCAGGAAAATTGGGGTAGGTAATAATGGGTAAGTGGTTGGGTTCTGGAATCAGGCTGGCTTTGTGATCTGGAACAAGTCTCTTAGAGTCTCTTTGAGGCTTCTTAGGTTTGTTTATTTCTGTTCATTTACAAAAGTAGGTCTAGTAATTGAACTTAGTTGTAAAGTTGAACTACTGTATGGTACACCTTCGGAAAATGTCCGCTGCTGGTGCCTTCGGTACTGAGCAAGTATGGAGAAGGCCACAGGAAACTGGAAGGTGATTTCCATTGGTGTCAAGTGATGTGTGTTAAGGTACTGTGATAAACAACGCTGCTAGCTTAGTTTTCTGTGCCATCTGCATCTTCTTTCATGACTCATTGCTGTGTTACAATAGGAGGCTGCCCCAAGACAAACAGGGACTGTTCCCCCACATTCCCTAGCACTGATTAGGGGGAATGCTGAACCCGTCTTCACTATTCACTTACTATTCACTTTTTCTCAAGCAACCGCCTCTGTCTTGGGCTGCTGGCGAAAGAACTCTGTTGTGCTTATGATTTTGGTGAGTAGCCAATGGTACAACTAAATGAACTGAAGACAAGAAAAATCCACTGATAGGGAAGAATTCTTGGTACTAAATATTCAAGGTTTGCTCCTGGCATCTTGAGTTTGCCATAAACACAGCACTTTCCCCATTCAGAGATGAAGTTACATAATATGGGACCTGAAGTGTATGTTAAGTTTTTTTTTTTTTTTTTTTTTTTGGGGGGGGGTCTTTAAAAAAAGGCAAAAATATCTTTCTTTTGCAAGGTTTCTAAAAGAAATCCTAAATGCTGGGATTCTAAGTGTTATTATCATAAGACAAATTAGGAATAAGGTTGTATCATTGTTCTATTTAAAATGTTCCATTGCAAATGGAATAAAATCTAAACTCCATGTTCAGCTATGAAACCCTGAATAAACTGCCTGCGTTTGTCTCCCTCCCCCACCCGAAGCGCTAACCACATTTCCTGCTGCTCCTTTCCACATTGACCCTCTTTCACTTCCTCAGTGAGATAGTCTGTACTCCTCCTGGCCTTTGCACATGCCTTTCCCTTAGGAACCTTCCTAGCTAGGGAGGAAGAACTGGATACTTCATTGCTTCATATCATTTCCTCAGAGATGCTCACAGACCACCTGATCTAGACTCTTCTTTCTTAGGTCATCTCTCTTCTAAAGTAGACTTCTTTCTTATATCCTTTCCTCCCTCCCTCTTTTTCTCCCTCCCTTCCTCCTTCCTTCCCTCCCCCCCTTTTTTTTGTTGGTTGTGGGATTTGAACTCAGGGTGTGGGTGCTGACCCTGAGCTCTTTTGCTCAAGGCTAGTGCTCTACCACTTTGAGCCACAGCTCCATTTATGGTTTTTGAGTGTTTAATTGGAGATGAAAGTCTCATGGAGACTTTTTTTCCCTTTGAAACTTGATCCTCAGATCTCAAGCACCTGAGTAGCTAGGATTACAGGCATGAACCACTGGTACAGGGCTTGCTTTCTTTCCTTTTTTGATGCTGGTACTGGGGCTTGAACTCAGAACATTGTGCTCTTCCTTGGCGTTTGTGCTTTTCCACTTGGGCCACATCTCTGCTTCCAGCTTTTTTCTGGTTAATTGGAGATAAGAGTCTCATGGTCTTTTCTGTTGGGACCAGTTTCAAATCATGATTCTTCAATCTGAGCCTCCTGAGTAGCTGGGATTACAGGCCTGAGCCACCCAGGCCTGGCACCGGGACCCGGCTGATCCTTTTCTTGTTGAGGTGACTCACCAGACTCTTTAGCAACGACAGGCTCAACCAGCTGGAAAGATCCTTCTTTTCTTTCTGTAGATTTAGATCTTGATCTCCTTCATTCCTATTTCACATGGCAGAAATTTAGTCAAAGAGAAAGAAATGTAGATGGCAGAAGGAATAAAGAAGCCACGTCCCATGACACAGTACTGGCATGCAGCATGTAATGTTTTTCTTCATAAAATTTTTTTTTTGTGGTGCTAGAGATCAAACCCAGGACCTTGCATGTGGTAGGAAAGCACTCTATCACTGAGCTACATCCTCAACCGCGTGTGTGTGTGTGTGTGTGTGTGTGTGTGTGTGTGTGTGTGTGTGTGTGCGCGTGTGTGCGTGTGTGTGTGTGCGCGTGTGTGTGCGTGCGTGTGTGTGTGTGTGCGCGCGCGCGCGCGTGTGTGCTGCTCTGGGGGCTTAAACTTACATCCTGGGCGCTGCCTCTGAGCTTTCTTTGCTCAAGGCTAGTGCTCTATCACTTGAGCCATAGCTCCACTTCTAACTTTTTTTGGCCGTTAATTGGAGATAAGAGTCTTATAGGCTGCCCTGGATTTGGACTTTGATCCTCAAATCTCAGCCTCCAGAGTGGATAAGATTACTGGCGTGAGCCACTAGCTCCCAGCTTTGAGTTTTTTTTTTTAAACTAGTGTGTGTGTGTATGGTGTGTGGTATGTGTATGTATATGTATATATGCTGGTCCTGGGGCTTGAACTCAGGGCCTAGGTGCTGTTCCTGAGCTTTTTTGCTTGCTCATGGCTAGCATTCTACCATTAGAGCCACAGCTCCATTTTCAACTTTTTGGTGGTTAATTAGAGATCTGAGTCTCATGGACTTTCCTGCCCTGGCAGTCTTCAAACCTCAATCCTCAGATATCTGCCTCCTGAGTAGCTAGGATTATAGACATGATCTGCCAGCACCTAGCTTAACTAGGGATTTTTCCTGGTCACCATAAACTTAAATATAGGCTGCCTTTTTGTTTACTGTTTATTGTACCTGGTACATCATAAATACAAAGATGTTTGTTGGATGAATCAATGAGTGAATGAATTTTTTAATTGTAAAATTTGCTTAATAAGGGCTGGGAAGGTGGCTCAGTGGTAGAGTGCTTGCCTTGCATGCATGAGACCCTGAGTTCGATTCCTCAGCACCACATAAGCAGAAAAAGCCGGAAGTGGGGCTGAGGCTCAAGAGGTAGAGTGCTAGTCTACAGCCAAAGAGCTGAGGGACAGCGCCCAGGCCCAGAGTTCAGGCCCCACAACTGACCAAAAAAAAAAAATTGTTTAATAAATCTATTTTTTGGTCCGGTCGTGGGGCCTGAACTCTGGGCCTGGGCACTATCCCTCAGCTCTTTAGCTCAAGGCTAGCGCTCTACCACTTGAGCCATAGCACCACTTCTGGCTTTTTTCTTTTTGCTTATATGGTGCTGAGGAATTGAACTCAGGGCCTCATGCATGCAAGGCAAGCGCTCTCACACTGAGCCACCTTCCCAGCCCCTAATAAACCTTTTTATACCTTTTCATTTTTCCTTTTAGTCCCTGTTTCCTATTTCCTTTGCTTTCTCATGCCTCTACTCCACTGTGGCTTGATAATTCCACCTAATTTGTTTGGTTCTATCAAGTACACAGTAGGTTCTCAGCTGATATCTGCTCAGGAAATATTTGGGCAGTTTCTACCTGGTAGAAGTACTGTAAAGATCAAACAAGGTCCCCTATGTAAATGTGCTGAGTAAACTTGGCCATGATGGTAGCTATGATTTTAGTTTGAGTCATTTCTTTGTACCCTTGAAATACTCAAGACTTCATTATTGCATTCAAAGCCTGGCTTACAGCATTAACAGTTCTGCCAGGTTTGTAAAGACACGTAGGTTAAAAGTTTGAAGGCCTGGGCTGGGAAGGTAGCTCAGTGGTAGAGTGCTTGCCTAGCATGCATGAGGCCCTGGGTTCGATTCCTCAGTACCACATAAACAGAAAAGTCCAGAAGTGGCACTGTGGCTCAAGTGGTAGAGTGCTAACCTTTAGCAAAAGAAGCTCAGGGATAGTGCTTAGGCCCTGAATTCAAACCCCAGGGTGGGCAAACAAATGGAAAAAAAAATCCGAATTAAAAACTAAGATACCCAGAGAGTAAAACATTTCCCAAGTTTTATGTCTTTTTAAGTGTCATCTTATATTTGTTCACCATCCCCATCTCCCTTTGTATTTCTGGTTTATATTGTGGAATAAGTACCACATAAATGTAGTCTCAAACAGAAAACTAATAATAATATTTAAACACCACCACTGACAACAAAAACTCTGTGTTGTCTTTTTTCTATGTATAGTGTCATTTTTTACCACCTCCACTTAGAGTGTGGATCAAACATTGGTGAACCTTTTGAGATTTTGAGAAAAGGAACAAAGAAAGTTGGGTGCCAGTGACTCATGTTTATAATCGTAGCAATTTAGGAGGCTGAGATCCTAGGATTATGGTTCAAAGCTAGCGTGGGCCGGAAAGGCCGTGAGACTCTTAACTCCAGTAAAACACTCAGAAAACCGGAAGTGGTGCTGTGGCTCAAGTGATAGAGCACTGGCCTTGAGCTGAAGAGCTGAGGAGCAGCGCCCAGGCCCAGAGTTCAAGCCCCATGGGGGTGGGTGGGTGGGAAAAGGAACTAAGAAAACCAACAGACTGAGAAGAGAAGCAGGCTTGAATAGAAAGCTTGGGGTCTCAATATTGTTTTCATTGTTCCTGTCCAGAAACTTCCAATTTTAAAAAACACCATCCTCCCTTAACTTACTGCCATTTGATTTGTGCTTTTACTTGATGTCCTTTGTCCCGGTTTTGTTGCCCCAAGTCTCAGGAGAGCTGTTTGGAGGCTCACATACCAGTTTGCTAAGGTAACTGCTCCCAGGATGAATGGTATTTTGTTTTAAAATAGCAGGTGTTGTCTGACTGGTGAAGTACCAGGGCCCAAATGTTGATCTTACCTCAGATTTCTCTGTGTAGCTCTCAGGGGTATCCTGCTTTGATGTCAGAAAGGGAGTCAGAGTTAGAAGAAGCTATAGAAGGCCAAAGAACTGGGGCCTGAGTGCTGTCCCTGAACTCTTTTTGTACAAGGCTAGCATTCTGTTTTTTGCTGGGTATCTCAGACTTTTCTGCCCAGGCTGGCTTTGAACTGTGATCATCAGTTCTCAGCCACTCGAGTAGCTAGAATTCTTGGTTTGAGTCCCTAGTGCTGAGCTATAAACACATTTTTATTATTTTATTTTTATTTTATTTTATTTCCAGTTCTGGGGTTTGAACTTTGGGCCTGGGCACTGTCCTTGAGCTGCTTTTGCTCAATTAAGGCTAGTGCTCTACCACTTGAGCCACAGTGATACTTCCGGATTTTTCTGTTTATGTGGTACTGAGGAATCAAACCCAGGATTTCATGTATGCGAGGCAAGCACTCTACCAGTAAGCCATATTGCCAGCCTAAACACATTTTGTTTTTGTTTTTGTTTTTGTTGGTGTGTGGCTTGAACTCAGCCTGGGTGCTGTCCCTGAGCTCTTCAGTTCTAGGTGAGCATTCTACCCCTTGAGCTTCAGTACCACTTCTGGTTTTCTGGTGGTTAGTTGGAGATAAGAGTCTCATGGACTTTCCTGCCTGGGCTTGCTTTGAACCTCGATGCTAAGATCTCAGTCTCTTGAGTAGGTAGGATTACAGGCTTGAGCCACTGATGTCTGGCCATAAAGACATATTTAAAAGAAAGGACTTACAGACATTAAGTACCCCAGTTTAACTCCAGTTTATTCATTTACCTGCATTACATCTGTGAGTCCCTCATGTCCAATTAACTAGCAAAAAAGCCAGAATTGGAGTTATGGTTCAAGTGGTAGAGCATTAACCTTGAGCAAACGAATCTCATAGACAATGTTCAGGCCTTGAGTTCAAGCTCTAGGAATGACACAGCAACAACAAAAGCCAAAAACATGCATTTTGTAGCTAGTTGATTTTAGTGGTTGACCTTTTCCCCTCCTTCCTTCCCACCCAATTTTGCTCATGGACAAAATCCTCATGTGTGTCAATTGACAGCTGGAGAATAGAATGTGATGAAGTTTGGCCATACAACATTGTTGGTTATTTAGGTGATTTCCAGGTTTTTATTATTTAGGGTACTCTTCTCAATGTTTTTGAACCAATTTGTTTTATTTTGCTTTTAGATGAATTTACTCACAAAGCAAAGGCAATGACCCAGGCTATCATTGTTACATATTAACAGAATATAATCCCCAAAAGATGTCTGATTTACAATGTATACTTCACCTGTTGCTTCTACCCTCGCACTTTTCCACGTTTAGTGTCTTTAAAAAAATAGTTTAAGAAATACTATAAGACTCCTTTAGCTGAATGCTGGTGGCTCATGCCTGTAATCCTAGTTACTCAGGAGGCTGTGGTTTGAGGATAGTGGTTTAAAACTACCCCGGGCAGGAAAGTCTGTGAGACTCTTCTCTCTAACCACCAAAAAGCTGAAAGTGGAGCTGTAGCTCATGTGGTACAGTGCTGTCTTTGATTGGAAAAAGCTAAGCAACAGCACTGAGTTCAAAGCCCCAGTACTGGAACACACACACACACACACACACACACATACACACACACACACACACACACACACACACACACACACACCCCACACCCACCCACCCACACACACACACCCACACACCCACCCACACACACACACACACACACACACACCCCTTAAGACCCATTTTACTTCCTTTAAGTAATTGTTAGCTATATTACACACACACACACCCTTTAAGACCCATTTTACTTCCTTTAAGTAATTGTTAGCTGTATTACTAGAATTGGATTATTTTCTGGTTTTCATAATGTTTATATTTACTGGATGTTTACTGAATGCAAGTCACCATGCTGGGCTGCGGTAGATGAGTTCAGACGGACACAAGGGTCTTAAACACCTATGGGGGGAAGAAGGGATTGCAGAGATACCAGTGGGCTAAACATGGCTTCAGAGTAGCGAGGCAGGTTCATGCCCCAGAAGGGGAGGGACAAAGAAAGCACTGTGTGAACTCATTCAGAAGAAGGGGGGACACGCACCCCACAGGCACATGCCTGCCATTGGGAAGACTAGGAGAGTACTCAGCCCTCACCGAGATGATGACATTTGAACTGGGTCTGGGAGTATGGCTAGGATTTCCATGGGAATGGGGGGAGGGGAGGAGTGTGACAGGAAGAGAGTGATGGATGAGCCCTCACCCCAGGGGGAGGCTGGGGATCAGAGCCAGCAAGTCACTCAGTGTGGTGTGCTGTGCTGTGGTGCTGGTGGCAGGAGATGAAGCTGGAGAGGTAGGTGTGGTACCGGGCTGAACACTTGGTAAAGTCACATGCGAACTTTTCTTCCCTTCTGACCAGTGTTTAATGAATGTGCTTTAGATTTTAAAGTTTTGTGGTCATGCATTGTTCCATTATGTTAATTGTTGTATTTAAGAAAAGATACTTAAAAAAAATCTTAAAAAGCATGACTTTTGTAAAAGACAGTCTAGTTTTCATTAGTGTTTAGTCATCTGTCACTTCTCTACAAGAAGCTGGAGTATATAACTTCCTCTTAGTCTTTTTTCTTTCTTTGGTGGTTAACGCCTTGTTCCACGTTGAACTAATGTGTTCGGTGTGATGTGTAGATTTAGTCAGATTTTTCTTTACAGTGAATTCTAGTATCTAATTGGATTTCATTACATATTTACCCATATGTTGTATTTTCAGGTTTACTTTTAGTCATTATGGTATTTTTGACTAATTTCTAAATTTCTTTTTAACCACTATTAGGTAGTTTGGAGAGTCATAATTTTTTTTTTAATATGATAGGGCTAAAGAAAACTTTTTCACGGAGTATCTTTGCGTTTATTGTTGTTTTTCTCACTTTCTCTTGGTGTGATTTTTCCTCCCACAAATATTCTTGCATCCTGAACTAGTATTTCAAATTATCAACATTTTGGTGCTGTTGTTGTTTTTTTGTTTTTGTTTTTTGGGCCGGATGTGGGGCCTGAAATCTGGGACTGGGTGCTGTCCCTCAGTTCTTCAGATCAAGGCAAGTGCTCTACCACTTGAGCCACAGCGCCACTTCCGGCTTTTTCTGCTTATGTGGTGCTGAGGAATGGAACCCAGGGACTCAGGCATGCAAGGCAAGCACTCTACTACTGAGCCACCTTCCCAGCCCTTTGGTGGTGTTGTAATTGAACAATTTTTAGTTTTTACTTTTCATCTTAACTATGGTTTGGCTCACTGAATTGTTCTGATACTATACTGTAAGTTTACTTACGTCTAGGGTTTTTTTTTTTAATTGCCAGTCTGGGCTTCAACTCCCCTGAGCACTGTCTCTGAGCCTCTTTGTGCTCAAGGCTAGCACTCTTACCACTTGAACCATAGCACCACTCAGGCTTTTTCTGAGTAGTTTATTGGAGATAAGAGTTTTACAGACTTTCATGCCTGGGCTGGCTTTGAACTTCGATCCTTAGATCTTAGCCTTCTGAGTAGGATTACAGGCATGAGCCACTGGTGCCCTGGTGTCTAGTAATGTTTTGATTGAAGATTATGCATTTGTAGATTATAGTCATTTGTACAATGTAGCTCTTTTCCTTGGAACATTCTTGCCCTCAAGATAATTCTTGTGTCTCAGCAAACACTCAGATGTCTGCAGGCTTCTGAAGAGCTTTTTGGGCCAGGGACTTTTCTTTCCATGAAAATGAGAAAAATGGGCTAGGAGGGTGGCTTAGTGGTAGAGCACTTGCCTTGCATGCATGAGGCCTTGGGTTCAATTCCTTAGCACCATATAAGCAGAAAAGCTGGAAATGGCGCTGTGGCTCAAGTGGTAGAGTGCTTGCTTTGAGCTGAAGAGCTGAGGGACAGTGCCCAGGCCTAGAATTCAGGCCCCATGACCGACAAAAAAAAAGAAAATGAGAAACAGATGCCAGTTTTATAGATAGCCTGTGAGGGCTGATGGGATTATAGACCCTTTAGCCTCAAAGGTGCTTTCATTGAGAGAAGGTAAAACTGCAACATGGAAAGGAAGAAACTTAACAGGTTTGAGGTGGTGGAACTTAAAGCCAACTTATTATCTTGTGTATACTTACATTTTCATTCAGAATAATTAGTGGTTTGAAAAATTTCTAGATTTTCTCAGTACTAACTTATCAAAAAAAATTAAATCTTCAATGAATAAAGCTCTGGAAAGTAGTGCCTCTTTATCCCTATTCTCTTAGCTGGCTGAAGGGGAAAGGGGAAAGAAATAGAGGGAAGAAAGGGTTTCTTTTTTTCCCTTCTTTTTCTTTTTCTTTTTTGGTTTGGTTGTGGGGCTTGAACTCTGGGCCTGGGCTCTGTCTCTGAGCTCTTCAGCTCCAGGCTAGTGTTCTACCACTTGAGCTACAGCGCCACTTCCGGTTTTCTGGTGCCTTCTTGGAGATGAGAGTTTCACGGACTTTCCTGCCCTGGCTGGCTTTGAACTGTGATCCTCAGATCTCAGCCTCCTGAGTAGCCAGGATTATAGGCATGGCGGGCCATGGGTGTCCGGCTAAGAAAGGGTTTCTTGCTTTTCTTGCTTTGTAGTAGAAGGGTACCCGAGTGTGTGTGTGTGAGTGAGTGTGTGTGTGTGTGTGTGTGTGTGAGAGAGAGAAAGAGAGAGAGAGAGAGAGAGAGAGAGAGAGTTGTGTGTGTGTGTGTGTGTGTGTGTGTGTGTGTGTGTGTGTGTGTGTGTGTGTGTGTGTGTGTGTGTGTGTGTGTGTGTGTAAGTAATTGGAGATAAGAGTCTTATGGACTCCTGTCTGGGCTGGCTTTGAACTGTGTGATCCTTAGATCTCAGCCTTCTGAGTATCTAGGATTAGAGGTATGAGTGACTGGTGACCAGTGGGCCTTTCTGTTTTTAAGCTTCATAATGTCAGTTTTTTGTTTTTTGTTTTTGTCGGTCGTGGGGCTTGAACTCTGGGCCTGGGCACTGTCCCTGTGTTCTTCAGCTCATGGTGAGCTCCCTACTGCTTGATCCACACTGCCACTTCCGGTTTTCTAGTGGTTTATTGGAGATCAGAGTCTCACGGACTTCCATGCCCAGGCTGGCTTTGAATCGTGATCCTCAGATCTCAACCTCCTTGAGTAGGTAGGATTACAGGCATGAGCCACCAGTGCCTGCTTTCATAATGTCAGTTTTAAAGCAGTGGTTTTCAGAATAACTACAGATGACAGTCCCCTCAACATGAATGCCTTTCTGGAATTGACTTATTTTGAGTTTAACTAAGCTAGAAGGGTTCCAGATTTTAAATGCTCTTAAGTGAGTTTGCTTTGCGGATAGGGGGAAACAACTGAGTGACAGATTCACTGAATTGTTTGCTCTGGACTCCATAGTCAGGTTAAGTCCTAAAATGTAGGGCTTTGCGAGAAGACATGGCTAATTAACTGATCATTACTGTTCTTATAGGTTTGTCTGGACTCAGGGTTTTTTTTTCTATATTTTTTAAAATTTAGATCTTGTAAGGTGTGGGCTTGAACTCTAGCACCACAAAAACAAGCAATCAACTGAATCAGAATGTTACTTTTGAGAGTCTAGAGTCAGAATTAGTTGCTTTCTTTGCTTCTGTATGACCCTTTGGTAAGCTGTCCTTCCATTATATTCTGGTCAGGTGAGGTCTCCAGTTGAAAGAATACCAAGCTGTCAGCTTTTTGTGTTGCCAAATCTGTACCAAAATCCAACCAAATTGGTAGTGTCTTTTAGCTCTTGTCTATTTCTTAGGGGTTGTGGCATGATGGGGAGACAAGAAGAAAACAACTTAGTATTCCAGTGATGAGTACTGGAAAATGCATCAGCTTATCTTACATAATCATTTGTGTCCACTGATAAAACTTGATTGGTCCTAGGTGTCCCCTTCACCAGAGGAATGACAAGTAGAGCACTTCGGCCAAGCATTTAACACATCATATTAATTTCGATAAGAGTTTGCAACACTTTTATTATTTTACTTGGAAACATTCCTTGTGAAGCACAGTCTCTTTTGCCTTTGTTTTATTTTGGTAACTAAATTACTACTGGGTTTAGCCACAAATGTAACTTGCTGTACTTTCTATTTTTGAATGTTGGAAATAACTGAACAGTTAAAGAAAAAAAAAAAGATAGCCTTTATCATCTTTTTTAAGGGCCAGTCAAGGAGAAAGTAAGCGGGGAAAGTACCAACAGGTGTTTTGGTTGCCCTGATTCAGGTTTTAGCTTCTGTGTCATCTCAGGGAAGAGTATTTAAATCCCTGCATGAGGATGTGTGGCGGGGGACCCACAGGGGCAGAGGAAGTCAGAAGTTCCGGAGGCCCAGAGGACTTGGATTACTGGAAGCTTGCCCACAGCTGAGGATCTGGAACAATTCCTGAGTGAGTTGCTTGCTTGATAGACAAGGCTACACGTGTAGGACCAAAAGGCTTGTAGAAGGTGACTTAATAAAAATGAATCCTAGTGCAGGGAGACACACTTGTATTCCTTTTTATTATTTTTCCCCCCCAGGGTATACTTGGAAAAATTGCTATTATTCATGGAAGTTCCTGTCTCTCTACATCTGTGATCTCTCTTGTGATCTCCAGAGAGATCACAGTATTCTATTGTAAAATAAGGGGAAGGAAGCTCAGGGAAGTTAAGCAATTTCACAAGGTTGCACAAGTGGTAAGAGGTGGAGCTAAGTTCACATCCCAGATCTGTCCTGTTCTAGTATGAAACCCCCATCTCCTGCCTCTCCTGAACTGGGGAAAATGCTGCAGTTGTTTTGTGGTGCCACGTTTTCCAAAATTGTAACCATTAGCCACATATCGTTACTTATGTTTATAGGAACTAAAATTAAAGTGTGGCAATTAGTTTCTGGGTGGGCGCAGGTGACTTATGCTTAGGTACTTTAAAGGTCAGTCTTAACCTTTATTTTAATTATTGTTATTTTTTTCCCCTTCATTTTGGGGAACATGGGGGACAACGGGCTGGACAAAATGTAACTTGTTTAGCATCTTACATCTGATTAATCCAGGCCTTTAGACTAGTTGCCTAGTAAACTTTCCTATACCCTGCACTTTTCTTGAAATAATAGAAATGGAGATGTTTAAAAGGAGAAGTTCCTTGCTCTCCAAGTTTTGTTCAGCTTTTAGACAAGATTCTTTCTCTCCAAGCGCAGCCTTGTGTTCTCCAAGTTCAAAGGGCATGTCCGGATTAGCTTCCTCTAAGGAAATGAAGGATGTTTGTTGGAAAGGAATTCTATGCTTAATGCTTAATGTATGAAGTGGTCCTTGGATTCCCTCTAGTAACTTCTCTTGCATTCCTATGGCAAGCTTTGTAATTGAACTTGCAGCTGCTAAACAAGATCAACTTCAGAACTATTCAGATGACAGAGGTATGTATACTTTGAATGTGACCAGCTGCCTGTCATTTGCTGGTATTTAAATGGAGTTTGTATTAGGGTGAACTAGATTTAGATTATGACTGAAACTACAATGGATTTCTAATTTATGTGTTAAGATGTGTTAGCATTTATGGAAACATATGTACCTACCTACCTTTATACATACATAATACATACCAGGTGCTCCCCACATGAATTTTTGTGGAAAACTGGTAAAGGTGTAGATGTTATGGACAAGTTGAGTGCATTTTAAATTCTTGTTTGAATGGTATTTTCAATCCGTGTAGTCTTAGAATTCGGTAACAGCTTCATTTAAATCAAAGCTCTAAGTAAACTGAAGAATTCTATACAGATGTCCTAGGTAGATGCTGTTAAAACATTTAAATTATACTCTCCATTGTCTAAGTGACATTCTAAAGTGTTTGTGAGTATGTTTGAGGGATGGACCCAGAAAAGCAAAAAGGAGGCATTGTACTGAACAGGGTGATAATTATAGTAAGCAGTGTAACTAATAGACTCAGGGTTTAGAATATTATTTTTTTTCCATACACCGAGAAATTTAACTTTTGGGTTTCTTTCTTAAATGTTCAAGTCCAGTCTATGAGTAAGTATACTCAAAGATTTTAAATGAAGAAAGTGGAATGAGAGCAAAGTTTATTCACAAAAGAGCCTTTTTCTCACTGAAAGTGTGAGGACAGGAACAGAAAGGACTTATAGATGACAGAAACAGCTGGAAGGGACCCCTAGGATCTCATAGGATCTCGTGTGTGTGTGTGTGTGTGTGTGTGTGTGTGTGTGTGTGTGTGTGTGTGTGTGTGTGTGTGTGTGTGTGTGTGTGTGTGTGTGTGTGTGTGTGTGTGTGTGTGTGTGTGTGTGTGCGCGCGTGCATGCATGCTGCTCTGTGGCTTGATCTCAGAGCCTGGGCACTTTCCCTGAACTGCGTTTTCCTCAAGGCTAGTGCTCTACCACTGAGCCACAGCTCCACTTCCAGCTTTTTCTGAGTAGTTTATTAGAAATAAGAGTCTCACGGACTTTTCTGCCTGGATTTACTCTGAATCTCAATCCTCAGATACTAGCCTCCTGAGCAGCTAGGATTATAGGCATGAGCCATTGGTACCTGTTCTTTTTTTTTTTTTTTTTTTTTGGTGTTCTGTGGCTTGAACTCAGGGCCAGGGCACTGTCCCTGAATTTTCCTGCTCAAGGTTAGAGCTATACCACTTGAGCCACAGCTCCACTTCCAGCTTTTTCTGAGTAGTTTATTAGAAATAAGTCTCAGGGGTTTTCCTGCCTGGACTGACTTTGAATCTTGATTCTCAGATCTCAGCCTTTTGAATAGCTAGGATTACAGCCGTAAGCTACCAGCACCGAATGATAATTTTTTTTTTTTTTGTCAGTTGTAGGGCTTGAAGTCTGGGCTTGGGTGCTGTTCCTGAGCTCTTCAGCCCAAGTGAGTGCTCTACCACTGGAGCCATGGGGCCACTTCCGGTTTTCTGGTTAATTGGAGTTAAGAGCCTCACAGACTTTCCTGCCCAGGCTGGCTTTTAACTTCACAATCCTCAAATTTTAGCCTCCTGAGTAGCTAGGATTACAATTATGAGTTCCTTGCTGGGGCTGGGAAGGTGGCTCAGTGGTAGAGCACTTGCCTTGCATGCATGAGGCCCTGGGTTCGATTCCTCAGCACCACATAAGCAAAAAGAAAAAAGCCAGAAGTGGGTGCTATGGCTCAAGTGGTAGAGTGCTAGCCTTGAGCTGAAGAGCTGAGGGACAGCGCCCAGGCCCAGAGTTCAGGCCCCATGACCGGACCCCCCCAAAAAAAATAAAAAATGAGCCCCTGGCACCTGGCTTTTTTTTTTTTTTTTTTTTTTTAATGTCAGTTCACTTGCTCTGGGAGCAGTATGTCTGCATGCTACTCTGCTTTATTCCACAAAGTTGGGCCTAATTTCTAGAAAGTTGGGCATTGGCTTTGAGCTTTGTAGCCAGCAGGCCCAGTTGTAGGATGGTCTGAGGAGGATGGCAGGTAGCTCTGGCTGTTCAGTGGCACTTGCTGTGGGTGCATCCTTATATCGCAAAGCCCAGCTTCCCAGTGGGTTTTGGAGAGTTTCTGCTCCCCAAATGGTTCATCTCAGTCCAGAGATGAGCACCTTGCAGTGGTATCTGAGGGTCTCTGAGTTTTAGAATCTTCAGATCACAGGGTTTGGAATGACAGTTCTTTTTTTTTTTTTTTTTTTGGGTCCGATCGTGGGGCCTGAACTCTGGGCCTGGGCGCTGTCCCTCAGCTCTTCAGCTCAAGGCTAGCGCTCTACCACTTGAATCACAGCACCACTTCTGGCTTTTTTCTTTTTGCTTATGTGGTGCTGAGGAATCAAACCCAGGGCCTCAGGCATGCAAGGCAAGTGCTCTACCACTGAGCCACCTTCCCAGCTGGAATGACAGTTCTTCTGCAAAGAAAAGTGTGACATCTGAGTTCGTGTCCTGATGCAGCTCTTAAGTCAGCACCTGCTCATTCTGTACCCTCTGCCATGATGGGGTGCTGATGATGGCTTCCTGTCTCCCAGGGAATTTTTATTTTTGTCCATTGTGGGACTTGACTCTGGGCTTGGGTGCTGTCCCTAAGCTCTTCAGCTCAAGGCAACCGCTCTACTACTTGAGCCACAGCGCCACTTCCGGTTTTCTAGTGGCTTATTGGAGATAAGAGTTTCTGGGACTTTCCTGCTGGGGCTGGCTTTGAACCGTGATCCTTATATCTCAGCCTCCTGTGTAGCTAAGATTACAGGCATGAGCCACTGGCACCTGGCTTCCCAGGGATTTTATGAGCCCAGTACTCACCAGTTTTCAGGTTTGATGGATAGTAATTAGATTAAATCTTATTTTAGTTATTTATTTTGTGCCTGCAAGGGAGCTTGAACTCAGGGCCTGGCACTATCCTTTAGCTTTTTTGCTCAGGTTAGTGCTCTGTTCCTTGAGCCACAGCTCCACTTCTGGCTTTTTGGTTGTTAATTGGAGATAGAGTGTCATGGGTTGTAATCCTAGCTGCTCAGGAGGCTGAAATCTGAGGGTTTCAGTTTGAAGTCAGCCTGGGCATTAAGCACCAAAAAGGCTGGAAGTGGAGCTGTGGCTCAAGTGGTAAAGTATTAACCTTAAGCAAAAAAAGCTTAGGGACAGTGCTCAATTCCTAAGTTCAAATACCAGGACCAGTAACAAAGAAAAACAACCAAAAAAGTGCATCATGGACTTTCATACTTTGGCTGGCTTCGAGCTTTTATCCTTCAAGCCTCAGCCTGCTGAGTAGTTAGGATTACAGACATGAGCCACTAGTGCCAGCTAAATTTTATTCTTGGAAGGAAACAGAAATGTTCTGTTGCAGGCCTGTCTTTTGGTGGAGAAAGAAATCTGGACAACAAAAAAGGGTAAGAGAGAAAGTTGGCATTATTACACAGCAGTTCTGTTTTGAGTTTGACTGAGTGGCTGACTTGAGTTTGAATGGTACAAAGTCTTCCTAGCTTTGTGGCCTTGTGTAAGTTCTTCCAATTCACATCCTTGAATCTGTTTTCTGTCTGTAAAATGGGTGTAATATTTTCCAGTAGAAAGGATTCATAGATGCTGTACGTGTGCAAAATACATTTTATGATGAACTCAAATAATGGTAACAGGCAGGATTAGATCCCCCATTCTAGGGTGCCTGCTCTGGCTAGGTGAGAAGGAGAGAAAATTCTCACTTCCCAAAGAACTTCCAATGACAGGGCTCTTCAGCTGTTCTTTATCCACACAGACTTAGCTTAGAGGCAAAGCCGGGCATACTTGCAATTTTTCAGGAGATTCAGGAAGCAAAAAAAATTCTTTTCAGTGAAACAAGAGTCTGCAAAAGGTGCCTGGTGCCTAGGAAACAACTGCCACCCAGTACATCCCAATATAGACTCCTCCAGTTTTCTCGGGGGCCATCTGCCTGATGAGCACACCCAGGAAGCTTGGCTTTCTTTTCCAACAGTTTAGGATTTCCTGGGCTTTGCATGTGTGCACACGCCTGGGTGGGGAGGGCACATGGAGAAAGGATAGTCACTGGCCTTTGGTGACACAAAACTGGAAGGAAACATTCCGTTCCTGTGACTGAAGCCAGATGTTGGAAATCAGCTCACAGACCATCCAGACCTGGCCTCTGCTTATACAGTGTCTTCTGTGGGGAATAAATTTTATAGCAATTTTTTTTTTTTTTTTTGCTTATGTGGTGCTGGGGAATCGAACCTAGGGCCTCATGCATGCAAGGCAAGTGCTCTACCACTGAGCCACCTTAGTTGTTATTTAACAAAGCAGTTTATAAATACAGTGCCTCTTGATCAGTGTCACCTTTCAACATTCTTTTTTTATTTTTGTTGGTTGTGGGGCCTGCTCTCTGGGCCTGGGCGCTGTCCCTTGAGCTCTTCAGCTCAAGGCTAGCGCTCTACCACTTGAGACACAGCATCACTTCCAGCTTCTCCTGCTTATGGAACCCAGAGCCATATGCATGCAAGGCAAGCACTCTACTACTGAGCCACCTTCTAGCCCCTTACCCATGCCTCCCAATGCTCCCCTTCCCTCACTTAATTTTTTTTTTTTTTTTTTTGGTTGGTTGTGGGGCTTGAACTCAGAGTCTGGGCACTATCCCTGAGCTTTTCCACTTAAGGCTAGCTCTCTACCATTTTGAGCCACAGTGCCACTTTTGGTTTTCTGGTGGTTAATTGGAGATAGAAGTCTCACTAGGCTGCCCAGGCTGGCTTTGAACCATGATCCTCAGATCTCAGCATCCTGAGTAGCTAGGATTGCAGGTGTGAGTTATCATTACCTAGCCCTTTTAATTTTTTTTTTTTTTTTTGGGGTCCGGTCGTGGGGCCTTGAACTCTGTCCCTCAGCTCTTCAGCTCAAGGCTAGTGCTCTACCACTTGAGCCATAGCGCTACTTCTGGCTTTTTTTTTCTGATTATGTGGTGCTGGGGAATTGAACCCAGGGCCTCAGGCATGCAAGGTGAGTGCTCTACCACTGAGCCACCTTCCCAGCCCAGGAGTTACCATTTTATAAAGCAGTTTATTAGTATATTTTGATCAGTGTTATCCCTTTTAACATGCTCATGGAGAATTCTATTATCTACCCTCAGTGAATGTGGAAACCCTAATCTTGGGTGACAGTTGAATTTGTAGCCAGGTGTGATGATTCATTCCTGTACTTATATTCAGTTGTTTGAGAGGCAGAGATTGGGAGGCTTGAGGTTCAAGGGCATCCTGGGCAAAAACGTAGTATGACCCTATTATAACAAATAAGCTGAATGTGTTGGTGTTGTCTATGTGGGGTGCATAAGAAGGAAGATCATACTCTGAGGCTGGCTCCAGAAGAAAATAGCTAAAGCAAAATATAAATGGAAAAACTGAAGATGATTAAAGCAAAAAAAAAAGGACTAGAGATATAGCCCAAGTGGCAGAACATCTGCCCATAAAGTACAAGGCCCTGAGTTCACTTCCCACCACCAACCAACAAACAGTTTGATTTTTTTTTGGTCAGTCATGGGGCTTGAACTCTGGGCCTGGGCGCTGTCCCTCATCTCTTTAGCTCAAGGCGAGCACTCTACCACTTGAACCACAACGCCACGTCCTGTTTTTGAGTGGTTTATTGGAGATAAGAGTCAAGGTCTTTCCTGCCTGGTCTGGCTTTGAACCTCGATCCTCAGATCTCAGCCTCCTGAGTAGATAGGATTACAGGCGTGAGCCACTGGTGCCGGCAAACAGTTCAATTTTTAGGTAACCTCTTCTGTGAGTCGGTCACAGACTTGTCTGCTGTGCCCCCCTCCAGGCAGTGCTCTGTGTCTATATGTCACTTCAGTCGTTTGTTTTTATAAGTGTCTCATAGACTTTCCTGCCCAGACTAGCTTTGAACTGCGCAGCCTCCTGAGTAGTTAGGATTACAGGTGTGAACCACTGACACCTGGTTACTTCAATCATTTGTGTAATACCATCTGGTTGGACTGCACTTGGGGAAAGATGGGTTGTCTCTTCTAACCTCTAGTGCATAGCACATTACCTGGCATGTTAGTGTCCATTACTATAGCAAATACCTG
Source organism: Dipodomys merriami (assembly GCF_024711535.1). NCBI lineage: Eukaryota > Metazoa > Chordata > Mammalia > Rodentia > Heteromyidae > Dipodomys > Dipodomys merriami. Next base: position 1,357,422 of record NW_027206046.1, on the reverse strand, counting down.
ACAAAATCAACTTACAAAGAGAAAAGAATGTCAGGTATCATAGTGCATACCCGTCTTCCCAAGTTCAAGGCCAGCCTAGTCTTAAAAAGAGAGGTGATGAGCCAGGCGCTGTTGGTTCATATCTGTAATCCTAGCCATTCAGGAGGCTGAGATATGAGGATTGCAGTTCAAAGCCAGCCCAGGCAGGAAAGTCCATGAGACTCTTATCTCCAATAAACCACTAGAAAACCGGAAGTGGCGCTGAGGCTCAAGTGGTAGAGCACTAGCGTGAGCCACAGAGCTCTAGGACAATGCCCAGGCCCTGAATACAAGCCCCACAACTGACCAAAAACAAAAATGAAGAGAAAGAGAGAAAGAGACAGAGAGGTGGGTGCAGGGAGAGGGGGAAAAAAGGTGGTTTAATTTTGCTCAAAACGTTGGAAGGTTAGGCCCTAGTTGAATGGCCCCACTGTTAGGGGCTGTGTCTGAGACATATCATGGTGGCAGTGCACAGTGGGGCAAGTCACTCCCCCAGAGAAAGAGGGAGACCCTTTGAGGGTATGCCCCTAAAGACTTCCAGCCAGGCCCCTACTCTTAGCATTTGCATGACCATGTCTTTCACACATGGGCCTTGGAGAACCATTCCACATCCAGTCTACAGGACCTGGGATCTGGTTTTGCTGATGACTACAGAAGCCTGGACATGGCATAAAGACAGGATTGAAGACCCTACTGGCCGAACGGTATGGCTCCCCTGTGAAGGCCCACTTGAATTTCAGTGGCGGTCAGTTATTTCCAGTGTATAGTGTCTAGCTACAGGAGGGTCACAGTGTCGAGGGATATCATAGTATTTGTGCAGGGAGGTTCTGTTACTCTGTTTCCACATCTGCTTTTCTTCACTGAACCCCAGAAGCATGGAGGATGAGTGTGACCTCACCCCTGGTAGGCCTCTCAGCCTTTTCAGCCAGCAGCCTCATCTTTGCCCAGAGGTAACATGTACTGGCCATGAAAGCTGCAGGATTTTGTAGCAGTCCTTCAGCCCTGAGGCTGGCCCCCACGAATTTAAGGGGAGCGTTGGAAGGCTCCGCTGCAGGGAGCCTCTTTTGCATGCTGAGCTCCATACTTATCCCCAACAAATGCTGGGCTCATGATGGATATGTGACATTGGTGGCTGAATTTACATGGCACCTGGTGGCTTTTCACACTCCCCCTCACGGCTCTCTGGGGACTGGGGATAGGACAGATGGCCACAGTACAGGATTCTCAGTTCTTCATCCTCTCTGCAAATCACATTTAGAGAAAAGTTTGTGCAATAACATAATTTTGGAAACATGGCTTCATACTGTTGGTTAAGTTGCTTCATGCTCTGGAAAAATCACACTGCAGCAGACCTCATTTGGGAACAGCTTACTTTCACTGTAGGTGGGGGTGCTTCCCGCCCACCCGTCTTCCCACCCTTAATAAATCTAGGCTGATAAGGTGAATGATGCTCATGCTAGACTATTTCTGGGCTTTGGATGGAATTCTGTTAATCATCCTTTTCCCCACCAGCACCTTTAATTTTGTACTCCTCAGTTTAGCCATCTGTCCTTAAAGTGTTAGCAATGGAAAGATGCTAGCTCATCCTCTGTCCTGCATGTACAGGAAGACTTGGCAGCCGTCTAGGCCTTGTACTTGGGTCATGGCTGATGAGTTGAATTGAGGTCTAGGGCTCCTGATCACTGTAGTTGTGTTCTCTTGCTTTCTTCCTCTGTTTCAGGACTCAGGGAATCTTGGAAACTCTATGGTACATTTTTGTTTAAGAAGGAATAAAGTTACATACATATTCACAGGTGAACATAATTTCCTCTTAACTTGTCTTTTTTTTTTTTTTTTTTTGGTCGTGGGGCTTGAACTGTGGGCCTGGGCGCTGTCCCTCAGCTCTTCAGCTCAAGGCGAGCGCTCTACAGCACCGCTTCTGGTTTTCTAGTGGTTTATTGGAGATAGGAGTCTCATGGTCTTTCCTGCCCAGGCTGGCTTTGAACCGGTGCCCAGCTTAACCTGTCATTTTTTAAGGGTCATTAAATCCTTGACAGATTTGTGTGCAGTCAGATCTAGCCTAAGGTTAAGCCTTTGTTTGTTTAATAGGATTTAACCTTCAAGAATAAAAAACAAGCCTGGTGCTGGTGGCTCACGCCTGTAATACTAGCTACTTAGGAAGCTGAAATCTGAGGATTGCAGTTCAAAGCCAGACTGGGCAAGGAAAGTCTATGACACTCTTACCCCCAATTAACTGCCAGGAAACCGGAATGATGCTGTGGCTCAAGTGGCAGAGAGCTGGTCTTGAACTGAAGAGCTCAGGGACTGTGCCCAGGCCCAGAGTTCAAGCCCCACAACCGACCCAAAAAAAAAAAAAAAAAAAAGACATTAACAGAAAGAATTGCCAGGTGTTGGGGCTCACTCT